>NC_034417.1:8949346-9550874 GCF_002078875.1 Numida meleagris | reverse complement strand
GCAGGCCGCCATGTTCTGCAGGCCGCCATGTTCTGCAGGCCGCCATGTTCTGCAGGCCGCCATGTTCTGCAGGCCGCCATGTTCTGCAGGCCGCCCACCTTTAGGTATCCTTACTGGCAGTGGATTTTGTTCGATTTATAACATGGTAGACTAAACAACAATGTTGCCTGCAATTTTACCAGCAACAAGTAAAGTATTAGATGCACTGATTTCAGTTTTACTAATTGTTGTGCTGCAAACAGTTGCTTGCTGAGATAATGTCTTGCTGGATTTGACTGCTGTACTATCAGTTGCTGAGGTGTTATGTAATTAGCGATAGCTAAGCTAAGTATATCAGGCTTATGCCAGGCTGTCAGCTGCTCTGTGGAAATGAATTCAGATAGACAGGGGAAAAACATGCCAGAAGGGTGTGGAAAATAAAGATGGGAAGTGGTCCAAATGTCCCCCGCAGCAAACCTCTTCTATGTCTAAGAAGGCAGCCTTAGAAGATGCCTAATCCTTCTAACAGCAGATTTGCTTAACGCTGCCCCTCAGAGTGCTTGGATTTGTTCTTTTACTGTGGCCTGCATTGCCCACTTCTGAGTCTTCAATCCTATTGCTGCACTTGCACAAGGCTGGCAGCTCTGACTTCTGCTGAACAAACAACTGCAGCAATTCATGATGTCATTGCCCTGCAGTGGTTTGCTACTGTCCTGTTGTTAGAGGTTGCCTTTCCACAGCAGAGCTGCTGTTAGGAACACTACCTCTCTGCTTCACAGTCCTGCACTGTAGAGCGAATCTACTTTTAGATAAAACTAACTCATGTCACCGTGTTTCAGGCATGGTGTATGCAGTGTTCTGTGGGCTGTATTGTCAGGACAGAGGGCTGGAGAGTTAGTCTACCTCAAAGCGCCCACACCAAATCAGATGATGCCTGGAAGGCTGTATGGCTGTAGAGAAACAGCATCACTACCACAGAAAGGTACCTGGGAGGCACTAGTAATAACTTCTGGCACTGTTTCTGGTACTTGCAAGGTCATCTAGTGCTCTGGGTACCCAAAGAAATCATGACTGCATTGCAGTCTAATTCTAGTCCTTTCTGTGAGATTTTCAAAAGATGCTTACTGAAAAGCGGAACTGATGAAATCCTGCCTCCACAGTAGCCTGTTGAGTTAGCAGTAATCTCAGTCCCCATCCTGTGTGTGTTGTGTGGTCCCTTGGCTTCTCTTACCTAGCAGGATTTGAGATTCACAAGAATTGTGTTCCTGGGCCTTGAGAAAACAGGATTCCTGCTGGTTTCAATACCTTGCTCATTCATTAAAAAGGGGATCTGGCAGGGAGATTTGAAGGATGGTGGGAAATGTGTACGTGTGTCTCTGATTAAAACAGAGTCTGTGTTCTGGAAGCTGCCCAGCAAACAGGCCAGGATCTAGTTAGTTTTGTGGCTTTCCTCCTACAGCCAGTCTTCCCCCTTCAACAGCAGTCTGCTAACATGGTGCAATAGGCTGAATCCTGAAATAGCACAACTTAAACCACAGCAGCTAGATGAAAGTAGAATTGTGCAAGAAAGTAGAATTTGTTCAAGACTGGCACCTTTGACAATGCTTTCCAGGGAGTTTCATAATTCAAGTCAGTTCCCCAAAGCAAAGGCTGCTTACCCATGGGCTGTGTGTGGTCTACCAGGGTAATTAATCTGGCCAACTTCCCAGGAGAACTTGGAACGGAGTTGTAGGCAGAAGTGGTACTTTAGCTGGGGTAGCTTGTTCCTGGCTATCTCTTTTCTGCTGTCCTTCCCACTTCTGATGTTAGTGTGTGTGAACTGTATATTTGTTTGTGGCTGGAGTGGTGGGGGGAGTCCAAAGCATGTGGCCCTGCATTTAATTAGTGGTCTGTAATTGCCAGTTCATATGCCCTGAAGACTGGGTCACAAATCTCTAATGCTGCCTCTCATAACCAATCTGATTTTATTGTTGTCTTTTATTTTAGTCTCACACCTGGCTGAAGTTCTGCCTCCTCCCGGTTTCAGCCAAAGTCACTGGCTATCAGAATCTTGGGCATTTTGGAGTTAGCATCTCCTCTGTTTTCTAGGTACTTAGGGCTGCAACCCTGGAACTGGCAGGTTCCTCTGGGCAGGCTCTGCAGAGCACAGACCCCTTGCTTGTGGATCCATACCATGTCCTAAACAGTCTCCCTCCCCGTGTGCAGGCAAGCTTTGCTCACTTTCCCTGGATGTCTTTTCACTAGCTTTGCTGCTAGTCTTAAACTGTTCAACTCTTTCAAATCTAGTTAATCACTTATTCTGAATTAAAGTGGTCGTGATGTGATTGAGTTCCCTTCACAAGTAAATTAGTTCTGTTTGCAGAGGAGCTCTCTTTAACGATTCTTTCAAAAGCTAATTCAGGTTAATATTCTCGAGCATGTGCCATTCCTCCCCTCCTGTACTGTGTGTGTCCTTGCACAGTATTTTGGTTCTTGTAATATGGGAGAAAACCTGAAATCACAAACCTTAGCCTAGGAAAGCAAAAGCAAAACAGACTTGAGAGTTCTGAGAAAATGGTTTTGGTAACCTCATATTCACCTCCTGATATTGGATAAATTGCATGTCTCTGGACCCATCTGGCAGCGCAGGGGAATAATATCCTTTATGACAGAGACATTTTACTTAAGGTTTTCTTCCAGCTTGGTCCGGAAGGAGGAAATTGATTTAGCCTGTGATGTTAGAAAGCAAAGTCAAGAAGCGCTGATACAGAGGACAATCTGTGCTGTGACACCTTCTGTGCATTCAAGCTAGTAACAAGATCCTTCCCCTATTGCAGTGATCTTCCCTTCACTTCTGTTATTCCCTTCTTCCTCAGGCACATGTGAAATCACATGTGCTGTGCTGACAGCACTTTAACTGTTCTCCTGTAATCAAAGAGCTCCTCATATGAACTCCTCCGGTCTTACTGCAAATGCCAGCTCACAGGAGACAAAGCACTGGACTTGTTTAATTCCAAGAAGTCTTTTTCTTGTAAAGGTTTATGATTGGAGCATTTGGGAACAGTATCCTAAGGGGAAGCTTTTTCATCTGTTGATGCCAATCTGACTTGCTTGTTTAGATAGAAGTAGTTTATAGAGCTGGTATGTCTAACCCAAAGGACAGAGACCAGTGGGAAGGGCAAGTTTAGTAACCCTATGTCTCACATGGGGAAGTGGGGAACAGTAACTAGATTGTGCTTTTTGTATGTGTGAAGAATAGAATAGCTTGTTCCTAAAGCGTCAGAGGCTGTAGTCCATCCTCATGTGGAAGATCACAACCTAAAAATGCTGTGTTTTGGGGCTGCATTCGCTTGGATGTTCCTTTGAGAGTCAGTCTGGTGTTACAGCATCCACGAGCACTGCGTGGCTCCCCATTCAGTGTGTTCCCATAGCCTCTGTTTTGGTGGTTGGAAGCTCCATGTGGGGTAGAGGGACTGCACAGCCAAAGGTTGTGGTAGCACCGAGCGGCTAGATGAGAGGCCTTGGCTTGGTTTCCTTTTGCTCCTTTGGGTTTGGGTAGCTCACTTGACTTTCTCTCTTCTGTAACTGACAGCCACACTTCTCGTTGCTGTGGTGTTTCAGCCCTGCTTTCTGGGGAGTAGTAGGCAAGCCAGAGTTAGTTGGAAACTTTGACAGAAGCATGTTTTCCTGGGGTAAGTGAACTAAATGAACCAAAGTGTCTTGCCAAATAGGATTGATTAGGAATTCTGGGATATTGTTTTAGAAGAAAATTAGAAAAAATCTGGTAATGTCATTAACACGTCAGCTTTTGGAGACTGAAAATTCCTTTCTTTATGTATGCTTTTTAAACGGAAGCGACTTTTCATTTTAAGGGGCTTTTTTGTCTATGTGTCTCATGTACAGCATACAACTGAAGTGAAAACAGACATTCAGATTGAGTTGTAATAATTTTACGGGAAACAGTTCCATAAATTTCCATTCAGACTTGGCAGAAGGCCAAAGGTTTCAAAGCCCAGAACCTTTCATAAAATCAAACCTCTGCTCTATATCCAGCTTTCACGCTTGTCCCGCAGTGACTTCTACCTAGGTTACTGTGGTATGCTTCAGGGAGAAACACATGGGAAGATCAGCAAAGCCTTCAGCCTAGTGTGAAGTGTCTGGCCCTCTTCCTGTGAACACCTGCACGTTTACTTGTTGATGCTGAAGTCTGGAAATGCTGATTAGCTGATAATATGATTGTGTTACTTGCTGATGATGCTGTCAAAGTTATTGACTGTCATGCTTGGAGTATGACTGAAGTATTTAGTATTATCTTGAGCAACTGTGTGAAACAAAGCTTGAAGAATCCCTGAACCCTGCAATACAGACTCATTCAAATCATCTATCAGTACACTGCAGAGGAACTGAAACTGGCTTTCTGTACCATTAAGGCAACTGAAATTTTGTCTCCTGAAGTTTCAGTTTTGCTTGTGAAAGTTATTTCACATGGTAGGCAAGTAGAACTTATCCATGACTATTTTATGGAAGCTGCACTGACGGATAACTGTTTACAATGTTGGGATTTCTTTCTTGTTACCTGAAGAAGAAACAACTTTTTTTCCTTAGTATATTGTAGCTTCCCTCACTACTTCAGGAGAGTAAAATGCACGCAAAATCAGATGCAATTCTTCATGCCTGCTGTCACAAATGCTCATGAAAAATCAGAATGGGAAATATGAAGATTGGTTCATTCATCATGGGAAGAAGCTATAATGTAGAACCTCCTACCTGAGGATGATAGTTCACATGCAATTGCAAATATATGTTCTCTGAGGGATTAAAAAAAGACTCTTGAAAGGCCAAGATGCCCATTATGAAGCTATCAGGCTGGAAAGCTGCCATTTACTAGATTAATATGAGCCTGGTCAATTTTTCAAAACACACGCTATAAAAAGAACGATGCTTAGTGCTTTGTTTTCAAGGTACTTTCAGCCATTCATGAAATCATCCTCAGAGACATAAAAGATGTGCTTATGCAGAATTTGGAAAGCGTTTAATTTGAGATTTATTTAGGCATTGTATAAACCAGTGTGACTGTGGTTCCTAAACATTTTTAACTTTCTTCGCCTCTCATTACAACCAGGGTCATCCTCAGTTGAGACTTATAACTGCAGGAGAGGTTCCCAGCTGATGCACAGCTGCAGAGATGCTGGGAGCAGGTGGCAGTGCAGTTGTGAGGGCTGGCTGGTATTAGAGATGTTACACATTTATCATGAGTGTTGCTCCTCATCTGTCTTGGCCTGATCCCCCACTCTGGCTGGCAGTGTAGTGGCAGTGAGTAGCTTCCCAGCTTGTTTGAGCCAGAAGTACTCTGCTGTCACAATTGCTTTAGTATTTTCACTTTCCACCTTTTATTTCACCTAGGACTAAGGAGCCAGGAGAGATGGTGGAGCAGGCAGCCATGCTGACCTCGTGTCAGAGGGGACTGAGTTCCTCCAAGTAAGGGGGTACATGAGGAAGAAGCAGGAAAGGGGCTTGAGGTGCTGCCTTTCCCTCTAGATGCTGCCTTTTGTCTTCTTGGCTGCTTCATCTCCTCACTTAGCTCTGCTGTCTCGTTCCGCATCCAGGCCAGCTCTGGTGCTTCTGCTGTTTCTGCATAAAGATTTGAGCTGAGGAAAAAATCTTGCTGTGGTAAGTGTTCTTTCCATAGCTGTTACAGCAAAGTGTGAGTGCAGGAGCGTCCAGCAGGGAGCAGAGCTGTGGAGATGGGTTGCTCTAGCAGTGCTTCCAGGCAACCCAAGAACGAAAAAGGAGCAAACTGTCAGATGGCACCTGGAACAAAAAACATTGTTGTAACAGTTGTCCTTATTTTGTCATGAATGAGTTGAGAGTGAAACTGTCATGGTACCAGAATAGGGAGAGCTAAAGACCTGAAAAGTGGAAAATGATGCTTCAGGTGACACTCAGGGCATTCAGAGCCTTAGTACAACTTTCAGGCTGATTGGAGAGCCGCTTCATTCTTTATTTAATTTTCAGTTTATGAAACGGTGCAGGGATTAAGTACGATCACACTCCTTCCTCACAGTTCTAGCAATTTTATATAAACACTTTACAGATGAATCAGGAGTGTTACTTTGCCCAAGAAAGTTGGCGACATGAGAAGTTTTTATGAAATTTTCCTGACACGTTTAGAATGGCAATAAGCATGCAGAATTTCATCCTGTTTTAATGGTCTGCATGTGGCTGCCTGGAAATACAACCCCCTGGGAAAATCTCACATTGCTAACTGCGTTTTCTTTCTATATTGGTCCCTACCTCTCCCCAGCCCTCTCCTCCCCTCAGTTCTAAGACCTTTTTCATTGAATGGAAAGTAATTTCTGAGACATCTAGTATTTATGATTTTACATTAGTAAAATGAAAATATAATCTTACAGTCTTGGTACAACTGAAAATCAAATCACTGGAACAAAGTAGTATAAAAATTTCTTGCTTCAATGCTTGTCAAGGGAGCTTAGTCATTGAGTTATTCCTGCAAAATATTTAGACTTTTGATAAAACTACATTTCCCACAGAGACTGTGGCTCTGGCTCACTTAGGCTTTTCCAGGCTAGTGTTAGCCAGCAGCAATTCTGTTGACTTTGCTTAAGATCTGGGACAGAGTTTAAAGCAAAAACTTCAGTGTGTTTGCATGTTTGTGTACTTTTAAGAATGATGGTTTATATAACTTCAGGGACCTTATCAGCATGAAGAAGTACAGAGGCTGAAGCAAATTTGTACTGCTGAGTGGAGTGATATATATAACGATGACAACAAAATTGCATATTGATAGCATTGGCAAGCATGATTCTTTTCATTGTTGTAGGAGCCAAAAATCATGTTTTTTTACATTGTGGTGGCTGAAACCAGTTATTAATTTAGCAGTCTGAAAGATAAGGAGAAAGAAAATTGATGTGTAATAGCAAAAAGAAGTGGTCTTGGTTCTTAGCTGGTGGTAGTAGTTTTTAATCCCTGGTGTAGGTTACAGACTCCAGTCCATTGATTCTGAAAGCTTATTTTTCATTGCTGGCATACCTTTATGCCTTCTCTTTCTTTTAATTTAAAGACTAAGAGCAATATTTTTACTATCTATAAATGAGCATTTCTTTCAAATGTGCCCTGATGTAAAATGCTGAGAGTGTTAGTTTTGGCTTTTTTCTTTACCTACTGTATACTTTTTCTGACATGTTAGATTAACTTTCAGCCACAGGCCAATCTGTCAAAGAAACAGGGAATGTCTCCTGCTATGACAGATTTGCCAGAGGCTGAGGTTTGAAACAAGCTGGGTATTGCTTCTTACACAAAAGTAATTTCTCCCTTCTGAAGAGAGCTATCACTGAATCAGCTGAACAGAAGCCTCTGACTTGCATTACTAGCTTCTGATCAGAAAATCTGCAACAGGCATTTTTTTAATAAACTTATATGCCACAAAGGAGCTCTGCCAGTATTACTTGGGGAGAACTTTCAGCAATATAAGGTCAAAATAATTTCCTCAAGGATATCAGGAATCCAATATATATTTAAAAAAAAAGAAAACACCAACAAACTTTCCCTGCTTGACTTCAGAATTGTTATCATGTTGGATGAATATACTGCTACAAAGATATACCCACAGGTCAGACTTCAACGTGCAGGCAGGACTACGCTATCATCGTGGTGTCTGTTCCCAAAATAGCCAGCCCCGCTCCTAAAACCTGACTCAATTTACTGTATGAGCTGAATGAAATTGTGCCCTCCACACCCCAATTTTTCTGCTTTTGCTGTAGCGCTGAGAGGAAAGATGCTGTGCAGCCTGAGCTTCCCTTTGTAGCCCAGATTCTTCCAAGGGGATATTAACAGCTGGCTCTCAGAGAAAATCCAACTGTGTAGCAAAGCCTGGGATTTCTGCTCAAATGGCTGAACAAGAAAATCCGTCACAGACGTCCCCTAAGACACATCCTGGACAATTGCACAACAGTCACAGTGCTGCTGGGCGGAATGTGTGTGAATATCATGGAAATGCTATGAGAGAAAAAAATGCTATGGGACCCCTCACAGCCTCTCTTGCCTTCCATGCTATGAGTGCTCAACACTGAGCGGGGCCCCGTGTAAACTGAGAAAATACGTCAGCTGTTTGTTCTACCAGATTTTCATACCCTGTACATGTAAGCCAGACTCTAGGATAGTATGAGAAGTACATTTTATTGGCCTTGATGGAAGAATTAGTAGGTATCCTCCTCAGGCATGTCATGAAAAGGAACTTAGATGTGTGTAATGGGCCCCTTCTGGCATCGGAATAGCTGAAGCTATGCCCGTTTCCACAGACTAATTTGAGTCAATGAGGCTGTGTTAGTTTATGCCAGCCAAGAATCTGGCCCAATTAAGCTGAAATGATAAACCATACTAATTTTAACTCTTTCACCAAAAATGCATGTCTTTGCTGTTTTAAGTGCTGATCACAAAGTCAGTAAGTTTCTGCTTGTAATATAAGTTCCATTTTGTTGAGTCCTTATCTGGATTTCTTTTTTTCTTTATTTTTAAGAAAGATTTGTAAACCCGAATTGTAAATAGATAAATATGAATCTGCGTTACAATAGCTCTCGGCTGTTTCAGTTTCCCCTTAGAGCTGCACAAAAGCACAGCAGTAGCTCAGAGGGCTGTGGTGATGTAGGAAGTGTAGCTTAGTGCTGTTTCTTTACCAGTGCCCTTGCTGCCAGATATCATCTCTGCATGTGTTTTAGGAAGAAAGCAGCGTTCATCTGTTGGACACATGGTGAGCTTCTGAGGAATGAGAAGGTCTAGAAGCTTGTGGATTTAAAAGTTCAAGGAACACTATATAACAAGTTTCATACCTGCCTGAAGCTGCAGCAAATGGAACTATCCTGGGGGTGTCCGGCTCTCTGCGTGCTCCCCAGTGTGTGACAATCTCATAGGAGAGGTGCAGGAAAAGAGCATCTCTTGGCTTTTGTTTTTAAGATGACCAGAACACAACCAAAAGAAATTGGACATTTTCACTCTGAAAATGGGATTCAACGTTGGTACGTTGTGGTAGTGCTAGTGATATTAAAAATACAGGGAGTTGCAGGGCAGATAAAAAAGCAAAAGAGAGGAGACAAATATTTTCAACCTACAGGAGACAAACAGCTGCTGGAAGATCATAGCAAGAAGCTTTCTTTGACAGAATCATGTAGGGCTGTTTTGTTTTGGAATTGTACAGAGTTATAGTGACAACTGTATAGGAATGTATTTGTGAAAGAGATGTCACAGGAAAGATGTGGCAGCTTGTTTTAAGTTGTATCACCAGGCACTGAGGGAGGGGGTACCTCACCCTGGAATGGCTTTGAAGGATGATGGCTTGGACCACAAAAGCCCCCTAAATGCTTACAAGGTGCAGAATTTGCCCTTTGCATTTTTTAGCTATTTTTTCAAGTTCTGAGGAAAATCAAAATTTTAAAGCATACTCAGGACTACTTTATTTTAGTCTTAAAAAGAAAAAAGTCTGTAAGTACATAAACAGTAGGAATCTGCTGTGTAGTGTCTCAGAAAGGATAATAAAATTACGGGTTTGACAGAACTAGGAGTTCTTCACCCAAAGCGTCACTGATATTTTATACTTGGCTTTCATCCAGTTCTGCTTTGGTATAAGTTATTTTAGAGTAGGCAAAAAGTGATCAAACTTTATGGATAATGAGATTATCATGGCTAATGAGAAGAGCTTTTTCTAGCTACAAATAGTCAACGCTGGCTCAGCGCGAAAGTTACTTCAGAGTAGAACCCAAAGGAGAAAATAAATAAATCCTTTCTGGGTTGCAATCTTGCTTGGGAGTTCTAGTGCCTTATCAGCTGGCTGCATCCTAGCTGTGCTATCAGTCTGGAAAATAGGGAGTTTTAGAGGAGTTCACGGGATTGAATTGATGGAGGGATTAGCACATCTCCCCCCACCCATTCCAATCACTTGAGGCAATGCTTAATACTATTTTGGGAACCTCAGTCTTGGTCCTATAGGATCCAGATTTATTTACTTTCTAGGCATGGGGTGGAAGGCTACAGGTGCTATGTTTTTATTATTATTATTTTTTTTTTTGCTGAAGGCATTGTAAATCAATATTCTGTTTTAATTTGAATTTTAATGCTATGAGCTCCAAATGCAGTGGAGTAACTGCACAGGAGGAAGAAGAATATAGAAAAGAATTATATGTTTTTTTTCTGTTTCCTAAAAATATATTGTAAAGTACATTTAGTTTCTAATGCAGTGGACTAGCAGAGGATTGCAGCATGAATCAAGTAGCACCAGGAGATGTGAGGCTTGTCAGTCCTTCTGGCAGCTCCTTGGAGCTTAAAATGATGAACAAAACACAGGGAAGCTGAGAAAAAGAGTTGGCTGTTCTGATAGAGACTCAGAGTTGGGCAATGCTGAGCTGCATGGGTGCTGTAAGGGACTTAAGAGGGGAAAAGAAATCATTTTATTTTTTTATTTTCTTACAGACTGGCAACATCAAAGGAGGGGATTATGTTGAGGAAAAATGCATTTTAAGAGTACAGTAAGGCAAATATTGCTTTGGTTATTTTTGCTCCCTTTCCTTAAGCTGGAATATGGAAGAGAGATCTCCTCATGTGCCTGGGAGGGTCTAAGAAAGTACAAACCAGCCAGAGTCATGGTCTGGACCCCCAAACAGAAAAGCGTAAAGGAAATGTGTGCACCGCAAGATTCTTCAAGCTTCATGCTGGAAGTGGAAAAAGCAGAAAGGTTAATGTGGCCCTTTCACAAAGAAGCCGTGCGCAGAATAATAATTTGCTGTGGAGCAAATTGACTGAAAACGGCAGGGCAGGGCCAAGGCAGGGCCCTCTGAGATAACACAGCGGCACAAGAAGTGGCTCTGAAGAGCCAGGTCTCACCCTGAGCTCACAGGTCGCTGGTGCAAAGCACCTTTGCTGCCCGCTGCGCTGATCTGTACCTGCCTAGTCTCCAGGGTCCCGGTGTGCAGAATAGATAGCTAAAAGGGCTATCGTAGCTGGTAGGCTTACTGAAAGAGGGGAAAACCCACTTGATCCTGCCTACAGGAGAGCAGCTGAAAGGTTTCCTGTTTCTCCTGAAGTGGCAGACCAGTGCCTTAATGCAGCCAAAATCTGGGGCCCCTACCAGGCTGCAGGTGCTGCAGGTGGGGCACAGGCCGTGGCGCTGCTGGTCACACCAACCAGGAAACTGTAGTATGTGTCTCATGGTCTTGGTATTAAAAATCCATTAGATAACTGGGAGGAGTAATAGGAGCAAAGCTACCTGAATTAAATACTTCATGCAAAATGTGTACAGTGAAAACACCTCCAGCCTTGCAAAGGTGATAGTTCTAGCAACTCCCTTCTTGTTTGTGTTGCACCAGTTCTCTGCCATTTTAACTAATGCATGCAAGGGTCTTTCATAGTTACATTTACTGTTATACTGCGGTCAGAGCAGGAGATATCTAGCCACAAACACTGAACCTGCCCTGTTTGTCCTGCAGCAGATAATCTGCAAAATGGCCTTATCTCTTCATAACTCAGTCATGATGAGAATTAATCAACAGGTAGGTTATGCTGACATGGTTTACTATAACCCCCTTGTGTTGACTTTGGCATTACAAAAACTGAATTGCTCATGGCAGACACCGGCTTCTTGGTTGGATGGAGCACCTTGTGTCTGCCTGTGGGCTGGGAGGCTCCTTGCTTATCCATGGATGTTTGGCATGGCTGCAGTGCCTGCGTGCAGGCTCTGGAGTGAGCAGCAGTGCCATGGTGACTTGCTTCTGAGCATCCTTGGGATCTTGATTCTTCAAACAGGCTGAGTGGAAAAGGATGTGAAAAATAAGAAACAAGCATTGATAGGGGCTTCTGTGCTTGTTCTGATCACTTTTCTTACTGGGAGCTGTGGAGTGTTAGAAGACTAAATTACTTTTGCAAACAAATGAACAACGTAAGCGATGTGCTGTGATATCCTTGACTGGGCTTTTTAATAGTGTTTGTTTGCTTACTTGCTAATTTGCAAGGTCTGGTAATTTGCGATTGGCCTCCCAGTCGTTAGTGTGAATTAGTGTGGTTCTATTATATCAGAAGGACAAGCAAATCAATAAGAAAAAAAGAGAAGCATCCCACATTAGTGAAGCTAAAGGAAAATGCCTTGAATGTCTTTGTGCTGTTTAGTGTTATAATTATCTCAAATCTTAGATGTATTTCATATTGGTTTAGTTCTTAGTTCATTTCCTTGCATATAAATAACTACTCCAAAAAAGAAGTGTCTCTCCTAGTGTTCAGTGAAGGTGATCTCTTGCTCTTGTTTGAATACCTCCGTTTTGGGCCTCTTATCATTTATACAGTGGTATAAGGGATGTGTTGTTTATGTAGCATCTGCATAGTGCTTGCTGAAAATTACAGTGGTTTAGAGCATTATATTTCAAGTCTGTCATAGCTGTTTTAGTGGTGATGGTCCTCTGTTTTAACCAAATTATTCATTAATTGTGAAAGAGGAGGTGGGGTAGGCTGTTTCTTGACAATGTCCTTAAAATGTCCGAGCTGAAACTCAATAACATTACTCTCTTACAAACCTATCTGTTCCGGTCTATTGCTAGGGGTCAAGAGAATACTTGTGTTTTTTTTTCTTCTCATTTGAGAGCAACAGGTTCTGTTCACTCTGTATGGAAAAAAGGAGAAGAAATAGAAAAATGCATCCGAGCAGCAGAATCAATAAAATCAGATGTTCTTTTTTTTGAAAGTATTGATGTCAATGAAACTGTATTTGTTAGTGCAATTACTTTTTTTTCCTCTTCAGAACCCTCTAATTTGTCTCTGCTTGTGAAGGAGGTGGGTAGTTTTGCTACTGCAGTATGCCTTAGCATCTTCTTTTCTTAGCTGTGTTATAAAAACCTGCTTTATCACAGAGTCTAACTGAAGCACGCTTACTAATGGACTGTTTTTACCATTCTGAAGATGGAAAATAAGATCACTTGACTGGTTAAGGACATATCTGTGGACATCAGAATGTCTGTCTTGTCTGGTAAGGACCCTTTGTGCCTCATTTGGTAGTGTCAGGAGAGTGGAGTGCTGTGGTTGCTGCCCTAGCATGGTGCAGGGTGTTTCTTTCTGCAGTAACATGAAGGTATTAGGTTTTGGTTTTCTGCATCATGACTGAAACTTTGTGCTGAGTTTTTTCTCTGCGTGTCCCTGAGGCTGCGGACTGATCTATCAGTGTGATCACCAGTGTTATTTATTTTATCGTGGAAAAAATTCAACGTGGCCCGTGTTAGTTGGAGAAGACTATTCTCAAGACCCTGCCAGAAAGGACCAGGCTTTCAGTAAGCCTAAGTGGAAATTGTGACATCCACTGTAATCCAGCCCTGAGGTTGTGAGTCTTCCCTGCAAAAGGCAGTCAAGGCAGCACCAGGATCTGGGGAGCAGATAGGGTCAGTCAGTACAGATTTCTGAATTCAGCTGTTTCTTGTATGCCTTCAGGAAGGAGATGGGTGGAAAATTTACCTTAAAAATGGTAGCTTGATGTATAGAATGGGACATACTGAATTACTAGACTGCTTGTTAGTTTTGTGGCATGTATTTAGGAAATCATCTTCCAGCGTTAGTTTATTTTTTTTTGTGAGTTAGGAAGTGGGTTAGGGATGGGGAGAGGGGAAGGGTTGGGAAGAATTATCTGAGTCAGTCAGCCCTTAACCAAATTGGGCAAATAAACGTCTGTGTATGTACACGCATACATACACTTTTATATGTGTGTATGCATCTATGTATAAAATTATTGTTCTACTCTTGTTTGTAGATATGATATTGATTCCTGCTGCACTGCTTCAATTACTGTGGTGTTTACCCAAGCATGTGTTTTTATCTCTTCTGTTCTTCCCCTTGTCTGACTTCTCTATAAACCTTTTTAGTTTGCATGTCTCTTCCATTAGTCTCCACCCAACTTTGCAATTTCTCGGTCTTTAAGTAAATAAATAAATACATTGGAAACCATTTCATTAAAATGTAATCCTCTCTAGTCTGGAGCCACTCTGGTATCACAGGTTGGTAACCTGCCCGAGCAGGCTTTGCAAACTGCACATCTGCTGCTGTGACACAACCACGGCTGGGGTTGGGGTAATTTTCTCTACTCAGACCAAAAATACTAACATTTGGAATGTTATTGTTCTGTATGATTGACCTAAAAAGATCAGAGGGAAAGTCATTATTGGTGGAATAACACAAAGCTCCTGTTAGGCATGTGTGCCAGCTTTTTGATTCTTCTTAGGTTGCCAACCATTGAGGGTATGTTGTTTGGCTAATACCCGAGTTTAGAGGTGTAAGGGGAATTAAGGGAATATATGCTTCCTTGCTCTGTGTCTTGAGAAGAAATCATTTATCCTGTGGAGTTCCTCAGGAAACATTTGTGCAAGTAAAGCTACTTTTTTTTTTTAAGTGACTTTATTTTTAATTCAAAGGTGAACTGCAGTATTGAACTCAGCAGGGAAATGGTCTTGAACTTATCATATATATGCTCATGATTTTTATTTTTTAACTTTATTCTAGTGGTTTTGTTGAGTGATATTTTGACTAATCAAAGGGCTGTGATACTGACACACACAATGTATTATACTGATCATGTCACCTGTCATCACTGCGTTTAATACACTTATCAAATTTGTCTGATAGTGGCTTTACTCCCAAGAGTGTTGCAAGTTCTGGTTAATATTTGCATAGTGCTTCCAGGCTCTGAATTTTGGGATTGAAATGTAAATTTGTCCTGACTGGAAGTGGTTTGTCTTAGAAAGATCTGAGGAGACTCTGTTTGGAGCTTGTCAATCCACATGTATGCTAAATTATGAAGGCTGAGGAAGCTGCTGTGAAGGAACCAAACTTAGAACTTTGTTTCCTATCCAAGGACAGTTTAACAGTGATGTTAGCATGTTTTAGACAATGGATGGCTTGATGTCTGAGGTTGTAAATTTTCTAAAGTAGCCATACTGTGCTGCATTTCTTCTTGATCTGAGCTTAAATTTTCATTTACTTTTATACGTTGCTGGCTGAGGGCCACTACTTTTCTCTCATGAGAAATTGTTGCTGAATTAGATTTGCTTTTTTTTCTTAGCTCTGAAGAGATGTGAGTTATCAAAGCCAGTGTTTCTTTCAGAATAAGAAAGGATATGGTTCTGTGGGGAATACGCATAGCAAAGCAATGTCATAAATAGGTCTTCTGTCAGTGTTTGGTGTAATGTCTTGATACGTGTCATCATGAATTATATATTATTTCAGATTTATCATTTCTTCCGCTGATAAGGGACATTGCTTCTTTGAGTGAGTTTCCTTCTTGACTTGAAAGATTTACTGATACATTGAAATTCCCTGTATTGGAGATTCAGATGAACTTTGGAAACTTGAGATAAGAACTATAAATCTGCTAGAAACTAGGAAGCCATTTCTCAAAGTGTGTATTTATTGACAGAGTTTGTACTAGTTTATTCTTTTGCTTCTCATTTATGTGCATTCATAACACAACTTTTCAACAACGTGAGCAAGCAGTGCAAAACTTAGTGTGAATTGTACAATGTATAGGTGATTTTGTCAATAAAGAAGTAATCCTTAGAGCATCAGTGAGTATTGCCTCAAATGGATGTGTGAGGAGTGGGTATTCTTCTGTAAATGTCATAATTACTTTCAGGTTTTGTTGCTTTTAAATCCTAAACCATTTAGTGGGGCATTTAAAAAGATACCTAGACTTAAATTCTTATTTTGGAGCTCTAAGGTAATGTTATTAAAATGTCAGTCTTTATGCAAAGTGGGCTTCAGTTAGACATTTTTGGAAACAGTCACTTAGAAGACAGCATAAGGGCACTGAGCAGGAAAGCCATGGCTGAGCTTTCATCAAACAAACAAAAAAAACCCAACCCCAAACAACTTTCTCTCTTAGATAAAGGGAGATGCAAAATGTCTTGATCTGAGTTGCTAAGCCATTGGTTTGGGAGTAGCTGGGACAGGCCATGTGTCTTGCTGCTGGATCCTCAATGGGAAAATTGCACCTGAGGAGACTTACACAGAAAAAGATCCTGAACTGCAGATATGAGCACGGCTGTTACAAAGGTTGTGTACAGTGACTTTTCTTTCCTAGCATTAGTAGACTAATTTTAATCAGTGTGAAGCTGCTGGTAATAATATACTTGAACTTGATTTTTGAAATCTTAAACCTTTCAAAAATCTTTAAAGAAGATTGGGGAATGGAAATTAATGAGTGAAGAATGTTATAATTCTAGCATCTACTTTTCTCTGTTGAGCTCATTTGTGTTGCATTTTTCCCCTCTATTTTCAGCTCCATTTATTTTGTAAGATATTGACATAAATTCAGATTCAAATTGTGTGACAATTTTGTAGTAAGCTGCTTAGGTACAGAATTTGTTTTCTGTTCAGGTCTGCTTTCATCCTATTTTATGGTTCAACTGAGTTGAAGATAAGGCTTAGATGACTTCCCCTGGGGATCTATTAGATCTGACTGGAGACTTCTCAGTATCGTTTTCCTGCCTTTTACCCAAGGGCAGATTAGTAGCTGGCTTACCCCCTTTCTCCTGATATGACTAGGAAGTGAACAATATAGTTTGACTTTTAGAACTGCAGAAATGCTTCATATTGCAGTGACTTCATCTATGGTTTTAGTTCTGGTCACTGAAAGATGCGGCAGTGGCAGCATTTAAACTTTTCTTATATTGCCACAATGAAAGATCTTTGAGATGATATAAGCCTCAAGACACAACCCCAATATTAAAGCAGTAAGTCTCCCTCTTCATGCCACTTCCCCTCCACCAAGCACTCAGTCATTTATCAGCTGGCATGGGCATTATGGACAAACCTACTGAAACTTAAAAACTCTCATACGGAACAGAGAGATTTACCCACTGCAGCTGCGTGATGATTCAGACAAATTATCTTTGATCCAGTTGTACAGTGGGGAGGGATGAGTAGAAATACATTGTGTGCATGGCAGTGGTTGCTCAAATTTAACGTCTGATAATATGAAGAAAAAGATACTAGTAGTACTTCTTGTTTATTGTTTTTTAACCTACTCAGGGCCATGTCTGGAGATTCAATACTTGCTTTAGATTCTGGATATTTGTGCCTGATGCCTGCTAATGGCAATCACTACTGACTAAATGCTGGAACAACCTAACCCAAGGTAGCATCGCTACTTGTGATTCTTTTAGTTCCCCAAGACCTGACTCTTCAGCAGCTGTGGATCTCTGGGCATCTGTGCAGACTGTCCAAGGAAAGCACCCAGTGGCTGCATCCAAGCTGATTGCAGTCCGCTTGGATGCATCCCAACAGTTTTCAGAGCTGAGCTAATTCCTGCTTAGCCAGTTTGGCATTTGTGCAGAGGAGGTCAGATGAATTCCGTTTTTTTTTTTTTTTGGGGGGGGGGGGGTAAGAGGGTGTTGTTGAAGTATCGCTGTCCCCTTGCATTTCAGAAGTTGCCAATCTAAGGGGGAGACTGAATCTTTGACAGCCATGATCAAACATCTGGTTTGCTGCTCAGCTGGGGATAAATAAGCTCTTAGTGATGGGACCTCATGGAAAAATGCTGATACAATCTTTCAGCATAGTAACAATGCTTAGATGGTCCTCTGGTATTAAGTGGTACTAAATGATAGACAGAATAAAGAAGTCTTGATATTTTAGTGTCTCTCACTGAACTTACAAAGCAAGAATTGTTAAGCACTGGAGCTTTAGATCACACGCTGACTGGCTGCTGGGATCAAGAGGAATTGATTTTTGTCTACAGTAGGTGCCATAAGAAGCAAACAAGAATGCTTTATTTCTGCAATTGGATATAAATGATGAAAGCACTCAGTGATGTACAGCAGCAATGAATCGGGTCAGCAAAGAATTCTTATGTTCGTCTGAACATGTGGTATATGAAGAAAGGGAAGCAAAACAAAACCTCTTTCTTTAGGGATGTGGGTTGGATTTCTTTTTCTTTCTTTTGGGGGATGGTGGTTGTGGGTTCTTTTGCTGCAGATCTAAACCTGGCTGAATTTACAGGGATGTCTTTGGAGATGGTCTTCTCCCAGGTATCCCAGCTCAGACTGAGAATGAATTGAAGCAGTTCTTATTATTTTTCTTAGATTTTTGACCACGATTCTGCCAGGAAACTCATGCAGACACAGTGGCCTGTCTGCATAGAGCTGCTTGCAGTATCAGGAACTGTATTTTTTCATTTTATCTTCCATAATTGGAAATAAATCCTCTAGATTGAAAATAGAATGTATTGCTTGTTGCATACAGGGAAGATGTGACCAATGTTGTATTTTTACATTCTCGGAGATGAATTGATTCACTTTCCTGAATTTCATTTGCAAAACTGCTTTTCAGCTCTGCTCAGCTGGACAAGATGAGGAGAATAGGAACCAAGGAGGGATTTTCTAAACTGAATCCATAAGCTGTTTTTAGCATTGCTGATGGGTGAGCTGCTCTTGTTTTGTTCCAATGCAGTAAAGGTGAATTTTAAATGTGTAGTTTGTTATCCTAATTTTTCTTCATTTCTATGCGTCAAACCTAGTTCTTCTTTGCCTTTATGCCAGTATAACTGGCAGCTTCTCCCAACCTAGGGCTCACCCACCAGCAAAGCAACTGTTTTTTTCTGCTACTACAATGTGTGTATTCAATGTGCTGTTGCATTGATAGCACAGGTGAAATTGTCTGGATCTTGATAAATGCAGTGAAATACAAAATGTGTATAAGCACTTAAAGAAAATCAACACAAATACACAAAAATCAACCCCCAAGCTCCTATATGCCTCATGTCTTTGCCCAGCAAGGTGTAATTTGCGTATGTAGCCCACTGGCATGAGTGCATCTCAGGTAGCTTTCCGTGTCTGATACAGAAGGCTTTTGAATTATTCTAGCCACTGGAAACAAGCCTTAGTGCTTTTTTCAAGTTGATGCATGGCATGCTTTTAGCAATGGATTCCCCTGTGTGTCGTATGTGGGTGGCAGTTTTCTGTTGGTGTCAGATGAAAGGACTGATGTGTAAACTTATTAGAGGACTAGACTGAAGGGTGGGACAAGGAACGTAGCTGGTTCAATGTTACTTCAGCTTTTACAGCAGTGAGCTGAAACCAGCACAGCCAGGGTGAGCGTATTGCCAACTGGTGCACTACTGGTGTTCTGGCATTCGTGTAGGCTGCCCCGGGAATGCACTCATGGGGAGCACCTACAGGATGCTGTAAGCATCTGCAGGATGCACAGCAGAGCTGGCTGCTGCTTGCCCCACTCAGCATGCAGGCAGGTGACCTGGTACAACTGTCCATCTCCCACTGGGAGCACTGTTATTGCTGTTGGTTTCTGGAGCATCTATAAAGTCTGGGTTGCTTTTGCAGGTAAATCTCATTCAACATTAGGAGACTCTTTGCTTCTGTAAAAGTTAGGGCTACAAATGGGTTGGTTTACTTCTTAAAAGGGAATCTTGGAGCATGAGATGTGGCTGTTGCAGCAGACTAAGCTCCAGTGACTGTTCTAGCTCAATCACTGTTTACACAGATGGAGTAATTTGGCTGCATTCATTTGAAACGGGCAGTGTGGGGGGGAGTTGCCTTCTGCATTTATAGATTTCTTGTTTTACTTTCTTTTGCCATGACGATGGTCACTAGAGCTATGTAAAATGCCAGAGTATCAGGTGGGAATACACAGGAATCAAGGAAATTCGGGGCACAGCTACTTCCAAGAGACCACCCAATGCCTTAAGGAGTGAAGCCTGGCAGCCATCAGACGTTGCAGGTTCGCTGTGTCCCTAGTCAAAAGCTGTGCTGTTTGCCATCCTAATGGAGATACTACTGAATAAATGCAATGCAGTATTTGAACCTTAAACAATTAAAAAAAAAAAAGAGAAAAAAGGTTCTAGTAAGATGTTTTTCCTGAAAACTTCATTTTTAAAAGAAATTTATTTTTATTTTCTGCTAGTATTGCATAGCCATAGGAGTATAAACTTGTGAACTGCCTGGATGCAGGAGGTGAGAATTTCCCCATTTCCCAGAGAGCTCTTTGAAGCTCCAGCTGTGTTTTGTGAGTACAGGAGATGTGCCAATTCCCTGACACCACGTGAACAGTAGTGGACTGCTGGTCTCCTCTGCTGTGTAGAGCTGTTTTTGTATCTCTTCAAGCTTTGTCTAAAAATGTCCTCAGCTTAGCCTTTCTCAAGCTCCTGTTATACTTATAAACCTGTCAGACAACTAAGAATAAGCGTTGTGAAGCTAAATGTTCATACTTCTATGACTTGCAAGCTAAAACACAGCCATCTGAGGTATTTTGAGCGCTCTGAATGTTAACATACTGGTCTTAGATCAGGCTCATGGACTTATTTGCAAGGATAACTTATGTAATCTTAGTATCATGGGAGAGGAAGTGTCATACTGTGAGGAGTGAAAGAGGGCTTGCATTTACTGGAATGGATCCTAGGACTCTTAACAGCTACGCAGCAAGCCCTCTGAATGGTTTCTGTCCAGAAGGTGCAGATGGTGTGTATGACTCTCTGAACAATAGGAATGATGAAAGAGCATTAAGAAATAGGATGAAGTTTCACTGCCGTGAGTAGCGTGTAACTGCGGGTTTCTGGCTTTCCTTTCTGTATTGTTTGCCGCACCTAGTGGGACGCGGCAGCGGTGATTTAGTGCCTTCCCGGCGTTCGCACCTGTAGGTGGCAGCATCTCCCTGTTCTATGGCACGGGGGCCGGTGCCTGGGCTTCCACCGTGGGCAGGGAATTGAAAATTAGAAGCCTGCGCCCTTCCTGAGGTTAACGTTCTCCTCTGCGATGACGTAGATGTGCGGCAGTGCCTGTTTGGCGCATCTGCCGCACTAGCTGGCTCTTTCTCCATTTGCTCTTAATCATGGCTTCTCCCTTTTGGTTCTGGGTCTGTTTTTCTCTTATTTTGATTAGTTCCGCTCTGTTCTCAGACTTCCGAGGTCTAAGATCTGCTTGAAGGTAGAATTGAGGATGTGGAGGTCTCTCTGAAGTGCTGTGCTGGCAACACTGTGAGAAAGAGCAGTTAATGGGTGTTGGGAACTGCATTTTTCTTTTTCTGGATGAAATGCAGGTGTGGTTGTTGAACCCTGAAAAGGTCCAAAGTAGTTGCAAACAAATCAAGCAATGTTCTAACTTTTAACAATGTCATTCAGATTTCCTTAGTTTTTTTTTCGTTCTCTGAATTAAGGCTGCTAGAAAAAGATACATTGTTATCAGCTTGAAATAGAAATTTATGTTGCATTAACATGAATATTAATAAGAGAAATTAAATTCTTAAATTTGTTCTAGCCAGATAAAAAGCCAACAGAGTAATAGCAAAACAGTGGCGGAAGTCAGAAGAATAATAAGAGAACCGGTCCTAGAAAATCCTGAGAGAAAGCTCCCCCCCTCCCAGTAAGAACTACTGTTAAACTTGGGATTTTTTTCATCAAAATATAGAATCGGATCTCTAGTTTGTGTCAACAGTCTGTAGTACTTATACCATTTGAGCACTGTCATTCAAGGATCCTCCTCCGAGAGAGAGAACAACTGCTGCTGTACCTCACTGCTGGGTGTTCCAATCAGAGCCTGCCAGAGGACCAGGTGTAGGCAATGGCCGGAGGCAGAGGGGATGGAAAGATGCTCATGTGACCACTCACAATAAGCCCAATCAGCCAAGAAAAAGATGAAAGCAGGTGCCCGATGTCTCTTGTATTGGTTTTCTCTACCTAGGGATTCCCTTTTCATGGAGGATTCACAGCTACACAATTAGAGCGGCTTTCCAGTGCATGAAGCAGCTAGAGAGGTATTCAATCCACTGTGTTTCTCTGCTGGTGGTATTAAAGTCACTGTTCCAGAAGGACACTACCAATATTGCTTCAGATAATACTGTAGCTTTATCTGCCTGGCTGCTGTCCAGTAACCACTGCTTATCTCAGCAATGATAGCAGACTGCATCTTTAGATTTGCCCTTTGCATTGGAAAATGAGGCCCACGTGTGTTTTCTATAACTATATAAGGATATCTTATATACTAAAACTTTTCTCGAAAGGAACATGAGCAGTGCCTTTTTCTTGTGCAGAAGACCTGTAATGCTTCTATACAGCTTGACTTCTGCTAGACGAAACTGAGAAATGCCACAGTTCTTGATATCAAATATAAATTTAGGATGTCTGTTACTTTCAACTGTATGTAGGATTTCAGATGTCTTCAATGCTTTGCAACGACCTTGCTTCCCCTCAACAGTGTGGATAGTCACTATGATGGTGTTTCAGAATCAGCACTCAAGATGTGTTTTCTGCTACTACAGCACGAGTGTTTGGAGATTTTCAGTGTTGTGTGTTCTGGGTGTTTTCCTCTGTTTCAATAGAATTCTGGGGTGAGGGTCCACTGGAGTCCTTCTTGTGAGCTATCTTTGGGGTTTTAGCTGTCAGTCTCCTTTTCTTCTGAAGCCCAGAACATTTTCCATAGAGCTATAAGAATAGGATATGTGTTAGAAAAAGATGCGTGATGGATTTTACAGCTGTATAAATTTGGTGGATATAATGCCTAAAATCCTGTATTAACGCTGAGATCAAGAAAATGAGGAAAGTTCTGAGGTGATACATGCCTTTATACACGCATGTGTACACGCATACACATGCACACATATATATACACACTGTAGTTTCATCATTTGATGGATACTTGTACTAGGCTCCTTGATAGCAATGAGAGGATAGTGCTCTAGAACTGGTGTGACCAGAATTTAGCAGTGAGGTTTCAAGGTACCTGAAGCCACTTATAATTCTGTGCAGAGCTTCATGAAATGCTGAACTATTCCCTTACAAAAGAGGCCTTGATCACTGCTATTTGGAAGCATTTGCCCCAGTCAGTTACTAACAAGACTGGCGATAGATTAACTACTGGGGTAGTTTGTAGAAAGTGATGATCTTCCACATCAGAAGACTGTGTAGTAATTGATAGCTTTTTGTAATGTTTTTTTGAAATGTCTTGGTTTGTCTGTGGAACTTCAGTGACAATGTTTTTATTTTGCACTAAGTGTCATCAACTAAAGGTACTGTATGACTTCTAGGATGCTTACAGAATTCTGAATATTTTCCTGAAATAAATTGCAACTCTAGACCCAACCAAAGATATTTTTATTTCTTCAGTGCTCGTGTAAAAATATGAAGTTAGTCACGTACCTTGTCTTCCTTTTCTCATATGTTTTGCAGCTAATTTGTAGTGCAGTGATTTTTATACATCACTCAAATACCTTGTTTTGGGGCCCTGGCCATTGGAGTGGCATACAGCAGCAAGGTGACTTGGCTGAATGGACGGAGTGCATCTGCATGCTGTGGAGTGGCTAGAGCCATCTGATAGCTCTGTGGACGAACTTCTAAAGTGGACCCACTGAAGCTTGCTAGGAATCCTATTAATACACAGCAAAGCACTAGTTATGCAGAGAAGGCATTTTTGTCCAATGTAACTCAGATTTGTCAGATGCATTTCAATCTAGGCTGTAACAGATTTGAAATTTGGCTTCAGATGTGGACTGTAGAATCCTCAGGAGGGTGACTGAAGTAGAAGTTCCCTCACCATCCATGTAGTTAAACCTCTTATTCTAATGTCTTCAAACACACTATGAAAACCTACTGCTGTAGTTTTCATGTTCAATTACCGTCATCTGCCCAATCCTGCACCTCTTGTGCATGTTACTTTGAACTGAATTACTAGAGTTATTCTGTGTGTGCACATATCCTTGTTAAAATGTGTGGGTCAGTGCTGCTGTCTCCTCTGCTAACAGCACTGACTCTCATCTGTATCAACTGTGCTCTCTAGAAATTGAAATAATACCCCTGGCCAGTTTTAGCATTGTGCCTAGAAAGTAGGCTACGTGTGGGGATGTGCTCTGCCACAAATAATTGACGTCAAATTTAATACAATACCATATGCAGCATTTGAGGGTTTGCTTTGTTTTCTTTACAAGATTTTCTATCCCCACACCCCCACTTCTCCCCTTCTCCCTGGTACACTGATTGTTGGTATCCTTTCCAGAACAGAAAAACTGAGAGATTTCCCATTTGGTGGGGAGGGGAGTGTAAAGGTACCAGTCAGGATGAGACTTTCCTGTTTGTATTAGTACAATTGCTGAAAGCTGGTCTCCTTAAGTGTCTTAATGACTCCCTAGCAAAAATGGAGCTGGAGAGCCTGGTCTTCCACCTTTATTTCTGGTCTTATAGTAATACTGTAGTGATGCATCTGTTCACTGTGTACATGAATGATGGCCAGATTCACGCTAGAAAGATCAAACAAAACTATGGATTAATTCTTAGTTTACCTTTAGAGAGAAAATCCTTCATTATTTTCTACTAGAAGTGAAGAATCTGCAAAGCTTATCTTTACCCTTTCTATCTTGATTATTCAAAGCTCCCAGCACCCTCCTGGAACAGCAATCTGTGTGCATGCAGAAGATAAGTCTTGAAAGATGACTACAGTTTCTAGCTGTGGTTATTTGAATGTCACTATTCACGTCTAGTTCCTTTGTGTTATGTGCAATGAGTAGAGAGCAAAGGATGCAACTGTTTCATGATGAAAAGAATAACAGTTTGGGGATCATAATACTGAAAAGTGTTGTGTACTCTTCCCCTCCCTGGCCTTTTCAGTCCCCTTCTGTAACTTGTTCCGTCACCAGGGCTTTATCACAGGAGTGCAAGGTAGGAACGACTAGACCAAATTCCTTGATGGAATGCAGTCCTTTGCTGCTCGAAGTCACCGTATCGTGGAATTCTGTCAGTGAATTCGTGAAGTGACCCATCCTGTCACCTCTGTCTTTTCCTCTTCTCTTCTAATATCTAGAATTCACCTGGGCTTCTTTTTCTAATTATGTGCAGGAAAATCTCTGTGCATGCAACAGATGACACAGCTGGGTTTTCTGACTATTAGTGTGGGAACGATAAAGTCTGTCTTCCACAAATTCAAGTTAAAGGGGAAAAAAACAGTTCTTGTTGTGACTATAGGGACATGAGAATGGGCCAGGCCCTGTGATGAAGCTGAAGATATTCTGGTTTTGCTGTGTTTTGGTCTCAAGGTTGCTACTAAAAAATAGTGAAAATATTTTAAATAGAAGCATCTTATGGAAAACATCACATTACTTGCTTCTTTTTTTAATTATACTGAAGATAGAATGCCCAATTCTGTGATTTATTTATTGATCAACTGAACTGAGAGTTATGATTTCTTGTTAAAATCCAGCTTCTTTTGATCTATGTATAGCACATGATAGTAATTTTTCTCTCAAACTACAGAACAAATGATGTCACTTTTGGTGCCTCTGCACTTTGCTGGAAGGGACAGAACTGCAGCATTGAGGCCCATTTTGTGTAACCGGATTTATTCCAGAAGGTAAAATCTCAAAATGGTCTTGACTGAAGAGCTTTTCACCAAAATCCCAAGTCATCAGTGATAATCATGGGTGGTTAATCAAATCAGAATTTGATTGGAAATCATGCTTTGTCAATAGGAAAATGTTTGGCATCTTTCACAGTGTGGAGTATAATTAACATGAAACTAACAGTGAAATATTTCAGGTTAAGTCCCAGATTGTCACTCTTAGGAGCTGAAAGTAAAATGGTGGCAGATTTTTTTTTTCCCCGTAGGTGACTGCTGAATGTGAAGTAGAGTCAAACATACCCTCGGTTAATTCCACAGACCTGTTTTTACTGTAGAATTTTTTTGGGATTGTATACAGTTAGATTTGTATGACACATATTCAGTTGAAAGTGAGTTCAAGACTTTGCTGAATGCTTTTCTTGTTGTTTTTCTTCCTGGCTTCTATAGTAGTGAAGTTACCACAGCATCTCTTGGATGTGTTAGTCATGAAGGTTGGGATTTTTGCAGTGAACTCAAAAAGCTCCAAGTTCTCCCTCCAAAACAGGGAGAAAAGTAAAATGGAAAAAACAACCCCCCCTATTTTCCAACATCAGCAGGCTTTCCTGGAGACCAGGAACTAGGAAGTATTTCCATTGATCAAATAATGGATTATATTACAGTCTGTGATACAGACACAATGAATGCTGTTATTTTTCTTTAGGGAATTGTTTTGATTTCAAGGAGTTGATGCCCTCTTTCAGTGATAGGATCACACATTCGAAACGGTATGAGGAAATAGTGAACAATGGTGTTTCTTTGTTTTTGGATTCAGCTGCATTTTCTCTCATGATTGAAATTGCAGTAAAGTGAAATATGGCTGCTAAGTCGCAGCTCAAAATAGCGTCACTTTGCTTGTTCAGTGGCCTGCTTTTTTAACAATGTGCTACGATGATAAAAGAATTTGTGGGCTGTAAATATTTGAACAGCATTTAGCCAAACAAAAGCTGGGGAAGTTACAGTAATAGTTTCTGAATCTTTCATCTCCATGTTTTTATCTTTTTTTTTTACATGGAAGGATTGGGTCACTTCAGGGTATAACAAAGTATCAGACACTCTCTTTTCCTCAGTAATAAAACGGGAATAATACTGCAAAGGGCTATGTTGTGGTGATTCATCTTTATAAAGCTCTACAGAAATAGTAGACGTTATTAGCATCCCATGTGATTACAGTGACAGGATGATATGGTAGTTTGTCTGAATTGGTATTAAGTACGCAGTGCTGAAAGTCTCTCAAAAAACCTGTTCCTTCCGGATTTCCAGACGCCAGAGATTTAGAACAGTTTGGATAAACATCTGGGCTGAACTGAATTCTATTGCTTTTAAAGGTTACTTTAAAAGACAAATGAAGGAATCCTGTATTGTGATAACTTTCTACCTGAAGGATCTCAAAGTACTACAGGAATCAATATGCAAATGACATATAGATTGTAGCAGCTCTGTCAAGTTAGGAGTACTATTTGGCAAACCCAGTGAAACAAAAAAACGTGATAGAAAATGGAAAACTACAGTGTTAAAATACAGGGGGAATGTAGTGAGAGAGGATGTAATCATCGGAAACTGGCAGGGAATTGGAGATGCAGCTTCTTTTCCCACATAATGTATCAAGGGAATAGGGATCTGGACTTACAGGTCCAGAAATGCCTTTATGGTTCATGTGAAAAATTGCAGCTTCAAGGACAAGCAATTTGCTGGGATGCAGGTTAAATAATGTTTCGTATAGAAGAATCACAACTGCCTGTTTGTCAGCATAACATCACAAAACCCATGCATTTTAAACTGTTACATCATTGACTAAAAGTGCTGCTTACCAGGCTGTGCAGAGCATTTGCAGCAGCAATGTTTTCGGAAGGTGTTCTCTTTTCTAACCCGACTGAGCTTGACTGAGCTGAGATTGCAGTGCATGGCTGTACACTTGCATTTCAAAGATGTGTGCATGTTTTACAGATATATTTCATCTTAATAAATAAAATCAAGCATGAAGAAATGTTGGCAAGTTTTTAAGAAGTTGTCTCTTTTGCATTTGACCTTGTGCAGCTGTCTGGTTTGAAAGCATTCTGCTCCCTGCAGCAGAGAATTGATGTAGTTGATCTGAACGAGCAAAAGCTGCTTCTCATCCTGCACTGTTGCTTTGATAAAGACACTGGTAAGAGCAATCTTAACCATGCTACTGCTTCTAGTTTTCTCATCTTCCAGAAAACAATGAATCTTGAGAAATTATTCTTTCTGCTTTTCAACTACAGAAAACTATTAGCGCTCAACAATATTTTAGAGGATTTGCTGTGAATCTTAACTACCTGAAGTATATGTCCAGGGTTTAGCATTTTAGAGGCAGTGAAACTGCTCATAGAGGTGGAAGTGATAGTTCTGTGTTTGTTTGCATGATTTTTATCCAGTTATCATAGCCGGCCTGCCATCACACTGCTTGTATCTCAGCCCTCAGCCTGGTACAAGAGGCATGTGACTGACTAGTGATTTACTCTGTGCCATGCTAACATTTCTGCAAGTGGCAATTTGGAAATAGCAATTTAGAAGCTGATCAGTGGAAGCTTGTTGTGCTGAATCAGTCAAAATGTTACACCGATTCCTGTTTAATGGATCTGTTGAAATTAATTATTTAAATAGCCAATGATTCTCCTTCCATCTTCAGAATAATCTGTTTTCAAGTGGTCCTAGATGAACATAAACACATTTTCTTCCCTCCCTCTTTTAAATATTTCACCAAGTTTTCCTGTCATTGTGATAATTAAAGAAATTGATAATACGTCTTTAGAGGAAGGCCAAGGCCCTAAGGGGCAGTATCTGTTCCTTTCAATCACTGCTAAGCATTTGCCAATAAACAATGAAATGCTTCTTGAAGTCAGGAAAAGGATTAATCTCTAGCTACTAGCCGTTGTGTGAGTGCCTATCATCTGGTGGAGTGTGGCCCTTCTTAAGGCCATGGTCTACTTTTAGGTGTTTGAAGTCCTGTGGATTTATCAGGAACTTGGTTCCGAAGTGACTTTGAACGTGAGGTTTTACTAGAGCTACACAAAGGTATCATGACAGAAATGGTTAATGAATTTGAATGATTAAAGAATGCTCAGTAGTCGAGGTTTGTAAGTGACTTGTGAATGCGAATGCAGATACATCTCCAGATCTCTAGAGACAGTTCTTAAGCCCTGTAATGCTCAAGGAAGTAAACCTGGGATGATATTCCTATTGATATAACCTGAATTTGCATGACTGACTCATTTTTATGTATGCCACCTCCACAGCAGAGATAAGGGATGATGTTTGATAGCATTCAACTCTGGAGAGACTATGTAGGACTTTTTGGATGGCTTGAGAATGAACTTCAGGTGTGAGCTGAAGGATTTCTTGTTTCATTGATGTCAAGTCTAAAGTCGCTAGGGAGGCTGACTACTTTGCTTTTTCAGGAGATAATGAGTAGAAATAAGTTGATTTCACAAGACTTAACAAAAGTACTTTAATTCTGCTGCTGGTGAAATGGCTGCTTCTCTGATAGTTTGAAGACCACTGGGAACCTTTGATATGAGAATCGTAATCAGTTATGGATTATTTTGCTTTAGATAAACAACAAAACCAACTTGCTCACTCACAAGTCAGTGTGTCCTGTTGCTGCAACGGAAACTCAAACTGCTATTTTGTATACCAGTTTTCTGAAGAGATGTTACAAAATTGGACAAACTTTGGAGAACTGTGACTTACAAGTGCAGTAGTGCACTATAGAAGCATTTGTGCTGAACAAATATGAAGGGGAGATAAGTGCGGCCTCATAATCCTATCTTCATAGTAGTAAAGCAGCAAGTGCACTGCTAAAAATATCCAAAAGCAGATTTAGTTATAAACAAAACCAAAAAAAACTCGTATAGTGATATTAATACAGGCTGTAGTGGTTGCATCCCTGTTTTTTTCATTCCCATAAACTGCTTGAACTCAAAGTATGCAGTATTTAAATTTTCTTCCAAAAATCAGTGTTGTGGGGTGTCTTTTTTTCTCTCACTTAAAAAAAAAAAACTTTTATAAGTAGACATTATCCAACAAATTTGTTGACCTTCTTTTAAAAGACTAAGTGGAGT
This sequence comes from Numida meleagris, assembly GCF_002078875.1. Classification (NCBI taxonomy): domain Eukaryota; kingdom Metazoa; phylum Chordata; class Aves; order Galliformes; family Numididae; genus Numida; species Numida meleagris. Next base: position 9,521,437 of record NC_034417.1, on the reverse strand, counting down.
TTAGAATTTTTGACTTTTCGAAACATGCTTTGTATGAGTTGTAGCAGCAATAGGGCTGCTGCCCTGCTATGTCGCTTCCTTGTTTGCTGTGTTTGTGTTTCTTAAGAACTGGAGGGCCGTTACTGAAATGGAGCATGCCAGCTCATCACTTCAGTGTTTAGTTCACAAGATCCAGATGGTGGTAAGCTGCAAATGGATATTCCTGCAGTTCAAGTATCTATTCCCCGGCAGACTCGAGAGACACTGGTTCTGGCAGATTTAGACTTGTCTCTGGCCATTTAGCACAGTTGTACAGCTAATGGGCTGCTGGACAGTTTTGTCAAACTTGCTATATTGTGGTGACTCGTTTATAACTCTGTGAAAGGACTGCATGGCTAGTCATTTGTGAATAATTGGAAATACTCTCGAGATCTCAAGAAAAAAACTTCTATTGTTAAATAGGGTTGATTTGCCTATTTATTTAGTTGTCCCAGATAGAATCTCAGTACTGACCTTTGAATGCTCCATATATTTCTCCAAATTGGATTTTGCCTTTGTGTGTACGTGTCTGATGTATTTTAGTAGGCCAAAGTCTTAATTACTATTATTATGCCTAGTTTACCATACGTTTATAGTTGATGTTAATTAAAATGGAGACATTGCAAATGCAAAAGGCAGATCTGGAGGTTTTATGTGCTCGCATGTACATTTCAGACATGTATCCATAGGTATGCAGATATGAAGCCTGTATCACCAGCTGCATTTCTGTTTTACTTTCCATCAGTTCACTGATAATCTGCTCGCTGATCTTGTGGACACCAAAAATTCTTGACCAGCTGAAAACCAAAGTAAGACTTAAATTATCTTCCATTTAGTGTCCTAAGTACAAATCCTATGTGAGAAAGCTTTTTTCAGTATTTATCAGACTGGTAGATGAAAGCTATGTGCCACTGAAAAGAGATACTGTCGAGCTGTCCAGCAGGCCAGTCCTTGCTTCATTTTTTGCATGCAACACCCTGATGCAATCACACCTATTCTGTATTGACTGCTGGAAGCTATTTTGGACACTTCTGCTGTGAACTGGGAAGCTAAAGCCACCTTCTTCCTTTAAGACTTGCATAATGATTCCCCAGCTTTGTGAATAGAAATGCATACAGATAGGATTCTGATAAGTTTTAAGATACATGACCAATGCTGAATACAAAATGATATAACTTTAAGGATATTTATCGTCTCTGGAGGAGGATGATATGAATGATTTGCTTGTTTCTTCCTAAGCCTGTATAAATGGAGTCTGAAATACAGATAACATCACGTAATGAGATAGAAGTAATGCATAGCTACACAGCAAAAGATGTGCTTGAGACAGATTTTTCCGTTGGTTGGGAAAACACAGTTTATATTTCCAAACTGAATTGTTTTAAAAATCTAAATGATCCTGGGATTGGTATTCTGTGTAGCAGAGTGGCACTGTGCTCTATTTTCTCTCTCAATATGGCTTAATCTGTATTAAAAGCTCTGTGTTGTCACAACTTTCATAAATTATTACACAGCCAGCCAATAGAAATTACATAAATACTGCAAACATAATCTTCTGTTCTTAACAGAAACTCTTAAAGGACTTTTAAACTAGTTACAACACAAAGTGGTAATCCTTCTATTAAAACTTTCTTACCGTGTTATAAGTTTGCCGTTATGCAACATTTTTCACTTTGTCAGCTGAAAACTGTTTTTCTAAAAGTAATCTAGACCTCTCTTTGCTGAGATGGAAATAAAGGGAAGTTTGTCTTGACTAAGTGCTCTGTTTTCCTGTGACTCTGAGCAAGTAGTAGTTAGAATGAAACATTGGAAACAACAGTAATTTACTAATCAGGAGAAAAATGGTTGTTACTGAAACATACCCCATGTTTACTGCAAAATTGATTTAAAGCACATTTTAAAATAACAGCTCAAGAAAAATAGGCTCACAATGGGCTCCAAATTCTAAATGTAACATTTGCATATATATGATTAAGTACCACAAAATGGACTTTGCTCAATAAAGTCTCTTAAGGGCAGAGAAGACAGCGAGAAATGTGTTGCTGAATTAAACCGCCTGTGGAAGTTTGAGGAGCACTGAGCCCCTGTCTGGGCTTTGCATTGCCCTTGCAGAAGATGCTGTAGAAAACAAATGCTGCAAATAAACCTAAATTCCATGATATCTTCACCCAAGACCTAGACTGTCTTTTTACTGGATCTTTAATAGTCAGAGTACTAAGAAGTAATTGGGTTAAATTACTATTTGCACCCTCACAAAATAAATACAAGAAGGAAGGACTTATCCAAGTGCTTGTGCATTTTTTTTTTTTTCTGCAACAAAAAGGATTAAGGACAACTGTTAATCTAGAGGTAAACTGAGATAAACAGTCTGTTGTCCAGGAGCAGGCATAGCTGAAGAAATGAGACCAGGCAAAACCCTGAGCAAGAGTATCCGCCTTCTCTGCAGAGCCTGTGAAGAAGGCAGGAGGGGCAGCTTTAAGCAGCAGTGTGCCAAGCAGAGCCTGAAGCAGTGCCATGCTGTGTGTGGAGCTGTGCTGCAGTGGGGGCTTTGGAGGGGAAACCAGGGCAGAGTCTGATTAACCCGTAACACGAATTATCCACCCATCAGTCAATAACAGCGGAGAAAATTTGAGCACAAGAGTAACGGAAAGGGAGGCACATTGAGCTTATTTTGTCACCTGTGAAGTTATATACACCCCTGTACAGGGAAGTGACTTTCCCTCTGACAGACCTGGTGTCGGAGATAAAAGAAACGAAATTTGCCAGGAGCCAGTTTCCAAAGAAAATGAATTTCAAAAGCTTGTGTGGCAAAGAGCAGCAGTTATCTGAAGTGGTCTTCTCCCTTTTTGCATTTGTGCATATCCTGCTTTTATACCTATGTGTACTTCATGTGGCAGTAAATATTTAAAGACTGTAGCAAAGTTGGTGCTGGTTATTCCAGATGGAAAGATCATTGCCTCTCGAGGCACTGTAACAAAAGACTTGGCAGTTCATAAGCAGGGCTCCTGCTGGGAGCAGGTGTCTTCAGTTTGACAAGATTGCACTTTATCCATGGATGCTTGAAGTGCACTTTTGCTGGTAGCAGGTCAAACAGGTCTGAATTTTTAAAGAGAGTGTTGTAAGACTTGAGTAATGAGCTTGAGGTGGTGAACAATGACATGCAAAACTAATTACCTGTTTACTAACGTCACAATAACTCAGCTGTTTGTCTTGACTGGAGTCACGCTGAGCTGGCTCCTTCTGCCAAGCCTACTTTCCAGCCACTGAGTGATTGTATGTGAACTATTTTGCTAGAAAGTGCCAAAAAGAAGAAAAAAGCGAGGAAAAGGGAATCCATTTAATTGCTACAACCTAGATTTTAATTTACTGACCACATAAGAGATTTAGAGATTAGATTTGCTTCTATGCAAACATGTCTCTGTGGGTGCAGTGTGTTTTCACTGAGCAGCGTAAACTGGACACTCAGAAGAGTTAATTATCTGAGTGCTAATTCTCTCAGAGAAATACGTAATGCATTGTAACTATTAGCAATGAAGTACTGGCTGGCAGTGCAAAATCAAATTATCTCCAGAAGCTTTATTGTTGAAATATGAGTACTCCAAGTTGCAAAGATCCAGGCTACAAACAGGCACCCAAGAATGGGTGCCTGCGGTGCAGTGATGAATTTCTCACCTGGAATAGCACACAAACCGCTTTCAGTTCTGGAAAAATGTAATTATAGATGTGGGCTGGAGTAGTTAGGGTTAGATCAGCAACATAGATGGTCCTCTGACCTGGTGAACTCAATTGTTATCCTGCTAGAAGCCAACAAAAAGTCCAAAGTGCATAAAACACTGATATGTTTATCTTTATTCAGGAAACTCTTTGGCCACGCCAACTTGTATTTCATAAATTAGAACTTGTGTGATTTTTTTGTTCTGGATATGCTGCCTTGCTTTGATTGAGTGAAGGGTTTAATCTTCTTTAATTTAGTATAAAATTAACCCTCAAAGTAAACTTCATATATTTTAAATGGCCAAGGCAAGTTGGTGAATAGCTGACAACACTTCTCTATCTGCTTTGTTCTCACTCCACTGAAATTGGAGGATCTTTTTTGTTTGGCTTCAGTGGACAATAGATCAGTCCTTAATTTGCTATGGCTGGAAATCTGTGTTATGACCACTAAAAGTAATATGATAGATTGCAGTTGTGGCTGGAGGTGGACAAAAATTGTCAACTAAAGGCAAGGAAAATGTTTCATTTAAAAGGGAAAAAAAAAAAAAAGTATTCTTAATGATATACTGAGGTATGTTTGTCCAAGGGATGTGTTCTGAAAATCCCTTTCTTACTTAAATAATAATAATAAAAGAGTGCTTGAGGCTCAACAGCAGAAGAGCTAGGGAACTCTGGAGCATTTTCAATGAATCCTGTTTTTAGCCTTTGTTATTTGTGAAGTCTTTGCCTTTTACAAATATTCTCCTGAATTATTTAGCATCTATTTTATGCAAACAGCTTAAGAATACTAACAAGGAAGTGTTCCCCTCACCTTACCCATATATAATAGATAATGGGTGTGGCTTGGAAACATTTTATAAGAAGTGTGGTGGGGTTTAAGTTTTTCAAAAAAAACAAACAGCCAAACCAAAACAACCTTCTGATCCACATTGGGTGCCCCCTGTCTGGAGCTACCTGAACTCCACTGATATCATATTTTAGTATTGATATTTCTGATCAGGAGCAGACGTTGGAGTTCTTCCATCTATCTTCCCCAAAGCAGGCTGCTTTGTCGGAGGTTTATATCACATGTAGTGCGCAGCGAGAGTGCTGGGCTCCCTGCTGGGCATGATGACCAAGGGAGTCAGTAAAGTTCTCAATCAGGTTGAGAGAACTGTGCGTAGGTGTATTTTCTAATTGGTCCTAAGTGTCCTCTGCAATGCTAGATGAACCAAGGTGGTGAGAATGGGGAGGGCAGTAATGGCAGCTGTGAGCAGTAAGCTCACCCCTGACCCAGCTGGATTCAGAGAGGGATGCCCGTGTGTATGGTCTAATCTGTTCAGCAAAGTAACAAAACTAAGGGTATGGATGCTATCTTGGTATCAGGATTAGGGAAACTAGAGTTGTGGTTCCTACCTGGGGATTTTATCTAATGAGTGCTTTAATGTTGGTGGGTTGTTTTTTTGTTTTTAGGTGTGTCTTATTGAGATGGAAGGTGGGATATTGCTATTGCAAGAGCATTCTAAGGTGTGGATCGTGAGCTGACAGATATTTAACTTCCGATTCAGGAAGCTTTCCTGGTTTTCAGGTACCTTTCTGTCCTTTCCATTTCCTTTTGGATAGTATTGCAGAAGTGCTCCCTGTTTAGCACAGAACCCTTGTTTCTTCTCCTGCGGTCTCAGGAGAAGAGCCTTCTGCCTAATGCAGGAGATAATAAGGTTAATATTGTTGCTGAAGAGATGTCTGTGAATCTGCAGATTTAGGTCCTAGCAGAATAATTGGTTTCTGCTGAACCCAAAAACATTCAGGTCCTATGCCCAAAGAAACAATAAAGCCTTTTTTTCATCTAATTAAAAAAAAAAATTACGCAAACTCTCTTTTGGCCCTCTGTAGAATTCAAGACAAATTCATTATTTTAGATGAAGTTTCTGTTGTGTCTGTGTTGCTCAGACTGGCAATGACATTTTCACATCCAGCTAAGGTCTGAAAAATGAGACTATTAAGAGCAACCTTCAGGAAGTGATCACAGTTGCTGCTGGAGATATCGCAGGTATTGTCTCCCAGCTTTGGGGAAATTTACTTATGTGTCTTGAGTCTGCGGAATTTTCCTGGAGATGACCCAACAACAGAATTTCTCATGAGATTTCTCTTATATCCTGGCAAGCTTCTTTCCTGCAGCGTGTCTGCAGGCCCCACAGGAAGAGGCTGATGAGAACAGTAAGAAAATCTCAGGAAAAATAGACACGTAGAGATTAATTCTGAGGGAAGACGTGGGTTGAAGTTAGCTTTTTAACCTGATTCAGTCATCCATACGCTTACAGTTCTATCTAGAAAATGGCCAGACACAAGTCAGCTACCTGAAATACCTGCAGAGGGTATTCTGTCTGTGTTCATGGACTTCAGCTCTGTTTCAGTCTGCAGAATTACTACTTAGCTGATAAGACTTTTTGCAAAATCGGAATGGTTTGCCTATACCAGCTGTACTCCTCATCTTGAGATCTGCAAAATTTTTGAAATATTCTGTACTGCAAATCCAGTCGAAAATAGTTTCTGATGTTTCTGATCTGAGGGGGAGAGAGGAACTGAATGACACACCAAAACACAATACGTAATCTTCATCAGTGAAAAGTAGATCTGTAAGCAGCAAGTCCTTCAGTTCTAGTGGATAGCTAGCAAGAAGCCTAAGGAAGTAAGATACATTTATTTCTAGAATGGATGACTAAATAAATATTCAAGGCAGTCTAATGTGAAACACATGCATTCTTATTTATTCTACGCTTACAGACATGCAAAGCCAAATTTCCTTTTGTTCAGGATGAAAATGTTTCAAAGAAAATAAAACAGTATATGAAGTGACATACAACATTTGGGAAAGACAAGATAGGCAGGGAAAGGAGATGGACAAAGGTGATCTTAGGGACGTTTAGTAGCAATTAAAAAAAAAAATGGAGTTGAAGAGACAGAAAGGAATGAAATAGCAATGATGCCATTTATCCTTTTTTGCCTGTGGTAGATACCCCAAGCACCATAATACAGAGATTCAGATGAGCCAAAGGTAATTAGCATTCAGCCCATTGGTATGGAGGTGAGAACTAAGATGGGATCTACCCAGCAGAGCCAATGCTGTACTGGTGACTTTGCAAGGGGGAAAGCACCAGGGCTGAAACCACCTTCAGCTCTTACACAGAGAATGCCATAATTCAGCACCTGCCTCGTGAGAGAATGGAGCAATTACTGTAACGGTTCTCCATCCTGTGAATTGGAACCATTGGAGTGCTCAACCACATGAGGAAAGCATAGATAGAATTCAGAGTGAAATCAAGGGCAGTGGAAATATGTGACTACATACAGGACAGGAGCCAAGGAAAGCTGGCATGGGGACTGAATGATGGATGTGGGTTAGGAGCATTTGGGAGCTGCAGAAAATCACACTGAGAGGCAGCAAGGTGATGATAATCTCAGCGTATGGAAAGGGCTACTGTAGAATCATCAGCAAACGGGCAGGGGAATAAGGGCCTAGCTGAAATGATTGAATCTTGGTAGGCTGATTCTTATGAGCAGAATGTGGAGTTAGGAGGGTATGATATTCATAAAGGGAACCTTAAGGAGTGGCGCTGTCATGAATCAGAAAAATTCACAGTACTTTTGCAATACAGTTCAGAGGTAAGACATGTACTACAGGAACGACTGTTCTAACAGTGCAATACAAGTCCTGCCTAAAGAAAAGATCAGCTCTAAGGTATTCAGTGAAATGATACATTTCCTCAGTGATATGACAGGCAGAAATACTGCGTCTACTTCACAGCTGATGAACACCAGACTCACAGTTTACATGGAGATTATCTCCTGAAACTTTCTCTTAGGTCATCTGCACCAAGACTAGAGTATGACACGGAAGAAAAATACTAGATCTTGATACTGATCTAGAGCCTATTCAAGTCAAAACAGCGTGTCTTTCCACTGTTATACTTCTGGGTTTGGATCACACCCAAGTATAAGGAAGTTGAGGGCATGAAACAAAATCAGTATGATGATATGGATCCCATTTTGTAGATCATGAGAAGCTCACATTCAGTTCAGAAATAGACCTAGAGAGTGTACATACAAATCTACATTCCTACTCAAAAGAATTACTTAAGCAGATGTGTTTGAGAGGAAAAAGCAGTGGGTTAGCTTCATTTTAAGTGGGTCTAGATGAGCCAGTACTCAAGGTGTGTCACAGGTAGCTGTAGGTGTTTGTAACTTGAACCTTAGTGATAATTATAGAAATTGTCCTTTTTGTTCCAGTGCATGAAGCTTAAAATCAACCCCTTTGCTTTTTGGTGGTTAAACATGGAATAGGCTCAAATGGAGTGTGTCTGCAGTTTAGGACTGGAACAAAGAGTTTCTGACTGATCTGTGTAGTCCAGTGTTAGATACTCTACAAATATGCCTAGTGTTTACAGTGTGGGTTCTTGGTGGGCTACAGTCGCAGGGCTGCTCTAGATTTAGTGGAAGAGTTTGACCACCATCTCTCTTGTGCATTGAAAGAAGCACTATAAAGCAATAGATAAATCACTTCTAGCTGCTCCACTTTCTTTTTTTTTCCGGACTTATTCCTAATGTATATTAAAATTAAATCAGATCTGAGGAATGGAAATGGTGGTGAGAATATGATTTGAATGTTAATAGAATTCTAGTTTTCTCTGCACTTTTCTTGTGCAACTGTTCTTTGCAAGGATTGCAAATGAAGGAAGTGCAACCCTGCTGTTTGTTGGTAGTGTGTATTTTAAGACTTCTAACACGTAACAAAACAAGGGAGGTAGCTTTACTTTAGGTGTGAACATGAATTGTATTTACTAAATAGTCTGAAGAAACAAGTTCAAACAGGAGGAAAAGGCATAAGGACACCAGAGACATTCTGATCAAGAAGATAGGCTTAAGTAGAAGTCTATCCTTGTACTCAGAGAACGGTGAGAAAGCAGTCTTGATTTTTTCATGCCATCACAATATGTCAAGGGCAGCAAGCACATTTTGTCTCTTGATTTTTACAGGCAGTGCTGACATGAGCAGAATATTATTAGAGAGAACTGGAATATTATTAGCATAATAATATATATAATAATAATATATATATTTCCCCCCTCCAAATCTTGTGCCCACTTCGTGTTTGGAAATCCACTGCATAGTGCTACATGTTTATGAGCAGCACCAGCTTATTGTGAGCCACAAGGTAATGGACAGATCCTGCTTCTCAGGGGCTTGTTACACTAGGGGCAGAGACAATCCTTCATGAAAGAGAAAAGACGATGCAAAGCTGTCAGCTGTACATAAAAATTACCCCCAAATTGCAGAGAGCAGATGGCTGTTAATGGCAAGTGTTTTTAACATAGCTATATTGTCCCATATTGGGATATTAACTTGTCTCTTTAGTTTTTTTTGAAAAAGTCACTTTGTAAAAATGACACCTTGGCATGACTTGTAGTTTTCCTGTTTGGTTTCCATGTCATGTTTGCTCAGATATGCTTGCCCAATTTTCTACAGTCAATGTGCTCAGCAAGCCACTAGTGTGTATTCTTTAGTTTTCAACAATTCTTGGTGATTAGTAACAAAAACCCAACAATTTTTGAAGGACTGCAATGAGTAATTGTTTTATTGGATGAATTATGACTGCAAAGTAAGAATACCCACTGCCTGTTTCTGCACGCTGAGCTGATATTTACAGGACTGAATACACAGCACCAAAACTTGCTTGGACTAGCAAATGTGATAACAGAAGAAATGGAGAGAAAAACGCATATGGAACACCCTTAGCTTTTCTGTTTTGTTAACTGCAGGTTGAAAGCTAGCTTTTGGGTGATTAAACTTTTCATTTGGTTATTAAGTGATAGACATCTTGCTGAACCCAAGCGTGCCGCTACAAGCACAGGAAGAGTGCTTATTTGAAGCAGACACAAAGGATTGCACAAAGAGACCCTTAAACAAAACACAAGTGTCAGCAAAACTAAACAAAGTAATCACACACAATTTAAGACAGACAGAGGCAGGCAGTAAATAGATGACAGATCCTGAATAATCCTTTAGAAAAAGTCACCCTGGTGAGTTGGGAAATCTGTTTATTTGTTGCAGTTTCTTATCTTTTCCTGACAGGAAATCTAGGAAACCTCCACATTACAACTACTGGGTTTGCCAGAATGGGCTTGGAAGTGGTGAGCTGAGAGGTGGGCAGCAGGGTCCAGCAGGCAGGGCAGAGCTGAGATGTGTGTTCCCTGGAGATTATAGATGGAAGAGCATGGAGCCTGGCTAGTTTAGCCTTCTTCACTGCTTGATCTGCACTGCTGGTGTCTCAGCTACTTCATGTGTTTCAGTGTTACGTTACAGGCTCACCAAAGAATGAGGTGATGGCTGTGACACTCTGCACATGTTGAAGTTCTTGTGCTGCCATGCTTTTGATACACAGAGCTGTCATGAGGAGAAGAGCCTTGCAGGGACCTCCTTGGGGTCACTGTAACTCTGGCAGCCAGAAGATCTTAGCCAGGGCTCCGCCCTTAGTTTACCATATAGGAAAATCGTCTAACTTAGTTTTTTCCTGTAAGTGAAGGGGTGATGGTATTTGCTATGACGCCTGTGAATAAGAAACACTCTGAAAATAGACTGTTTTATTTTTTTCTGTCTGGGATTTTGGACCTGGGAAAAGCCATGTAGCAGGTGATTACTCTGTAATCAATTCTCTGTTATGAACAAAACAGTAGTCAGCTTCTTGAAAATCATCCAGCTTCCCTTTTCCTGCCAGTCTCATCTTCTATTCTTCTCTCCAGAGCTCTTGGCTCAGCCATTAACCACACCAGTGTTTCACCAGTTGCAACATGCAGCTCATCTTGAGTTGGAGTGGGAGGAAGGCTCTGAGGAGGTGGTGGAGAGGGAGAGAACAGTCACTGCAGAGGACAGAAAACTAATAGCAAACTAATAACCCTACAATGAATTAAGAAAATGGAGGAGAGTGGTTGGAGACAGGACAGGTGAAAGGTGTGAGACTGAGAGAAATATATTGGTAACTGATAGCTGTTCCAAGAGTTGATGCAAGGCAAATAGTGTGGAATAGGAAGGAGGCATTTCTTGGTCAACACTCTCCAGTAAAAAGCTAGGAATCAGAAAATTGATTGCAGCTCCAAGACCACTGAGAAACCTTCTGGACTGAATTCACAGAAGCCTAATTTCCAGGAAAGCAGCTCATTTTGAGCTCATTCTGCCTGGATGGAAAAAACAAGTCTTTGAGATAATTAACAAGTTTCTACTTCTTTGTGCGTTCTTAACCTAAGGCCCATCTACTTTTGAGTTTCCATTGCCAAATTTCTGTTCCAGCAAGTAGCTGACGTGGAAGGATAGCAGCTATGTTGCGTCGTATTGACATTGAATTTCATAAAGCAAGATGAAGGCAATAATCAGTGCATTTCCTTGTTCTGCACTAGAAATAATTGTACAGCTGTCAAATTCTCACTCAGGAAAACAGATTCAGGACACCGCAGCAGTGAATATGTATTTGCTAGAGTAACAGCTGTCAAATTCTCAGAAAACAAACCCATGCAGTGCAGGAGCAGATCTCAGTTGCCTAGAATAACTCAATTTGTATGTGCACTTTTGTATTTTCTCCTGCTTTGAAAACATCTGCTCCTATTTCATTGATCACTAGAAGTAGTTGGTTTGTGTTTTCTGTGTATGGGCATGAAGTTACTTCATGCAGCCTGTATAATAGCAGGAAAATATCTGTAGTGGCACCAGTGACCCAAATAACTTTCAGTGGAATGTTCTTGGACTCTTTTAATATTGGCATTTTTAATTAGATGTCTCCTTTCTACAAGTCAGTGGCTGAACTGCAATTGCGAAGTAGTTACTGTTGACACAAGTGCTGAAAACTGATCAAAATAAAAGGTTGGAAATTGTTGCACACACAAATGCTTTGGTTCCAGAGTTCTAAATCAAATTAAATGGGAGATCAAATTTTCCAGTCACTAAATTCAGTGGAAAGCTCTGTGTGACCTGTGCTGCTATATAGATTTTAGAATCATTAGGAAACCTAATTCTTCCAACAAAGCATAATCTTTTCCTTCCATCAGGCGGTACTATAGCTAGCAGCATTTTTTACTGACTATACCTGCAATAATTAGATTTTTATTTATTTTTCCAGTACTATTGTGGCTGCATGTTTACTTTCACTCTTCGGAACACTGATCAGGTTAAGTATGTAGGTTGCTCCAAAAGTAAAGCTTCTTACTTATTTCCATGGAAATTACAACAGGTACAAAGAGCACAATAACACTGTTTGATAGAGGAAATCCTCAGCTACAAACACTGATTTTTCAGCACAGTCACCACCATTAGTTCTGGATTTTCACCAGAGATAACAAGAGCCTGTATACTAAACTTGTAAAAATCCATACCAGTGGAAGTGACCCACTGTTGCCACTGTGGAGACGCACCACCTAACACCTCACTGTACTTGCATCCAGTGTTTGGTCTTCATAAACGTTCAGCAAGTGTCAATGAATGCCAGTGGGGGCAATTTTTTCACATGGAGGAATTCAGTGACACAACTTTGCTTCATCTACACTTCCATGTCAGACGCCATTTTGTCAAACTGCCTATCTGCTGCCATCTGTCACTCGACAACATCACGTAGCAGAATGTTGGTGGGAAGGTTCACCCTCTACTGCTGTACCGCCAACATCCACATTGGACATTGTGGGCCAACATCATAAAATAGGAGGTATTACTTTTGGAGCAACCCTTGCATTTGAGAAGTGTTTTTGAATCAGTGGAATGTTTACTAATACTCTACTTACTGTGACTATAATGCTTATGTACTTTATAAATGCTATTTTAATATAGATCAGGATATGGCTATGTTTCCTTTTATAGCTAGAGATTTGAAGGATCACCTTATTTATATCCATGGGAGCAATTCCCTTCACACCAAATGGAATTCATTGGTTTCTAATGAATAATGGACTCACTATTTCATTGAGCTGTTGCTTCCTAAGAAGATTCTAGAGTTTACAAAAAATTTACCAGCCATTAAAAAATGAAAAAAGCAGCAAACTGTAAATCCTTTTTCATATAAAGAAGCTTGTGCATTAACCTGATATATGTTTAATTTTTCTGTAGTCTAGCAGTAGCAAAGAGCCCTGGTTCTTGACCACAGCCTCCGGAGCTGGGTGGTGTACAAGCTCAGGTGAGGATGCGATGAGGCAGTCTCTAGGTATGAATGGGAGAGTGGAAGGGCTCAAGAAAACTGTCAGGCTATACAATATGCAGTGATGGAAGCTCGTCAGCTATTTAACTGTGGTAAATATAATGAGTCTTTTGATGTTATGGCTGGAAGAAAAGGAGCTGGTTGGTGCTTAAAAATATAGGTAGTATAATACAGTTCTGAGTAACGTATATATGCTGCTTACCTTTCAAATACTTTCTGCAAATACTTATTGCTGGTCATTTATGATGCTTCAGAAAGCAATGTTTGCTGCCTGTGGTAAAGAACAGTCTGTGTAATTTAAAGATTCTGGGAAGAATGTTGTTGGCACTTTATGGGAAATAATGATGTAGGGCCTATTCTGAACTGTAAAACAAGGAATACCACTGGTAGATGTATGCCAAGCCAGAAGCTTGTAAGATGGCAGCAAGAATGTGGCTGCTCAAGTCTTGCTGGAGACTTCAGTTCATCAGGCCACAGAGTGTCCAGAACTGTTGGGATCCTGTTCTACCAGAGTCCATCAGATTCCCTGATCTCTTCTGCGTCCCAGAGGACTGGAAAGATTCTTTATCAAGATAACACAATTTTAAAAAGAGTAGGAAGTTATGGTTACGTATCAATCTTTATTAGCTCATCTACTGGGTGCAGACCCAAAACTGTAGTTGTCAAAGGAATTCTTGTTTTCAGCTGGTTTCAGTGATTTTAGCTCAGGATTTGCAATGTGTTTCAAACTGTCTGCCTTTATTAGTTCAGTTTTCCTGCTTATGAAGTAATTGTCTGAAGGAGGTGTCTGAGGCTATAAAACACTAACTAATCTCACTTTTTGAGCTGTGAATATGTTAGCATAACAAATGATGCTTTTCTAGTTTAATTCAGCAGGAAGTTGAAGAAAAATAAAATTTCAGGTAGTGTGCATGAGTAGGTTATGCACACACAAGGAAATCAGTAATTACATATCTGGATTTTAGATCATTGCAAACATTAGTTGTGTACAATAAAGTAATATTCTAAATGTTGGACAAATTATTCTAGAAGTTGAATAATAATAAAATTCTAAAACAATATTCTTCTAACAACTAAAAATTTTGAAAACATGGGGCAAATTAATTATTGCTGCAATAGGTATTGCATATTGAATCACCTGAGATGAAAGTGATACTAGTTGGTACAATTCCCATTCTCTCAAAGGATTAATTTCCAAACTCCTTTGTTGATTTGTAACACCTGAGTATGCTTGATCCAGCTTAAGCATCTCTTTAGACGAATTAAAAGCTTTAGAGCTAGTTTGTATAGCTTGGATTCACTGGGGATGCTTTGCAATAATACTCTGTGATGTTACAAAATGAATTAGATGTTTTTTGTCTGGAACAATCAGGACTCAGAAAATATTGCATAGACCTTTTATGAGGATTCATTGGAACAGAAGTATAATATCCTACCCCATTCCTACTTAAATATTTTAAGGGGAACTTTTCGTTCCTGATGTTGCCTAAACGCCTGTGCTGTTTACAGAAGCAAGGCAAAGTATATCTAATGACAGTGCAGTGGTGATGACAGGAAGGCATCTATCTAGTGTTTTAAAAGCAGTGGTGGAATTAATTTTATAAAACCACCCTCTTTTTACTTGCATTGTAAGCGCGTCTTAAATGAGCCCAAAACATTGCATGAGAGAATTTTTGTGAGCCTTACAAGAGAGAACTGTTTATGCAGAATGCTTTCCAGTCTATAGGCAACTACTTGATACTTAAGGACCAAATGACTGTGGAAATACGTTGCTGAGGTCACTCCTCTGAAGCAGAACGTGCCAGGGCTGCTACTGATAGGAACGTGTTGCTTACGTATTGGCACAAGCTGCTTGTCAGGAATAAAGAAGGAAAAGGACCCTGCCTCAAAGAACCTGCAGTCAGGACAAAGGGAAGGAAAAAGTTAGAGCACAGTGGGGCTGCAGATAACACACATTATTGTGAGGAATGAAATGTGGGGCCAGTCCTGCACCTCGTTAACTGGGCAGTTGTATTTTCTGAAGTGAAAAACAGAAGTTTGATTGTTTTTTTTTGTTTTGTTTTGCATAACATTTGAAATCAATTCTCTTTAAATAGTTTTTTACGAGAACTTTGGACATCAGTATAGCAGCTCTACCGATGTTTTACTTCCCTAAGGGATCGTCAGACTGGAGCTAGCTGGGAACTTTCTGACAAAATATTTTTCCATCAGAAAAGACATATTCATTGATACCGAATTATTCTGCAGAAACATCAGTTTCAGTGACTTTCTGCAGAGACATGCAATGGATTATGACAGACTTTATGCCTGATTGCATGGCTCCTGGCGAGCTGTGAGGTCTGTGGCTCTGGGATAGCCTTGACATGCTGGATGCCTTCAGAGATCCCTGAAGACCTGGCATATGGCATGGGTGCTCTGAGGACTTCTGGGCAGCGTGCCACACAACTGGAAGCACAGGAGCCACAATTCCCAAGTTCTGCTGTTTCTTGCTGTTTTATGGCTCCCAGGTCTTTGAGCTCCTTGTCAGTTCATTGGGGCTGACGGGGCAGGGGATGCCCAGCAGCACTTGGAGCCACTGCTGAGCAAGGAGTCCTGAAGCTGCAGAGATGGCGCTTTCAGGCTCAACTATGTTGTGAAATTATGTAAATGAAGCACTGATTATTTCTAAGAGATTGCTGAAAAAGTTCCCATCTACAGGAAATGTCAGTATCCGTATCACACAGAGGATTGAGCTGCCTGTCCCTCTGCTTGGGAGATTGCCTGAGGATGGGATGTCAGCTGCATTGGAGGCCGTGCTGCCAGGTACCAGGGACAACAGCCCGCTGCTCACAGCAGCTCTGGCAGAGGTGCAGGTGCTGCCTTGGGTGAGATTCAGTGAGTTGTACGTCGCAAGGAAGATACTGGCTCCCCTGACATTGAAACAGCAGTTATATTCATATCACTTTGGTTCCAAAGGGAAGTCTTTATGTGGGTGTGCTGTGCATATATTACCTGTGTGTATACAAACAAGTGAAACTTAAAGACATACATTTATCTATCTAAATGTCACTTTTGGCATGATATAAGATCCACAGATCTTTCAGGCAGATGTCAGCATCAGCAGAGTTGTGATGCTTTCTTTGTTATGTATCGCACTCACGCTGTCAGGAGCAGTGGCTATGATGTGGGTTCTGAAGTGGCCTTTTTAAAACCTCTGTATTGCATTTTAAGTCATTTCTATTTTAGGAAATGTAGATAGTGATATCTTAGATGCTGTGGAGCACTGTAAAACTACGGGGTTGAGCTGAAGGCTGAGGGTTAATTTCAGTAGTTGAAAGCCCATGAGGCCTCTAGAGGACAAAAATAGTCATTTGATCGATGTTGTGAGTCTGTGTAATGCCTGCAAGTGTGACTTTATAGGAGTGTATGGTTTAGAGTGGCCCTTGGTCTGGCAATGGAAAAGTGTGAAAACATGTAACTGGCAACAGGGAGAGATTTTCAAAGATTAAAATGCTAGTGAAGTTATCCCATGCTTGCTGACTTCTAGATCATGGATCATTAGTGAAAATTAAATCCTTGGCTATAACTTAGTGCTTATAGATGTCTAGCAGTTTGCATTTTGATGTTTTTGAGAGTGCTCAAGGGTTTGCCTATTTCTCCTGATGTGAAATCACTGGAGTCAGATATGCAGAGGTAAATTAGGAAAAGAGTCAAATGAATGTTGATTGCTTCTGAGAATTAATTCCACACTGCCTTGGTGAAGGTTCAGTGCGTATTAGCTGCAGTGCGGTGGCATGACGGACCAGTAAATATCACTTACTGAGCCCATCATTCATTGCGGAAGAGGACCTGGACCATGCAAATTGGATGATGCTGTGTTTGAAAACCAGGCAGCCCATAATTTTAATCTGTTAAAAAGCATTACAAATGACATCGATGAAATACAGTGTCAATTCTTCACAAGATGCCTTTTCTCTGCAATGGGAGCTGGAAGAGCAGCCCACCAGCAGGCACTGAACGCCCACGCTGAGGCTCTTAGAAACTTTGATCTTCTTTGAGGACTGAGCCTAAAACAATGCCCCATTGGAAACCAAAGAGGCAGAACTACTTTGCCAGGCAGAGAGCTAAACCTTCCCACACACGTGTTTATTAATGTGAACAAGCTAATGCAGCTGTATTAATATTATAATGTTCAGGAGCCAGCAGACTTGTTTGAAGGCAGTCCAGGGCTCGCTGGACACACTTAATTCACTATTTTTTTTTGTAACAAGGTCACTGCTATGAAGTTCAAGGAATATATTCAGTAGTTTCTACTTTCATTGATTTTTTTTTAAACAGTTATAATATAATTTCTTATAAACCAGAAGGGAGAAAATTCAGTTCAAAGCTACTACTTTCACCTTATCAAAGTCCACATTGTGTTGCCTGATGCGGGGGGATCACTTACAAGCAGGCTTGGTAAGATGCATTGAAAACAGCCTGGAAAGAGCTGTATCTAAGTTGTGTACATGTGACTGGATTAATCAAAATCAGTTTTGTAGCATTCGAGGAAGCACCTGAGGGGTAACTTTGGAGTGTGTTGATAGGAGTAAAGCATCTTTCTCAGTTTCTTGTTAGCTTTATCTTTAAAAACATCAGACACTCGTGTTTGAAGTCAGATTTAAAAACAAACAACAACAAACCAGCAGAGTGCCAGTTCCCTACATTTCCCTTATTTAATCTTACAGTCCCTAAACTCTACTCTGTGCTTGTAGGCACCCCGTCTGAAAGTAGAGCATGTCTAGTGCCAGCAGGACCCAAGTCAGTGTCACAGAAATTGATGTCAGCTCTGTATCGCTGTGATGCTCTTCTGTCCCTTGCAGGGACTGGGGATAGACAGTTATTAAGTATGACTGGGAAATGAAATTTAAGGAGCGATCAGTTCAATGGCTACTTTTTGCTGGAGGCACGGTATGTAGTTGGTTGACCTAGGCAAGGAAAAAGCAAAAACCCTGACAGCATGCAATATATCAAAGTACAGAATTTCTGCGGGGACTAAATCCTACCCAAAAAATCCTTGATAATTAAAATATATGCTTCCATTGCCAAACTGCTGCATTAATAATAGTCTAATCCTATTCATAAATATACCTATCCAAATGTATTTAATTAGATATGAAAAAACTGACTTCTCCATGACCACGTTTAAGATCTTTTCTTGCAGACCTTAACTCGTATACATGTCAGTCAAATCCATGTGAGCACCGAGCATGAGTAAGCCTTATCTGCATGAGAAAAAAAGCTCTGGACAAGACCTCTAAGTGTTTTGACTGGGAGATATTGCCAAGATTTCTAAGTGTGGGGTAGTAGTAGGACACTGTATACACACAGATAAATTGTTCCCCAAAATAGCTGTCGTGGGTGTTTTATTTGAAGTGGGAACACTAGTAAATATGACCTGAGAAAACGTCTATTTTTATATAGGCTACTCTAACAGAAATCAAGCACTTGTTTCATAGCACATAGCCACCTACTCAGCCATCAGCTTCTCTGATGTGTATTTTCCATTCATGTGCAGATCTGAGGATTTTTCTGCTTTTTTACAGTTGCATCATTCTCAACTTCTTACATGACTTTGGAGTCATGTAACTTTAACTGTACTCAGGCTGAGAAACCAGCATTCATCCTCTTCTGCTCCGAGTGCTGCTGCAGTGCTGGCTGCCTGCTTCTGTTTGCCCTGTCCAGCTGGCAGTGCCGAGTCTGGCACCTGGCATGCTTAAACAGTCCCATGGTCCCTGTCTGACAGTACATCAGAACTAAACCAGTAAGGCAGAAAATGGAGACAAGAAGATATGTCTGTATGACCAGTTCTTGTGAAGCAGCCGGTAGAGCAGCTATGTTGCAAAATGCTTGGGAAGGCTGATTAGCCATGCCCAGGCAGGAGCGTCATGTTAACATGACTCTGTTGTTACTAGGATCTGAAATAGCTGTGAAGGGGCTGGGCAGAGATTGAGTCATGTTTCTCTGCTTGGCTCCACCTTGTCCTGTGCAGACGCACCTGGTATTGCAAGGAAGAGCTGCCCCATGTTGTGCAGTGTGTGGTTCTGCCTGCAAAAGCATCTGAGTCTCCAGCTCTGGATGCCATACCATGCTCAACCTCTTATCTCCTTCAGTGCCTCACATTGAAACTTACCATCAACTTGTGGTCAGTGCTCCATCAGACTTCTTGCCTTATTTAAATGTTGTTAATATTCTCTGCAGTGGAGACAAGTTCTTAAAATAGCTTGTGTGTGTTCCTCTAGTCCACTTTACCATGATGTTTGAGGTGGCTCAGTTTTTAATATTATTGCATAGCTTTCAAGATTAATGAAAAAAAAAAAACCCACAGCAAAATGTATGTTCAAGCACAAGTTACATTATTCCTGGATTTGGCAAATCCCCTCTGTCCACACAGGATTCCCACGGCCAGTGATAAGACTAACTCATCATGCTGATTTAAGAACGGAGAACAAAATAGGCACTATGGCAAATAGCTCAGTGAAAGACATAAAAGTTCAAGTATTATCAGCACAGGCTTATCTGCAGTATGGCATATAAGCATCCAATTACTAGGTTATTTCTGACTGTTCACGTATTGCATCATTTTAATTGCTAACACTCGGGTGTTTGCGCTCACTTTCCAAGAGGAAAATAGCAGAGCCAGTTCTGGGCTTTGGAAGAGCAGGCCACTGCCTACTTCATCTGCCTGTGGCTGCCTGCTGGGCATGCCTGGGGCTGAGGAGATGAAAATTGGCTGTTTTGGCTTGTGCAGTGCTTCTCCCTCCTGACTGCACAAGGAAGGGGTGGAAGGAGTGGCAATGCGGGGAGCAGTTTTACTGCATCAAGAGCAGCTCCTCTCTGAAGCAGTTGCCATCTCCTTATTCATCAGCAACACCAGGGAGAGAACACCCTTTCCCTTAGGGATGTTCTATAACCCTTCCTTTTCCTCTTTTTCTATCCTGTAAGGCCAGGTGCCTTATTGCTTCCTCTCGTACCTGTTGGCCCAAGAAGGTGGATGGGGAAGAGGGGCACTTGCAGGTGGGCTGTGGGAGAGAAAAAGCCTTGGAAGGTGTCAGGAGACAGGCGCTCCTTCCCATAACCCTACTCTTGTCAGCAGGACTTGGAGATTTCTTTCTGCTTCCTCCATACCCTATTGCATCCTGATGGCATCCTCTTTTTCAGGGCTTTTCTGAAGTGCTGTTTCTCCTGTTCACAGCCCTTCAATTGGCCTACAACTCAGTGTCCCTTTCAGGTTACCTGGGGCAGTCCCTCATAACCTGTAGCGTTCAGCTACTGCCCTCCCAGAGCCCTGCTGCCTGTCCCAGCACCTCGTACCATGTAGGCTGGCTAGAAACCAGTCAATCCCACTCTGCCTTTTGAGAACCTGTATGCTGTGGCATGCCCAGAATTAGGGAAGTCTTGTCCATCTGACAGAGCTTATCTAGACAGCCTGTTTTCTGAATGAAAATATGTTTTTCACAGTTCTGTTAGTTCTTTAGAAGGTATTTTCTACCTGGCAGTTGAATTTGACTTAAAGTTGCAAGTAAATGACATTTGTCCAGGTGGTGGAGAATAAAATTGCTTACTGGGGCAGTCTTCATAAAACCAGGGCTGAGATTACATCTGAAACAACTAGAGGCATGCTAGAGTGAAAAAAAATATGCTATTTGTAATGGGAAATGCTACTTAGAAGTTATTCACAACTCTGGTAGAAAAAGTATTCAATAAAGCAGAGATCTTAAGGGATCATTGGCCTTCCTTAGGAGTCCTGTATTTATCTGTTGAGAAGTGAGTAGCTGTAAGAAAAGATAGCATGGCTTCAGTCCTTCTGCACAGCTACTCAAGACATGGCAATTGAATTACATGATTGTTTTATTTTAACAGGAAGAACAGATAGTTTTGCCTTGTAACTGTCACTATTAAAATGAACACAGAATTCAGTGTAGGTCTCTTAACTCCTGAGCAAAGGGATTCCTTTTGCCATTTATCCTGTCACTGTTTTTAGTTGAATGCTCTACTTGGGAGGTTTTTACGTCTTTTCTTTTATCTTGATAGTTTACTTTTATCAAGAAGTATACTGATGCAGAGTTCATGTTTGCTGTAACACTGACAGAACTGGGTTTTCCAGGAATACCTGATTAGAATTAATTCTATTTTTGAGAGGAAATAATAATACCTCTGTGTTTTTTCTTTTCCTAACCATTTCCCCTGGTATTACTAAGCTGGGGGTGCTGCGCTGACCTTGACCAGCTGCCAGCTGCTCTCACTGTCCTTCTCAACAGGGCCGGGGGAAAATGAGATGGAAAAGCTCATGGGACAGGAGAAAGGCAGGAAGATCACTTACCAGTTGCCTTCAGGTTCAGAACAGCCTCAGTCTGAGAAAAAATAATTTATTGTAGATTAAGGTAGAGTTGGATGGTGAGAAACAAAGACTAAATAATCTGCCCTTTTTCCTAGGCTCAATTTTGCTCCTGTCCCTTCCTCCTGCTTATGCTCCAGGTGACTCAGGGATGGGGAATAGCAGAATGGTTTAGGTTGGAGGGGACCTTAAAGATCAGCTAATTCCAACCCCCTGCTGTGTGCAGGGTTGCCACCCACAAGATCAGGCTGCCCAGGGCCCCATCCAAACTGGCCTTGAATGCCTCCAGGGATTGGGTACCCAGAGCTTCTCTGGGCAGCCTTGTTCCTGTGGTATTTGTTCTCTATCTCAGTTTGGTCTGAGATGAGAACACAAAGAATGCCTACGTGTAACTAGCTAAATACCATACAGGGGAGCTATGGGCAAGAAGGACTGACTGAAGGGCAGCAGGTCACCTGCACAGACCCCCGGGCTCCAGGGAATGTTCTTTTTGCAGAGAGGGTTTTGCCACAGAGGCTTTTTGCAGCTCTTCTTTGTCTCAGGAAGTGTGAACATGCTGATGTGTTGCGCACAATCCAGCTCTTTACTCTTACTAAAGGCTCTTAAAAACCCTCTGCAGAAAATAAGGTGACACACTGTTAGTGACCTTCATGCTGAAGGCAGGATTTCCCAGTTTTGAGGTAATTGCCCTGTTCAGGAAGCTCCTGAGAAGCTTATTGCGTGCTGCAGTGGTATTTCTGCACATGCACTGTTGTTAATTCACTTAGGATTTGAGGCAATACCTGGAATGGTCTGAACTTATTTCCTTCAATCTATAGCTTCTCTCCAGTAAATACCCGCAACTTATTCTAGGTTGAGCAGCCTTAGGTACTACTTCTGGGTCCGCTTGGAGGTTTCAGCCTTTCTGTTGACTGCAATAGGAAATCCTTTAACTTCCTCTGCAGCTTGTGAACCCCCTTCCTGCTTACTGACCTCCCAGAAACAAGCTGGGGTCCTGCAGGAATCACAGCAAAAAGGGCTTTGGGGTTCTCTGCACTTCTGTGTAAGGCTATTGGTGCTGCAAAGTTTCCAGTCTGGAACTGAGAAGGGTGGCAGAGAGCAGCAGGCAGCGCATCTGTCAGATGTGTGTGGTTAGTCCAGCAATTAGATGTCACCACTGAACCTGGTGTAACAGCCCTCTTGGCAGCCGGAACTTTGCTGAACTTGAGAGTGAGGACTCTGACTGCTGGCAAGGTCAGCAGGCAGCGTGCCACTGGGTGTGAAGCTTGGGCTGGGTGGACCAGTAGTCACTGGAGATGAGCTGTGCTGATGCGTTCTCATTGTCCTGCGTTACTGGGACAGGATGGCTGCAAAGCAGTGTAGTTATCAACTTTGCATCACTGCAAGGTGGTTATAAATTTCCTGAATATGGTGGCAACAAAAGTGTTGGTGTAGTGCTTTCTATTTTGGTTATGCTGCTGAAACATTGCCTGTGTGGTGCAGCCATGGTGCACTTTTCCTCCAGTTTACAGAAGCATAGAATTGTTTGAGTTGGAAGGGACCCTTCAAGGTCATCATTCCAACTTCCCTGCAATGTACGGGGACACCTACAGATGATCAGGTGCTCAGAGCCTGGTTCAGCCTGACCTTGAATGTCACCAGGAACGGGGCATCCACCACCTCTCTGGGCGACCTGTTCCTGTGCTTCACACAGCTGCCGTGCCTGATTTTTGCTCTGTTAGGTTTGTTGAAAACCTTTTTTCATTAGGGACAGCAAAGAAATGCAGTCCTTCATGTACACAGCATTGTTCAGTAGGAAGGGGCATAGATCAGCAAGTCTGCCTGATAGCGCCAAAACGTACCAAGCACAGCAAGCAGCTTGCAGAGAACGTTTGAATATCAAGGTAACTGTGGAAGGTTGCTTACTCGTATGGATATTTACTGTTTCTCTTTCTGACCTATCTTATCAGAACTATCTTTAGATTGCTCAGTCTTACTTTTATTGTGTCATTTTCTCACTACCACCTACCTCTCTCCTTCCCACCTCTGAGAATATCACACATTCCGTTTCCTATAAACTAAAGCATTGCTCTCACCTGAATTCACATGCCCTCACTTGATATTTTTGAGCCTGGATGGTAAACTGATCTCCTTTAGTTCATTGTCTATCCTTCAGAGGCAAAATGCTGGGATGTTACAAAGTGTCATTGCTGTTCCTGAGCTTGTAGGAGCTGCGAGGTGAGTTTAAAGGTGGTCCTTTCAGTGGTGTGGGTGCGTGGTCTGCTCTCAGTTCTGGCATGGTCGTCAATGCGAAAAAGTCATTCACGTTCACGCTCTTAAAAGAGCTCTCTGCTTTTTCTTTAGCCACTTAAACGTGGTAGCTGGCTGTATCCAGCAACCACAATAGGAGCTTTGAATCCTTTTGAAAATTTTCCTTTTAATACTTCCCTTTTTCATGGAGATATTACGAGGCATTTGGAAGTGACAGCTCCAATAATTACGAACTAACATAAATGGTGGCATCTTCAAAGTCCTGAAATAAATGTATACAGTTCAGCAAGTCCGCTCATTGCCATTTGCTGTGAGAGTATTAAAACTGCAATGACTTAAGAGACTGTTAGGAAGGCAGAGCAATATGCAGCATTTTTCAAAACAGGAAGTAGAGCAGAACAATTACTGCTTAATGATACTGGAATTGGAAACTGTATGATGAAGCAGGAGTGTCAAGTTTGCTGTGCAGATTGCTACTGGGACAGGATGCTTTCTGGCAGAGTTTACCCAATTTCTGTTTTTCTGCTTGTTCATCTATCCTGGCGATATGAAAGGATTCCAGTTAAAGCTAATCCAATTCTTGGAATCCCCCTTCTCTCCCTCCCTTTGCCAATCTAAGCCTTGTTCACGGCACTGCTTCAGTTTTTCTGCTTCAAGGCCAGCAAGATGGTTCTCTCGGCGAATCAGAATGCTGCAATTCCTAGTTGCTGCCTTGGGACAGTCCTCATTAGATGAAATAACCTGGAGGTTGTTGCTGTATTGCAGCTTATCTTCTGACAACGCTGCCTTTACTTAAGCAGCATTGGTTAAGGCAGTTTTGTCATGCTTTGAAGGTCATTATATCAAATATCAGTCAAACCAATATCAAAATTTCTTAGCACAATTAGTGGCTGGAAAGACAGCACAGGGCCCCAACTTCCACACGATCAGAACATTGTTATGTATTTTCCAATAAGGTCATCCAAATTGACATCAAGAATAGCTTCATCTGAACCACGTATAATCTCTTGTTTTTCTTTTTTTTTTCTCTCTCTATAACCTAAAAACCTGATTTACAATTTTGCCTTCAGTAAAGTATGATTTTCCAAGTACTTTATTAAAAGGGCGCTCATTTTTCTGGGATATTTAAAAAAAAAATCTGTTTTTAAATCCTTGTACATATTCTAACTTGTATGCTCTGCACCTCTCTATACTACTGTCCATTTGCTTGGGGCATTTACAGGAAGGAAATTTTCTGTTCTTTAGAAGCACATCTATACCATCTTCAGATCTCCTACATGAAGTTGTAATCTTTTCCATATGACAAAGCTGTTTGGTGAACAGATGATAATGACATCTTCAGCAGAGGCCTGGCTTCAGCTGGGGAATCAGTGCCATGAGCAGACGAGGTCTCAGAAGACAACTGTTCAGCTTGAGTGGGAATTTTTATAATAAAGATTGACAGATGAGAAAATAAAGAGATTTAGGGTATGTGGTATTTGAGCCAAAAAATTCTATGTGCAGGCAAAGAATACCATGATTATTCATTCCTTCTTGAAACCTTCTGTAGGTTAAAAAATGCTCTTAATTCAAAGTGCAGTGGATTTGGAATATTTGAAGTATGCTAAATTGCACGGGCAGGCACTTAACAGCAATGCTCCTATTCACTTCTGCACTGGCACTACCCTACCCAATTAGCAATGCAGGCAGATTGACCACAGGGTTTTTTCCCAATAGGCTGGCTGGTGCTTTTGGCCCTTTTTGCCTTTTGTTACAGCTTTTCTATACTGGATCTTTCTCCATTTGCACTTTAATCTGACTTCTTGTTGCTGCACTGTGGTTTTTCTGAACAGTATTTTGTAGTCCAGATTTTTACAAAGTGATTCTGGAGGTTCAACGTGCTCTTTCAAAATCATAGCCTGCTTAGATCTGGCAGAAGCCTTGGAAAAAAAAAAGATGCCTTTTTGTCAGGTTTATTTTCAAGAGAGCAAAGACTTGCAGTGAATGTTACTGTGGAATTGAAATGTAAATGTCCATTTCCTTTCTTTAATCCCTTGCAAGAAATTGAACTGTGCTTTACATTAGCTTTTGCCTGAGCATAGAATATTTGGGAATTTACCAGCTCTCTGGAGAGAATTGCCTTTATCTTAAATCAGAACACCTCGTTGCTGCTGGATCTCCCTTAATTCTGACAGTGAAATACACCCACATCCCCAAACAAGCAGATTTTTCTTCATTGTCACCAAGCTCAGTTACTGTCTCTTGCTTACTGAAGAGAGAAGCCAGACTTGCTAAAAAAGTTGTGATGTTTAGCAACATTAGTTACAGTCACTACATCACCCTGTTGCTTTACTTTCTAGCTTTACTAGCTGACAAGTGACAGAACAGTACAAGCAATATGTAACTTGGCTCTGTTTGTTTTGATCAGGGCAGCATCTAAGTGAAAAAATAACTCAATGCAAACAAATGATTGAGTAAGGAAAGGAGGCATGGTGCATTCATGTAACTCAGTGGAGTGCTGGACCCTGCAAACGCACCGAGCTGGACGTGATCTGGTGCTGGTACAAGGCAATGCCCTATTCTTTATTCCTTTACAGACTCAACCCAAAGTATTTCTTATACACTGGTAACTTCTTGTTTCTCGGAGCGTGTTCGCTGCTGTTAAGGTTTGTGTTAGGGTGGGACTCAGGATCAGAGGGTGAAAAGATTTAAATAGTACTTCTGACTTGAAACTTTTGGGAATTTTAGCATTTCTGTTAGGGATTAGATACTGAAGGTGTCCGGCTTATTTCTTGCGGAGTTGGAAGAGGCTTCTGTTGATGGAGGTCTTAAACCTGTGTTCCATTTTCTCTAGTGTCAGGCTGTCTTAATGCAGTTATAGGGTTAGATTTAGGATTAAGGTTTGGGACTGTGATGCTGAAGGTGTCTCCGAAATATGAAATCCCTTACATTTTGCTCCAAACATTGATTTTTTTTTTTTTTCTGTCCTGAATTAATGTTTGCTTTGGTTTTAGATTTTGGAAAATTGACCTAGTTTTGGAAAATCAGGGCCCGAGATTCCAGTTTATTGCTGGATTCTGAAGAGCACACAGAGATAGAAGGCAGCTGCTGTGGGTTAGTGCTAATGTCAGCACTCTCTGAGTTTGGGGAACAGTTCTTTTGGTATATCTGAGGATATAGCTAAGGGCTTAAGAGGTGGCTTTATTTTTTTCCCTTATTTTTTTTAAGCTATGCTAGCTGACTAGGTAAAAATATTGGCTTCTTCACATCCAATCTAAGGATTCTACCACGCTTATTCCTATCTCATCAGATGATCTTTAGCCCGAGGAAAGAGCGAGGAACCAAATGACAGCTGTGGCTTTTCAAAGTCATAAAAGAGGAAAATATGTGTGCATGTACTTATTTATTTATTTTTCTCTCCCTATTCTGTATTTTATGCTGAGGCTATGAAGCCTGTTGAACTTTTTTTTGCGCCCTTAAGGTATATCCAATGTCACTCAGGCATCAAAGCTCCAGAGCTGAAATGGAAAGAGAACAACCGAATCGCATTTAAAGGTTAATAAAATAATACTTGTGTTTTCTGTTGTCACAGAATACTAAGAGGAAAACATTACCTTCATGTTTACAAAGGCAAACAGAAAATAGAGAAATGTGAAGTCGGCTGTGATTAGCTCAGCTTTTGTTCTAAAAATGGTACATCCTCGTGCTGTATCAGAGACAGGATGGGCTCTTGAAGCTGTACTTTTTTGTTTTGCCAGATATTAAATTATCTCAATGGCCACTGATAACTCTACTGTAGTTTATGAGAGTTTATTACTTCCAATTTAAAACTAAAGGTTTAACCTAATACGAAAATTTCCCGTCTTTCTTCTTTGTGGATCTGGTTAGCATTTGTACCAGTAAAGCTGTGCAAGTATCATCCTCGCATTTCACATGTTGGCTGTGCTTGTAGTAGGCACAAAGAGTAAAATCAGGAGGTTACAGCCCTACAACAGAACTGCATGAGTAAAACCAGTCACTTTGACTCATATGGCTGAATTTAACTTTGTGTCAATTTGTCCTCAAAGCACAGATGCAGTTCTGTGGGTGTAACTGAGGAGAGAACAGAGTTTGCAACTTGGAAGCTATACAGCATGTGAAAGCAAGCTAAAACCTCTGAAAGACTTATCAGTCCTTTTAAAGTTTTATCCTCTTCTGATACACGTTTAGCCTGGTACAGCAGCTAGATATTTCTTTCCTATGGCTTGTCGCTCTGCAGGCCAGAAACCACACATTGCTCAGTGCTCCTCTGGGACCGCTAGTGCTGTCACTCATGTTATTCATGAAACAGGGGTCACTGAAGTCCAGGAGGGCAGAAAGCACTCGTAGTGATCACAGCTCATGAAGTCCACTGAAATAGTTGAAATTATTCCTGTGGTGAGATCTAAGCACACACACACAAAAAAAAAAAAAAAAAAAAAAAAAAAAAAAAATGGGGGGGAGAAGAAAAAGACATATCATAGTACTTTGGAGGCCCAGATGAATCCAGTAAGAAGGATACAGGGCAAAATTTGCAATGTGTTCAATAATGATTCTTTTTCCCAGGAGTATTATGAAGTGATCTGTTACGTGCATCTGCTTGTTCTATTTCTGCTTCTTAGCCTGAGATTCCTAACACAGGAGGCAATAACCCTGCATCGTGTTAGATCGTATCATGTCACACTGAATGTTGACCTTGGCTGACATAACGTGACATGCTACAGTTGAAGTAATGTAATGTGAGCCAATGTATCATGTGCTTAATGTTAATCTCAAGTTATTATCTGTGAACATAGCAAAGGTTTTGAAGAGTGTATTGTAGGGATCTACCCCCTGTTCCTCAGGCAGTCTGAGCGGCATGTGTCTGAGCTAACAACCAAAACCAGCAGAGAACCAGAATTGGGACAAATGCTAGACAAGTGTTTCTATGAGAGCAAGTAAAAGATGCTAATCAGCTTGATATGGGTCTGCAGCTGATCTGTTAGAAGAGACTCTATCCCTACTGACACCTCAATAACCAGGATAGAAGCGTGAGCATGCAGTGGGAGCACTGGGTATCAATTCATTGCAGTCTTTGGAGTTATTGGTATAGAAAGCTCATTATATATGTGTCTGTGAAGATTTGTCGTTGAAGATATTGCTGCAAATATTTATCAGTGTTTGTCTAGTTAAAGTAATTAATGTAAATGTTGGGCCCAGTGAAGGTAATCAGTTTTTGTAAGATCTCCTATGTTCACTTTCCTGCTTGATCTCTTGATCCACTGTAAAACAGTGCCCAGTGCTATGTTGGTCAATCTCTCGTTATTTTTCTTGGAGAGACTTAGAGAAAATTCCGTTTGTGGTCTTGGAAGATATTATGTAAAATACATGTCAAATTAACGCCTGTCTTCAAGGCTTGAAATTGCTTAAATTTAAATCTTTTTAAAAGTAGTATTTGGTGCTAGAATTGTCTGTTGTTATTTCTTCAGTGGGTTTGCAGTGCTCAGAGACTGTTTTTGTTTCCTCCATCGTGTGCTGCTGTAACAGGATCATGTTCTTAAATGGGATCATGGGCTGGATTGCTTCTTTATTCCAGCTTCATTCTTACTTAGCTAGCTCTAACAGACAGGGAATACTATTCTTGACTTCTTGTTAGGCCAAAATTTTCAGTTCTTGGTGATCAGAATTTAGCTTTCTAAAGATTTAATTGTGAATCTGCTTTGATAAAAGTACCAGGTAACTTAAGCTGGAAACATTTTGAAAGTGAGCAAACAGTGTATGTAGTGGCCTAATTTGATGGATATTGGCATAAAAATGTGCTGCGGATGATAATCAAACATTGGTTTAATTTCAAATGTGGGTGAACAGCACTCAAAAAAAGGTACCTGAGCAAATAAGGTTTTTGAGTGCTGTAAGTCCTGAATATTTTGTATTCAAGGCTTTGAATTTTCAAGTATTGTATTCAAGGCTTCAATTTTTGTCAGGCTTTGGGGCATCATAGGGCACCTAATAAGGGAAATGGATGGAAGCTTCATCTTCTCCCTCTGGAGGTAAGGACTTTCCTTACTCTGAACTGCCCTTTTTATCCTAGGTCTGTGCTGCATTCCTGGCTGCACTGGGACCCATCGTGCTCACGTTGGAGATAACCAAAAATTCCCATTACCTCTAGGAGCATAGGTCAAGATCATAGCTAATGAAGTAGCGGTGTTTGTGGGTGAAACTTTCCTCTATATAATTTGAAAATTCTCAAGTCATTCTAAATTAGTATTGTTCAATGAAAGCTACTCTATGTCTCATGTCCACTTAGTTTTCACTAGTTCTTATAATCATTAAAACTGCAGGCTGCTGGTAGGACTATTTGCAAAAGTTCACAGTAGGAAGAGCAGTATGTAGATAGCGATAGGACAAGGGGGAATGGTTTTAAACTGAGACAGGGGAGAGGTTTAGGTTAGATATTAGGAGGAATTTTTTCCCTCAGAGGGTGGTGATGCACTGGAACAGGTTGCCCAAGGAGGTTATGGATGCCCCGTCCCTGGAGACATTCAAGGCCAGGCTGGATGTGGCTCTGGGCAGCCTGGTCTAGTGGTTGGCAACCCTGCCCACAGCAGGGGGGTTGAAACTAGATGATCATGATGGTCCTTTTCAACCCAGGCCATTCTGTGATTCTATTATATGATTCAGTACAGCCATTGACTAATAAGATGAAGTAAAAGTTAGTAATTTTTCCTTGTTACTGCCAATATACTAAACAAGTAATTAAAAAGAAGGAAAATCATGTGTTTTCTCTCACTCTGGACTGGACTCTGGAAAATAGCAAGCTTTCCCCCAGCCGGGTTTAACCAGCAGGCAGTCAGAGGTGGCTAATGGTGCCATCGAAGTGCTTCACTGTAAGGTAGCATGGGACCTTGATTAAAAAAAATAAACCAGAAGCAAATAAGCAGCATAGCAACACATATGCAAAGAAAGTAGAGGCTCAATTAGTCATGCATAATTTCTGCATACTATTCAGAACAAAGTCAGAAGATGGGCAAATTCATTTATTTTGCCAGAATTAAGAGGATTTTGAGATCGTCAGTTGCCAGGCTCAAAGGGTCATCAAGGACTGAACTCAAAATCCTAATCCAAAGCCTTTAATGTATTTAATGTAACTTGAAATTGGGAAACAATGGAGAAACCAGGTAATTCTAAACAATAATTTCCAGACAGGTTCACTGTCCCAGATCTGAATACAGTCAAGAATAAAGAGACATTTTCCTTCAGTGTCAACTGAGGCAATGTGCTGATAGCATTGCAAGGATGTAGCTATTGTGGATGGATCTTTAACTCTTTAGTACGTGAATCAGCAGTTACATCAATTAAATATATATAGAGAAAAGGGCTCTAGCATTTTCAAGGCAGCATTGTGCAGCAAAAGGGATATCAGTTGAATAAAATACTGGAGGAGAGGCCATGAAATGGCATCAGCAGATTGTTGATGACACCTGGAGTTGCCAAAGAAGGATAGAGCGGGTGCAAAGAAGAAATTGCATTTCTGTGTACTGTAACCTCTGACCAGCCAGATAAATCATGGCCAGTCAGAAGGTATTCCAGGGCAGCATGTGAGGCAGAGGCACTGGAGCTGCTATGATATGTTTTCTATTTGGCAAATGTGTACAAAAAGTTGAAAAGGAGCATCCTGAGAGAAATAGGATGCTGGAGTTAAGGAAGCTTATATAAAAATTCAGAGGAGTCATGGAAATGCAGTTTGTGCCTTTTCTCTCACCAGTTTGTTCTCTCCATGAATAGACTGTAAGAACAGGATTAGAAAGCATGGAGAAAGTTCAATAGTTGTCCCTTTACAAGGGGAGTGTTAAAGGTTTGAGGAAATTAATGTGTCTGCAATTGCAAATCCTTTGTGAAACCAAAAAACTTGATTTAGAAATCATTACATATATAAAGACAGTAGAGTAAATAATTCAGTAGAGCCCTTGTCCCAGAACATAGTCTAACAACAGCAGTCCCTCCACCCTTGCTGTCTCACTGAAGTCAGCAAGACTTTGCAGACATCTGTTGAGGGACTGGGTCTAGAACAGCAATAAACCTAAATGTCTCTGGAAGAATGTTCCAGAAATAACTGACTGAATTTGGAAGAGCCTGTGGTTAGTGAGTTTCATTGCACTCTTTTCCTGCGTGGTCTCAGCATTCTCCAAACAACAAAAATATCAAAAGACCCAGAAAAACCTCCCCAGATACTTTACTCTGTTGATACTCTCTTACTCTTCTTCCTTTTTAAACAATTTAATGTCAGATGTTTGTAGGTGGTAATTCAGCTGCCCGGGGGCACCTGCCACTGCAGCCTGTTTGTTGCTGGGGCACCTCTTATGCAGGGTTCCAGGCTTGGTCCTGCTGGGGCTTCGCTGCAGTGCTGTGTGTTGTAAAGGCAGCACGTGATGCCTGTTTCTAGCAGAAGGCTGGAAGCTGACCTCTTCCTCCTGGCCCAGGTTAGCTTTTTTGCTTTGGTAGGAGGTGGTAGGGTGTACTGAGGAGCACTGGTGAGGGGCTGTGCTTCAGAAGTGGATAGTGTCTTATCTTACAGATAACAGATCCTTTCGATCAGTTTTGTGTTTGTGTGTGTATTTTGGCAATGATGATAAATTATTGCCCATTTGAGAGCATCTTCAGTCCTGAAGGATCCCGAAGTCTCTATAAAACAGTTAACGTGTGCGTCTGCAGAAATTCGGTTAAGCTGTTCTTGAGATGCTCCAAAATCGCTCTCCTAAAGCCCACATAAAAACAAGTTCTCAGTTTTTCAAGTCTGATTCAAACATGAAGGTGGAATTAAAAATTTACAGGCGCTGCATTGCCTTTGCAAAGATGGGAAAAAAGCAGGAGTCGCTTGTTGTGTGTGCTTAAAAACAACAGAAACTTGTCGATATTTTTCATTTGAATTTTCATGAAGAGCTAAGAAACTCTGCTGATGCTGGAGGGGGCAGGAAAATGCAGTGACTTTTACTGGCTGAGAAATATTTGAACGGTTATTGACAAAGAGCACAGTGCATGGAATGTGCTTGGGCTAAGCAGAGTGAAGATGTTTGACGTATTGGCAATACAGCGCAGGGTCAGGGGGTGACAGATTAATGTTGTGTTTCACAGTCCAAGCAAATACTCACTGCGTGCCTTCGTGTGCTCTTTGTTATTGCACACATTGGGAAGGACAAACTGGCTCTGGGTTAGTTAAACCTGTGCACCGACTCTAGCATGATAATGGCTTATTTGGGTTTAATCAATTAGGCACCAGTGTAAAGTAAATCTAAATAAGCTATTCTTAGACCAAATTGAGAGCGTCATGCAGGAGTTCACACTATTTTAATTAAAATCAATTGAATTTCTTATCAGAATTTAGAGCAATGGTGCGTGCAGGAAGGAAGGAGTCATTCCCAGCTCAGTGATTCACAGCGACCGTGACCACTGAGACCTGACCAGGAGCGCACGTCACAGCCAGGCCCACAGCTCTGGGTTTGCCTGGAAAATCTTGAGGCAGGAGGAAGAGATTATAAGAAAAAAAACAAGCCAGGAACCCCATAAAACTCCACCTCTTGGCTTGATGCTCTCCCTGGCTAGCTGTTTCTGGCCAGCTCCCTGGAACAAGTAACAGAAACACTCTGCTTCCAGCAGCAGAGACCAAGAAGCTAGTGGATACTTTTCAGCCCCACAGATACTTTTAAAGAATGGGAGGTAAAGGAATGAAATGGAAAACAGATGATAGATGGAGGCTGGCGAGAACAGAAGGAATGCAGAGCAGGCAGCCCGTTTGTCTCGAGTAGCTGACACACATGCCCGTGGAAATGGCCAAGCCTGCTGGCAGCAGTGTCTTAAAATAATGGAATAGTAATGCCTGTCTTCTGGAAGGTGCTGAGCACTTTGGCTTTGCTGCATTGCTGCAC
The DNA here is from genome assembly GCF_002078875.1 of Numida meleagris. Classification (NCBI taxonomy): domain Eukaryota; kingdom Metazoa; phylum Chordata; class Aves; order Galliformes; family Numididae; genus Numida; species Numida meleagris. Next base: position 9,487,992 of record NC_034417.1, on the reverse strand, counting down.
TGTGTAGGACTGAGCTCCCAGTAATATGCATTTCACATAGCTGTGTAGCCAAGGACAAGTGTGGTCCAGGGCAGAAGTTTGCATGGGAAGAACCTGCAGAATGCAGAATCGCACATTGGTGCCGGCAGTGAGATAGGCACATGTGTGAAAAATGCTCTGAGGGTTGACAAAACAGAATGCAATCAGAGAGCTCCAGCTGCTGAGCTCTGGTTTCCAAACCCTGCTCTAAGACCTATCAAAGGTCTTACGGATTCTAAATGGATTTCTTCTCTGTGTTGAATCATGTACAGAGACCTGTACATATTTGTATCCGGAGCTGTTGTTTTCAAGGCAAAGAGCCCTTCCCTAAGTTGTACATGTTTCAAAGATGAGGAGCCAACAGTAGCAGACTTATGATAGTAAATTTGGTTCTACTGACCCCGGATCATGTGCCTTAACGAGTGCTTGCAAATACCCAACCTAAAGCCTGCAAAAAGCCAGCACATGGTGGGAATTGCCATGGTATTCAGGTGTCAGCACACTCACTGGCACATTGGAAGCAATGTGACGGCTTTTAACAGAAGTAATGTGGATAGATACTGACTCCTTTTTTGAGGTGCAAGCAAGTACAAATGTGAGGAAAATACAGGGGGGAGTTAATCCAAGCTCCATTCTAAATGCAAAGCAAAATGAGCAGTATTTGACTACAGCTGTCTGATAGCGTGAGCTGGTTGGCTGGCAGAGCTAGGAGGGCTTTGCATGGGAAGGACACTGCCTGGTTCTTGAGTGATAACAGCCAGAGCGTACTGCGCTAACCCATGAGCTATAGGTGTGCTGAGAGGCCTGTGCCACCTCAGTACACTGTGTCTGGGTGGTGATCCTGCTGATAAAGATCTCACCTGGGGGAAGGAGCTGTGATGATGGATTAAGGCCATTTTTCTGTCTGCATGACACTGTTTCTGTTTTGGGAGACGTGGTTCCATTGCTGCTCCAGTTTGCACACCTTACTGAAATAGCTGTGCTTGTAGAGAAGCTGTCTGCAGACCATGCAAACGCAGCGTGATAAATGGGCCTGCACTACAACAGTGCTGAGCACCATCTGCTGGGATGGTGCTGTTCAGGGGCTTCAGCCCTCTGTGCTCAAGCATGATTGCAACTCAACTGCCACTGGAATCACAGGGAGTTCGCCAGCAACATCAGTAAAGATCACCTCTACATCACTCAGGTGATGTCCTCGCTCCCAGATCCCCTTGGGGAGGGCTGCATGGTGCTTAGCAGCTGACTCCTCTTCCCGTGCTTGCTCTACCCCGTGCTGTCTGAGCGTGCCACTGAGAATTCTCATACGTTATACCTTGTACAAAGAGAAGCAAGTAAAAAAAATTGTTAAAAAATGTAATTTTTATTCAAAGAAAAACAACCGAATTAGGGAACAAAATTTTCTGCTTGCTTTCAGGCTTTTGAGAACTTGGTAATAGACCACACAATTTTTTCTTACAAAAATTGAGTTTTTTCCCAGGATCTTTTCTAAAGAGGCCTTGTCCCACTCAGAATTTAGGAAATGTCGCCTATTTTCTGAGCCTTACAGCTGAGGTCAGCCTGTCTGTGATTGCGAGGATCACTCGACTTTGGCACTGTGCTGCTTCTAAGCCTTAGGGCACGCATTTAAATTGTCACATATAGTGTGTCTCATACTGACATCTTCTTCTGTAGAAGTGAAGGATAATACAGCACTTGTGCTGCAGAATAAGACAGTGCTCTCTCCTCAAGCATGAAAATTGTCTGCAAATTTCAGACTTGTTTTCCTTGATTGTGGCTGCTAATCAAGGCAAAAAATAAAGTTCATTTTACCAGGAGATGAACAATGCTTGGCAGTGTAGTGAATGTTAATGCAGTTAATTATTCCCAGTGCTGCGCCTGTCCTCTGAAGAGTTCAATATCTCTAGACAAGGCTTTAATGATCCAGAGCCACCCTGTGACTTCACCCAGGGAGTATTGCCTCTCCAGGCCTGTTGGTTCCCTCAGTCTGCTCTCTCCCCTGCTTCGTGGCATATTACATCTGGAGTGGTGAAGTTGGGTGGGGGTGCTTAAATGCCCTTTTGTTTCAGAACTGATGGTTCTATTGTGCTTTCTATTGTTCCTGGTTTCCTCACAGCCTCTCTGAATAATAAAGCTTTTGACTGTGTTGAGCAGGGATCCTAAAAATAGGTTGAACGTTTACCTACAGGGAAATTGACAGTAATATTCCAGATGCTCATGGTACTCGGGATCTGTGGAGTCCCTGTAACACGTGGTAGCAAAGCAAACCTTAACTAACACATACACTGATGGGAATAAATAATCTTGGGTGTCACCTGCTTGATATACTCCCCCTTTAATTTAGTAATCAAAGAATCATTAAGATTGGAAAAGGTCACTAAGATCATCTAGTCCAACTGTCAACCCACCCCCACCATGCTCAGCAACCATGTCCCTCAGTGCCACATTTCCCCTTTTCTTGAATACCTCCAGGGACAGTGACTCCACCACCTCCCTGGGTGGCCTGTGCCAGTGCCTCACCACCTTTTCTGAGAAGAAATTATTCCTGATATCCAACCTGTATCTCCTTTGATGCAACTTAAGGCCATTACCTCTCGTCCTATCATGGTTACCTGGGAAAAGAGCCTGACCCCCACCTTGCTACAGCCTCCTATCATGTAGACGTAGAGAGTGATAAGGTCTCAGCGGTATCCTTCTCTGCACTGAGTTTTGCTGGATTAACGTAGTCTGGAACTCCATGTTGTCTGTTAGGGTGTTTGGAAATTTTCATTACAATGGCATATCTGTACATGTAAACAACATCTCTGATAGTTGAAACAAAATGATTTTTTTAAACGTAAATTCTATTTCTGAAAATTAGTCAGGTCAGCTGTATAATTTTTTTTGTGCTTGAAAACAATGCATTTTTTAAAATTTTTGTTCATTTTTTTTAAAGTGCGTTAGTTTTGGGACAGACCCTGCAAGTCGATGAGACTTGTGTGTTTTCCCCTGAGTACACTCTCTTTGGTATTATTGACAGAACATATTTCTTTAGCTGAGACTTTACAGGAGCTTGTACTAATCTTTCGTGTCACTATTTTACAGCTGTGATATTTTTTTGTTGCTTTTGTTTTGGAACAGCCACTGATTTTGGCTGCCTTAACTTGGAAAGCTGCCCCCTCGATGAATGCGTGGTCCCCTGGTAGCTGGATGCAGTGCTACCGTGGTCAGGAGCTCAGTGCTAGGCTCCGTGGTGACGGTGAGTAGATCCTCAACACTGAGAATACGTTGCTTTGCAGAAGAGCAGATAGAGCTTGGGTGTCTGATTCTGCATCTGCAAAATAAACTGTTCAGTTTTCCATTCAACTTAAAAAACACCAATTAGCAAATGGGTGTTTGCTTTTGATTATCCTGAGCTGAACCAGAAATTTGTTCCCGTGCTCCTCCTGATGCATCTGGGAATCCTGGTAGAGCATTGACTTGAGAAGTGAGCCCCCTGTGTTGAGGCTTCCATGGGAACTCTCTGACCTTGTAAGAATTGCATTCCACTGTATTTTAAAGATTTTTTTTGAAAATATTCTGGTAAAAAATATGCATTAAAAAAAAAAAAGTCTTAGGCATTCTGGAGAAGATGTTATTAAAAAATTATCATACAAAACTTTAAAGTAAAAAATATGTTTTCCTCAGCAAGAAATCATAGTTAGAAATTAGGAGTGAATTATTTATAGTAGAAATTAGGCAACATACAGCGTGCATGGTTTCTGTTCAGAGCAGGAGATAAAAAGCTTCCAGATCTTAAAGTTATTCTTATTTTATTTCTATTTTTCTTACAGGATTCTTGACATATGTACTGTTAATTAGGCAGTAATGATTTTCTTGCATTTGCACTGCAAATTACACCAATAATTATACTTTTATTCACAGAATATATTTTGTTAACTGACCTTGAGTTTAACATAGAATACAAAATGAGATAGAATTGTTCCAGAAGAAAGAAAAGTTCCAGCTGACACTTTGAGATTCCTAGGGAAATCTACTTTTGTTAAGTTTTGAATTTTAATTTTAGAGACACCAACAAAGATATACAACAGAAAGGTTTTAAGTAAGTATATTACTTTGACAGAAGTCACCGGGTTCTACAATTAATTCTCACCAGTAGATCAATGCATTTCACAAGCTGCAAGTCATTCTGACAAGATGAAACAAACGCAGTCGTTAGTGAAATCCTCAAAATTCAGAACAACGGGCTGTGAAACTAGGTCAGTTTACATCTTCTTTGAAAAATTTTTTCCCTCCATAGTATTTCATACTTGACTTAATAACGCACTTGACATCTTTGGTGACTGATCGTATGCTAATTTAAACCCACATTGTATGCATAAATTCAGACCGACATGGGGAGATGTTTCAATATGATGGTGAAAAAGAAATAGCAATTGAATTTGTTTCTATTAAATATACTTTTTTTTTTTTTTCTAGCCTGAAAAATGTAAGGAAAGTCTAATTGTTGTTTGGAGGTAGGTATTTTAATGACTTAGAACTTTTTTCCTGTCCCAGCAAAGTACTGTAATTGATTTTTCAGGGCAAGTAACTTGGAAGAGTAAAGTCTTTATTTAGAGCTTCTTAGCCTATCCACTACAGGTAATTGCTGGGAATGCTTCTCTCAGGAGTGTCTATAGTAACTTATTGGCCCCAATCCTGCTCATATTAACGTCACTGGTGAAACTATTGTTGACTTCAGGAAGAAAATTGTAAGTCCCATTATCTTCATATGTTGCTATTTGCATTTTATGGTATTTCTTGGAGAGAGTTTTTTCAACTTCAGGTGTTTTTTACTCAGTTTGTAAAACTCTTACATAAAACTGCCATGCCTGTCTTCATACACTTCCTGTCTTCCTTTGTCCTTGTTGTTTCTTGACCACAAATGGTGCACAGATTTTCAGAGGTAAAGAAAATTATTTATATAAAGACTTATTGTGGAGGAAGATTGCTGACAATTGCTAGTATGCTGTGAACTGCTTAGGAAAATATGGGCACTACCCCCACCCTGGTTAAAGAAGACAGCTGGTTTTGTAACTCACTGAGATGTATGTCTCTCTTCTCTCTCTTTTTTTCTTTCTGTTTTTTTAAGGTGTGAATTTGGTGATTATTTGTTAGTCTGGACACTTGTGAATAATAATAATGAGATAAAGTACCTGAAATGTATATTTAATAAGAGATAAATAATATATAAGTAATAAATAATATATCAATATAATATTTGAAGGATTTTGGACTTCAGATTCTGTCTTATGTTAGTCTCTGTTTTACAATTATTAATGACCATTTTGGAGGATAGAAAAAAGTTTGTTTAGAAAAGTTTGTTTAAAATCAGTACCGCCTTTTGAAGAAGAAACTTAATGACACTTTATTTTTGTAATGAATCCAAAAAGTTAAAACTGTAGGACTTGAATTAGGTTCTTAAGTTGACCTTTTAGAGGTGCCGAGAGCTGACATCTCCTTGCCCCGTATCTGAATCTGCAAAACACTTGTCTGCTTGTTTAAAATCCAAACTAAACAAACTTGCATAGGGAGTAAAGTCAAGCTAAGAACTATGGACATGACATTGAACTCTTGTCTTTTTTTTTTCCTTCTTTTTCTTGATGAATCTTTTTCCACATGGCATAAAAAGATGCCTAGGAGACATAATAGGGACAAACCTATTATGTAGCAATATTTATTGTCCTTTATAACACATCGGGAAGACTGGCAATTGCTCAGAGACAGGTTTCCAGATCATGCTATTTTTGGTAGGCTTACAGTCCAGAGAAACCAGAAGCAATCCAGCTCAGTAGGTTATGGGCTTTCCAGAATAGTTTTATGCCGTAGAGATTGAATGGTGCAATATTAGCAGTCATGAATATCCTTGACAGTACCTTAGGAAGGAGAGGGTACCGTTAGCATATAATCTGAAATGGAAATAGTAGTAAATAACATACTAACTTGTAATTTTGTGTTGTGATTATACGTTTGCACCCTGACCGTGTCCCCTTTTGTAGATTTGCTTCCTTTCACAGCTGAATTTTTGGTGAATCTTCTGGGGCTTTGGGTAGGTAGGAACCCCACCATCTGCATAAAAGTCTAATTACTTAACAAATTACAAATTCAAAATAGCAACCATCTCTGACAGTGTCTCTGCTTGCAATACTGGCTTGCAAATAGTAATAGTAGATTATAACTAAACTTCCAAGAAATCAAGAGTAAAGTACTTATTGCTGAAAGCTGTTTTGTGTGTGCATGCATGTGTTTTGTTAAGAAAGAAAAAGATGATTTCCTAAGCCCGTACTTTTGGCCTTAAAATTTTTATTGAAGTGTTAATACATCTTCTCAGTGCTCTGCTATAGCGCGTTGGCCCACATCGTCACCAAACGTTTTTATTTTAGCCATTTGTGCGCCGAGCGAAGTGTAAAAGTATTGCCAGCTATCGTTTCGCACAAACCCAGGTGCTGTGCTGTATTTGCAGATATAGGCCAAGCAACATAAGTGAAGGAGAAAATGAAAGTCTTTGAAATGTGAATGGGTTTCTTTGAGTATCATTGTCCTTTCTGCCACTAAACTTTAGCGAGGCACAGATGTGTGGGGCGGGGGGGCTGCTCTGTGATGACTTATCTTGAGGGTTTCTTTTGGCAGTCTCAGAAAAATTACGATGTGAATAAAGGGAACTTGTTTAGTTCAGATGAAGTCTCTATTAATGAGCCCTATTATTCCTATTTTTGGAGAGTGCTAGATTTTTAAAAAATATATACAATGCTGTATTATTTTTGATTACAGCAGCATTCACTCGTCACTTTTATCTTTGCGTGTGTGAATTTCTAATTATACATGTTAGATGAGTGATCTTTACTGTAAATAGTAATGTGATTTTCTTTCACTTGATCTGTCTGTAGTAGATTCTGTTTCATTGTTCACTTTCTTCATCACAGTATCTTGCTTATTTTATCTTTCAACGGATATTGCTTCAAATCCTCTTGCCTGTTCTTCCCCTTCCCCTTGTACCTTTTTGAAAAGAGCTTTATCTGAGCAGGCAGTTTCATTTGTTTTTTGATCTATTTTTTGATGGATATGCATTCACTTCTGGTAGTAAGCCCAGTACTGAAATCCTCATTCGAACCCAAAGTGTGGGGACCTGACTGTGACTTCTGGGTAAGACTCATACCTAAGATTTGCTAGAGCTACTGGGGAGCTTGGGGGACCAGAGATGTTGGTCGCCTAATTGTGAGGCTTGCAAAACTTTTGCAAGAAGGATATTAGCAGTTTCTAAACTTCCGGGAGATTCCTGTAGAGAGCTGAACAATGGGAGCTTTGGTAGCTAGCTGCCAGCTATTTCTGAAAACCCGGAGCTTCCACCCTTCAGGTGAGCGCTGCCTTGCTCCAGCATACACCTCACAGCATCACATCTCTCTGCCTGCGTGGCAGCAGGGTTAGTCTGCATGCAAGAGCCAAGGGCACTGTGTACCTTCTGATGGTCCTGCTGGGCCTCATTATTGAACTTTTTCTACCATGTCCTTTCTGAGGTCTTCTTACAGAGCAGAGAATGTGAACAGAGAAGGCAGAGGCCGGCCCATAAGCATGAATTGAAAGCTTTGTGAACCCAGGTGGTACTGACACCAGCTTTGGGAGAGAGGAGAGAAACTCTGAAAGCAAAAACAGCAATCACTTGCCTACCTGGAGAAGATCAATAGGAAAAGCTAGCAATTCCTCCCTGCAACTCTAAACCAAAATAAAAACAATTTTTAAAAATGACTACAGTGAATGGAAAGTCAGGGGGTCGTATTCTTCCCACTCTTTTTCTGTAGTTCTTCAGCTGCAAAATCAAAGTCAGTCCAGTTCTCCTATACAAATGTGAGTGACTTAAGCCCACCATTTGTATGTTAAACAACTTGTTTAATATAGTATTAGCATTCAGATAGTCACAATGAGGCTTTGAGGTTAACATCCCATTAAGATGAATGGGAGATGTTCATACCTCAGGCTGTAGATTCAACAAGACAGCAGAGCATTGATTTACATAGCGAAGGCTATATCTTGGCAAACCAGAAGGACTGCAGACATCATTTTTTCTAAAGGGACGCTTCAATTCCAGTGAACGCATTACAGTCTGCAAAAGGCCCCAGATCAGCAGAGTGCTGGAGCTGGATCGCCGCTGGCTGTAACTTTAAACTGAAAGACATCAAACGGGCTTTTTGCTGTTAAAGTTGAGATCCCAGCCAGGTGCTGATGTGCTCTTCACTCCTGTCTTGAGACTCCCTTTTCTTCCTCTCACCCACTTTCTCCCAGAACTGATTTTCTGATAGGAAATGTAGGCCAAGGGCTTGGTGATCTTTACTGACCTTAACATTAATGCACATTTTTGTTGTCTTTTTTGACCAGTATGTCATCCTGCTTGAGCCTGGTCTTCAGATTCTCCCTGTCTTCCATCTGTTTTATATTCTCTCTTCTGTTGATGTATTATTACATTAATTCCTTTCCTTCCTTAGCTCCACAGATTTCCCCACAGGACCTCTTCCACTTGCCTGTTTTCTTGCTTGCTGTCCCTGCTGTCTAGCGTGCTATCATTTCCTTTCTCTTACTCACTGTCCTCCTAAGGAGCTGTCTTTGGACAGACAAATATTTGGATGTGGATTTTCTTCAGATCTCTCCCAGGGTGCTCCTGAAACCCCCAGGACACTTCTGCTGTGGTTGCCTAGGGGGACAGGACAGCCTGGATGCTGCAGTAGGCTCAAACCACAGGCGTTGTGCAGTGCATTTTGCAGTTGAAAGCCTTGGTATTCTTTCTAGCACATGCCAGCTTGATTTGGGCACCAATCTGAAGTGCAAATGAATGTGGCTGCATTTTAGTTCCAGTTGGTTACATCGCAAATCCAATGCGTTACTGTTCGGCCTGGCTGGGAGTTCAGTGGGGACTGGAACGGAGTAGCAGGAGCACTAATGCTGAGGTGTGTGACAGGGATCAGGCTTCCTCAGCAGCAGTTGCCTGTGCTGTGCTGCGGATATGTCTTTTGTTAACTGAAGTCACTCAACTCTTCTGAGTAATTAGAATTATCAGCTTGTAGCAAGAGAGCCTAAACTGAGGTTTCTTTTTTTTTTTTTTTTCCTAAAGGACTTATAACCGCTTATGAATTTGGCTTTGCAGTAATGTGCTCATTTTTTACTAGTCCAATTTGTATAATTAATTAATCAGTCATGGATGAGACTCAGAACTTGAAGATATTTTTTTCTGGACAGATATTGCTACATACCTCGATTTCTTAATTTTTTTCTCTTTGTAATATCTCAGTAGAGCTGGACTGAGGGTCACTCTCTTTATTAATGATTCTCTGTTGCATTGCTTTTAACAACTCAGCCATCACTGTCCATCACACAGTCGTGCATCTGAAACTCAACACAGTTGCTGTCTTATAAGCTTCATTTTCTGTACCATCAGCTTGTGTTCTATAGTGTTAGTTTCCCAAGCATGATACCACACAATTTTAGGAAATGCTGATACAACTGTAGCAATTTTCCTCAATTTGTTCCTGACAAAGAACTCGCTTCAAAATTGAGTTGGCTTCCTTTTTGTTCGAAACACTGGTAAACACAATTAGCCTCATTAACCCCGGTTTCTGTTTCATAACAGAAAATTAGCCTGCAATCACTGGTTTGCTGGAAAGCACTGTTGTAATTAGTCTTCAACAGTCTGATATGAAAATCCATCACATTTTTAATTTCTCTGACATGTCAGTGTATACAGAAAACATGCCTGATTTCTCACTTATCTTGAGGATTGAGATAAAGTCAAGGACCAAGAGCTCTGCTTGGCTTGGAGCACTGCTGAACAGATTGGACAAACATCTGTCAACAGCGTCAGAGGTGCACTGGTCCTGGAGGGAGAGAGAGGGCAGTAAGTGATTTCTGGAGGTCCTCTCTGCCTCTGCAATTCTATGGGGTCCTGACCCTTCAAAGAGCATGGTACCCGAGCAAGGACAACTGAAATTCTGGCCCCACTGAATAAATGCATTTCCTTACTGTTCCTTCCCAAATGCCATGTTGTTCCAGCTGCATTTCAGACAAGAGGTCTACCTCACTCCATCTTAGCTGTTGGTGGCACTGAAGCCAATTCCTTTCAACGATCATAGAAATGGACTGACTCAAAGGTGAGTCAAGCTAATAATGCTTAAACCTCTGTGGATAATCTGGTATTGGTTGGTCAGGATAGATTTATCATAACCTTCAGGACCTGTGTCACTCCAGAGAATATGTCAAGGCTGGTGATTACATCCTCATGAAACAACCAGTTTTTTTCAAGTCTGTTATTCCAGTCAGAGAGGAAAGCTGTAGTTCATGTGGGTTGCTAAGTCATGAGGTAGTACATGGCACATCACACTCTCACAGGTTCACAGAGTGAGTGCTGCTGCAGGGCAGCACACACTGACTAGATCAGACTGCTGTGGATTGGTTTCTGAACTGTGTTTGTCTCTCACCAGCCACCGAGAGCAGAAATAGAGGAGGTCCTTGTGCTCCCGTGTCTGTACAAGTGTACCCAGGAACTCCTCTGGGAATCTGGGTACATCTCTTGCACCAAATTGGGTTCTCTTGTGGAATCACTGAGATTTAAATAAACGCATACCTCTTTGTCTGCGTTAGGAAAGAGTAGACAATTATTTTGAATTCGGTGTAAAAATACTAAAGGTAACTCCTAATTTGAGCTCTTTCCATTCCATACCTCTTGTCATCTGTGAAAGAGAGATTATGATTGTCTTCCTCTAGAAGTGTCACAGATGTCATCTGTATAGATAGTGTGTAAATGCTCAGTAGTATTTTAGTGAAAGACAGGAGGAATTATATGTATAATAACAGCACCTTGATTCTTGCTTGTGGGACAGAGGGCAGGTTTAGTAATGCTTCTAGGACTGCTTGCACAACAGGGAGCTGAAAACAGAATCATGTCATTTGTGTGGCCTGTCTGTGTGGGAAAAGGATGATCCCACAAGTCTCTCTAGCGACTAGTGAAATCTTTGCCTAAGGGACATTTTTTGCCAGTATTAAATGTTCCTCTCATTTCTCAATTGTTCTCTTTAAATGCGCATGGCACCCTGGGGGTATCTCCATTTGAATGATCTCAATTGCCTCTGTGTCCATTTGGGTGCCAGGCCAGAGGGCTGTGAAGTGAAGCTGAGATATTCTATCTTGCTATCTAAACTGCAAATGAGGAATTCTGTAATTTAAAGGGAAAGTGGTTCAGGTCACTACGTCTATTTGCTATTAAGCTTTTAAATAACCAAACAGTAACTAAAAAAATAATAATTCATTAGGTACACAGAGCATTTGTAGTCAAAATACTAGTGAAATTAATTTTAACTTGTTTATTCCAGAAAGAAAAATAAAGGCACTGACAAAAAGCAAAACCTTCAAACACCATCTTCATTCATGCATGAGGCACCCTGCACGCAAAATGATAGTGTTAGGAATGTCAACCAATCAAGCAGTCTAATTGGCTGAACTATTTCAGTGCCTCTTTGTATAGAGGCAGGTTTTAACATTTTATTCGCCACAGCTTAGCTCCTCCAAAGTGTGCCTAAAACTTCCATACTTCTAGCCTATTGAAAGGTTTTCTTAGGCCTCTGCCTAAGGATCTGTGTGGCGCGTTGAGCTGTGATCTAACTCTTCATCCAGCTGAGGGCTCTGGAAGTTGTTTACAGAGGGGATGTGGCAATGGCTTTAATACTTTCACCATTTCCAGTGGTGAAGGCAGGTTGGATCCAACTGGATTTCAGGGTATACCTACAATCTCTTCCTTGAATAATGGATTTAGAACCTCATTTGCCTCTTCACCAACACAGCTACGCTGACAGTCAGTGAAATACCCCCACCACAGGAGCAGCAGGTGAAATGCCTAGATGCACAGCTTGGTTGAATGTGCCACAAGGGACAGGCAGTGAGGTCAGCGGGCAGTGTTTCATTCCTACAGGCAGAGGAGCATCAGTGAACACATGCTTTGAGCAGTGCTCAGGTTGAGCTCTGGTCCTGCCCTGCTCTTGCCCGAAGGACTGCTTCTTTCCTACGTGCTCGTGGTCGAGGAGGACTTCCCACGGCACAGTGTTAACAGTCTGCAGGGATGAAGACTGCAGAGCAGAGATGATGATTAGAGCCTCATGAGTAGTGATGTGTTGTACTCCCAGCTTTTTCACTGACTTTTTTTGTGATGAACAGAGATAAACTATCCAGTTCATATGACCCAATTTACTCTTGTGTAAAATGATGATACTGGCAGTTTCTGATTGGTACACTGAGCTCTGTGTGACTCTTTGAGGGATGCCTTTGGATTGTTGCATGGATATGGCTATGTAAAGGCAGTGCACTGTCATGAAACAGCTGTTTCAAAAGAGTCAAAGTGCTGGAGAATGCTTTCCTGTACATATAGACACAGAAACACTGACTCCATCGCTTAGCTTGGATATGTCAACATATGATTATTCTTCCTCCTTGTTTATTTTCTTTGGTTATTTCACACCACATTCATTCTAACCTGAAAAGGAGGAGATTAGGTTAGATTATTTCAAACATCTGCAAGTGCAGTAGAATGCACAAGGGGCATTTTAAGCATTAATGTTCTGTGTATTTTGTTCGGGTAATTAAGCATGGAAAGGTCACCTTGTGTTCTAATAGCAAGCATGAGGAGATGACAGAGAGGAAAGCTAAACTGAACAAAAACAATTTAAGGAGAAAGCATCAGCATTTGACAATATTTATTACTACTTCAGTGTTCCCCTAGCTGCTACAATATATTGATTCCAATCCTATGCCTGTATGTTTTGTTTTTAAAAGCTGAATAAAGTCTGAGACTGAATACAAGGTGAGGTCTAGGCAGCTCAGAGTGCACGCTGTTGCCAGCCGTTTGGCACCAATTGTCCTTTGGGACAAGCATCCAGATGAGGTTTATTCAAAACACATCAGCCATGCCATTGCATAACTCCCCCACTAACGGGACACATGAGGAGATCCTTTTCTGGTCACGTACTTATATGCCTTGTGAATATCCTGTCCTTCACTTGGGGAAAAAAAAAAAAAGAAGAATGATTATTCCTTTTTTTTTTTTTTTAAGGGATTGAGAATGGTGGGTAGAGTTTGATTGTGAAGTTCCAGTGGTTTTTACCTGATGCCTTTCCCATCTCAATGAGGCTACTCCCTTTCTAACTTTGCTCCTCACAGTTCTGCGTTTGCAACTTTGCTCATTAGTCCTCTGGTGAATGCTTCCAGTGCAAGTCACTGACTGTCCCGATAGGTGAGCTTGGTCCATCTTGTAATTTTCAGAAATCCCTTCCTGAAATATAAATGCTGAGAAGAGATCCTGCTGTTGGTTGTTATTCCTATAGCAGGCCTGGGATATGAAGCAGGGCCAGTGCCTGGTGCTGAGAGCTGTAGTGTGTGTGCTCACACAATCTGTCTTTCCCTGTAAGACCTCTCTGCAGCAGCAGAGAGATTAAAATAGTTTAAAGATGATTTCTTGAGGATGATCTCTGCTCTCACAGTACCTAAGGTTGGGAGGTTATATAGGTTTCTGCCTAGTGTAGAACAAATGAGTCCCAGTTTTTCTTCTACTTCTGGTTCTCACAGAATATCTTTAAAATTCCCTGTTTGGAGACCTCACCACCTCATATATGACTCTGTGTGGGAGACTGTACTATGTAGAGCTGTAATTTCTTTATCCTTTCTATTTCTGACCTGGAGTTCTTTGAGTATTTTTCCCCTCTCATAGAAAAAAGTAATTCTCTCTCCTACCTCAGTCCTACATCCTTTCTTATAAACACTTGGTAAAGATTTCATTTCAGTTTTCTGCAATCTTTTTCTTCTGTTATGAAATAGCCCTGGCACTCTCTTAGATACTCTGCTGACATTTTGCTTCTTATGCACTTGAAAAATCTTATTTGTCTTTATTCCTTAAAAACCTTTTCCCACTTATTCTTTCAGCCTTTCCTAGCCAAGTTTTATTCTTTTAGCTTTGTTCCCATACTTCCTTGCTCAGTTCTTGTCTCAAATACCTTTTTCATATCTTTCAGTTATGTAGTCATTCATTTCTCTTTTTGTGTCCTTTCTCCCAGTGATTTACCCCACTGGATTGCCTTCATTCTTCTAAATGTAGGCTGTTTAAGGAATTATTGCATGACATCCCCTGGGAAACTGTCCTTAAGGACATAGGAATAGAACAGAGCTGGCAGCTTTTTAAGGACAACTTTCTGAGAGCACAAGAGCACTCCATTCCTCAGTATAAGAAATCAAGCAGAGGCAGGAAACTGATATGGCTGAGGAAGGACCTGCTGGTCAAACTGAGAGATAAGAATGAACAGTATAGGCAGTGCAAGCAGAGAGGATTGGCCTGGGAAGAATGTAGGGATGCCATCCGGACATGCAGAAATGGGATCAGGAAAGCCAAGGCACAGGTGGAATTGAACTTGGCAAGGAATGTGGAAAATATCAAGAGGAGATTCTTTAGATACATTGGGCAGAAGAGGCAAGCAAAGGAGGGTGTACCTCCTCTGACAAATGAGAAGGGAGAACGGCTTCAACAGGCATGGAGAAGGCTGATGTAATCAATGAGTTATTTGCCTCAGTTTTCATTGTCAGTTAGGCTTCCCACACCTCTCATGTCCCTGAACCTTTAGGTGAGGGTTAAGGGAGTGAAATCCCCTCCCACAGTAAGAGCAGAGCAAGTTCAAGACTGCCTCATGAGGCTGAGTGTGTTCAAGTCTATGGGATTGGATGACATGCATTCCAGGGTTTGAAGAAACTGTCTGATGCGGTTGCTGAGCTCCATCGTAGTTGAAAAGTCGTAGCTGTCAGAAGAAGTCCCAGTTTACTGGAAAAAGAGAAACATAATTCCTATTTTTAAGAAAGGCAGAAAGGAAGACCTGGGGATCTATGGAGTGGTGAGCCTTGCCTCTGTGTCTGGAAAGATTGTTGAACAAGTCCTACTGGAAGACATGTTAAGGCACATGCGAGATGAGGAGGTGATCTGAGACAGCCAACATGGCTTCACAAAGGGCAGACTGTGGCTGACCCATCTGGTCGCCTTCTAATATGGAGTGAGGGTATCAGTGGACATGGGAAAGGCAACTGATGCCATCTACCTGGGCTTGTGTAAGGCCTTTGACATGGTCCCACACCACATCCTTATCTCTAAATTGGAGAGAGATGGATTTGAAAGCTGGACAGTTTGGCGGATATAGAATTGGTTGAATGGTTGCAACTAGAGAGTTGAGATCAATGGCTCTATGTCCAGATGGAGACCTGTGATGTGTCCCCCAGGGGTCTGTCTTGGGACCAATACTCTATAACATCTTCATCAGTGACATTGATGATGGATTCAAGTGCACCCTCAGCAAGTTTGTTGATGACACCAAGCTGAGTGCTGCAGTTAACACCGTAGAAGGGATGCCCTCCACAGGGACCTGGACAGGCTTGAAAAGTGAGCCCATGTGAACTGAACATGGTTCAAAAAGGTCAAGAGCAAGGTATTGCGCTTGGGTTGGAGCAATCCCAAATATGCGTACAGGCTGGGAGAAGAGCTCAGAGCAGCCATGTGGAGAAGGACTTGGGGATCCTGGTGGATGTAACGCTGGTCATGATCCAGCAGTGTGCGCTTGCAGCCCAGAAGGCCAACACTGCTGTGGGCTGCATCAACAGAGGGGTGGCCAGCGGGGAGAAGGAGGGGATTGTTCGCCTCAGCTGTGCCCTTGTGAGGCCCCATCTGGGTGGAGTACTGTATCCAGGCCTGGGGCCTCCAGCATGAGAAAGACGTGGAGTTTTTGGAGCTGGTCCAGAGGAAGGCTACGAAAGATGATTAAAGGGCTGGAGCACCTGTCTTAGGAAGAAAGTTTGAGGGAGTTGTGCTTGTTTAGCTTGGAGAAGATTCTGTGGAAACCTCATCGCAGCCTTCCAGTACTTTGAAGGAAGCTTATAAGCAGGAGGGGATTGACTTTTTACATGGGCAGATAGTGACTGGACAAGGGGGAATGGCTTTAAAATAAAAGAGGGGATATTTAGGTTAGATGTTAGGAAGATATTTTTTACTCAGATGGTGGTGAGGCACTGGAACAGTCTTCCCAGAGCTGTGGGTGCCCTGTCCCTGGAGGTGTTCAAAGTCAGGATGGATGGGGCCTTGGGCAGCCTGATCTGGTGGTGGCAACCCTCCCCACCGCAGGGATTTGGAACCAGATTATCATTAAGGTCCCTTACAACCTAAACCATTCTATGATTCTATATGTGATGAATGACAAAATACTGTATTCCAGTTTTGGCCTTTCCAGGGCCAAGTAACAAACCTAATGGAAAGGGGTAGTGAAGGTTTGTTAGATATACAGCAGGCTCTGTATATCTAAGGGGAACAGCTTCAGAAGGATGGGCAGCATTTCAGCAAGCAACACTCTTAATTGTGGTAAGACAGAGCTCCCATTTGGCCTCGTTTCTTTACCCTGTTTCAGCCTAATCCTTATCTCCATGATTTCTGAGTCTTTTTGTGATTTTATTGTCTTGACAGTTGTCACAGTAGGCTGCAAACACAATTTCCATCAATGCAGCTGATTAAGGATGATTCAAGAACTTCAGAAGTGCTCCTGCTCATGAGGTAGGCAAGAATAAAGGAGGCTGACAGTTCTTCTACAAGCCCTCTGAAAGCCATTACGTGGTCTCAGGTGAGATTACCACCACTTCTGGCTTTCAGTTTAACTTTTGGTGGCAATGACAGTACTCTTGGGAGAGGACAAGAGCAATATAGGTTGAAGCAGCAGCCTGAAATTACAGGGAAGCAGAATGAGCCTCCAGCAGGACATACTCCTGACTGTGAAATCCTTTATATCTAAGCCTCTCAACTACAAGTTCAGAGCAAGAGTGAAGAGACAGTAAGCCATTGGTACAAACGGACAGAGTTTTTGTTTTACAGGAAGGAAAAATCCCATTGTCTGCAGCTACGTAATCTTGCACGGTGTGTAATGTTTATAAAGAACAGGGGTCACATATGGCTGGCTGTCAGCAAGAAACAGTCAGCTTGAATTAGCATTAAAAAAGCTGAGTACTTAAAACATAATATAACTACATGTAACAAAAGTAAATGGTTTCAGATGTGATAATAGAGCAGACTTTCCTTTCTTCAGACTTAGCCCTGTGTCTCCTTCCTTAATTTCTTCTGTCTTGTTAATATATTTATAAAGTACATCCTGGTATTGAAAGAGCAGGACCTAAAGCAGCTGGCTTCTGTACTAGCCTTGTGCTCAATGTTTAACAAATTAACTTAGATCTGTAAATGAACAATTTTTACAGCTCTTTTTAAATATCACATCTGAGGATGGGTTCAGGTTAAGAGCACAGAGAACTGTTTTGCAAACAATTCATTTTGGAACGATTTTAGAAGCCTTGTTAGTCCCTTACTGGCATAAACAACTCCCGTACTGCAGTTGTGTGCCATTAGGAATAGGAACAAGAGCTGACTATAGATAACTAGGGCTGGCTTTAACTGTGTGGGATACTTGTGTGTAGGAAAGAAAGAGTTAGTTTTCAAGGAAAGAAAATGAGGCCAATAAGAACTGCAGGCTTCCCTCTTCATCTTCTGCTGCTTCCTGAGGGTTAAGGGTGTCAATGTACAATGCTGTATTTTAACACTGACTGCTGATTATTCAAGTGACTATCAAAAAAATTACACTGCTGCAAAGAATATACTGAAGATATAGTGCCCAGAAAATGCCATGCACTTCAATGGGAGCTTTTGCCAGAGAACAAAAGGCCTGGGGTTGCAAAAAAAGACAGAAGGAAGTGTGGAGCCTGCGCTTCCCTGGAGAAAAAAAATCCATTAATTTATATTGATTATATCCCTAAAGTGTTTTAAAAGATTTTTTTTCTCTCGTTCAAATCTTGCTGCTTCTGAGTCATAGCGAAAAGTGGAAAGCAACAAAGAGCAAGGCAATGGTAGCTTTTCAGGGAACAGAGGAGAGAAAATGCAGTTTGCCGCCCCTTCTGTTCTCCATCCACCTCACACTTATCTTGTCGCTCGTCACGGCACTCCGATACCTGAGGCTTGAGCGAGCTGAGCACCACAAAGGGAACTGGGAGAGTGGAAGAAAGTGTGGGCAGCTGTGGGGCTGTTTTCTCATGGCTGGGGCCGGGCTCAGGAGCACTCAGCCAGTGATAGCCCTAATCCCCAGCTGCTGCTTGAGACCTCTGTGTACCTCAGGCACCGCCAAAAGGCAGCTGCAGTGATGACTGGGCTGATGCCTGTGGTTTGGATAGGGCTGGTAATGGCACTGCAGCACGGGGTCCCAGCATTGAAATTCCTACAAGGTTTTTGGCAGCTCCCTTGCTAGGTCTTACCAAGCAGCCTCCAGAAAGGAGTGCACCTTTCATCTTCCAAGTTTTCTCCCTGCCCCCTATTTGCAGTAGCAGCTGGATACACCGGAGCTGAGTGACCATGAAGAACAATTATCAGCTCTGTTGCAGCAGCACTGTATTCTCAGGAGAAGTCAGCCCAGCAGAAGATGGGCCTGGTCTATTGGGGTTAGGATCAAGTTGCAGAAACCAAATGAAGAGAGTCTGAGCAACTGGAGCAAATCAGTTTGCTGGTCTCAGAGCTCTTCTTCTACCCCTTATCTCACCAAAACCTATAGAAGAGTAGGGAAGGGCTTTCTTTTCTCTTCTTCACTGTATGTTCAGGACCATTCATTGTTAGCTTTATTAGCTAGAATAAAGAGCCATTATAAAGAGCCATTATAGTGAAATTCATGAAAACAATGTTCTGTTGAGATGACAGCTAGAGAAATAAATGTTAAAAAAAAATAAAGCTTGCAAGAGCCCCTAGAACTAAAAAGTCAGTCTGTCAACTGGAGTGAGGAGGTAGCACCACATTGACAGGAGCTGCTGAAAAAGCTGTTCTATACTACTCCCACCTTTTCACAGTTACTCATTCCCCACCCTGTGTCTATCCCCTTCTCCCTGCTGCATTTAGGAGTCTCTGAGGCTGGTGCTGAGTTTGGATTTCTGCTGATCTGCTGGATCAAGGTGAACCACAGGAGTCCTGAGAGATGTCTCTGACAGCTTGCACTCTTTCTGCTGTTTTTCCTTGTGGCCTTTTCTTCCTAACAGGGCAGAAAGGTGAAGAACAGGGAGAGAGAGAGGCTCCAGCAGACTGCTTGGGGCAGTGAGGCTGCAGCTGTCCTTTGCCCTGTTGGAACGGGCAAGCAGGTGACAGGGCCGATGTGCTCTGTTAGTGCTGCTTGGCAGAGAGGAATTATGTTAACTTGAACCAGGGAATAACTATTTGTTTAATTTTAACATTTCAAAAGTGGACTTTGTCTATGTGACGTGTTTGCAGTGAGCTAGTGTCTGCTCATGCAGAGCTCTGTCTCCAAATGTGATGATCAGGACACATTTTTTTGAGTGCAGTGTGATGGTAAATGTAGCAGTTGCTGTGTATTTTCTGATAGAAAATGAGAAAATGTGTTTTAAGGTCATTTGAAACAAAATTCACTACCTCTGCATAATGGGCAATAGTTTAGTCCCATTTTCTGTTAGCTCTGTGGCAACTTTAGATACCTGCTTAACTGAAGAAATACAGGCTTTCCGTCCAGTCTGTGTACTGATGGACCAGTATGCCTGCTCCTTTCTGGCTCTTCCCCAGAGACGCAGTCTGTAATAGCTTTGTTATTTGTCTCACCCCTGCAACCTCCACTTTTGTCTTTGGTTTCTGCAGGCCTGGACACCCTGCCAGCCAGTGGTCAGCCTGCTGCCCAGCTCCCCCACTGCTCTGCCCTGCTGCCTCCGTGCCCAGCTCACCCCATTGAGGTGAGGGTCTTGGCATGGGTCCTACCCCAGGGTGTCGTCTTTTCCCCATGGTACTATTTATTGCATTTTCTTTCTTTTCCAGTTCATTATTTATTCAGGCATGCAGTTCACATCCTCCCACAGTGGGGATTAGTAGAGGGTCTAGCTTGGTAAATGGGAAGGCTTTTTTACCCACTTTTTATCTGTGGTGGTTCTTTCATTGGTGAAGTCACTCTTTCTGGCACTGCTGTGACTTCCATGCTGTGGTCTCATTCAAAAAAGCTCCTTGACATTCTTGTGCCTCTTCTCCATGTGATAGGCATTGTTCATAGCTTGATGTGTTGTTTTTCAGTCAGATCCAACTATGAGTTTCTTGCACCTTTGTTCACCTTTCTCTTTTTTCATGTTGTTTACACGCTCTCACCTGCCTACAATTCCCCATCAGTTCTGGACTGACTGACTTCCCTTTCTTGGCAGGTTCAGATGGCATTCTCAGAAGCACCCACCACACTGAGACTGGTGCCTTACTATGAGATGGTCCAAAAGCTCTCTGTGTTGCTAGAAGTCTCTTCTGCAAATTCTGCTTCAAAAAATCTCTGAGCTGTTTAAATCTTTTGTGGTTGTGGCTCTGCTCCTGCCTCTGTGTTACTTCTTTCTGCTCAGACTTCTTTTCACAGATTAACTGAGAACTGTAAAAAGCATCTACTTCTTCAGGACTTGCCCTGGCCTGAAGAGTTCCCTGCTCTGACAGTTGTTCTTTTGGCAGACATGTTTCTGTCTGCAGCACTTCTAAACCTTCCTCTGTTGTACCATGCATTCCCAGAGAATTCCAGCTCTGACGGCATTTCTAATTGCTTTGTTTTTTCACTTTATGTCTTATCTGGTTTTACTCCCAGTACTTTATCTTGTCCTGAAATCACCCTGAGCCAAACAGGGTGGCAGTGATTTGCCCCATTCAGTGTCCAGGCTCCAACAGCCTGGCATGGTGTAACATGAGAACTGGCACAAATGGAAAATTAGTTTCAAATGGCTCATGCCAGTACGCATAGGAATGTGCTGACTGCAGAGAGAGTGTCGTGTGGATTGCACAGATAAGCATATTCCTTCCTATACCATTATTCACTGCATTACCTGCCCTAAATGCATGTATCTACTCCTTTACAGATAGGTGATCTAGTTCTTAGTGCAGTTGTTTCCTGTAATGATCTATAATGTGTTCACTGTCTTTTGATCTGTCTTTTCCTAGCTAAATCTGTCTCAAATATGCCATGCACTGCAGGTATATATGAAAGTCAGGTGGCTCTGTAAGGGCTCCTCACCAATTAAAAAATATCCCCTGTGGATGAATACAGTCAAGAGCTGTAGTTTGATCTACCAATAGATTCTTTTCCTACAGCACAATCACTTATTAAAGCTTCTGATGGTAAGAGAGGAATGGCCTTCTGTAGAAATTAAACTACTGCTGAAGAGTCCTTTTGTGGGGGGCGTTCACTGCTCACCACAAACAGCCCAAGTGATTGGGGAGGACTGGAATTCACATGCAGAAATGAAGAGCAATTTCTCTGTAGGTGTTGTTCCAATTTAGAGATTGAAATAGTGGCCTCTGTCCCCTACCCTACATGGGCGGGTGACGTGGGAGTTTGAGACCAATGGGTTTGTGTAAGTGTGGAGACAGCATGGAGAAATATAATACTGAGCACTGTAAGTTCCTCCTCTTCTAGACTGTAGCTGGATGGGTCGGATCTGTTTACCACCACACTGAGCGCTTTCTCATTTAGTTACTTCTGCAGGGCGTAATGCCGAACGGCTTTTGGAATCCCCAGGCTGACTCTGAGGAGGCTTGCGCCTATACAGTGCTAAACCTCATGCAGAGCTCAGGACAGTTTGCTCAGTGAGCTCAGTCTCTGCAGCACCCTGTCTTGTGGGAGAGATGCAAGCCTGCTGTGTCCCACACTCACTGTGCTTCCCCTGGGTAGTATAAAATATAAGCAAACGTTGTTGCATGGCAGCTAGACAGTGGACATCAGTGAGCAAGTGGAATTTCACAGCAGTGATTCATATGATCTCCACCTGGTCCAGAGTAGTTCACAATTGGAGCTATTCTCCCTTGACAGACCTGAAAAGAGAACTAATGCATACTGCTGATGGCCAGTGTTTTCTGACAGCAAAGTGAATCACTTTTTAAAGACAATGACTTGTTTGCTTTTCCTTGAAACTTGAAGTTATTTCATAATAGAATTTGAGCAAATTTACCAGATGTTTCATCCCACTGCACTTCTCTGGCAGCTCTCTAAGACAGAATGCTGACTAAGGCTAATAAATCAGGCTGCATAAGGAAGGCTTGGGGAAGGAATACAATATATATGCCTGAAACCATAGGAATATCTTACCCCATCGATCCCTGGGAATTCCTCATGTTTCCTGTGCTTTTCTTAGAGACTGATCTCATATTCATGAGGGGAAGGGGGTCCTATTCTGTTCTTGAAGCCTATGGTGAGACATAGCTTTGTCTAAAAGCACTCCTTGTGATGGTATTGGAGACTGTAGGCATGAAAGTGATGAATATAATTCTGTAGTCAGGCAATTACCCATCCAGCTGGGAGCAAATGGGAAATAAGAGTTTAAGATGCATTCAGAGGCTGGCTGTGACCTGAAAATGTACTGTGTTGCGCTACAAAACAATATTCTCTTCCTCATCCATCTCCTTCTCTTCTACTCCTCCCTCCCACCCTTTTGCTTCATGCAGTCTTTCCTAATCTCTTTACTTCTCTGATGCCAACCCAGCAGAGCTCTGCTAGTTCCTTGGGTACCAGGAAATGATGCCACCCGTAGAAGACACTCTTCCTTTGGGACCTTGCATTGTGTGTGTCAACCACACAAAACTGTGTTAAACCACACTTCCACTCCCCTTTCAGTGACTCTTACAGTAACTGATTCAGTTTACTGAACTGAAAAACCATTGTTTTTTCAGGTTTGTGCCACTTAATCTTCTGTTGGCTGGATATCTGCTTTCCTTCTCTATTCTTGCTTATGTTAGCTCTTACTGCACATTTGCCAGCTTTCTAGATACCCTTTTTCTTGTCTCTTTTCTCCCCCCATATCAGGAAAGAGCATCTGAAATTTCTGTACCATCTTCCAAGCAGAGGAAATGATAAAGGAAATACCGTTCCTGTTTGTCTTACTGCAGCAGGAAAACACATATCAAACTCTTCAGTGAAGGCCACATTAGATCAGCAGCACTTGTGCTAGCAACACCTGATCTGCTAGGGCACTGGAAACTTTGGGTGACAGCACAGCACCTTGTCTCTCTACCCTTGTTTGGAATGACAAAATCAGTGTGCTCCTGAACTCTCTCTGCTGCTACATCCTATGCTTGGCACAGGGCTCGTGGTTCTGCTCCTCCTGTAGGGCTATTTTTGACAATTCTTGCATACACCAAGGTGACAGTGGTACCAGCAACCAAGAGCTCTGGAATCAGGACACTCAAGCTTGGGAAGGTTTTCTTTAAGTAAAATTATGGGTATGCATGGGCCTGCAAAGTCCAGATTGCCTTTGAATACAATTTGTCCATCTGAATATCAGTGTCAGGTAAAAAGAAAGTGTGTTTTTAATCACAATCATATTATTTAAGCAAGTTATATTATTCTGTGTGTTGCCTTTATCTGAAGATTGCAGACTTTTGTGATTATCTGTCATTTTACCTTCATATAGCTGTTTCCATCCTGATAGGTCACTGAGGTTTTTCTCTTGGCAGTAACGACAACCATCTCATCCAGTGTGTTACAATGGGACGGGGGAAGGGGAGTTTCTAACCCAGGACTGCAATAGTAAATTGTTACACTTAGAAAAATGCTGTAAAGCCATTTACTCCATTTTTTATGCTCTGTCTGAACAGCTTGTGCTCAGTGAATTTGCATGGTGCTCGAGTTATCTGTCTGTATGAGATGAAGAGCTGAGCTAGCTGTGCTGGGATTAAACCTGAGATTCTTGGCCCACACTCGGAACCATGAATCCCGAAACCAGGATTCTGAAAATGAAACAGAATCTTGAGGGTTAAAGAGCTGGAAAAAGAAACATTGACTGTCCTCCAGCTCCTCAGGTCTTAAACCTATCAATACGTGAAGCTATTGTGATGTTCAGCTTGTGTCTGCTGAGTGAGTCTGCATTGTTGGCACCACTCCAGCTGCAGCTGCTCTTTAAAGTTGAAAAAAAAACCCAAACCCTTATTGGAAAGGTTTATTATTATTATTTTCTCAGGTTCAAGAATAGTTAGCTTCCCCCCACTGCTTCTAACAGCAGTTTCAGTTTAGCTTGTGTCCCACCACTCATACTCTCACTGCAACCTTAAAGGAGTGCAAACCAAACCTCAGCAGTTTTCAGCAAGGCCACAGAGTCGTTGGAAGGGTTCCCACTGCCTTCTTCAGTGAGCGCTAAAGGCAGGCTCCAGCACTTCCAGCGCGGCTGTAAATAATGTCTGGAAGGGGATGGATAAAGAATAGGGGGTACGCAGGGCCTTGCTTCGAGCTTGTCTTTCATTTCCTTTGTCTCTTGTAAGAGAAACAAGGGGCCTAATTTCCTATAACTTGGCACACGGCCGTGTCCTGGGGCCTGCTCGGTGCTGCCTCTCCCAGCAGCAGCACTTGAGGCTCCGCGTTGTGCTGGGAGCAGCCAGGGAGGCCTTGCAGTGCCTGGAGGGAAGCACGCAAAGTGTTAAATGCAGGAGGAGCGTTGGAAACAAGGGCAATTTTCTGGCTTTGATCTCTCACTTGGCTGGTTCCTGGAGAGAGGCTTGTCTGGGGCTATCTCTGCAGCGGAGTTTGGAAGCAGCTGAGCAAAGCACTGCTCAGCCTGGGGGATCAAAGTGCAGCTGTGAGCAAAGCAGCACAGTGTCCTCTGCTTAAGCAGGAGCTGCAAAATATAAATGCAGTGCTGCTCTCAGCTGGGAAGCCAGCAGCGAGGTTGTATTTCCCTCCTTTCCCTTTTTCTGGGTTTTTTTCAAAAGGTTAAATTGGATTCAGTTGTTAAGGATTGTAAGTACGGAGAGACAAAATGCAGCACCTGCAGATAGAAGGCAAGTGCTATTGTTTGGATAGGTGAGTGGCCAGGTAAAGTGGCAGATACGAAATGATGGAAAACTTATTACTTTAATTCAACAGAAGGAACCAAGGAGAAAAATTAAACACAGAAGCAAGTCATGACAGAACTCAAAGAATGTCTGTGCTTTTGTTCAGTGCTGGGATACAGAATGCACAATTTCATGCAAATCAGACTTAATTTATGTTCTGCTTTGCTTCTTCAGTTAAATATGAGATGAATGAGAACAAGAGCTTTTTTCAGCATCCCGTACCCAGTAAATTCACACTGCAAATGGGGGAAATAGAGTAAATGTGATTCTGGACCATGACATCGCCAGTGATCCAAAAATATTTGCACTGGTTGACCTGAATAGTCTCTTGAATATAAATGATCCACAGGGGAAAATTTCTATTAAGAGCAAGTGCAATAACTAAAAGGGTGATATTGCTGAATTGGAAATAAGCAGAAGGATTAAGTCTTGCTGAATTTTACACAAGATTAAGTGAATTGACACATGCAGAGAAAATCACTTCAATAATAATTTTTCATTTTATTTTTGGGGAGTCTTTTTTGAAAATATAGTCATTATTTTCAGAGAGTAATGACTGAGCTGTCATACTACGCATAGCAAGGTACCACTGTAATCTAGAATGATAGAATGCATTCATGTGTCAGTGTTGATCCATAATTGTATTGTAGACAGCAAAAAAAAAAAAAAAGAAACAAAATTAGAATTTACATGTTGAAGTGAGTATGTTACAGTATGCTTCTGTCTGTAGGACACCTGTAAAATGACTGTTTGCTGACTGGGTTATCACACAGTGCTTTCTCCTTCTTGTTGGCCCTTGTTTACCAATGAGGAAGGAAAACCACACAAAGAAAAAACACTTTGCTAAAGCCGTGAAGAAGGGACATCAGTTTCTTGGTTGTCTTTTCTTTACTGACTCTTTGGCTATTCCTCTGTTGGCAAGTGGGTTCTGGGGATGTTACTGCTCTTCTTCTAAAGGTTTTCCTTGAGCTCTCTTCTTTAAGCCAGCCAGTCTGGACCTTCACAAGGGCTTAGAAGTGTGGGTGTAAGCTGGGACAGGGAGATCAGAAAGGGCTCATCTGTCTGCTCACAGTTTTAGGTGTCGTTTTAGGAATACCTCATATTTTGTTATCTGATTAAATGCAACTGGCTATGATTGGTACGTATGGAAGGTTGCAGAAGAGATATCATTGCTAGATCTGTATTTCAACCTCCAAAGGCACACTTTGCCACTGAATTTTTCCGTGCATGATCCCCACAAAATTCCAGATGCCTTTTCATTAGTCCCTTCAAGTTCTTCAGCAAGGCCAAATGATTCAGTCTTTGCTCTGGATCTCACTGGGGAAAGGCATACATCTTTTTATCTCCCTCTGTGTTGTACTGCAGTGTTTGTTTTCAGTAACAACTTGTTCATTAGCAGACAGTTAGTTGTGTCTTTTAAGATATAAGCTGTGCAAAATGGTATTTAGCACATAGGCTTAATACATATCTTTTCATGGGGCACTTGAAATTTTGTGACCAGCCTGTAATCTTTGTTTTTGCATCAGCTGTGAGTGAGATAGTTCCTAGTGGACCATTTTGAACAGTAAGCGTCCCAGTGTCGGCTAATTCAGGTAAAGCATCACTTCCTGCTAGCATTAAAATATATAAGTTTCCCCTGGAACATGCGACCTGCCTATTTTCCATGGCTTTGAGAATTAACAAGGTCTTTATTTAAATTGACAGGAAGTTAAAAAGGCTTCTTGACAAAACAACTGTTATTCACATGATTAGCAAAAACACTAATTGGGGGGTGGTGAATGGCAGCCAAACAAAAGCTCTTTGACTCCAGCCCTGCAGTTGGTGCCAAAATATTGACAGACTATCTACAACTTCTATTTACTGTATATAGGACTGTAGATGTCAATCACTGCCCAGTATCTCCTGTGAGGCCACTGCTGTGGTGTAGAGCAGTGTGAGCACAGCTGCCTTTCTGACTTGCTGGTTGGGCTGCCTGGCAGTTGGGGACGCAGCCTGGAGCTCACCCTTTGGTGTCCTTGGTTGTACAGAGCTTCCTCCTCTTTGGTGGAAGAAGGCACGTGCACTTGGAAATGTTACAGTGGTGAGTGGGGACTTGATTTAGGCTTGTTTTTGGAGCTAGTTTGCTTTAATAAGAACTGAGAGGGATTGATCCTAAAAAATGTTAAAGGACAGAGGCAGCGCATCGTGCTGGTGACATTGTAGGGTATGGTAGCAGAGCTCTGCTTTGTTGCTTTCTGATCCTTGTGCCATTAAGCTCCATGTAGTGCTTGAAACTGTTACTTATCACCAACAGTTGGTGTAATCAAGTATTACCTCCCCACAGCAGTCACTTGAGTTAAGAAGGGTTGCGTAGGTTTTTCATAGGGAGGAATTACTTTGTGGTTGTTGCTGCTGTCATCTGTGCTGAGATTTGTTTTAATGTTAGAAATATGCTTGCTGAGGATGACAGGGACTGGTTCCAGAGGGCCTTTTCGGTTTTGCCCTGGATAGTATGAAAAGATGAATTTTAGCATTGTAGCAGAATGAAAGTGTGACTCTGCTAAAGGAACATAGCTGGTGATTGCAGTTCTCACATTGCAAAAATGTTCTTGAGTAATTCTGTTGCTATGTTGAACAACATCAGGAATGGTCAACAAATGACCTTGACCTGTGGTCCTAATGCCTCCTGTATATCAGCCTTGAATAATAATAACTGATACTCAAATTACTTGAATTTGAGTTAGAAATGAATTTTAAACCATAATACTATGACCAGAGTGGGAACAATTTGTTTTTACCTGAAAGGCAAACCGAATGCTGTTTGATTGCTGCACAGCTGGACCCCAGATGAGTGCTTATAAGTTCAAGTACCCATACAGAACATGAGTGTGGTGTTTGGGGTGCAGAAGCCCTGCTGTAGGTGCCTGCAGCCTTTGCCCAGGATTTATGCACCAACAGGGGATGAAGTTTCAGGTGGGCTTTTTGCTGATGTTCGCTATGGTAGTTTGGTGTGGGGGTCTTTGGATTTCATTCCGATATTCTCAGCCCTTTTCTGAATGTTGAACACTGTGATTAGATGGGCTTCTTGGGATGACACAGATGCAATTTGTAAATAATTTATGATGTTTCAAAAACTCCTATATTCTTGTCTGGGGAAATAAGGTAACCATAGTTTGTTCCATTTAAAAGCAGACAGTTGTTTTTATTGTAAAGCCCCAAACTACAATTGAATATTCCTGTGCTCTGCTACCTCCTATCTCCTTCTCCCTGTCAGTAAGCAAGATCATTTTGTGGTTTGCTCGGTAAGAAAGTGATTCTACATTATTTCCTGCAGAGGTTTCTGCTGAAGTGGGCTGGCTGTAAAGAAGCAGCTACTCCTTTACATTCTGTAACCATACCATTTTCTCTATCAGCATGAAACATTTGACTCATGTGCCCTAGAAAATAACTCCTCACTCCCACTATGTGCACATATACTGAGCTTAGATCTAAACCTGACCTGCACTTCTGGGATGCAAACTCGTGATCAAGATTGCTGGATGCAGGAGGTCAGTGTTCCAGAGTCCTTAGTTTCTGGGGTGAGAGTCCACTGTTTAAGAAGCAGTGTTGTGAATTCAAAGCAGATTAATGCTTTTTAAGGTCTCGTGAAGTTACAAAAACACATTATGAAGGAGCATGTCTGCCTTATGTAAAAACTGATTACAGAGCTTAATTCTGTTTCTATTAAAGACAATAAGGGGATCATACTTGTAAATTTCACCCAGTGTGGCATGGGGTCTTTTACTGGGGGGTAAAATTTTTATACGAAAAATTGAGGCCCTCAGTTTCCAATGCAAGCACAGGCTGTTGCAGTAATTCAATGCGTTATGCCCTTCAGAGCATTTATTTTTGCACATGATACAAAAACGATGTTTCAGTCTGCAGCCCGTTCTCTCACAGAGCACCTTGAACTAATACTGAGTTCCAGGCCTTATGAAGCAGAAGGCAAACCTTGAGCAGGGCTTTACACTTCTCACAGCCCGGGGACTTGAGTTTACATTACAGGAGGCAATGTAACTAATATTTTAAGCTGGATTGTGAGCTGTGAATGTGTGGCCAAGTTCTGAGTGATCTAATTTTCCTAATTTGATACTCTCAAAATGTGCATAATCCAGAGCAGAGATGCTTGGTGGTAAAGCTTGGAAATAGACTCACCTCCTACTGTAATTATCTGAAACACTTATGATATGTCTGCGTGCTCAAGCTGGGTATTTTTAAGAGTAGGCATGCATCCACCAAGCAGTTGCCTCTTGAGAATTTTGTCTCCC
Organism: Numida meleagris; assembly: GCF_002078875.1. Lineage (NCBI taxonomy): Eukaryota > Metazoa > Chordata > Aves > Galliformes > Numididae > Numida > Numida meleagris. The sequence continues at coordinate 9,458,766 of NC_034417.1, read as the reverse complement.
TTTATTGGAAACTTTGTGTTTCATGATCCTTGCTCTGAATTTCTTATTTGTATTCCCTATTACCCACACTGGAAACTGTGTTGCAGAACCAGCCTAATGAAGGAGAAGTGTCTGCTAATAGTTGCTCTTCGGTGGCGGATTGTGATGAGCCGGCTGGGATTTCAGAGGGCACTGCTTCTGAAACCCATTGCTCGCAGCGTCTCGCTCTCATGTAGCAGCACCGCTGGCTGCAGTGAGCTCCCCTCATCCAGACTCTCCTAGCTGGTGAATAACTGTCTCGTTCTCCTGTAGCCGAGTCTGCCCACGGGTTTGCTGAGTGCTGAGAAGCATATATTGAAAGTACTCCGGAGGGTTGTTAGTCATGTGGCTGCTCCATTAATTTTCATGGTAGCCCAGTGTACCTCTGTATGGTGATGTGGAAGAAAAAAGTGCCCTCTGAGTTTTAAATCAGGGATCATAAAGACCTGATGTCACTTTTCCATAAAGGAGAGAGGAGCAAATGATTCCTTGGTTCATTTTGCCTTTATTTTGCAGTGTGCAAAGACAGAGGTTTACGGGATGTTAAGTCACTTGCTTATTTCTGCAAAACATTGTTTATAGGTATTTCATAATTTCTTCAGGCATTCTCAGAGACAGAAATGAATACGCTGATGTAACCAAGTAAAGAAAGTGCTCATATCTGGAGTTCCCTGCCATAGGAATTAATGAAGTACCCTTGGGATTGAATTCCAAAGGTGTTAATTTGCTGGTCATTTTCACTAGTAACCAGAGGTTGACCAAGAGATACTAAGCACAGTAACCCCAAGTCAGTGAGGAGAGCTGGAGAGCAGCTGAAGCCAAACTGGTCAGCCAGCACTGGTTTTTTTTTTCTGCTCTGCTCTCCTTGCTAGTCTGTAATAATGCTGGTAAGTCCAGAGGAACTGTGTACCCATGGCTTAAGGTTCAACTGTGCACACATGCACAGTAACAGCTCTGCCCTAGGCACTGCTTAAAATGTCAGGTGTTACCCTCAGAAGATTGTTTCCCTCCCACATAGAGTCCCAGCTTTACCAAGGTTGGATCTCCTTCAAAGAGAGCAGCCATCATGCTCCTAACAGACTTTCATCCATATGGTTTCTCTTTTTTTCCACCCCCCACCCTCTGCTTTTGCATTCTCTCATTCTCCTGTTGGCTCTGCAGCTTGCTTGGATGCATTGCTGACTTGGGAGCTCAAGACCAAAGATTCTTTCAAGCCTTCTGTCCTTGCACGTAGCTGAATATTTTCAAAGAACGCTGAATGTGACACTCTAGCTGTGTGGATTGCATGGGATGGGCGGAGGGCTGTACCTAAGCCACTTTCAAGTCTCTTGCAGTGCTTCCTGTCCCCACCGGCCAAGGAAGCCCTACATCCTTTTCCTGGTGGGTAACAGAAGAGTTCAGAGACTCGCCTCTGTGGTTTCCTTCCTACCATTAAACAAATCCATCTCTATAGATCAAATATAATTTTCTTCCTCAGCTAGTCAGCTCTCTTGATTGTGCTCTTTGCTGATCTGGTGGTTATTTTCGTTGCTTCTATGGAGGTCTGCTCTCAGTACAGCCAGAGCCAATGCTCCTGACAGGCAGCACAATCCTGGAGTGCCTTGGCAGGCTGCCTGCGTCTGTCCTGAGGGCCCTGGGGGGACTCTCACACGTTCTGCCGCTCTCTTTCCCCTTTCCTAGAGATCTAACGCAATTTTGCAAGTAGTCACTTGGAGCCATATTTCCCTTTGCCCTGGAATATTTTTTTATTTATTTTTAGTAAACGTTTGTCAGTGTTTCTAACATTGCGCCTCCAGCAACGTGGCCTGGACTGAAGCCACGCAGCAGTCTGACAACCTGTTAGGCGAGTCTCCTATCAATTAGGCTGCAGCTGTCATTGGATCTATTCTCAGCCTCCTTGGTACGTGTTTGCAAATAACAGGGGCTGCTGTTTTGCAGCTCTCGATTTTTTTTCTCCACAGCCAGTCAAGAACATTTTGTCCCTAGAATTCCTCCTGTCTCCTTTGTTTTTGCTTTCTAATCATCTCTACTTTATTATCCTCAGAATATATGCTTATCGAGGATATCCTTTTCCTTTTCTCATAAGTAAAGTGTTTGCTCTCTATTTTATTTAGTGCACCATGCCAGGAAAACCTCCCCCAAGGAAACCAAAAAAGAAACCTCTCACTTAAGGCTACGCCTTGATCCTTCAGATGTTTTCAGGCTTTCTCCAAAGCACCCAGACTACTCCTTACCTGTAGGGAGCTGCAATTTTTAAAGCCTATCAAGCATGGAAGCTCTCCGTGGGGGCTGCCTTGTTTCTGCTGATGTTTGAGCTCTGAGGTGATTGTGGGTTTTATTATCAGGTTTGCTACAGCTGGAAAGAGAGTCCCTGACAATGTACAATCTGTTAGAATTCCCCCTTCTACCTTCTACCATTTGCAGTTTTCTCCTATAAAAATAATGAAAATTGCTCTATGACTTTTTCCCAGATGTTGCACACCACACGGAGTTACTTCATGCTAATATTTCATTTCCTAATCTATAATGCACAGCCCAGTTTGTACTAGCCAGCCTGTACAACCACTCTTAAACATATCATTTTGTTGTTTTGCATCTGTAAGAAATGAGAAATCAGAGCTGGGACATTCAAGCAAAACAGAAGCACCCAGGGCATTTCTTCCTTGGACTGACTGAGGGATTTGTTTTGATCTCCTGCTCTCATTTCTTTCATAAGCCAGGCTTACACAAAAATAGTGGAAACCATTCCAGTTTCCATTCAATCCATAGGTCCTCGCAATGGGTCTCCAGCCAGCTTGCAGCTTTTCAGGCAGAGCAAGCCCATCACAGACAGATTGAAACAGTTAACTTCAGATCAACTCATGTTGAATTGGCAGAAGTCCCTACATTTTCCTGGTGGGAGAGTAAGGACAGGGCTTTTTTCTATCCTTGCTGAACTGCACACAAGGCTGTGAGACTCTTCCCCTGCAACATCACTCAATGTTTGCTCTGCACAAAGCACACCTAGCACCACAGCTGTCCTGGCATACAGACATGTCTTGAAATTTTGCATAAAATCTTCCCCAAACTATTTGTGTGGCCACAGCAATATCAGTCTACGCTGTATTTTCTGGCATACAGCGAACCTGCACCAGGAAGGTGCCACTTGGAGCCCAGCACTGGGAAGGATGGTGTTGCAGCACCAAGGTATGGGGCACCTTGTTGAAGGGGTCTGCAGGGCAATGAGCAGCTGCTCGGCCCCTGAGCAAGAGATGCTTCTGTGGGCAAAGTTAGGGGAACTGGAACAACTGGAAGCCCTAAGCAGGATGTTGCTGGATTGCCTTAGTGGTGGATTAGCACCTTGGATAGACCTGGGTGCTTTTAGGAACCTCTTGCTAGGTGTCTGCCACGATCCTTCCTTACCAAGGAAAAGGTGGCTGTAAATCCCTTCAGAAGCTGCTACTTATACTAGCGTGTTAGCTCCGATGGCATTTCAGGTGTTTTGTGCAATTCTTGTTGGAGCTACGTTCTGCTGAGCTGTGCTGCAGATCTTTGAGCAATCTGAGACATTTAAGGCTTTCTCAAGTACTTAATGAAAAACACATTTCACGTGTATATAGCATCCCAAACCTTTCCTGCTCAACCATCGAGCTTTCAACTCTTTGAAAGTATAAACATAGTTAGAACAAGCTGCCATCCTGTAGACAAAGCTTAGCCGGCAAGGAGATGTATTTTATGCAGTATTTATGTTTCCCCAGAAAACAAAGACAAGAAAAATGCTTTACTTGTTAACATCAATTCAGAGGAAAAGGGAATGATGGCATTTGCTGTAATCTTGTTCAAAGTTCTGAAAATGTCTGCGTGTTTCACCTTTATTTTAAGCGCTTGCTTATAATTTGCTTCTTATGCTTAATAGCATGTGACTGTTCGTGACAATGTGGGATGTGACTTTATTTTGAGACTGTATTTAAACAGAAAAGTTCTCTGTGGATTTTATAGTGGCAATAGAAAGTGCAGCAGCAGAACTGGGTGGATAGGCAGGAGGGCCCGAGCGGGCAGGTGTGGTGATGGTTTCTTCGTCAGCTGCTGCTGGCATGGTGCTCAGATGTGTGTGATTGCACTTTGCAATGGCTGCACGTTCACAGACCAACTGTGCACTTGTATCAGAGCCATCAGAATGATTTTAGTTCAGGGTTCCTACCAGAATTATTTATATAAAATGCATTTGAAATTCTATATTGGCCATTTACATGTGAGGATTTCTATTTTAGGAAGCTCTGGAAACAGCCAGGATCTTCAACTGTGCCCTCTCCCAAAGATACAAGATCCTTTTAACATTTAATGGTGGCGGTGAAGGTACTTAAAAATAACTTAGAAGCACAAAGCACACTCGTGTGTTCCCTGCTGCTGAAAGGCCTGGGCTAACTGTTAAATCTTGGATTCCATTTGCATCTTTGGTCCTTTCTTCGTTCAGGACCTGAGGTGAATTTCCTAGTTCTCCTTGACAAATGAGCTTAGTACTTATCTATTGTTCATGTTTACATTATTACATCTGGGAGGTGATTGATAGAATCTGAATTCATCTCTGAGGAAAGAACTGTAAAACTTTGTGCCGATCGGGTCGTACAAAATGTGTCCTTCTACGTGACTGCACATGGTGTTATCCGCTGTGTCACTGCTGGGTATCGAGTCCATTTCAGATGCAAAAGGTCCCTATTTAATGATGAAAATGATAAAGTTCTTTCAGGAGGGATTATACTTACATATATATTTGTACAGTATTCATCGTAATAGCAATCTAATCTCGACTGCATCATTAGTGCTTCGCTACAATTTATACAATATAGGTAATCAGTTAGCTTGATTCTTATGCATACTGCTAAATGGAACATGAACAGCTCATAATGGGCAGCAGTAAATAGACATTTGTATGTACACAGGTACGCTGTGCAGGGAAGGAGGTGTGCAGGAGGCGAGGCGCTGAGCAGAGCAGCCCTGCATAAAACCAGGCATTCATTTAAAGGAAGAAAAATGTCACCGAAAGCTGCACGATTATTAGCATTACTATGCATGAGGGGTAGTCAAGGAAGATGTTAGAAGAGGAAGAGAGACATTATTCAAGTGTCTGAGAAGACAGACCATCATCAGCAGTGAGACAGAAAAGGCTTCCAAAGGAACAGCATAGCATTTAAACATTAAATTATAAGGGCACTGAAGCTTTAAAAGGGATATTGGAGTTTCTGCATTATTTATTATTTGAGACTGCCTTTCCCCCAAATATTTGATTTTTTTTCCATTCATTCAGAACAGAAAAGTCCTTCCCACACTTCTCAACTTCCCGAGGCTTCCGGGGACAAGGAGCCAGCTCTAAATTTTGAGATACGATTTACTCTAAGCAGACATTGATTACCCGTAACGCTGCAGTGGGTTGGAGCTGCTTGTTCGGAAGGCTGGGGGTGAGAAGGATTTGGCTGTCATTCTTCCGGGGCTGGGAAAAAGTTGAGAATTCATTATTATTATGTAGCTGTAGCGCACCCATACCTACTACTCCAGGCACTAACAGGATTTCACAGTGCTAGGCGCTGTCCTTTCTCCAGCACAATTTAAGGCCTTGTGGACACTTTTTTCCACCCTGGTTATTCAGGCAAGGCTGCTATGACAGTCTGCAGAAGCTTACACTAGGAAAAAGCCTGCAAAAAATATAGCTTGTATCACTTGCCTGAGCAAAAGAAGCTGTATTGGCAAAAATAAACTTTTTTTTCCCCTTTTGCTCATATTACAGCTGTGTCTACATTAGGGCTTTTGCTGGCATAGCTCAAAAAAAATCACACTCCTAGCTGACAGGGATAGGCTGTCAATTTTTTTAAATAGATGAGTCTGAAGTATTTCCACATGATGGATCCGTGTGTATTTGTTTGTATGGAGACGGGGGAGGGGAGAATCTGTTTTAAAATAGAAGTTTCTAAAATTGATTTGCAGAGATACCCTTAAAATGACAAGCATTGCCCTGCCAGCAGCTTCCTGCCTCCCAGCTCTCCTCTTGCAGGCTTCTGGACCCCAGCTCTGTGTATCCCTTGCTTCCCTCCCATCTGCCCCATGTCCCAGTATGTCCTGCCTGGGGTTCTTGCTTGTCTTCCCTTCTCCTGCCTCGGTTCTACCCTGGCAGCATCCCACCTCATGTGTGCCTCTGCCCCTCTCCAGTCACCTGCACTGCAGCTCCTGTCCATCCTCTCTGCCACCGAGGGCTGATGTCCTTCCTGAAGTGTGGGTTTCTTTCCTTCCCCTTCAACTGCTGCTTCCGAGGTCTCTGCTGGGAGCAAGGGCTCGAGGTCTGCATACAAACAGAAGTCCTTCATATGCTCTGTGCCACTGCAGAATAGTTTATTTCTGGCACATCAAGTCAGAAAGCAGAGGCATTTCCATTTCAAACAAGGAGGCAGAGCCTTTCCAGAACATCTGGAAAATATTTGGAGGAGGACGCAGAGCTGTGATAAAATTAGAGACATGAAGGGTCAATCCTGCTGCTACTTGTTTTCACCAGTCACTGATGTTCACCTCCTTCCATCAGCTCAGATTGGTTATGGAGCCCAATCGCCATAGGACAACATCTCGTACGTACTGGCTCCCGCAGAAGGCGTTGATCCCAGAGCTGCTGTGAGCTTTCTGAGTCACTTTTGGGCAAGGCAGTGACTGCTTTGGTGCCTCAGTCTTTATCTATAAAATGAAACTTCCCCGCCACGAGGCCCGAACTTCAATTCGATTGAAGTGGAAAGGGACTGAGGTCTCTGGGTGGTTCTAGTGCCAGTGCAAGGCAGTGAGGTGTCAGGGCAGGCTCCTGAGCAGGCAGGAGAACATCTTCAGTCACTCACATGTGGCTGTGTATAGCCAGCACCCCGGTGTCCTTACTGGTGGTGGTTGTCTGTAGCCCATAGGTTTTACACCTGGTAATGAGGCATCTGTAGGAATTTTGGAATGGCACAGCCAGAGGACTTGTTTTATTTTCTCTGAATATGACAGGTTAAGCATTAAATAGCATTTAGCCAAGCAACCCACTGCACATTGGTATCAATTATTTGTTCAGAGTTTAAACTGACGTTCAGTAAGTGTGCTAATTGATACGGCACTAACTTACTATAGGTATCTTCCTAAGTGCCAATTATCTGCCTCAACATTCCCCACAATTGAAGTTTGTTAGTAAGAAGCTAATTACTCTAGTTTATTGCTGATGGAATTACATGAAGAGTAGAATTTGCTCTTACATACTTATTAGACCTCAATAAGTGATCCTTAGCAGTCTGTTGCTATTCAATTAACAAGTAATAACTTCCTTAATGAATGTAATTGAAATGCTTATTTCAGTCGGGCACCTAATATAAAGCGCTTTACTTGGAGCACTTTTCTGCATGCCAGTCTTGTTTACTTAACGAGAACAAAATGGGGCCACCAAGGAAGCTCTGAGACAGTGATGAGAACCCAACTGCTGCTGGTAAATCCCTAACATGACCAGATGCCATTTACCAGGTGATTTCTGTTCTGCAGAAGTATCATGGGAATAAGCCAAGACTCTTCTCTCTGAGGATTTAAATCAACGGAGGGGATTCTGTGACGTGAAGCACTTCTCGCACATGAGCTGTGCCTCCTGCGATGGCTGTGCAGCTGCTTGCTGCTCCACCGGGAGTGGTGCAGCTCAGCTCCGGTGCGCTGCTGCGAGCGCTCTGCCATTGAAAACTCACTGCTCTTTGCTAGGAGCCTGCACGGTTGGCTTAAGAGAGGGATGGAAATATGATGGTGGCTCTGTGGAGACATGTTCCTGGTGAAGGTGGCCCAGGGCTGTGGGCTGTGTGCGCTGCAGCTGGTGAGCTGCTAGACTGAGAATCTCCTTAATGAGGAAGGGGCAGATTCTGAACTGGGATTTTCTAGTGTAGGGAACGATAACGTGCTTTGTCCATTTATGGGATGGGAAGACCCAGCAGTGTTTGGTTTCTGAAGCTATTTTTGGTTTCGTGATTAAAACTCTGGTTTCTTCTGTAATGAGGATTTAACACACAAGACTTGTATTTATGGCCAAGCGCCAGGAAATCTTCTCAAGCAACACTAACAAATTATTCCATTTGGCAGCATTAGTGTATGGGCAGTAACCTTTTCTCAAGAATTTTTAGCAGATAGATTTAGTGTCAAAATACCCAGCATAAAAGGATGTAATAGCTTCTCCAGTCTATCACGTTTGTTACTAACTTTTTAATGTATGCCTTCTACTCATAGAATTGAAAGACCTTATTGATCTCTTTGCAGCTGAACTGATTATTGGGTTAAGACAGAGACTACCTGGAAGAGGCCAAGAGAAATTATTCATTTAACAAGTTCCGATCTTAGTAAACTTCCATTTAACCTCCAGGGTTAATTAAAAATATATATATATTGCTGATTGGCTCACATAAATTTATTAAATTAGACAGAAACTGAGTTCAGGCTGGTGCATTTCATATCAACTTTTGTAATATTCTTGGGGAAAAAATCCACATTGACTTATTAAGTTCCATACAAACACAAGTAAGAACTTCTTTACTGTGAGAGTGAGTGTAGCAGAAATGCTAAGTCGTGGTCTGAACCAGTGATTGAGCACCTGGTGGGAAGGCAGGGCCAACCCAGGGGAGCTCAGATGCATGCCACGCAATGCACCTGTGTGACCAGAAGGGATGGAGCCAGGATCCACCTCTTCCCAGAGCTCATTTAAGGGTTGGCAGTGGAGGTAAGAGTATCTCGCTGGAGATCCCTGTGTACCTGAGGCCTTCCAAAGGTGAGCAGTTTTTCTTCCTTTGTTTCTGCATCTACAGCTGCTGCATTTGGGCTTGTTCTCATTTGCTGCAGCCTAGGATTGTGCCACCTCGCTGCTATCGCTGTACTTTCCATCACATTATAGCATTACAGTGTTACAGTGGGAGAGCACTGGAACAGGCTGCCCAGAGAGGTGGTGGAGTCTCCTTCTCTGGAGATATTAAAGACCTGTCTGGACACTTTCCTGTGCAACCTATTGTAGGGAACCTGCTTTAGCAGGGGTTGGGACTCCATGATCTCCAGAGGTCCCTTCCAACCCCAGTGATTCTGTGATGAATATTCCAGAATTGCTTTATTTTAAAACAGCAGCCAGAACAGCAAAGCAATCCAACGAGAATAATAAACCCCCAAATGAAAACACATTCTGCAACTTGAGTAGTTCAGAAATATGTAAGTCAGGTATTGTGGACTTAAAGGTCCATGGTAATTGGTTGGAGCCCTGTCTTCGTCACAAGGTTTTAGTGAGCTGGTGTTTGTAGCGTCTTCAGGTTGGAATTAGGGGCATGCTGTCCAGAGGTGCCATGGTTCTTCCCTGTGCCTACATATTGCAGCTGGCGTCTTTGTTAATGTCTGAACAGAGTGAGGATTAAATGCACCTAACAGCTGAGAGGATTTTCAGAGGCATGAGTGGTATTCAGACATGTATCTCATGTTGGTTGCTACAGGTTTTCCAGACTTGCTTCCATATTCCTGGTTCAGTGTGGGTCTTTCTTCCCACTGCTCTGCCTGGCCCTACTATGGCCGAGCTACTTACAGGTGTTTGATGGATATCTGGGGGAAAGGTTCAGAGTTACAAATGTGAACATCCAGGTGATGTCAGTGGGATGGAGGAGCCCATGCTACATAGGAAAGAGCTAATAGAACCATCCCAGGGAAGCCTGTCTTGTCATTCATGCTGATGGGCTTGGAGGCGAGATCAGGTGGCACCAGGAAGGCAAACTGTTTGGAGCAGGGCTCCTTTGTCCCTGACTTGACCTTGGATGTGAAGCAGAGAGAAGTGGGGCTAGAACATCTGAGGAAGCAGCAGAGAGGCGAGAAGGCTTCATTGGCAGGAGTTTATGAAAAGCAAATGAGCAGTAAAATATCAAAATGAGGCTTCAAGACAGTTTAGTTATGATTCTGGGCAGGACAAGTGAAACTGTTTTAGGGAGTGCACGGAGGACTATAAAAAATGCAGTATTGGATTTAGATAGAAACTGCTGACACTGTTAACTGTGTGGCACTTGTGCAAGTTATTGTTAGAAGCCAACATCATAAAACTGTCCATTCTGTCAACCAGTTTCAGGGCAGATATTTACTCCTCCCCCATCAAACTGAGATGACAGGTTTCTAAGTGGTTTTAGTCTGAGATGTGACAAAAAGTGTATTTTTGGCAACTGATCTTGCTTTGTGTCCTATGTGATACTCTGTCTCTCCCGGTTTGGAGTACCTTCTGTAGTTAGAACCTTTTGTGGGCCATCCCCTCCCTCAGATTATGGGGATAAATTCTGGCTGGAGTGTCGCTCCCATGGAGGAGGAAATCCAGCCTTTTACTAAGTACTGCAGTTTAACTGAAGCAGCAGGAACCAGTGAGGAATGCTTGCAATATGGAACATATCGCATGTAGTAAAATTTCATTTGCAAGTGCTTTCTTAGCTACCCATCCAGTAACGAAGCAGCTCTGAAATACCAGGTGACTCTCGCAGCGTGCTGCACTCCGTGTAACCTCGCCTTTGATCGCGATGTCACTTCAGATGAAAGACTTGCGTGGAGAGGGGTGCGTTGTGTGTTAGGATCTGCCCATATCCTCCAGGATCTGAGCAGCAAAGGACTGTTTGAGATGTGCTCTCTGTGCGTGTCAGAGAGAAGTAAGTGCAATAAAAACAGCAGTTGGCTATGCAAACTCATCTTAGTCTGGGGAGAAAGAAGCCTTCACCTTTGTGCGAGAAGATCTGCTTAATCTGAAAGCTCTCCTAGGAAGGATTTTAAGGATGAGTAATCATTTTTACTGAGTCTTTCAGCTCAGGTTCTCAGTTCTGCTCCGTGATTTCCTGAATCACTGAGTAGATTTCCGTCAGTAGATTTTGGTATTTTGATACTCCTTACCTGAGCTGTCACAAGTGGAAGCGAAAAATCCCCCAAAACGTCCTCTTCTGCCTCCATTACCATGATCTGTTCCCCCCAGGCTGGTGTCAGTATGCTCAGGGGTGCCTCGTGTGCCTGAGAGCTCAGCATCTGGAGCCTAATGCCATGGTGCCAGTGTAATACGTGATGGACTTTCCCAGCAAATTTAGCACCAGGAAAACATGTGACCACACACTGGTCCAGAGATGGTGAGAGGACTCCACGTGCAAGAGGTCAACCGGCCTAAGTGAGCTTGCCCAGCTCCTATTGCAGGACTTGCTGGAACTCCCTCTGAAAAGCAGGAAAAGCAGGCCGTTTGTACACGGGTATTTTTCTTGCTCTGAAGCCCTTGTCCTTATCCAACACACGTGGCCAGAGCTGGTGCTGGGATTCTGTCAAAGAATCATAGAACTGTAGGGGTTGGAAGGGACCTCTGGAGATGATCAAGTCCAACCCCTGCTAAAGAGGGTCCTGTCCTTTTACAGAAAATGCCTTCCTGTGGATGCGCACCCATTTTGCTGTGGCCTTGCTCACACCTTACCACTTGCTCCCTGGGAACGTCTAAGTGATTGAGGGTGAGGACCTGGCCCCATGCAGCTCTGCCATCGCGTTCGATGGAGTCAGTATTTCACCCATGCTAGCAGTGGCAGAGACTGAATGTCAGAGCTGCATGCGCAAGCCTTCACAGAAATCAATTCTCACACACAGCATTAATATTGGAAGCGCTTCTCGCTCACCTAATCGTTGGCCAGGCACAATAACCTGTGACTAATAGCCATTCACGGTTATACAGCACGGCCTGATTATAAAAATTTGTCATTAGTCCGTAACAAAAAAAATCTCAAGCTGTTAATTGACCAATATGTATTCCAGAGGAAATCGGAGTAATCACATGGATATTCATTGCACAGAGAGGGAAGCAGAGCTAGCGTGTGCGCTGCTTTTATGATTCATCTGCTCTGGTCTACTTTTGATTATTTTTTTTCCTCATGTGGGACCAGCATTGTAAATCAAAGAGTTGAGAAATAAGGCAGCGCTTAAAGTGACCCAAATTAAAAGCCAATTGCCACCTTTCTTCTCTTAGTAGGCAGCCGTCCATTTTTGTGCAGGAATAGACACATGCTAAGGGCTGTCATACCGCTACAGAGGCAAACCAGTTAGCTCATGGTCTGCCTTTGCCAATGGCAAGGTCAGCTACTGGAAAAAGTTACAGAACAGCTTTTACAGCCAGGTATGATCCTACAGAAGAGCCTTCACAGAGAACTGGCATTCTTTGCTCATTTTCTTTCAGGTTGGAGGGACTCTTCCTTGGAAAAAAACAGCTTGTGACTCACAAAACAAGGACAGTGAGATTTGTGGGGGTTGGAGTATTTATTTACTTATTTGCCATTCAAGTTTCCTTGTAGTAAGCTTCTTTTTTTGTTGATAGATGGGGCCATTCATGCCAGTGGTCAGGACAGCCTACCCATGTGGTAGATTTTCTTCTGCTTTTGCTCCCCTGCAGTATTTCAGCAGCTGGAGCCTCACAGGAGCTATCACTGTCTGGCTGACATGGAGGACAGAGGCACCAGTCTGGCAGAGAGGTCTCGCCATCCCTGCTGGGGCAAAAGAAATTCTCGAATGTTACCTAAATGTGGGCACCCTCTGGCATCCCTGCTCTGGTCAGCGGCTTTCGCTGCTTGGATTTAGTTACAATTTTAACAAGCAGAGCTTGGAAAACTTGTTTGTGACTGTAGGAGGAAAAAAAAAAAAACAACCAAGAAAGCAGACCATAAATCAGGTCATCGGATGAATTCAGAATGCACTAATAAAATCAGAGCTTCCAATAAATTTCATTTCAGGCAGAGCAGAAACGTTTTCTTGGTTGAGAGTTCAGGATAGATGATAATTTCAGATGTGTGTCTGGCCAGTGCAATGTGTCTACAAAACGTTTGCAGGCAAACAGCAGCGGCTGGTACAGAGTCAGGCCCTCACACCAGCTGCATTTTAGTATGACTGAATAAAAATATGAGCATCTATAGCTCTCTGAGTTGAACCTAATTAAATATTTAATGTTTTTTTTTCTCCCAAATCCTTTGGTTTCTTGCTCTTTCATACTGTGCTACGATGACATTTGAACAACAAATGCAGTCTTAGTAGGTGGGTCTCCTGGTACTGCTTTTCATATAAAGCTCACACTTCCCAGCTGAAGTCCAGATGCTGCATTTATGATGGTGTTTTGTCCTGATCAATTTTTAAAAAACATTTTCCTATCCATGAAATTTATAGGTGCCTGGAGAAATACCAGCTCCTCCCCGCTCCTGCCAATACTAACCTTTCCCAGACGGGAAGAGACTTCTCCTTCCCTTTATTCACCTGCAAGATATCCTCACTAGTGCTCAGAATCACAAAAGGAGAAGGAAAAATAATAAAACCTCTGTAAGTGGAAAGCATTACCAACAGAACAACTGCGCTTACTCCAGCTGAGTACTGCCTTCCCAGGCTCCATTACACTGACTAAGCCCTGCATAATCTTCCCGGGGTCACAGAGTGAGCCATTAGCAAGACAGCACTAAGACAGAGGCATCCTGAATTTTGTAACTGCACTGATTACTTTAAGACCCCAATTTAAAAGGCCATAGGTTTGTGCTGGCAGCACAGTCATACAGATAGCTACTTACAGCCTTACAAATTGGTTTTCTTGCAATCATCATCTTGCTACTATGTGCCGGCAGTGTTTTTTGTTATGTTTTGTCTTTTTCACTTGCCTGCGTGCTGCTGAAAATTATTCATGTTTTGATTGGCTGCAAAAAGACAAAGGAAGTCTGAGAGGAGTGGGGCCTCACCCCTGTCCTTGTGCTCCCGAGCAGGCCCCGTGCCCCTGCTTGGCACTGGTCAGCCTCTGTCTCGCACGTTCCCTCCCTCTCAGCAGTGCTTTTCCATATGTGCCTATGGTGAATGCACCCACCCGGTAGCGCAGAAGGGCACGGGGCTACCTGACCCAGCCAGCCACCACATCGCACGGGTTATGAAGGCTGCTCCAACGGGCACCAAAATGAACTCTTTATGTGGCACTCTTTGTAATTTCTCATGCCTCAGCCCTTAAAGGCTGATCATCACTCAGGTGGGTGCACTTCAAAAGGCAGTGCCCCTCCGCAGACAACACCTTTACCCATCCTGGCTGACACCTTCTTGCCACAGGCGTAGTCACAGTAGAAAAGCTGCTCAGGCTTACAACAAATGACAGCAGTATGTGTTTGACTCTGGATTTTTTATATAAAGGCGTTAAATGAAAAACGCATTAATGAAAAGAAATATTTGCTTCTGTACTATAAAAATACACATTGAGCTTTTTATGTTTGGGATTTTTTTAGCACTGTGTTTCCTTTCCCTTTAATTTTTTCTTCCTGATAAGGTAGAACCAGGTGTCATTGTATTGTTCTAACACGCACAGCAATTTCAGATGATTAATACTGTGACACCAGAATCTCCAAAGAAATCATTTTTATCCATTATCTAAAATCAGCTTTTAATTAAAAGTATATTTCATATTTGTATTGTGATACTAAATGACCCTGATTATTTTAAAATTATATGTGCTGTTGGCACATCCTAAATGTACAGCGTGTATCTTTCTGTTGGGCCTTAATGTCTGCCTGAAAGGTGAATTTTAAATATCAAGCATTACTAAGTATCTAGGAATGTCCTGCTATGTGTAGGTCTGTAATTAATTTTGCCAAGAATGATCTTTATCTTTCTGTAGCTTGTGTTTCAGGAGGAAAAAAACCATCCTGTTTCAAAACTTATCCGTAATTGCATGAAGTCAGTGTATTTCTAAGTCTAACAAAGAAGGCTGGTAGGTAACAGAGCTCAACTTAGAACAAGCTCCAATGGAGGCTCTGCATGGAGAAATATTATGTAGTTTTCAAACCAAATGCATCTGGCTGGCATGGCTACCCTGACTGTGCTACTCTCTCTCAATACATGCCAGTTCCTCTGATGTTTTGTATTTCACTCAGGATGCTGACAGTCACCAGCAGAACCTCAAGAACACGCATGTCGACATGCAGCCGCACTGACAGTGGAAGTACACCTGTGTGCATTGCCATCACCTGCTGCAAGCTGTCTGATGCCCGGTAATGCTGACGAGGGGATGTCTATCTGCCTTCCTCACTGAGCTACGAAAGGCAAGCAGATTTCTTTCTATTGAAATGCCAGCAGTGCACCTATAACTCGCCTTAACAACAATGAAGTTAGACATTCGGTACATTGGAATATTTTATTTTCACTTTACATGCGGTGTTAAAAACCCAAAGAACGTATTATTTACACATCCACAATACAAGTTTACAAGATATCTATACATGTTAAAGTACTCTATAGTATAGAGCAGCTTCATTTAAGGGTTACTTTTTTATGCCGTACCATTAAAAAAGATACAATCTGCGTTTACCTTTGCACAAATGGATAAAGCATCTTTTATTATTAAATTAACAGAATAAAGACTAGGTTGAATGTTAGAAATTTCAACATAAATACTGAGAGAACTCACATTACCATCTACAAGGCAGCACAATGTTACAGGAGGTTATCAGGGTTCACATACATTTATCTTTCGATTTCACACAAGTCTTTATTAATTAATATTTGTAGAGTGAATTCAGATCAGTTTTTGTCTTTTGACAACCGAGTACATTTTTATGTTATTAATCTGTAGTGTTTTAGTTGCAAGACGGAAGTGTTTAGGAAGAGAGATCATTGATTTTTGGATCCAGAGGTCTCAGGAAATATATGTCCCTTACAGCCTTACAAGAAAAAATGACTACTTCTGTCCTTTATTCTTTGCTCTGAAAAAGAGATCCAGTTTTCAGTGACTAACCTTTTCTTCCCTTCGAACACATAACATAAATCTCCACCGTCTCTGAAACCCATTGCAGTTATTTGTCCCGCTAATTCATGAATATTCCTCTGCCACAGTTATTTCTATAGTTATGTTCAGTAAACAATGTGGTAGTGTGCAGTTTGCAAGCTAAAATAGCCATCTGTGTTGAACATCAGCTGCAAGTGGATACTGTAAAACCTACTAAATAGCTTACACAACTTCAGCAGGTGTTCCATTACCCTAGAAACCTCATTTGATTTCACATTATAACTGTTTGATCCTTCGGAGAGCTGGAGTGGAATGTTTATCATGGCAAGGTGATTTAATGCTGCTGTCTTCTTGGATTGTAGGCTGCCTTTATTTATCATTAATTATCCTTGCTTATTATGTTTTTTTTTTGGGGGGGGGTGCTGTTGAGAGGTTTTACAACTGGCACTCAGGAGATATGTGCTATAGTGAGAACACTTGACAGATTTTTTTTTTTTTTTAGTACTTTTATCATTTGCATGAATAAGGCACAAAATGCACAGATTCAGGTAAACTCACACATAATATTTACAGAATATTGTCATTACCTGCATGACTTTGGAAAGAAAAAACAAACCTTACATTACACAACAAAAACAAATTGATTGCACTACTGTTGATTTTTCACAGACTGCTTCTGCCAGGCCAATTAATGTTTCTTTCTTTCTCTCTCTCTTTTTTTTTTTTTAACTGACAAGAGTCTATCAGACTACAGGGCATCTCTAAATGCAACAAAAGTGTAACCTTCTCCAGTTACGCAGGCCTTTGCCAAATGAATTGTTATTAGCTGCCCTCAAAGAGAAGTACAGGGGCTCAGGTTCACAGTGGCCAGGTATTGGATGGAGGCACTGTGGAAGCACAGCAGAACTCCCCCATTCCAGCCCGAACGACTCGATTTGAAATGCACAGCTCTGAATCAATAGCAGCATAACAGAGTTATGACAAATAAAAGATATCCGCACTCTTTCGCTGGGTGACTAGTTCATCAAGGCTGTCATTCAGAAGGCTGGCAGCAACGCGCAGTTCTTCCTTAGCTGTCGCCAAACTGAACCCAGTGGGCTGCAGAAGGCAGAGTCATCTGTTTGTTCAGTCATGCTCAATGTAAACAATTCCATAGCATAAAAGATGCAATGGGAATCTAAGTACATCCTAGTGTGTACAGTACACACATACATCCACACACACGCACAGCTTTATCTGTGGCACAAACAAAATGCCACACACAAGGAGAAAAAAGAAATAAAAATAAATGCTACAGTTGGGCCAGAGACTGAATTCCAGCAAATTGATTATTAACCCAGATATTCATTGAGACATTACCATTTTCTGACATTTGTGCAAGAGGCAAGGTGAATGCATACATATTAAAATGTTCACATTTAATGGGAAGGACCACGCTTAATGGCAGTCTAAAATGGAACCCATTTTTCAAGTATTTGCTTACAGATTTCTTTTCCCAAGAACGTTTGTTTGTTTTTTTAGCTTTTCAGAACAGTAAAGTAGCCCCCACCCCATTGTGCTACATGTCTCCTTAGCTCCAAACAAAAGAAATGTAATGACCAGCACTTTCCTTTGTTTTGTTTTGTTTTTTTTTTTTTCATTTGCTCTTAGCAAGTACACAAAGTCTTGCTATAGCTACCTGTGGCAAGACACGGATGTTGCTGAAGTAAAGACAGTTTCTTTGGCCACTTTGTTCTCTTTAATTACAAGCAAGTCTCTGTCTTATGCGTCTGCCACAACATCTTCTCACAACCTGTACAGGTCAATGCCACGCTCATTTTTAGGACAGACACGTCCTAGTAACTGTATTTGTTCAGTGGTCTGACTGATGTTGTTTGAGGAACGAATGAGGGTTTTGGTGGCACATCAGGTTTTAAGGAGGGTGTCCTCTTTATTCCTGTACGTGGAAGAGTGCCGTTGCTTGTGTAACTGCTTTGCCTGGACAAGGAAGGCTGGAGGTGAACGCTGACAGGTGTTCCTTGCATGTAGTCCATCTTTGTGCCTGCTGTGGGAGTCACATAACCCCCCCGGTTAATACTGGGCTGTCTGGATAACAAAACACCATTTGGTGAATTTAAGTTTTTAGGAAGGGCAGATATTGAATGCCTCTGTGAAGAATTTTTGTGATAACCTCTCTGCCTTTCCAAAGAGGTCATTGGTACTGCAGGTGTGGTGGGAACGTCCACCCGTTTTGTGGGGCTATTTCTCGGAAGAGTCGATGGTGGAGAGTACAAAGATGCCTCCCTGTTGGGAACTTTAGGCGGGATCTCAGACATATTTCCCATTGGATCCAGCATTAAAGTCTGGTGGGCCACTTGAATATCTCCCATAATTGCTTTGGGATTACTTGTAGTTTCGTTTAAGTGTTTCAGAAAATCATTCAGGGTGTTCCTGGAATCAACAGACCGCCTGTGGTCTCTTTTGCTGGATGGTTTTGTAAGTGGATGATCAATATGCTGCATCTTTTTGTCTGCCTTGTGCGCATTAGAATTTGAGAACGATGTATTATAATCATGAGTAGCATTGGGAAGAACGATAGCACTAGGTATATGTCCATGACTCAGAGGAGAGTGAGGTGGAGGACTGGAAGGAAAAAACTGAGGGCTTTTTAGCGGGGTTTCCTTCCGTGAAGCATTGAGGTTACTATGTGCTTTGTCCGACTGACTTTTCATGGCTTGCAGAGTCTTTTGTTGAAGAACGGGTGTAGATTCAGGAGTAGGAAGTGCAGCTAATTCTGGAGGCTGGCCCCTGTGGTCCATCATCACGGACTTCATATCACCATTGGGTGGCAATTCCTTTCTGCTAGTCAACAGGTTGGTGTAGAGTTTGGGCGAATCAATGTTTTGTTGATATTCCTTGACGGGACTATCAAAAAGCCCGTTCAGTTTAGCAAAGCTCCCACTGGAGTCAGTACAGGACTGAGCAGATTCTGCATCTTTGTGTATTTTTCTGGATTTCCGTACAAACACATCCCGATAACAGTATACGGCCACTCCCGCAATAAAGGCTCCCAGGACAAAAGCAGCAAAGACACAAGTGATTAGGACATTCATGTGTACCATTTGGTTGGACTCTCCCGATTGCACTTCCCACCTTACACCTGCAAAAGACATGCAGTGTATCATAAATTTACACGTACTTAAGACTGATCTATTTCAGAAGTTGTTAGCCTGCCTTGGAGAAGGACAGCAGTGTCCTGAAGTTTTTGAGTGCTCTGTGCCCACTGTTAGTATCCCTGTAATCCACAGCACTGCTGAATGCTAATAATTTTATAAATAAAACGGACTGAGTTAGTTAGCATGGATCAGCTCTATTTAGACTGTCTACTTTCTTTGGACAAGCTCTGATGCTTGTCAGAGCTTCACTCCTCATATTATGTTGGGTTGTACACTGTATGCTATCTGTTTAGCCTGTCCCCAAATTTCCTTTAAGGCTTACAAATAGGGGGCCTGAATGCTATTAACATTAACGATTTCTGCTGGAAAATTGAGGTTAGAAGGTGCTACTGGGCCAGACAGCAATTAATAACTCATAGAATTTCTCTCTCAATTTTCTGCCCAACTCATAAATCAGTATCAAAAGAGAGACAGGATTATGCAAATGTTACGTAGAACTGTATAACGTACATACTGCGTTGTTAAAACCACATCAATATATGGTGCAAAACTTGTAAACTAATCCATCCACAGCTCGCTAGCCTTGGAGTGGCACAGTTTAATTAGGTAAGCATACAATTTTTTTAAGTTAAAGATTACAGCATTCTATTAAAGCACAAGATTTCCGTTTCTACTTGTAGTCAATAACAAACATGAATACTTGCATAATATAGAAAAAAACACACCTTGCGAGGTTAAGTTACTACACAGTATTAAAATTTAGAAAACTTTTTGTTTAGACAAAGTTGAATATTGGATTAGTTTGTGATTCACGTATTAACCAGCTCCCTTTGTTTCTTGGGATTTTTTTAAAGCAACCACAGACATCTTGCAGCTAAGACAGTGTTAGTTCTTAATGGAAGTAATTCTGTTAACTATCCCAGAGGACATTCAAACAAAAGAGCAAGACTGAAGCTACAGAATCATTTTTGTTAGAGGCAAGGCCTTTGAACACTGTTAACTTTCAGGGTTATATGTTTTAATGGTATTGTGCAGAAGAAGAAATAACATGAGTAAAGTTCACTAATATCTATGACACAAAATGTGATTCAGAACCAAGAGCAAATGATAACAAAAAAAACATAAAGCGAAATGGAAAATAACTGCAACAAATTAAAATGACAAATGCACTGCTGTAATGGCTGATAGGAAACCTGATATGTTTTGGTGAATGGTAATAAAAATAGAGATGTTTTTTGGCTAGAGAGATTTTTCAGAATACAGAATTGTGCAAACATGCCTGTCACCCTGCTATTCTGTGTATCGATGAAGACTTCTTTTAAGTTTTCTTTATGGGGTTGGAAGCTTCTTGAGTCTTTGACTGACTGCAATAGTCCTGCTGAATTGAAATCTTTGTTGCCGTAAGAGCCTAATCAAAGGTTCACTTAGCCGAAAGAACAGCTACAGAAAGATGAATTACATGCGGTACATGTTTCTTTCTGTGTTCAGATTAAAAACTGTGTCTGTGTCTCTATGTACTGAGGTGATTTGTAATTGGATCCTCATATCCAGAGAAGAGAAATTCAGTACATCCTTACTCAGATCTGACCACAAAAGTGCTGCAGGCAGAATGAGTTTGGGATGTGCCCCATTTAAAACATGAATCTGTCATGGAGTGGAGTTTTGCTTTGGTTCCTTCCCTACTTCCCCCCACCCCCTGAAAAAAAAAACCAACAACAACAAAAGCAAAACAACAAGAAAATTGAGCTCTTGTAAGCAATCATTCACAAGTACTAATAGTCTCTTCCAAACTAGACTCATTTGCAAATAACCACCAGTGGTGCAGGTAAGTCTTTGTTTTTTTTTTTAATGCATCCACTGATTTTAATGGGAGCTGTAGAGCACCCCAAGAATGAGAGGCTGAGCTTATTAACTGCATTTCCACATTACAAGCTCTAAGCAGCACTTTGTACACTGGTTAAATAGGTATGAGAATCATGATTGCACTGTCTGCATATTCACAGGAAATGAGTATAAAATATAGCCCAACAATCACGGCTGTTACATTTAAACCTTAGAAAATGCTGAGACTATCAGGTTTCCATTCAGCTGCAATGTATTCCCTGGTAAGGCCTTACCCTTTGGGACACCTGATAATGGATCAGAATAATCAGAAGTGTTTGGGTCATCTTGAACTACAAATTTCCGAGAGCCAGTCACTTTAGGTTTCCAGGAACCAATCACTCTAGGTGATATAACTGGGATACTTGCCATTGTGGTAATGGAAGCTGAGGAGAACTTCATGTCTGTGGTGGCAAACAGATTTTATTAATGTGTATTACAGTCAGGCTTTCCTCACTGTTTCACGGTATATCTAAGCTACAGCTGCAGACAGCTTTTAATGGGAGGTTACTTGACAGAGCAAAATGCAGGCCACGGAAGTAGAGAGGCCTGATTAAAATCAATTGGATCAAAACTTTTAAGTATGACAAAAATACATTAAAACATCAACAGCTGCTAGCCAAAAAGCCAGAGAAGTCAAACATGAAAGCTGTGCAAAAGTTAACGTAAGCAACTGGTGGAGATGAAAAGCAGAACTTACTCTATTTAATTGCTATATTGTTCACTGGAGACAACATATTCCATTACCTTCTACACATCTTAAAAAAAAAATTACTTAGAAAGATACATGCTTACTACAGGTTACTCCTGAGAAACCAGATCGGCTCCATTAGTGCTGTTACAGTACACCAGGAACTGTTGAATAAGCCATTTCTTGAGGGGACGATGAAAGGAATGTTTTTAACCTCTATTTTGTAATGGCTCCTAAGGAACAGTATTGTATAGATCTTGGCTTCCTTGTAGTACACTTACTGAACAGAATCACTATGGCCTATGTGAAAATGCATGAGGAGGAAACAAATTGGGTTTACAATCCAACGTCTACTTTGCACACTCAAGTATTTTGGGTTCACTGTCCCATTAGGTCTAAGCACGAATGGCTGCAGCTCGAAATCTGACAGTACTCCAAAAGCACGCTCATTCAGGACTTGAAAAACAGGTTCAATTGTATCTATTATAAAATACCACGTTGAAAATTCACTTGTTAACCACTAATGCAAGCAAAGTAGCATTTCCATATAACACAGTTTTGTTTTGCTTTCCTAATTGAATCTCTAAGTTACATTATGGGTATATATATATACATATATGTTAGATATTTGTCTCAGACATTACTTCAAGTTACAGAAATATAATCAGAAACTAAAACCAAAATAATTTGTTGCACTTTGACAAATTAAACATACAGATTCTTTTCAGATTTGTCAGTCAGGAATGTGCCCTTGGTTTGAAAACAGAGACCAAGTTCCAGGAGCAAGCACTGGAAAATCAGGGCTCAGTCTTGCTCCTGCTGAAGTCAACAACAAGGTTCTGCTTTTGAGTTCAACAGAGGAGCACTGGGTCCTGACTCCTGGAACGCACCAAGGGCTGACAGCAAAACAACCGTCAGAAAAAAATCACTGAAGGTGAAAAGGATGTGAAAGTTCATTTGACAACAATGCATTAAGTTTTCTAAGCCACCTTTGTCTACACAACTTCTCATTCTGCTAGACAATTTGTGATGTTAAACCCTTTTTCATTAGCACAAACTACTTACTTAAAAAACATTTTGAAAATATAGAAAATACGCATTTTAGAAAATGTGTATTTGTGCAAAAAGCTTGCTGGGAAAGAAGGAAGGAGAAAAGGAGAGGTAAGGAGGAAGATGATGAAATTCTGCCATTCATCTACTAGAGATGACCAACAGGGGCATTCACAAATGCATGGCTGGGGACACAGAGTAAAGCTTAGTGGACTTTCGTGCAGTGAAGATGTCATCTATGTTAATCAGGCTCTTTAATAAAAGAAGATGTCTCAATAAATAATGAGCTGTTAACATGCGACTACACAGGGTGAAGTGCTGAGTGAGAAGAGTCTCACTATCTTTACCATCAGTGGGAACATGAGTAAAAGCACAAAAATGAAGGATTGCCAACTGTGCAAAAGGAAGGAAAAAAGGGCTGAAAATGCTGAACTGAAGGAAAGTAAAGGTCATTAATTCAAAAAATTAAAAAAAACTAACCAGATGTTGGGTCGCCAAATATTTTGTAATCTGGTGTAGCTGTAGTAGGCAAAATTTCTAAAAGAATTAAAGGAACAAGTAATCAGTAAAAAGTAACAAAAAGAAAGCAAAAGATCTCAGACCTGAGCGACGGAAAATAAAAACTGAACTATTACTGCTTTTAAAAAAATAAGTTCTTCAATACTTTCCTGTAGACCCCAAATAGTTGTAAACTGGTGAAGGAGAAGAAAGACAAAACTCTGCCACACAGGACCAAAAAAGCTCAGCTTTTGGAACATTCAGTTACACCAGGTGATGCGTTCATGTTACTGAAAAGCTCATCATAAATTTAACATCTATAGTGAAGTGTGGCCATAGACTATTTTTGAGACAATACAAATGAAAAGCAGTAACTATGTCTTACCATGGCAGTCCCCAAGCTGCGCTGTGTTGCCATATTCTACATCCTGTACATATCCTCCAGTGCTGTGGTTGTATGAAACAAACAAAGAGAACCTGCAATTAACAGTATTAATAGGGAAACAAATGGTGATTTTGTTTTTCCTGGAAGCAAGAAATTGAATCATACTCGTTCTGTCACCTTAGAAAGGCAAGAGCTAGTGTATGACCAAAAAAAATGTTTTACAAAATATACAAGTTAATTATATCCAGGCTTTAATACCATATATATATATACACACTTATGCCAGGAAGCCGAAAAGATCATATGTTCTTCATAGCAACCTCACTGGATCGTCTACATTGGGCATACTCTTGGTTTTGGGTACACCTATGCAATTGTACCGGCTGAAACTTGCTGGCCTGCTACAAAGGCTTCTTTTTAAGGTACAGCTGCTAACGCACTCTATATTACAGACTTGATTTGTGCAAAAAGTCTTTGATATGTATATATATCACCCTAGCTTCAGCATGGAGGCAAAAACCTTACTCTTTTTCCCAGTCTGAAACCTGTGTTTTCCTATTTGCAATTGACTGTGAGCACGCCTGGGAGGAGACAGTGTGTACTGTCCTGTCTGAACTGCACAGGCAGCAATTTGTTGACTTCCTGCTTCCCACAGCTCATCCTACAAGTCTGCTTGTCCTCACACACACGTAAAACTCCCACTGAAAAGAAGTCTTCACCTAGAGATTGCATAATTAGGTCAGACTTAAGCATTCTGTTCTCTTTGCATGTACAGCACCTAGGAAAAACAGCTCTAGGAAAAATGGAGATTTATTAATAAAGTGCAAGGGAACAGGCACAGGATACAGCCCCGTGTAGTCTGTAAATGCATAGCAGAGATGTTGGCCTAATTTGAAAAGCAGTACTTACGGCATGCCCGGTGTCACTCTCCCACACGTCTCATGGTCTAACCAGCCACAGTATGGATCCCGAGAAGCAATACATGCCCTTGCAAGAGAAAAACCCAAAAAAAAATCATGCATTTTGTTACTTCCTTCCCTAGAGACGTTGGCACCTTTCCTTTAAAAGGGAGTTCAGGAACGGGGCCGTACTTTTTACATGACCCGTGACGCTCACACCGGCTCAGAGGAATTCTAATGACACAGCTGGAGAATGCCACAAACAGAGCATGGTGGTCTCTATCCAGCTGAAGGGAAATGACTCTTCTGTCTTCCTCGCTCTCAGCATTACACCTGGTCAGCAAAAATAATGGGAAGCCATTGTTTTATAGCTGTAGTATTTTGGTCAGAGTTTACATAGAAAACTTTGTATTTATTATTGTCCATGCAGATACTGAAATGAGACTTCTTACATATACAAATGTAACTTACTAGTCTTTGCTTTGTGATTTGCAAACAGACCTATGGGTTATCAGATTCTGGCTTCTGACTCTTATTTATTTACAGCTAGGTGACTATTTTGAACACATAGGGAAAAACTTTTTTTTTTTTGTTCTCACAGTTGGCATAGATATCTCAACAGAGCAGAACAAGAGTTCTAACTGGGTGCCAGTCTAACTGGAATGTTTCCACTCCCGAATTCTTCGCTCCAGGATAAACAAGTTTACAGTGATTAGATATTGTTTATATATTATTGGTTACTGTTGAGAAACGCTCAAGATAAGCTCTCATCATTTCTTTTTAACAGCAGCAGATTGTTCTGATGTTTGATATTCAGGAAGAAGTGTATTTGTGGAAGAATTAGACTGTATCACTGACGTCACTACAGTGGAATTAGGATGTTCACTCAACCCAAGCAAAATGGCAAATAACCAAATATTTTCAGGTTATTCAACATGAGAGACACTGTGAAATGACAAACAAGCAATGATGTTGGCATTAATGAATTAGTTTTGGTTCACTATCATTTTTGTTTAGCTTGGTATCAAACTAGATAAAAAGCTATATATTTTAGGTGTTCTTGTAATACTTACTTTGCATGATTATATGCTTCTATCTCTTCCAGTAATACGCTGTCATTCAAAGAGAAAGGTCTGGTCTTTGCCAAGATTTTAAGTACTACTCCTGCTTCGGAGCCAACAAATATGACTGTGTAGTTCTGGTGTGGTCCAGCAGCGTGGTCTACAGCAATTGCTGTCAGCCTGTATCTATCAAGGCCAAAAGACATATCATTAACTAACAGTGTGTTTTCTTGTTTTCCTTTTCACATGCTTTATTTCTTGAATGATGTCATACCTGACACGTGTTTTGGTAAACCAAGGCTCCTCAATGATTGAGGGAACAGCTGAATCCATCAAAGGATGAGATTTGATGAAGGACAATGTTTCGTCTGGGAAATCAATGGAGGTTTTGTAAGCCTCTGCTAGGCCATGTTTTGCACAGCAGCCAGGTCTGAAAGGAGAACAACATTGTTTTTTCCCCTCTTGGTATTTCAGTTAATGAGAGAAGGCAGCCTGCTAATGAGCATCCTTATGGTTGAAGAGTAAAGCTCTGCTTGCTTGTTTTTTTTTTTTTTTTTTACCCAATATGACACTCAAGAGTGCAGCTGATTTAGAGTAGCTCTTTACAAGGACAATGTTATAGTACCATGAGGAGAAACTTTTTACCTTGGCTTTGGTACCTTGTCTTCAGGTACAGCTGTCCAAACAGAGTCAGGAGTTTTTTGTTCTTTAAATCTCCCTTTGAAGACCTTCTCAATGTCATCCATGCTGAAAGCACACACTGCTGAACCAGGGATGCTGTAAAATAAGAAAAAGAGTTGCAAGAACGCAGCCTACAATAGCACCAATCTCAGTGTAAGAGAGAACCAGAGAACTACCTTTGATGTAAAGTTGCTCATCTCTCACCTGTTAAGTTGTGTAGTGAATACACCGACAACCGTGGGGATTCCATTGATTTCTATTATGTCTGTGATAGACTGAAGAACATCAAAGTAGAAGAACGAATCCCCAGGAACAGAGCAGTTGAGCCGAGCTTTCAGAAAGGATGTCCAATGTTTTTCCAGGACTCTCTGGGAACCCCCCATGTCATTTTTGCATATGCGTGCCACACGGGAATACACGGCCTGCGAAGGGCGGAAAAAAGGAAAAGGAAGGAAGGCTTGAGAGACTCAAGGGCAAAGTGCTTGTTTCTGAGCTGTTAATAAAACACTGCAGATGATTTTAACAGGAAGACAGTTGCCACTTATCTGTGCAGAAAGGAAGAAAGCAAACAATGTTTAGCTGCTAGTGCACAGGCATCTTAATGCCAAGCAAGTGCAACTCTGCCAGCTTGTCCCCACCTCTTTTTCCGTTCAAAATCATATTGTTAGTGAGATTTAAAGACTTTAATTAACCACGTGTAAAGAAGTTAATAATTTATTATAGAATATCCTTCCATGGTGAGGCATTAGCATTATACTCTGCAGTGGTATGACTGAATTATTCAATATCTACGGACATTAGAGAAACTTCTTTGAAACTCCTCTTTTGTGTTCTTTTGTTTCTTTTATAAGCATGAAAAAAACCCCTCAGATATTCCATTAACTGTCCCAAGTGTTAAGGCAACAGCTACACCGAAAGATACCTGCACATAGCTCTCCTAACTGCAAGGCATGAGGAATACCAATAACTTTTTGATTGAAGAATGCACTGTTCTGGTTTTTTTTCTCTGCCTGTAAACTATAATTTTGGAATAACTGCATAAACTTGGTACTACAGCCTTATTTCACATCGTAAGCTGTACTTGTTAGTGCTACTTTTAGGATGATCTAATTCTGCCAAGGCTCATAGTTAATGAGAGCTTGCTGGAAGGATACCCACCTTGCCTAAATTATTGTGCTCTACAGCAATTTCTCGAAAGAAGAAATACACGTAGTTCCCATATTCTATGGCATGGAGAAAGTGTGGCTCTGTAATAAAGAGCAAGGAGAAAGTTACTTGGAAGAACTGTTCAATCAGCATACAACACTGGCTGCACTGTGTGACTCGGTGGCTTCTCCCACAGGTCCATACCAGCTAACGCTGCCTCCACCCCTCCAGACACTTTAGGATGTCCAATACGAGTGCACTGGAGCGTAAATGAACCTTAAGGCTTTAGTGTTGGCTAACAGACTATAAAAAAGCCTCAAAGGAATTGCATTTCAGCTCAGGTATTTTGTTATTGCAGAGTCATTCATTGATGTATTTAACAACAACAACAAAAAATTGGTTTATTGGTAATTAGGTGCTTTCTTACTGTGATCACGCTACATTGAAAGCTGCATGTATGCTGATGCTGTGGCACGTGTGTAAAGCGTGCTGGCTGTGAATTACCTGACCTCTGTGCTGCTGAAATTACATTCACCATGTATATGGGAAGATACTCCCCCAAATTACCTTTTATCCATTTGGAATCATACTTTATTGTTCTTAAGGCAGATCCATCTCCCATGCTGCGATAAATAACAGCATCACTTGCCAGGAAATCTGCTACTGTTGCTGAATACAATTTTCCATCTAAAACAGAAGTTGAAAATGTAGCATTAAGAGGCCTTGAATAGTCTACAGAATTCTGACTAGTCTGTATTCCTCCCCCTTTTTTTACTGCCATTCTTCCCCAAATTGATCTAACCTATTTATTAACAGGTCAGCTTCTAATCCTTTGGAGGCCCTTTAAAAAATTTAAGAGCAGAGGCACCTTGACACCTTTAGCTTTCCTGTGCTTGCTTTAAAAGCTCCCTGGCTCCTTTAGTGTCATTAATCATTTAGACTCATTACAAGCAAAAGTTCTTACCAGCAAAGAGGGCGACATTGGTTTGTCTGGCATCAAATGGGCATCTTGCCAAACCACTAATTTCCTCCCCATCATATTCTAACGTACTCAGCTAGAGAAGAAAAATAAATGGGTGGCACTGTCATTTCTATTTTGTATACTGGCACAAAAACATAGCATTGTCTTTCCACAAAACTTAATTTGGCAAATTGGCTTCTGTCTGGTTTTATTTCACCTTGAAACACTCTCCAGTCACACTGGCTGTATTTGCTACAGCATAATTGGTGCAAGCAAAACCAGTAACACATTAATGACATATTCAATATTCCTACCCGATAGTATCTGCACATAGGATTGAATGCATTTGTTCCACAGACAAACACCATCTCATCATTTCTTGGAACAAAGACTTTAATGAAGTTATGGCATTCATCCTGAAACGAGATTAAAATGTATTAATCGCATATCTCAAGATATAATTCACATTTGTATATGACAATGCACGGATAAACTTACTTTATGCTTTCCTTTCATAGCACAGTTCTCTCTGTCCTGCTGCCTTGACCTCCATGTTAATTTCTGTTCAAATCAAACCAGAAAAGAAAATTTCATAAGGCTTTCACAAAAAGCCTTAAAAAAAAAAAAAAAAAGAAAAATAGAAAAAACCAGCCCTGCCTTGTCACTTCTTTTATCTACTCACCCTGCTTGGAGTAACTTCCGATTTTGGAACTTCATTTAAGTTTACAGTGTAAACTTGATCCCTGTGTGCAAACAGTAACAAGACGCAAGTCAATTTGTTAATTAATTAGACTTATTTTTGATAAATCTATTTTGACAGACAGGATGTTTTTAGGAAATGCTTATGGATTATCTGTGTGCAATGCAAATGGCAGAGGTTTGGACATGGGCAGCACAGGGCGATGGTGGCTCTTGTTGCTGCAGTCCTTAGATAGCCCTTACACTGCCCAGTTATTCCTTACGCTGCCTTTCCATTGTGCTGAAGACTAATCCAGACCCTAAACATTCAAGTGTTTCATACTGATTTCCTGCATCCCTGGTACGTCAGTCCAAGTTCATAATAACCAGGAAAGGGTTTTATCAGGGCAGTAATATAAAAGTGGGAAAAGAGTATTTGATCACTGGTTTTAGCATAACTACAGTAACCGCAGCCTTCAAATCCAATTTCCATGCACTGGTCATAGATATGGTGTATTTCTCTGGGAAGTCCTCCCCCAGTTCTAATTTTTATCATATTCTGCAGATTTTTCTAAATGAATTTTACACATTAATTCAAAACCAGAAGAGAAAAGAATTTTAATCTAATGAACTGACTGAAGGAAAATTACCTGCCAGCGATATAAAGTGTGTCTCGAATTTTCAGCATCAGTTGGAAGTCCAGTCTGTGCTGAGATTCATTGCCTGAAGGGCGTCCTCTAAATACTGGATATTGCCTTGAATCTGCAAGTAAAAGTGGGCTACACCATCACTCAGGATTATAGAGCTAAAGAATCAATATATGGCATTGATTAGCTGTATATACTAGGTGTAGAAGGGTTTAAACTAAATTCCTTGAGTAATGTCTTGAATATAAATGAAAAAAAGATGGCTAATGTCAGCAAATATTCTTTTTCCTGAAGTTATTGCTGTATTTCTGATTGCTTTTTTAAGAAAATGATTAAGTGTTCTATTAAAGATACAAAGCCAGTAAACACATTTCAATTTGAAAGGAAACAGATCTTTTTCTTAACTTCCCAGGGATTAAAAAAAAAAAAAAGCCAGCATTACAACCCTTTCCTTAGTGGCTGGCACCATTTGCAGATTACTTACAGTGGTAGTCAACAATGTTAATAGGGTCCTCATCTTCAGGAAAGCTGACAGCTCGGCACTGGGACAGACTCATTAGCATCACAGAGGCACACAGCAGAGGAAGCCTCATGGCTGGTGGACGATGGGCGCTACCTTCGTGCGGACACCGTTAAACTACCTGGAAAACAGGAACACGGCCGTGAGATTTCAGCAGCACACGACAAGGATCGTGACTTCCTACTGCAAATGGTGCATCTCCTTTGCATTTGAGCACTGGCACCAGCGGACTGGACTAGTGCTTATGAGAGGCTCCTGTACGCACGTTGGTGGAAAAATGCTGCGTGTCACATCCCTGCTCAAAGCTGCTCTGAAACATATGGGTGTTTGCTAATTTTTAGGTGGATTTACAGGCATTTCCGAAGAAGCTGATGATTGCCAGCCCATTTAATTCACGGGAATAATAAACAGAACGTGCAGGCTGCTGACCTGGCATGAAAAATTGTCAAACTTGGGATTAGAATTTTAATTAAACTGCAATCTCTTTCCATCCCCTCTATCACCGAATGTCATCCAATAAAACCCTTTCCCCATAAAATGCCTAAATCTTATCCACAAAAAGTCATGACACACACAATCTGTCTGAACATCCACTCCATGTTTTAAAATTATTGCTTGTTTCTGGGCTAAGCCTAACACGCTTGTTGCAAAAGCCCTTATGTCGAGGGCCAGACGCCTGGTGCTGTGGTTTACACACTTGCACAGTATATGTACAAATGCTGCCTTGGTAGTGCAACAGCATTTGATGCATGATTTGCACATGTGGCAAAGAGACTCAGATCACGGTGCTGTACGGGCTGCCTAAGATCCTGCCTTCCTCCAGTTCCATCTATTACCATCAGAAGCTTGCAACTTACCAGCAGCTTTCAGGGTTTGCTTTGTTTGCTTTCTGCTTGTTTGGCGTGTGCTATATATTACACAGCACATATTGTGACAACAGCACAGTGTTATACAGCAGAGTTTTTAAGAGGGGAATGGAAATATTCCTTCTCCAATTAAATTGCAGAGATATTTTAGTGAGCAGAATTCAACTACTCAAGTTGCAGTTTGGGTAGGATGCAAGAAAACATCTCTAAGTGAAATGCGATCTGTAACAACCACAAGTGGTCTGGGCAGGGGTTATATTTCTCATTAGAAACCTGGCAAATGGAGTACTATTCCCTCCTCCAACCTTTTGGAAGCATTCATTCAGTCCCGATGCACAGGTCAGAGCTTTGAGTCACCACTCCAATGCCGTGCAGTTGCTGGAATCAGTTATTAAATGTGTTCTCTAAACAGAAAAAAAAAAAAAAAAAAGCCTTTCGATTTTAGCGTTTCAAAAATTGCTGTGAGATGTATCCACTGCCAGCACAAAGTGCCAGGCCTGATCCAGCAAAGCACTTAAGTATTAATCATTTAATAATTTGAAAAGCAATTAAAAAACCCCTTCATAACAACACTTAACCTTTTAGTAATGTTTACTTGGGTTGAGAAAACTGTATTTGTTAATTAATCCTACAGCTGGCTAGGGGCAAGGCTCCTTCCATCCACAGAGCTGCCGAGCTCTCCGAGTCCAGGTCAGACTGCGAGGAGACCGGCCGAAGTGCAAACGCTGCTTGGTGAGGGGATGTGGCTGTGGGTGTTGTCTGAAGGCCCGGCCAGCACGGACTGACCTGAAAAGGAGCATTTGCCCCTGCTAATGATATTCCTGTATCCCAGTCCACCCGTCCAGAACGGATGGGCTGTGCTCTCACTCAAGATTGATGAGTGCAGTGGTTAATAAACACTAATGATTCCTGGCACTTTCCCTCTGCTCCTCCTTGTCCTGACATGGCCTCTCCAGCTGAAGCATCTTGCATTAAATTACTAATGAGCAAACTTAAAACAAACTGGAATTAATAAAGTAAGTCAAATTAGTTCTTTCTTGTGAAAGCACATTTCAGCGAAGTCCTGCAGCACAGTGGCTCCCAGACACAACAACAAATCATTAATGGTTACACGGTCCCTTTTTTTTGGAGCAGACTCCAAATATCCGCCCCACTGCCGTCCCAGGGAGAGGAGATGCAGGGAGGCACCCACCTGGCACACGGTGGGCAGTAACACCTATCTGCTGCTGAGTAAAAGCTCTCCCTCAAGCCTCGCTTTCTTAGAGAACAAATGAATACTAACAGGGAAGGAGCAGACGGTCTCCCAGCCACAGAGGCTTTAGTTAGCATAGAAGATGAGGCAGTTCATGGCCGCACATCATGACTCAGAGACTTTATCCTGGCTGCAAAATGCACACAGCCTCGAAGTTGTACAACTTCTGCTAGTACGGGCATATATTAGGAAGAGTTTCTTTATTTCCTCTTTCCTCCCAGCATCTCATCGAGGAAGAATTCAATGGGGCAACAAATTTGAAACTTGCATGTAATTTCCTTTACAAAAGCGAATGCTGTGTTCTGGACTCAGAAGGCGGCCAAGAACAAAAGGGCAATTTGCTGTGTATGGGCCACTACAGCCATGACCTAAAAATACCACTGTCACAAAACCAAAAAGGAAACAACCAAAACTCCAGGTACTCCAAGAGCAAGACTGTTCTCTCAGTTAAGGTCACAATTCAGCATGCTGTAATCCCAACTTTTACTCCCTAGAAAACAAGGCAAACTTTTGTAAATGTAAAACCACAGGATGTGTTTCCCTAGAGACTGTATCCAGAACAGAAACAAAGCCACATTTACGGATTCCTCAAGAAAAACACCCAAAAACTCTGAATATACACCAGATATGAACTCTGAGAACACAGAAGAGGTGGGAACACTTATGTACAGAACTGGATGGGGCCAGCAGCCCGTACCCAGCCAGGTCAGCACAGGTTTCCTTGATGTTTTGCTTGTTAAAATATTACCAGAAAATGAACAGTACCCTGATTTCTAACACGCAGAGACACAAAGACACCTTTAATGCTTTAAGAGGCATTTAAATGCTGGCTGGACACAAACCCGAGATCAGAACCACTGCAAAGGGAATAAACTTGAAGAACAGCTGCTCTGTGGATAATCAGAAAAGCGGGTTCCATCGAGCCCTTGGAACAGGGCTTTATGACAGCCAGGTGTATGCTTCTGGTACACACAGATATGCTGGTGTGAAAGACGTAATTCTTGTTTCATTCAAACCTATTACAGAAGCCACTACTCTGGACTACAAACAACAATGCTGGAGAAGTATCTCTTTGGACCAGAACAGCTGATTATGAAGCGCTGGCAATGTCTACCCTCAAGAAAATGTAGCAAACAATCATAGTCTGGGTCTGATCGTTTTTCCCCAGCCAGGATCCAGACCAGTCTTTTATTAATTTCTCTGATAAATTTTAGAAATGCCAGGAAATAATTCATGGCAAATGCAATCTTTTGGAAATTACCATGCTGCTATCCCTGTTCTGCAGCTGGGCAATCGAGGTGCAGACCAAGGCTGAATTTGTGACCAAGGCCAACAAGCAAGCAAAGCGTTCAAAGCACCTGAGCTGCTCTGGGTTGCAAGTGTTGCTCTCCCTGCAGCACGGGAGAGTCGGCCACCGACACCCAGGGAGGAAAGCAAGAAACACATCAGAGACCTTCCGGCATCTGCTCTGTGCTACAGCTTGTCATGTCTGCAAATACAAAGGAACAGAGGTAGCGACGTTAGCTGCTGGCATGAGCCCACGCCGGTGCAGAGGGAGCAGCCTGAGTGAAATGAGCTTCAGGCTGAGTGCTGCTGGGCAAGAGGAAGGCCAGCAGTGGGCCCAGATACCTACAGACGCTGTGCCTGGCACCCTTCAATCTCAGGCACAAGTCCCATCCTTCAACTCTGACTGGGGGAACCCAGAGGAGGAGGGTATCGCTTCTGTTAAAATATGAGCCCTTCCTTCAAACAATCACACATGAAGGGGAAGAGGCCGCTGTTCCTTGCCCATTAATCTCTGCAGCCTCTGACAAGGAGCGGGTGACACTCCATCAGTCAGCTCTGTGTGCGCTGCCACGTAGGAGGAGGGGGAAGGGAAAGGGCACTCAGCCAGCTGGAGAGAAGCTGCACAAAATAGCTTCAACCCAGACTGATGCAATATCTTCTATTTGCTCAAAACAAAATTATAAGTCTCCTTAACACAATAAACGTTTCGCAAAATGCTAAGCACAGATGGGAGCGTGGTATGGCAAATCCAGGCAGAAGTTTGAGATAGGTCAGAATGGAAAATACATCTTGAAAGTTACTTTTGGAGAAGTCGGTGAGGCAAAAGAGAATAGGGTTGCCATAAAAAACAAGCTGAAAAACAGACACATAGCACAGAGAGGCTTCAGTGACTGCACTGCCTCCCTTCCCACCAGCCACAGGCTGGATCCAGGCTCCCAGGTGAGATGGAGCACCTCCTCGGCACCCTGAGCCACGTGCTAACGGTGATGCTGAGCGCCAGGCAGAGCTGCTCCGTGAGCCTGGTCATGTTTGGAGATGTAGCTTCCTTCAGTCTCACAGGGTTGCGAGGAGCTGACTAAGCAAGAAAACCCCACTGTTCCGTGGTCCTTATCCTGCACGAACAGCTCCCTGCATGCACCTCTCAGTGCATGAACCAGTGCCTTTCTAACATGGAACCTCTGCAAGTTTGAGCATGAGAGCACTCTGCCAATAAGACAGAAGTTAAAGAGAAGTCCTTTACTACTGCCTCCTCACAGGTGCTCAGGAAGTTTCTCACATCAGCGTCTTGAAGCCTTCTGACCACAAACGAGAGCTCTGATGGCCCGGTGAGAGCAACTCACAGACGGTGCCTCTTGTAACTAAGTGACAGTTATGTCAGTCTCTGAATGGGAACCTACCAGTCTTCATCACCTCCCTCCCCATCTTTTTTGTATCCCAAGGACTAGTTAGGTTAAAATAATACTACAGCCTCAGGACTTATCTTTCGATGTTCAGATCGCTCACGCGCTGAGAAACACAAGCTGCAGAGGGCCAGGCCTCACCAGGCTAACAGAAGGGCTGGCAGGGATTCACACTTTGGGAGCGAGGCTCTGCAGGTGGTTCACTGCTGACGGGACCTGCTGCCAGGTGGGAGGAGGCAGAGGGGCTCACTGCTACTGTGCTGGTGCCTTGCCTTCACCAGCAGTAGTAAGGAAAGGCAGGCAGGCTCATGCTGAACTTGTCAAGCGAGCCCATCTTTTCAGAAGATGAACTATTTAGCACAAAATACACGAGCATGGTGCAGGCCTGCTGTGGTACCCTGAGCCCTCTGTAAAAACACGCACGGGCACCGTGGATGCGTCACATCCCTCAGCCAGGCAAGGCCTGAAGCACCCACAGTGCTGCCACCCGAGGGCCTCGCAGGCCAAAGCCTGCGGTCATTAGAAGGGAATTAGAACAGGAAAAAGCAGCAATTTTGTATGATCTGAGCCAAAATATATGACCAACATGGCCCAGGGTTGCATGGCTTGAACTCTACAGAAAGGGAGAAAAAAGTCTTTGTCATCTCCCTATTTTTAGTCTATGTCTCACTATGTCAAATTCTCTTTTGTTTACATGCCAGACAGCTCTCTACATAAAATGCGACAACTGCCTTATGAATCCGTGTCAGTATATAGATGCAGGTATGTGAGAAGCAGGGGATCATTCTCCCATTTCAGGTCATATCTGCACACAGGTTTTCTAATGATGCAATCACAACCTTTTTTTTTCAGATGCGTTCTCTTGTAAATGTGTTTCTGTTAATGAAGGCTGACTTCAGTAACATCCTGCAGGCACTGCTTGACAGAGAGATTTAACGTACATTTAAATCTCAGAGATTTGCTATGATGTGGTAAATCCATATTGTGGAGCTTGGTGACAAATCGCTTCGGCTAATTATCAAATAACACAGGAAAATATTTGCGGTTATAACAACAGAAGCACAATTAAATTATTACTGAAGTCGCTTTAAAAACTTACAGCATTGTTATATATAAATAAATAGATAAGAAAAAAAGTTTCTGTCCTACAAAGGTGCACTCAGTGGCCATCCATACTTCTCCTAACAACCTTAACATCTGCAGCTCTGAAGAAAAAATTTAGGATGTTTGGAGCCATGACATTAATTGAGCGCAAAAGTGCAAATAGCAAGTCTGTTATTTTAAGATAACACTTGACTTCTTTTAAGGATTTCTGCATTAACATCTCTTGATCTATGTCTAAGAAAAAAAAAAAAGGGTTTAATATTTAGCGATGAAACCCCACCACTGAGCATCACAGCTTTCATCTTAATTGGCTTATGGTATTGCTGGTTACACTTCAGTTGTTTGCAGGCTTTTAACATTACAGAAAGCACACCCCTCTTCTCTTGAACAAGCTGACAACACTTGCAAAATGGATAGGGTGACTTTTAATGATGCAAATGCTTAGTGGCTGATTAGGTGCACGTTGAGGGCTAAATTCTCTTGCGATTAAAAATTTACTTGAATGCAAGGTAGTTTCAGCAGGAAAGGAAATAAAATGCTGAGCAAACTGTAAGTGATTGCTTCAATTATGTTTATTTTAAGTTAATTTTTGAGAGTGAATGTTAACTACCTTCCTCTACCAGGGTGATACAAAAGTCCTCCAGCTGCAAACAACCTTTGATTTCAGCTCATATCTACGGTCAGATCTGCTGTCTGTTGTGCAGAACTCCTGCAAGCACACGCTCCCTAGAAAGCCTGCTGGGGTCGAGCTACGGGCGATAAAAGCGCAGGCACTTCAGCTCATGCCCTGCTCTGGATTCACCACTTCAGCAGGCCTGCGTTCTGTCAATTCAAACTGCTTATGCCCAGCTGAGACCGTCCAAGCAAATGCTGCATTTATTCACAAAAGTGTTCAAGGGTGGGTGCAGAAGAGGGTGATGTTGGTGTTTGTGCTGCGCTCTCAGCACTGACACCGTTAGTTCCTGGCCACGGGCAG
Organism: Numida meleagris; assembly: GCF_002078875.1. Lineage (NCBI taxonomy): Eukaryota > Metazoa > Chordata > Aves > Galliformes > Numididae > Numida > Numida meleagris. The sequence goes on along the minus strand of NC_034417.1, from coordinate 9,421,844 downwards.
AACTGGCAACGTGAGCTCAAACCCCAAAGCACAGAATGCAATGCCATCCCACTGGGGCGGGTGGCTGCAGCCCGTCGGGCTGAGCTCCTGCATGCTACCAGCCCACAGCTGGACCAGGGTTGTCAGGCATTTTCTGTGTGCTTTCAAGTCCGAAATCTCAAATTGTGAGTTTTTATCCTGAAAACTAGAGACGTCTCAAATGGAGATGGCAAAGATCTCATTACTTATTGCACATACAGGCTTGGACATAGGTTAGGAACAACCAAAGCACTCCCTTCAGTCTCAAGCAAAACCCTAAGCCTAGACCAAAGCATCACCTATTGCACCCTCTAAGAGTCTGCTACAAACAGGGGTCGGAGCTGTAAGGGAAGCAAGAACCCTCTCTGCAGATAGGCCAATGTGATTTATGCAGCAAAGCTGCCACTTCTTTCAGCACCATTAGGCATCGCCTGATTAGGCAGCGCTGGGACAGGTAGGAGCCGGTATGTGCAGGTGAGGGCACAGCAAAGGTCTCCAGGCCAATGTGCATGAGCACGGTGATGCCAGAGCCATGGAGCGCTGCTCTGTAGCAGCACAAAGCTTCCTTCACCCCAAGCAGCTCCAGTGCCGGGCCCTAAGATACCCAGCTAACAGGTCATGCCCCAGACAATGCTGGCATCAACCTCACTCCAGAAAGCATCTCCTCTTCCCACCAGCACTCCCCATGTGGAGCGTAGCAGTGCTGCTCCTCACTGGGAACAGGGCTGCTGGCCTGAGCTGCTGCTGCTGGGTAGAGTGGCACTGCTCACTTCAAAAAGAAAGTAAATGGCTGCTGGAAAATGGGAGGGGAGAGGGAGACTATCAGCTGGCAAGAAACACATCAGAGCATCCTAAGCACCATGCTGGTATTATCAACATGCCAGAGCAGCCAGCCAGACCTGCCCACAGGAATACTGCCTGTAGAGACCGGTGAACAGTGCGTTTCTAGCCAGTTTTGGTTTTTCTGCACGGACAAATCTGGTAGCTGGCCACCCAGTTCCCTCTTTGTACATGCAGAGCATGTGCTTCGCCCCTTTCCTGGCCACAATCAATTATGTGTACAAATGCAGGCATGGAAAACCGTAGGAAGCCTGAGCTCAAAGTTACGATTACTATTATCTTGTTAAGCATTAAAGATTAACTAACACCAGTCAAAGGATGTGTTATGAAACGTCTTTCCCAGGCTGGAAAGCAAATAAAGGGAGAGTTTTGTGTTTTCTCCTTTCAAAAGCTATTCAGAATTTAGAATAATTGTTTAAACTGCTGCTTTTATTTACTACAATATCAAAATGTAGCCCCTCGCCACGTGACTCTTCATATTTTCATTTGAGATGCCGTGCAGAAACACATGGAAATCTGGTGAAGGCAAACCAATTTTAGAACATGTTCCGAGCAATTGTTTTGCAGCACTGCCCTACAGTATGAAGTCTCTTACATTTCTTAAATTGCCTAATCAAATGCAGACTCTGTTCCAGTCACGCTAAATTTTCACATAATGGCAGAAAAACACTTCTTTCTAGCCTAGCACTGAACAGTTGGATCACATTATTATATTTGCTGCTTTTGTAGTCTGTGAGCAAGCATCTGTAAGTGTATGCACAGACATGGGCAGTGGTGGGGGAGAGGGGCAACAGGGGTGCTGCTGCGAGCCCAGGGCAGCACAGGGAGCTCTTGGAGAGAGGTCTGTCCACTGATGCTCGAGAGCATCGCAGCCAGGCACTGGGGAGGGTTTCGTTTGCTTTTATTTACTTTAAAGTCAGAGGTATTACTGCAGGGTTTGAGCCAGCTTGACTCCTCGCCTTACCTTCAGCAGAAGTTATTAAATGGATATAAAAGCAGTCAGGTAACTTATTGCCCCATTGCTGCTTCCCGGCTCCTCTCTGACAGTTTGAGGTTGGAGGCTGCAGTGTGCAGCCACAGCTGTCCCACTTTGGGCCCCACACTGTGACACATCCCTGTGCCATATCGCACCACTCCAGGTAAATCCCAGCCCCAAAGAACTGCCCGCTTCCCGTGGGCCCAGGGGAAGCTGCCAGCCCATGCCAGCCCTGGCACAGGACACAGCACTGGCACCAGCCCTCTGTCCCCATCTTCTGCCTGGGCTGTACCACACCAAGGCAACATGCACTGCCATATTTCCATCACACTACTTCCTATGCTTGGGCTTGTAAACCACAAATCAGAGCTTTTGAAGTTAAAAAAATTAAATTACTAGTACACTGTTCATGGAGCTTGAATCAAGGTCATAAGGAAATCTGTGGCAGATCAGGGAGGAAGGACCCGAGGCTTTAGAGCTCTGGATTACAGCATGTCCCCTTCTCCCCTCCATGCTTGCCTCCCAGGATCCCCAGTACAGTTGCAAGGCTTCCCAAAATCCCTGTGTAATCACTGGTAGCATTGGGCCAGTGCAAGAATGTGACTAAGTGATTGTATCTGAACCTCACACAATACACGTCTGCAGGTCTGTTCTCTCCGGTTGCACCAAGTACACTGAGGTTTGTGTTGGCATAGCTTGCCATGTAAGACCACCATTCAATCGTGAGTGATGCTTGTTATGTCTCTGGCAAGGATGAAAACCTGATGCTTTAGCGGGAGGAAAAGCCATAATCCACTCTCAGAGTAAAACCTGCACCGTGGTACAAAGGACAAAAAAAATTCTATCTATACCCTTGCAGGGAATCAGATTAATCCCCAAAACATGGGATTTGATTATTTTAGTTTGAGGTTATCATTAAGAAAAAAAATCTATACATTGCTAAAAATATCCTCGTAGCACTCACTTCATGAAGAAATACGATTTGCTGAGCAAAAACAAGTTACCGGCTTCTCAGTGTTAATCTTTGATAAACACGTGCTGGGTTTAAGAAACTGCCGTGGAGAGCAGAACTTTGTAAATTGAAAGAACCCATTCAACTCCACAAGATGATTTTTTACCCCTTATTACTCCTTTCATGAGACACCTGGGGACATTGTTCGCACGCTGTTGACAGCTTTCACACCACTGCTTTTCCTCTTATCCTTACCCTTCCCTTCAGCACTTGTCTCCAGGCGGCAATACACCAAATATAGCTATATTTGCAAGGGGTGCCAATGCTGGCTCTTGGCCAACTGTTTGAAAGCGAATGGCCCTCTCCTGCTTCTGCCTGGTAGCTCTGAGTTGCTTCTGCAGGACACAGCCTCGAGCCACCAGGCACTAGGTACCCTGGTACTTAACACCCGGCTGCTGCTCTGTGCAGGGCACGTGCAGAGCATTCATGAACCTTTCTCGTTTTCAGCCACCATTTCGCTACCAGGCAGAGCCACAGCCTCCTCACTGACACTGGACTCCGTTCAAACACCATCTAAAATTTTAATCCTGCAGCCTTAAGTATACACTGAGGCTCCTGCAAGTTAAATACACATGTAATTTTCTCTGCAGCCTCCCAAACCAGGGTTGTTGCGCAGCCCAGAAGATGCACAAGTGTTCACACACAGCATGGGGAGGGGTGCCCAAGGAGAGGGATATATAAACAGGGGCTGGAAATACCAGCAGGACAATGTTCTTCTGACCCCAAAGCACATCTGTCATGACAGACGTACACAGAAATAGCAGCAACACCTTCTGTCAGTGCTGTGAGGAGCTTCCACTGTCCCCCACCACTGCCCGTAGAAGTGCCTGGGAAGCACAACAGTGGGACTGCGGGGAAAAGCCTTCTGTTCCACGACCCGGCAAGGCTGGGGCAAGGCCGGGGCAAGGCCCTACACCCCTACCTGCCACCTCCTGGCAGGCGGTGTGGGCTGGCACCTTGCTGCTGCTTGGAGAGCTGAGGCCCAGCTGTCAGGACCATTTGGCATGAGAGAGATAAACTATGCAGCTCATGTTAAGAAAAGCCTATTATCCCAGTAATAGCTGAGCTGAGTGACCAGCTGATCACCTCTCATCTCTGCTGAGGGTTTGCTCCCAGTACTGACAGCAAGTGCTGTGCTGCTGGTCCCCATGGCTCGCTCATTCCCTTCCCAGACGAGCAGCTCTGTTTGCTTCCCCGCTGCCCCCACACACTTGTGGAGACCCCCAGCTTGCACTGGCTAGTCAATCCTCACTTGCAGCCCAAACCCTCATCGAAGCCCTCCTTGCCTGACACCTGCCAGCACGTGTGCCCCACACCGACACCAGCCCAGCTGCTGGGCATGCAGGCCAGCAGCTCCTTGCAGCCGTGCCTGACAGCACCCATCTGCTGTTCGTCTCTGCAACCATCCCTAGAGGGGAACAGGGTCCCTCCTTTTCATTCTGTGTTTGTCCAGGGCCTATCCAATTAGAAACACAGGCTAGGATTTGGCTCTTGGACACCATGGCTCACAAAAATAACAGCAACAACAAACCTTTCTGCAAGAGGAGTATCTGTGTGCAAATGCGACCTCTGTAATGTTACCAAGGTCAGGCAGACCAAGGCCAATCCGCTGCATGAGAATATAAATCAAAGCTGTCCAGGGACTGATTTCATTTACAAGGTTTGTAACCATTCTGGACAGAACAAATGTCACTTGCTTGCTTGAGCTCCTCCTCTCCCAGCCCGTGTCCACCAGCCCCTCCTGCCTGGCAACACCTCCTGACCTCCTTTGCTCTTGAAGCAAGGCTCCCTCCTAGCAAGCAAGCTGTGGCTCACACGACAGGCAGTCACGCAAGGCCAATTTGCTTAAATTATGCAAAAATCACCACAAGTGAGATTAGCACAGGGCCACGTGGAGAAGTTACCTGCCACTTAGAGCTCAGGTCACCATTAACCAGCAAATCCTACAACCTCTTCCCTGTTGCATTTGTAGATTGGCAAAACAACCCAAGGAACGCATCTGCAGCAAGTCTTAGAGTCTGGGCACAGATCCTGTGAAATCACATGGTTTCCGTTGTGGAACTAAAAAGGCTTCTCCAAGAATGTGTGAAACACAGAGCTGAAATCCTCCACTTCTCCCCGAACTCTCTGACTGTTTGCGTGGCTAAGTTGAAGCCACAGGTTGTGTTTCCTCAGCTGGCGGCTCTCGGAACACAGCCCGGCCTGCAGGCTGAAGGAACAGGCACAGGCCGCAGCCAGCAGGCTCCCTTGGAGTGAATGTCATCCTCTCTCACAACAGGTTGCAGCCTGCGCACAGGGCTGGGGGAGAAGGAGTGCCACGGCCACCCCCTCTCACCACCCTGGCAGCCATCTTGCGGCCTGCCCAGTTGTGCCCACGGAGCCTGAGTGCCAGCACAAAACAGCTCCCCGTTCTGGGTGTTAACTTTAGTTACCATAGCCAGACAATGCTGCCAGTGGTGTGGAAGGAAAAATTGCTGTAGCCAGCTGTGCCGTTCACAGTTGGGTGGTTTTCTGTGCAGCTCCAAATGGCTGTGGAGGCAGTAGGCTGTTGTGGCTAAGGACAGGATGATGGATGGCCTGCACGCACTGTCCAAGCAGGGAGAATGGCAGAAGTTCACTTCAGGGTTGTTAAAATGCTAATCTGGGTTACTTAACAAAGGCTGTTCGCAAAGAAGAGTTTGGGAAATAAACACAACTGGTATGTTATATAGGTGCGCTTGAGCTCTGTGGTTGCACCAAAGTTTGACTTTGGAAGTGGGACCATTCGACAGCATTCCTGTTTGAAGGAGCTGAGCCCACTGTAATTACTGTCACACCACAGCAAGGGAAAGTGGGTATGGCACACAGAGCTCCTGGAAACGGCATCGGAAGGGCAGTAGTACATTTTTTTACTACACATCTCCTCCATGTGACATCGGAACAAATCAGAACCCACTTTCTTTCACTCAAGGCTGGCAGCTATTCACAGAACAAGTAACAACTTAATAAAATGGCTCAGACGGATTTTAACAGTAACTGCAGGAGCTTATCTGATGCGTAAGAAAAGGCATCATCTGTTCTAGCAGCAGTTTTGACGAAAGCAACATTTGAACTGTTTTAATTATACACAGAGCTGCTAAGACTGAAAATAACTTACACTACCCAATGCAAATAATATACCTTCCATCTTTTCTTAATTACTTATGGAGCAAATTACTACCTTTTCCAATGGAAAGACATCTGATTTTTCATAACTGGAATTATAGGTAGGTTTAACACACAAATATGTAATCAACCACCATCTCTGTTCAGTAAGCAACACATACATGCAGTGCATTCTCTGAAAAACACCAGAGTGCAACATAAATAAGCCCAACATAAGCTTGTATAAGCACAGAAGCTGCTCATATAACCATTTCCTTTGTCTTACAAAGGCAGACCATAACCAGAGGGGTCCCTGTCACATCACTTGTATGACACCTGATGAGAACTGGCCACATTCACCCAGGATCTTCCCTTGACTTCACATTTCTATTTTTTTTTAGAAGGAAGCACAACCAAAGCATTTCTGTGGAAGCTCTGTGCACCTAACTGGGCTTCACCCCACTTCAAGGGATGTTGAATCTTGTGTTAAGTGCAATAATGTTTTTAAAACAATAAAGAGATAAACACAGTAACCAAGAGCTGCAGTCGGTGTGTGACTGGCTGTCAGATGAGTTATTACAAATGCCTAACACATGCTCTGAAGGGAGCTTCTAGACTTTTTCTCTTTACCTCCATGTATCTCCCACGACAGGACCGATCAGATCGAAGACCCGTTTAGTCAGAATTAATTGCATGTGTAATTAAGCATCCTATCTAAGCGTGCGCTCCTCACAATTCTCCATCCAAGTCCTGGCAGCTCCCAGGGCTGAGCGCCGGCTGCAGTAGCAGAGCCCTTCAGGTGGCCCAGCAAAAGGGCGCGAGACGGGGCTGCAGGCACGCAGCTGGTTGTGGCGGGGCCACGGCTGTATTCCTGGCACACGCTCCTGCATCACACAAAGCACAGTTAGATGATGTTATCTCTCTTCCATCTCGACCATAAATAAGAGCAGGTACCAATAGAGCGCAGGATGCGGGGAGGAAGGTGCCTGCTCGCTGTAACTGAAGATGCAGATGGAAGTCAGCAGCCTGTTAAGCAAACCAGTTCAGACCTCTGGGTTACGCTTTTTGGTTGTCGTTCTGGAGACCAAGCTACATAATTCAGAACAGTAATAAATTCCAACTACAAACTTTCTCTTCCTGTTTTCAAAACAACTGAGCTTTATATTGCTTAATATAAAAAAAAATGTTAAAGTTCATGGTTATACAGAAAAGAAGTCGGAGCACTCCACTGGCAATTTGTATTTATCTAAGCCAGAGTAAATGTTTGTACAGTATCTGCCAACACAACACAACGTGCCCATCGCTTACTACATTAAATGTGATTACATACGGATTAATTTACTGAATAGTGACTTAAGAAGACTTTAGAGGTGCACAGAATTTTATGCTGTGAATAAAGCAGGAAAAAAAAAGTCTATTCTCTTCTGCCACAAAAGTGATTGCAGGGATTTACAATGAACTTCCTGTTGGACTTGGAAGGAAAGAACCTCGGAACGTTCTCTGTGGAAGTATCTGTATGTGAGAGCCATACAGCAGCAGTAAGAGACAGTGGGAAGCTGTTCCCTCAAATATATTTAAGTGAATTTACAAACGTTGGGAGAGAAAGACAACCAGCTCGAGGCACAAAGGTACCCCCAGAAAGAGACGCGTTTTCCTTAAAGGAAATAACCACGGGAAGAATGCCACCCATTTACAGAGCCCTGAGCAGCATTCGAGAGGAAGTTTGCTGTAATTCCTGCACATTACGTGTGAAATGTGTGCGTGTGTACACGGAGAAGCCACAATACCATCTGTACAGCAAGCACCACATATGTGAGCATTACGAACCATGAGAGCTGCTGCTACGCTCAACAGCCAATGTATTCCGAGCCACGCACTCATCTAAATACAAATGGCTCTGCACAGCGCGGGCCGAGCTCTGCTCAGCTCCTCGCAGGGAAACGCTGTGCCACAGACATCACCCTTACCTGAAGTGAGAAACAACTCCGCGACGGGAAGAGCCACTAATTGCAGACCAGCACGGCACTGTATTCATGCTAACAAGTGGGATACCCGCCGGAACGACAGGATTTTCAACATGTCAGCCTAAAGCACACTTAATTGCATTTTCCAGCTTACAAGACAAAACGCAATGCATATCACCCAAAAAGAAAAAAAAAAAAACACAAAAAAACCCCCCAAAAAACAACCGGAAAGAAAACAACTACAAAGAAAACACCCCCAAAACCTTTACAGTGCAGGTATAACATCCACCTGGAAATATCGGTGTGACCTTTAATTTCCGTCCAGCGCTTGCAAACAACAAAGCAGGCGCTCCCCCGGAGCCCGCACGCCGCCGCCCGGCCGCTGCCCGCGGAGCGCTGCCCGCTCCCGCACAAAGTTTCCCCGCTCCGCACCTGAGCGCCGCTTCCACGGGAGCCGAGGACGGAGCGCGGCCGCCCCAGCCTCGAGCGGCGACAATTCAGAGCCGACTCTCGGGTTGGTTTCCCTCCGTAACAGACCGGAGCTCGGCACAGCTCCCTCTGCCTCCCAGTGCCCGGCAGTCGTCGGGAGCCCGTAAATCAGCGCTCCCCGCCGAGCCCCGGCCGCTGTACGCCCGCTGCAGACGCCCCGAGCTCCCGCGGCGCTCTGCCGGGGACGGACCTACGCCGCCGTTCCGTCCCCCCTGCCCGTGCCCGCCTCGGTCCCGGTACCTGCCGCTGCCCGGGGCCGCCGCCCGCCGGCGGGGCTGCCTCCTCCGCCCGTTGCCCCCCGCCGGCCGCCCCATCCCGGCGCTCCGCTCGCTTCCCAGCCACCGCGGGGGCGGCGCGCCGCGCAGAGCCCACCCCTTCCCGCCCTCCTCCTGCCTTATTATTATTATTTTTTTTCCTGCTTCTCTCTTTTTTTCCCCTTTCCCCCTCCCTTTAATGTGTTTGTTTTCACCCGCCCCTCGCCGCGCCCAGCCTCGCTCCGCCTCCGCGCAAAGCCCGCGCCCCGCCGCCAACTCCCCGCCGCCCCGTCCCGCGCAGCTCTCACCGCCCAGGGGAGCGGCCCGGCGGCCCCCGGCCGAGCCCCGCGCAGAGCAGTGCAGTACGGGGGTGGGGGCGGCCCTACCCCGGTACCGGCCCCGGCGCCGCCCCGGCCCCCGCCTCCGCCCGCCCCCGCCTCGGGCAGCGCCGGGCGCGCCCCGCTCGCATCGCTGCCCCCGGGCGGCCCCGCGGAGCTCCGCGCCGTGGGCGAGCTCCGTCGGCCCGGCCCCGCGGTTCGGGCAGCCCCCGTGCGGCCCCGCCGGGGGAACGAGCGGCGCAGGCAGCGGAGGGGCGGCCGGAGCGTGGCCGGCTCGGAGCCTCGATACGGACGGTGCTTTCCTACTTCCAGAGCAATCGCTCGCAGTGCAATTTTGCAGCCTAACGAGACTCAATTTTGCAGACGAGTACTTCGCGGGTGGTGGGGGGGAACGTCCTTGAAATGACATCCTTAAGTGCCCGTCCGAAATGCCCATATCTATTCCCGAAACAAAGGGCTGGATCCCAGACGTGAAGTCCCGGGAACAGCTGTCACACATCCATTAGCTTTTTTCACGTGAAACATTAATTAAGGCTTAAAGCGCCACAAAATATTTTGGATGTCCCCAGAAGAAAATGAAAAGAAAAAGGATTACTCACCCACCTCTATCATCTACGCTTTTTTTTTTTTTTTCTTATCGGAAAACAGAAGAATTCGGAGTAAAAATAACAGAAACCGTCACTGGGGAGGGGTGTCGGTCACTCACAGGCGGACCCCGGGCCCCTGCCCCGTGCCCTGTGGGCCGGTGGGTTGCAGGGCACCGGGCAGCAGCGAGCGGACCCCGCAGGCTCTGTGTGCTCCTCACAGGGGGAGCGTTGCCTCTCAGGAACCGACTCCTCTGGGTGAGGGCGCCAGGATGCGGCCCATAGTAAATTCTCTTTAGAGATGGTGCCAACAAAATCTCTCAGCCATGGGAATAGGACGTTTTTGGCAAGTCTGTCCCTTGGCTCGCTCTCTCTGATGTTTCCTGGTGGTGACAGGCTAAAGGCGAGATCATTATGGGCTTCCTCACAGCAAACACAGTGCTGCTATGTTGCACCCCAAGAGCTGCTGCCTGGTTAAAGGTGCAAGGACTCGATTTTCTCCTTCTCGTGCACACCTCTTGTCTAAGAGCATGAACGGCACATGAAAATACTATGATAGAGGCTATTCACTGCATTGGGAATCGGATTGTAACATGAGGACAAAAAGGCTTAGAGCACAAAGGTGACCACCCCAGAAAGAAGCACTTGGCTCCCAGAGCTGCTCTGTGCCTGTCCATGGGCAGTCGCCCCAGGCTGCGTTCGGGGCTGCCCTCCGCCTGCCAGCTCGCCCCGCGGGATCTCCCTCCCACCTCCGTCCCAGCCCACATCGGGGTGAGATGAATGCGGCTTAAATCTCCCTCCACTTCAGTCAGGCAGATGACGTGATGCTGAGCATCGGATCACACCGCTGTATGGCAAGGGGCTTCGGTTTGAAGTACAGTGCTTTGAGATAGTCGAGCCTAGACAGATCTACACTGAAATATTAAAGATGGTGGTTTATTCCAGTTTCAAAACTTGCAGCATGGCTAGAGCCACTTTCTGTGGGGATTTAAAGTATGTGCACTTACAGCGGGTGCAGGCAGGGTATTATACAGCCACAGGTTTTTAAGCACCAATACATGCAGGCTCCTATTGATATGATAAACCATCAGTTACATGTGCCGCAAAGCTTCTTAAACCCTCATTGACACAACAGAGCACTATTGTGTCAATAGTGTGCAGATTAATGGGGTATTGTCAGCCTATTTGAGGCCTTAACTTTCATTTATTCTAAAACTTGTTCTTCATTGTAACTCTTAACCTTTGGATTCTGCCAACACATTTCTTGTCACAAATATATTAATGGAATTAAAAGAAACCTGGCTTTTAAATGTTAATTACCCCTACAGTGATTGATTTGTAAAAGAAGCACATCAGCGGAATCTAACAGCGCAGTCACCACGGCATGGACTGAGCCCAGCGCGGAGCCAGCAGCGCCCCAGCCCCAGCCGGGCAGTCCCTGGGTACCAAACCGTCAGGAGAGCGCTCACCGACCCCATCTCAGAGCTGTGTCTGACGGATTATTCCTATTGTCTAAGGGATTTTTCACCCTCTAAGTGTTTTACAGACTTAAGCAACACTCATGTTCACAAATTTGAAAATGTAAGCAGAATATTCAAAATTTACATATAGATAGAAGAGCCACCATCTGTTAGAACAACAAATTGAGATTTTGCTTCATTAAAACACAGATAATATAAAACTAACGTGTGCTTAAAGCAGACATTTCATTCCACTTGAATTCCTCCGTTGGGTTCATAGCCAAGGCTGAGCTGGGCTCGGGAAGCACAGCCATTTGATAGCACCCCCTGTCACCAGGCAGTGATGTGGTAGGAAGGGGCACGCCGCACGGCACGGGGCAGCAGCTTGGGAAAGTCTGCTCAAATGGCACATCCCTAGGGTGAACCATGCAGATGGCACGTCCAGGTTCCGTCGGCCCACGCCGCAGCGCAGTCGGTGACTCAGCACACTACTGCGGGCACGATGGCTCCTGAATGAAATTGAAACTTATATTTTGAGGACCTATTCATTTAAGCTATGTCATTTCCAATAAAAACAGCAAATGTCAGTTACAGAAGAATGGTCACATCACAGTAGTGGTGGGATGCGATGATGCTATATCGCAAGAGTCATTACATTTTAGCTAACTAAAATGTAACTTTTCCTCCTCCCTCCTGTTTCTTCCCTCCAAAAGCACCACACTGCAACACCGTGCGCAGACATCTGCCCCCGCATGGCACTGGACAGGGTAATTTACTGCAGATTAGGCGCTTCATTTCTGACGAATCTGATATGCACAGTTTTCATATTCGCTGTCCTTAAATCTAAGCTGCAAAGTGAGGGTGTTACGACTTACCTTGTCTGTAATTAATTTTGATAATAAAAGAGAACAGGATTTATTTATCGTGAGTGTATAAAGTTAGTTGGACAGTTTAAGATGCTATTCAATGAGTAATGCTCCCATAGCAGGGGTAAATATTGGTCTGCCTGATAATGTTGGCTTCTGTTAACTACCCTAAAACGTTATGTTCATACAGCTCTGGTGCCTTAGTGCCTTTTCACTACCTGGGGAGCCATTGCACATGGCAGGCCAAGCCCGTACAGTGCGTGAATAAATGGGAAATAGTTTCCAAAGAAGCCGGCTTTTTGTCTCTGCTGCTTGGTAAAGAATCCTTTGGATATTTTAGAACATAAAGATGGAAAATTTGAAGCTCGAACTGCAGCGTTTCACAGTGTATCACCAAAAAGAGGCTGAAGCCACACCAGCTGAAGCTGGTAGCTTGTTTCGGTCTTCCCCTATATTAACTTGCACAATGCAGAATTACATGGGAGTAATGCTCGCCTCCATTAGATGGATGCCTACTGCTTTAGCAGTCATCTCCACAAACGCTCATTGTAGTCACTGCCCTGTTTGTGGCCACTTATTCACCTCCGTCTCCTAAGGTTTAGATTCCAAGAAGATGGATCTTTTGTCTGCCTGGGCAGCATTTAGATCCTATTCTGTTCAGTCACCCTAGCCCTTGTTGCATGGGAAATACAGGTGAAAACGGAGCCAGCCATTTTCCTTGCCTGAGTCCTGAGCTTGTAGCAGTATCAACGCAAGTCAGAAGTGAGACATTTCAGAACGTTGTCGCTCGTGATTTACACCAATTGGCTAAAAATAGCAAATTGCCGATGTAACAGGCCTGCACTGTGTTGATACAGGGAAATAATTGGTTGTAAGTCAAGTGCTGTATGAAAGTGGTACGTATAAGAAAAGATGTCATAATTTTATCTCCGTAAGTAGTATCCAATTCAGGTAGCATACAAGCATATTTCTTTACAATGCTTAAAGAAAAGAAAATAATTGTCTCATATTTTCCAAATGACGTGAAACCTCCTTTCCCACCTTTGTCAGCTCTCAGTAAATTATAGGAGGTGCTTTTAAGTGATCAGCATTTGGTAAAATATAGGTAGACACAGAACAGTTTTATCACTTTCTTTTAGCATCTTTCTGCGCACTGTGTTGAGAGTTGTTTTTAAAGTATTTCTGACTGTCAAAACCTCAATTTTTGCATCATTGTTCGCTCTGTTCTCTATCTTTCTAGCCTGCCTCCTCATTTAGGGGGATGTGCAGAAACCTCAGGTGGAACGCCTGTCAGCCTGGAGGCGTAGTGATGATGTTCTGCTAGCACCGATGGGCTGCGCACCCCAACTTGGCCACTTTATCCCAGCTCTGTGCTGCATCAACATCTGCATACGCTTCCACTCTTGTCATTTATCTTTCTGGCTGGTGGAAGAAATGGGTGAGCACTGCAGTTCTGTGCCCACCCACGATCATCAGACATCAGTTCGCCTCATGAAGTGTACCGAGCACTATCTTGGTACTGAGTTTTTACGTGATAAATCTAATAGCCGCTCTCAGTTCTTAGACAAAAGTCCGACTGAAGTTCAATCCGCTGGCTCTCCAGTTCCACCATATCCATTGGGAAGCAGAGGAGATACGCCAGTAATTGATAAAATAATTGGAAAATAAATAACTTTTTCCACTTTGGCAGCGCTGTGTGGGTCAGCCCGCAGCACTCACATGGGCTCTGCCCTGATGGACGCAGGGTGGTGAAGGCTGGGAGCTCCTGCCCTGCTCTGGCTGCGGGGCTGCCAGAGGGAGCCCCATGCCAGCAAGGACAAGGCACAGGCACAATGCTTGTAATGCGGTATCTTGCATATTTTACTACTTGAAATGTGCTTATAGTGAAATCTGGATGACTGTATGTCAAAGATAATAAAAGGGATTCGAGCAGGGAACAAAACTGGGCAGAGTCATGCTGTAAAACTGGTCTTTCCTGCCTGTAGGCTCTCCATCAGCCTTCACTTTGAAAAGCAAACTCTTTCAGGGCAACAATTCTGGCCATGTCACTTTCCTGCAGTGCTGAAATGTGACTAATTCCTGGCCTTTGCAAAAGAATAACCTTATTAAAAAACATCCTAGAGAAGGTTGGGCTGTACCGGGTTGGGAGCTGGGAAGGGAGGAGCCCAAGTGAGGGCATTGTGGTGGGTGCTGCTGGGACCTCAGCCCCTGCAATGTCTTCAGCAATCACAGAGAGCAAGAAAACTCCCTTTTCTTCCACTGATTAGCTTTTCAGTTAGGTATATTTCATCGCCTATCGTTTGATGGGGAATTCATTTCAAACATCTAAGGTAATATCAACAAAATACTGTAATTAGATTTAATGGCATGCTTCCAAGATTAATAGGTGATCTTCCTCACAGCCTACAATTTTAATTTCCAAAATTTCATTTGTCATACAGCTACTCAGTCAGTGTGGATTCACCATTTGCAGTGTTTACCTACACTTTTCCGCACTGCCTTTTCCAGGCACAGACGGCTGAAAAGACATATTAACAACAAATCTATGCCCACAGTATATAATCACAAGATGACAAGACACTTTATGTTATCTATATATAATTATATATAGCAACTTCTGCTGCACAAAATCACTTTTCAATCCCATTTTAGGGGATTACCTAATCCTGTAATTGATTCTGTGTGATGAATCCCCCTTGTCCTATGGAGACCCAGTGACCTTCAGAACAGAAACAAGCCCAAAAACATGCTACGATTTCACTGTTATTTATGTGTAAATTACCAGATAATGTAGGATAGGAACAGATTATAATTTTATCATTTTATTTAACTCACTGGGCTCAGGCTTTAAGTGTTTTATGTCCTGGCTCAGAAGACACATTGCTCCCTGTCAGTAAGAAAGACCAGAGGCAAGGTTGATGTTTTCTTTAAGGTAAATCAAATATTCTCTTAGAAATTTAACAATCCTACAGGTTCTCAAACAGCTCAGAGCTACAGTAAAGTACTATCTACTGTAACTGTCACGTCCCCAAACTTGCAGTTAGTGGGTGAGGCAATTGCTTACTGGTTATAAATACCAGCAGATTCGTTTATCTATAGATTAGTATCACATTACTCATGCCAGAGTCCATAAAATCCAACATGAATCAGCTTGGCTCCATACATCAACAATCACATCCTACACAAAGGTGAGTCCACAGGTATCAGCTGATGATGGCCATGGAAGTTTCAGTATTGCAGAAAACAAGCAATTAGGCATGCGTGCATGCATAGACTCACACAGACACGTCCGCAGACGCACACAAACCTTGCTCCTTCACCGTCCCACCAAATATAACTCCACGGATTAAGGCCTTAAATATGACCCTAAGAATGTAATCCAGTACAGCCTGAATCTCCCTTGGGCAAGCCTGAGGTGGCTCCTTGGGCTGCCACAGCAAGCAGCTGTCCAGCATAACCCTGACTCAGGAGCCAAAAACCTGCCTCATTTGGGTGACAGTAAAACAGTTGTAAAGGATCAGACAGACATTTTCTATGTTTGATGTAGGGGGTTGCTTAGAAAATAGCTAACGCCGGTAATCACTAAAGATAGAAAGATAAACAAACTGCTTGTAAATTTGTATCTGTTTGAACTCTGAAATAAAACCTTGCCACATTTCTCTGACGCATTCCTATCCAGAAAGAGCATAGACTCTCACCCTGGGTTTGAGAAAAGATGATCAAACTATTTACTTGTTCCTCTGTCACACATACAGAAAGCCTACAGCCCACACACCATCAGTGATGACAGAAGCTGTTGCTTTTGGCATGCTAACTTGAGTTTCTGCTCAGTGTCTGCCCCCTGACATCTCGGTAGCTGACTAACCTAGAATATTTTGTTCTTGGGATATAGGTGGATACCATTACTATTTTTTTTTTCCAACACTTACAGCCTTACCTAACACTACAGTTTGTTTGAAGAGTGACTCCTAGCTTTGGTGAACCTTGGTGTCCCCTTGTGGGTACCAGCTGTGGGCTGCGAGGACCTTTCTGCTGAGCGGCCACAGCAGAACCATCCACGGAAGGGTTGCTCTTCTCTGTTCTGTGCTTTGCAGGTTATTGCAGAAGAAAAAAATCCGCTTAGG
This sequence comes from Numida meleagris, assembly GCF_002078875.1. Lineage (NCBI taxonomy): Eukaryota > Metazoa > Chordata > Aves > Galliformes > Numididae > Numida > Numida meleagris. The sequence continues at coordinate 9,405,796 of NC_034417.1, read as the reverse complement.
GAAGGTGAGTGACTACCAAGACAAAGCACTTCTTATTCTCTATATAACACATCATGAAAGCTAAGAGGCAGAAGTGAGTGCAAGTGGCTCTGATCATTTGAAGTTACTGCTGCTCCTTCTCCCCCATCAACATTTAAGATGGTGCACCATGTCCTAGAGCCACTCCCCTTACTGAACCTCAGGCACATCTGACTACTTTTCTTTGGGAGGTGCAAGATGAGAGAGTTTTCACCTTTGAGGTGACCGCAGGTGACAAGGAGATAGATGCCCATTTCATCTCCATGTTGTTTCAGTGACTGCAGTCTGCCAGCTGCTTGCACGACTGTGCATGTCAGCCCACTAATCTTGAGTGATGCAAAGCTCCACGGAGTCTGGGGAAACACCATTGTCTGTGACAAGTCATGCAGCAAACAGTCATGCAAAGGAGCTGCCAGGGAGGAGGCTTGGTCTAGGAGAAGAGAGGTGTGTGGGGGGTCAAAAGTGCAGAAAGCACTTCAGCTCCAAGGCAATGTAATGTAACAGTGGCACCCAGCATATATTACAAAATCTCCGATTTTCAGCACATATTTGAAGAATTAGCACTGCAAAAACATACAACAAAGAAGCAGCTAGTGATGATCAGGTTATTACTAAATCCTCTGGACAGTCCTTGACTTGGAAAAACAGGCTCAGGTAGGAATGCCACCGTTACATAATATGGCTCAAAAGAGAAAAGTAAGCCATGACATCTCTGATCTCAGCAAAGCACAGAGACTGCTCTATTGCCTCTGTTGCCTGGAGCGAGGCAGTCATAGATGCTGTGGCTGTTAGCTACAGAACTCCTCTCTTCTGTATCTGTGGGCAAGAGGAGGGCATGAAAAGTGATGCTCCATCTGGGAAGCAATGGAAGAAATAGCATTTGTGGCTCCAGCCAGAGTTTTCCAGCTCCTTTTATAGCTTTGACTCTTTTTAATTAGTTGCATAATGAGGCACCAGGACTTTAGCAGCCATGTTACAGAAAACAAATCATTTTCTAATAATGTCTCTACCGTCCAGTAGCCAAAGATAACTACAGGTTATTCTCAGCTTTCCTATCAAAAGCTGATTTAGAGATGGATATTTTATCTGAGTACTTCAGACGCTGCTTGAATAGTTTCCTGTGCTCAGAGGAATCTCAATGACTGACTGTTTATTTTGCTCATACGTACTCTGTATGCTGGCAGAGAATGCCTAGCTGGTCCTTTCCCTGTCATCATTGGCCACATACGTGCATCAGGCCAAGAGCTCAGCACTGAAGGATGGAGAGGTCTCCACCTCCCCATGTAGCCAGACCACCCAAAACCACTCTGCATATGTCAGACAGGGGATCCAGCTGCACAGAGAACAGGTTTTGTTGGCACGCTGCCACCTGGCAAGTCCCCCTGCCCCCCTGCACTGCCTGAGGACCGACTGCACCACCAGGGAGGACAGCTTTGTCCTGGTGGAGCGACAAAGGGAGTGGAGTTATGGAAAGATGGTAAAGGTGGTGGGGAGAGAAAGCACTGTCCTGGTGCTCAGCCAGGTGACAGGGATGGGCCACGGTCAAACTTAGACACCCATCACTCTCAAGCATTCCAGGCCCTGGACGGGGCCCTGGGCAGCCTGATCTGGTGGGTGGCAAGCAGCCCATGGCAGGAGGGTTGGAACTAGGTGATCTTTAAGGTCTCTTCCAACCAAAGCCATTCTATAATTCTACGATCACATCACACTGCCAGGAAGGAAGCTCAGACGAGCACGGGACGTGTCAAAAGAGCCATGTTAAGCCATATTACTCCTTACCACAGTCCTAAACAAGTAGCTATCTGCAAGGTGGATCATATATCACTCCTGCGCATCACTAATGTCATGGGGCTGATGTCAGGCCGACAATTTAGATTGAAAATCCTTCCTAGAAGGATCAGGATATTATGTGTACATGTGTTCCCGGGTTTGCTGGCCATCTGGGCTGCTCTTAAAGCTGTGTGGTTTTACACCCTGCCCACGTGCCAGGCATCCTGTATGCAAAAAGTCACAAGGCAGAAGTGCACGCGTTGCCTTGCTTTCTGGTCTACATCCCTTCTGGGAGTTCTGACAGCCAAGTCTGTGTTTTCCCTAGGATCTTCACAACACTTTGAAGAAGACCCAGTGATGGAGAGCCTGATGATTTTTGTTGGGACTGCCTGAAGATCCTTCTTTTCTCTCAGTTGTCACCTGACATTCTTCAAATGTCATCCCGGGGAGCCAAAATTCAAACTCTTCCTCACCTATAAAAACATCCTGTCAGGATTACCATGCAATATCCATTGCAGCAGTGGAAAATATCAAAGGATCACGGTTTAAAATTAAACAAAAAGAACTCTTTCTCATCTCAAAAGCAATATACTGTTCCTCTTCCTCCTCTTCCTTTCCCACCTGCAAACTACCGTGCACTATGGTAAAGGGGGATTAAGAAGCCACAATAAACAGACCCATGCGAGGCCAGCAAGTCCAAATGGAAGCAATCGCTTTACTTTTTAGCCCAAACCTTCTGTTACTGTAGCAAATGAGATTTTTTTTTTGCAGCTGACTAACAGAAGCCGATTTAGGCCCTTTGCACTTGCTGCCAGCAAGTGTTACCACTCCAAAAATAGTCTACTGAAGAAAGAAGCGTCAGTTGCTGTCTTCAACAGGCTGCTTTTCTAAACCCATTGTTAGAAGGCACCTACTTCAACTGAAACCTGGCATGTCCCCACATTGGTGGGCAAGGTGCCATCCCAACAGATGGACAATGGCTCGGCACTGCCAGTGACTCAGTCTGTATGTCACCAACAAGGTTGTATTCCCACTGGAGAGCGTCAAAACCTGTAGCTGCGCTCTACCATACCCTATGTCCTTACATGTGTTGCTGCCCAGCTGTACCTACAGAGCATTTTAGATATTTCTATTTGATGTTGAGCCCATACTGCTCTGCTCAGCTGGGCACTAGCTTCACGTTTTGGAGGGGTGAGCATGGCTCATGACGCTCTGCAGTGAAGGGGTGGGCAGCACTGCCCGAGCTGTGCTTTTCTGCTCACTGTGGCATTTCCCAGCAGATGTGTGGGAAAGCACTTCAACACGTAATCCTGGCAAAAAACTCCAGAAGAACTTCCACAGCTGTGGGAGCAGCTAGAAAATACAAAGTGGGTATCTCTAAATTAGGCTGTAGGACTCCAGCTCAGAGTTAATCCTAGTGCTCCAGTCGAGCTACGTTTAGTGTAAACATATGCCCAAGTATCAGGTGGTAAGAGCAGTCACACTCTCATTTCCTACAACACTCACAAACTCCCACACTCTCAGATGTGTCATGAGAGCGTCAGGCCCTGATGAACTGGGATTCCTGCGTCGTAGCCCCCTGAGACTAATACGAAGATGAAATCCTCAGTGCCTTGTACAAAAAGAAGCCTCGGCTTTCTAGTGAAATGCCAGCTTGTGGGCAGAGACTGGCTATGTTCTTTTGTAGTACCTGTTTGTATTAAATGCGTTACAGAGAGTCTCGAATTAATGCATGTAAACTGTATCTGCATCTTTTCAAAATCCCCTCTTGTACGTCCCATGAAGCTATTAGTTTAGCTATCACTAGGTATTAAAATTTAAAAGGGTCACTAAATGCATACTGCTAGAAGGAAACAACATTAGTTACACATTACCAGAACAAAACCAAATTAAGAAACAGCTCATTTCCTTTGTACCATCAATATTTTACTCAGCCATAGCCTGGATGCTTGTACTCACAAAGAGGAATTAATCATTCATGTGCTAATGTACATCCATTATTTTTAAATCGTCACTTAAGTAATCATTTTTGTGTGTGCTCAGATGTGTGATGTCTGCTTATGAAAGTGCAGAAAAATCAATACAAATTAAATAAAATTTAAAAGGTGGATGCCTGTGAAACAGATGCAAAAGCATCGTCCATGCAGTAAAATTGTAATCAAATTTCTGTAAAACTCTTCTGGTGAGCTAGAATTCGAAAAAGATATCGGTCTAGTGCTAAATTTATTTATATGCCATGCTTCCTTCCTTATTTGGGTGCGAACACGCACAATGCAGTTCATCACAGATTCCCTCTTAAAATCTGCATAAAACTGAAACAACAAAAGCTTTATTGCCATTTAATTTGGTACTGCCATTTTCCAAATCTTTGTTTACTGAGAAGCGCAGTGTTCATGTCATAACACTGTTTGTGTCTCATATCTGTGAGGTTCCCCAAGTCCCACAGAAGCAGTGGGCTCCCTCCCACTTGCACCACGTGGGGCAGGCGGGGGGAACCCAGGCACAGCTCCTCAGCAAAGACCTCTCCCCTCCTGCAAAGCAGCACGCAGCCGTACACATCCACCCTGCATGGATCACAGCCATTGAAGCCTCAGTTATGTCCCCCTGCTCCCTGAAAGGGGCTAACTGCATCTTCTGAGCTGAGTTTGCTGTTGGCTTGGGCTTGTCATTGATGCCCAGGGAAAGCAATTCCAGACCAAGAGCCCTGCTTTACCCAGAGATAAATGATGGCTATTTGAGTTAGACATAAATGCCTATCGAAGGTGCAAAATGGTGAGAACAGCAGCTAGTGCTGGCTGCATCTAAGAAGAGTTAAGGTGGTCCCACTAGATTGGCGCCCACAGCCCCATGCAAATTAAATCATCTTTTACTGAAAGTGTGACTGCTTCTCTTGGACTACACATATCAGCAAAAGAATGCTACCAGATCCCTGCAAGTACCATGAATTTCACGGAAGAATAGCGTAATACTTGGAGCAGAATTTGGTACAGCAATGTTCTAGGTTTTTTCTTTTATTGCTTCGGTAATTTTATGGTGATGTCTTTTGACGACAATTTAAGGGAGCTCTATGTTTATGAGGCAATAACACAATCTCCTGCAAAATAAATTTCCAGGCGAACTTGTCTATTAATATATAGTATGGCTTCTTGTGAATTAAGAGATGAGCCAGAACAATGCTCAGGAGAAAGCAAGAAAGAATATGTACCTTGATTTCAAAATGGGGAGCCTTAGGTTCCTTTTTCAGCTGAGACCTGGCATTCTTAGTCTGTGAAATGGAGAAAAATCATGATCCAGCATGCAATACGTTCATTGTGCAGCAACTTCCAAGGCTTAGTAGTGTGTTCCCACTCAACCCTGCAACCAAAGCAATTCTTTCAGATATCTCATTTTTCTGCCTTTTCCCCTTTGTCCTAGAGCCAAATATTGTTCAGCTGAAATTTTTGTGAAAAAGCAATGCATCTCTGGGAGCAGTTTCAGCCTCCCCAGAACAGCATACTTCCAGCTCATCTGCAAATACCACTGAGTATACGGCAGAAAAGCACAAAAGTTTAACCATGTTACTGATAATGGATAACAGAAGAACCATCAACGGATCGTGATTCAGGGTGTATCATGTACTGAATGTATTTTAGACAGCGAGGAACTGAAAGTTCAGCTTTTCCTTTGGAGAAGCACCCAGTGAGGCTGGATTTGGCCACAGCCTGGGGACTCCCTGAGGAGCCTGCGTTGGTTCAGGGTTGTGTATGCTGTGTAGGTTCTGAACCAAGCACACAGTTTACATCCTCTGGCAGCGCAGAGCAACCCGTTCCTACAGCCCAATGCACAGCCTATGAGTCATATGAGTCTATAACCTTGGAGAATTGGATTGGATCTGTTTACTTAGTTTCAGCCTAATTAAATGATAATGCATAGTTGCAAACACTACATAAGGCAAGTAACGGTTGCCAGATGGAATCCACCATACCTGAAAGACACTGTCAGGTAACAGGACAAATGCTTCTGCTTATTAGCAAAACAGTTAAATAAACACAGATTTTAAAGTTGTTCCCTCTTTTAATGAATTCAGCTGTTTCAGGGCCTAAGGGAGAGAGAAGTGGTGAGGGTGCAATGAGCCTCTCAGCACCAGCCAGTGCAATCTGGGTGAGTGGAGGAAGGGCTCTCTGCTGAGCAAGGCACCTTGGGTTACTGGAGGCCAACACAGGCTCTTCGCATGGACCGTGTGCATGAAGCTACCTGACCACTTAAGACTAAAGCTGGTGTTGCGTAAGGTCTGACCTATGATAATTTCTTTTTCTGGTGCCTAAAGGACTAAGAAGGTCTTTTCCCAACTCAGTAGCTACAGATTGGCTGGGGATTGCTGAGAGAGGAGAGACTCAGCTTTCTTTGAGCCCATGGCCCCCCACAGCTTCCTGTGCAAAGAATAGTCCTTGCAGAGAAACCAAAGTGGGAGCTTGCACAGTGTAGAGAATTGCCCGAAACCAGCCACTGTCTCAAAACACATGTCCCTTTTTTTGTCTTTGCTCAAATTCAGCAAAGTGTAAATGTTCCACGTCAGTCCTGGAATGCACTTACTATGATGTGAGGGATAAAAATGTCTCTGTCTTGCTTGTGCCAGTTTACTGCTAATGGGCGGCAGTGACTCATCAATGGATGAAATGAGATTTTCAAGTTCTTCTCAAATGATGAGGTAGCTTTCAGAGCTCACTCAGTTTGTAATTAGATACACTATTTATGAATATATTTGTCAAATAATGGATTTGGCAAGTTTTAAAAAACATGTCTGGCTAATTGTTTTTATTACTCATCAATTCTGAAAGGGAAATAACGAGATAAGATTGTGTTTTTCTTGTCATAGCCCAGTGAAAGGGATGGCAATATAAATACTGGGTCCATGGCTCCCCATGATTTGTCTTTGGTTTACTGTCGATTTTGTAGCTAGTTCAAGATAGACTCAACCTTGTAAGTGAAACTAGATGGGAGACTGGCCAATTGCAAACCTCACTTTACAGTTTCATAATTGACTGTTGCAATTACAATTGCCTTCAGTACCGTGTGGCTTTTTTTACAGCATTCTGATTTTTTGTTTTGATTTCACTCTAAACCATACCTATGTTTCCATCTATTCCTTACTAGGTCCCATTCAGAAATAGCACTTTCAGGATTATGTTTTCCTACTAAAGGCTTGATTGAAAGATGGATTCAGGGCTCAGGCACATGCTCATTTAGCAAAGCAGATGCAGCAATTTCCTCAAGCTGTTTGTTACCACCTGTTTGTCAGACGCTGTGTCCCACCAAGGATTGGATGGAGCAGTCCATGTGAGACTTTGGTAGCTGCTTCATCGCAGTCCTGTGGCTTAGCTAAATTCCCTGGACACACTCCCTCCCATTTGCAGATGGCTTAGCCTCAAACATACACTTAAGGCCCAGTGAGGCAGATTGGAAATATTACTGGTCTGAGCAGTTTTCCTGACCGAAACCAGAGCTTCCAGTCCTGTGATGAGATACACCACAGGACTTCCAAACCTGTCCTGGGCAGCCACTGAGGTTGCGGTTGGGCAGAGGCTGCCAGCCCTGTGCTGTGCAGGACCAGGTGTCAGTGCGAGCACACGTCCCCTCCTGTGTGCTGACGCTCATTACCAGGCCCAGCTGCTTTTTACTGCCCCTCTGCCAACCCTTCCAGCCCTGTAACTCTACCGGAGAAGGGATCATGTGCTTCTTCTCTGTGCCCTGCAGGCAAAATCAGGCAGCCACCTGCTTGAACTATTTAAACCTGCTGTAGATTTGGATCCATGACAGCCTAGAGGAAAATCAGGGAGGAGGCTTGGAGGCCACTCTGCCACAGAAATGCGGGGAAATTTCTGCCACTGGACTGGTGACTGGGGAAAGCAGAGCAGATAGATCTTAAACCACAGTAATGGTTTGTTAACACTGTGGGCTCACAGCCACTTCTCTGGGACTACTAGGAGAGAGGGAGGTTACACTTAGATGTAAATCTCTGCAAGATCAGCATGTACACACCCTTCACAAACCTGCTCATGCAGCCTTCATATGAGCCTACAAAGAGCTGTTGATTCAGATTTTTCTTAGTAACACAAACATATTTTTTGGACCTTAAGCTTTGAAATCTAATGCAGTCTGCTAAACTATCCATTAAAAAATAAACCGTAACAACGCAAAAAGCACAGCACCTGCTGACGCTGTGAAGGCAGACCACTGCATTGAGAACGTGAGTCTGTGTTCAGAAACTTCATGCCTGTGAACGTGCCTTACTAAGCTGCAGCCCCACAAATACACACCGCCAGGCTGGCTGGCATGGACAATCTCAGCGCTGGATCCCATGCTTACAAACAACAGCACCCTACCCGTAAGAAGTGTCTTCTTACTGCTTTTTCTGACCTTCAAAAATCCATTGCTAAGACACAAAATTCATCAGTCAGCTTTACTTGCTTTGTGGTATGGGATTTTTTTTTTTCCTTTTGTATACATTTTAAAGTTATCTTCGTCTTCAGTAGAGGGTGATAAGCTCTGGTATTGTTACCCAAACAGCTCAGAAATGTCAGCTACAGAAAGCAGAGGCCCTTCAGAAACTAACAAGGATGGAGAGATCTGCATATTCATAGCAGGAGGGAGGCAGCAGCACATGAAGACTGAACCACTGGCATTAATGGGTGAGCTGATTAGTGTTTAATGGGGTGGGGGAGAAATGAATTCTAATTGGCTGAGACATTTTCGTTATTGTGAAATACATATTTGGCTAATGCAAATGGCTCCAAATCAGAAAAGTGACCTTTTTGTGGTGGCTGTTTATAAACAGGATGTAGTTAGTGTAAGGCACCCACAGCTGTAGTAGCTGCAGATTTTCAAGGCTGGACTCAAACGCATTGTACTTTATCATCAGTTTTCATGTTTGCTCTGCCCAAGGCCATCATGTCTTTTACAGGGAACCGAAGAAAACAACTTGTCAGACTGTCTGGCACTCGACACTGTATGACAGTTCATTGTTTCAAGAGATTCTTCGTCTTCACCTGAAACTTTAATCATAGCATCACAGGCCCAGTCCTGTCTTGGATTAAGTTGAAGTCAATGTTATCTGCTTTCGTAGGTGCACAACTGCATCTGCAGTCACTAAAACTGAAAGCTGGGATACCTTTTTCATAGTAAGAGTGAGAACTTCAGGCCTGTCATCGGCGGCAGCCAACCATAGTAGGGTAGCTGGTGCAAGTGGGTAGGGAGAGGGCAACAGTGAGATGATGGGTGAGATAGTGAGATGATTTTCTTCATCAGAAATACAGCTTTCTAGGAAGACAGATACAGCTTTTATCCAGAACTTAACAATCATATATCTTCCTAATGCTTGTGGCAAATTTGACGCGAGTTGTTTGAGGAGATCATGGGAAAAAGCTGATCTTTTGCATAACTGTACTACACTAATTCTTGTTTCTTGTGAGAAAAAACATTCTGGAGATAAGAGCAGCTTGCTAAAGAAAAAAAGTAAGATCTGTGGACCTGTGTGGGCATTCAGAATAAGGACACAACAGTTTGCAGTTGTATTTTGCTGCCAAGACAGCATCAGGATTGCTGTGTCCAGTGTTGTGCCTTCCAGTGCAAGGAAAGCGTGGATGTATTAGACTGAGTCCGTCAGCAGGGCAGGAAGATGATTAAGGTCTCAGAGCATCTGCCAGGCAAGGAGAGAGCTGGGACTGTTCAGTTCTGAGAAGAGAAGACTCAGGGGTTCTTAGCAGCGTGTATAAATTGCCCGATGGAGGGATGTAAAGAAAACAGAGCCAGGCTCTTTTAGTGGCACCCAAGGGCAAGAGGCAATGGAAACAATTTGAAATACAATAAATTCCATTTAAACATAAGGAAAAATTAGTTGATATTGTGTGGAATAGTACTGACTGACAAGTGTCACAGTGTGATTTGGGAACCATGGCACTGAAATCTGTAGCAGCTGATAGAAGCTGTGCTCCAAACTGGGATGTGCAGAATTTGACTTTGGCCCCAGCAATAACAAATAACTACTAACAGTACTAACTAAAGTAACTTATCTCCTGCCAGCAAAACACATGCCTTTGATGGCAACAGAAAACTGCAGTGAATGGGCCATCATCTTCACCTTCCCCTCTATGGACAACATTTGGAAAAGCCATCTTTTCTTGTTTTAGTTATTTTTTTCCCTCTAGTACAAATACATTTTGAAATAAAAGAACAATTTGTTACTTCAGAATTAGCACCGTGACTGCTCTTCATATGAAAATAAGGTTATTCTGCTCTAATGAAATTGCTGAGCTGAATCACAGAATCATAGAATCACAGAATTGCTCAGGTTGGAAAAGACCTTCAAGATCATCAAAAGTCCAATGCACAGTTTGAGGTTCATAGCCCATTGAAATGATGATTTATGGACATTTTCTTGCAAATTTCTTGTGTTAACATTATGTATGATATATTTCTATCACTAGACCTTCGGAAGGATCTTTTGCAAGATTCTTCTCTTTTCTGTTGTGAATATTTCTGTTCTGTCAATACTGTCCTGAAGGAGGGTTTAAATTGTACAGTGCACAAGAAACCTCTTAAGTTTCTGCTTTCAGGTAAATGCTTGGCTCAGTCAACTTGGGTGGACACTGCGATGAAATACCTTGCTTTAAGCTACCTTCAATTACATACGATCTCAGCTCTGGGAAGACAAGTCGTCAAGATGTATGTGACAGAGAAAGAAGTAAGAGAAACCACTGCACTGGTATGGGCAGGGAAACTGTGAAGTGATAATCACCTCCCAGCATCTCCCCTTGTCTTCTTGTCCATCTTCATTGTTAGACTTATTACATGAGAGGACGACAAAGATGTGGAATCGAAGAATTAGGGAGAGATTGTGAGGGATCAAGAACCATTTTACTTATGTACGGTTATAATATGAAAAATAAAAATAAAGGTGCAGAACAAAAGATGCTGGGGAATGGGAACAATGCGGCGTGGGCTTCTTTCTGTTGCATTTCCACTGTATTTCATTTAGTGAAAATGCTCACTATATGGCAAATATTTGGGAGATCAGTGCCAGAGCAGTATTTTGTATATTCTGTGGATGGAAGTGTAGTGGGAATCTGGTCAGCAGTATAATTGTTTATATTCATTATAAACAATCTGTGTTATTTGGCAACAAACCCTGCCTTTCTGAGTTGACTCTCATTGCTGCTGCTGAGATTGTTCCATCAGCTGGTTGTAATTTTACTTTCGGGGCATACAAAAGTACACTGTATTTCTTCCAAATTATCTGTGGGAGAAATTTGAAGAATACACTAAAGGCTCCTTGCTCTTGTGAGACTCCTTTTGGCCCTCTTTCAATAGTCTCTAAAGGCCATAAGAGGAGGCAGACTAAGTTTACTTTGTGTATGCTTTGCAGCACGGTTGTCTACTTCTGCATCTTCTTTCCATGTTTTAATCCCCAACTACTTTCTGCTTAAACAGTGATAGCAGATGAAATATGAAAAGGATTGCTACAGTAGATAAAATGAGTCAAGGAATGAGGGCAAAAGATCTTGCTGTGAAAGAGCAAGATCTTTGTGGCTTTAAATATGAAGCAAATAGTACAGAAACTGGTTTCTGAGCCCTCTGCACAGAGCTGATGTTATCCCAGTTGCATGAGTATGGCTTTTGCAAGCTGGGACTTAGCTGGGACCTGGCTACCCTGCACCTGAAACACCTACTTGTGCTTAGTATCAATATGTATTTGTGCTCTTGTCCAGAAAAAGCAGATGGTAAAAGATTTTCTATGTAGCAGATATTTCGAAGCTTCCAAATGATCAAATGGTCCTCTATTGTATAAAGATGAGAAAAAGGCTGGCAATGAATTAGCTAATAAGCCCTGTTAGGAAGTTTTGCCTTATGACTACCCAAGACTGCCCAGAATGGGTCAAAGCAAGTACTCAAAACCTGAAATTTCACATTCCACCTACGTGCTCTGACTACTAGGAACTGGTCACTCAAAAGGAGGATTTCTCTTGTCACTCTTGAGCTGTTCCAATTTGTAAGAATAATTAAATATTCACTGAACTTAATAAGCGATGGATTCTATGGACCATCAGTTTGAGCGTTCACCTCTAGTGTCATGCTGCAGGTTTGAGTCTCTGCTCCAATGACTCCTCGGAGGCAGTGGGCATGGCTGAATTGCTGGATTGGGACAGCTTTTGCTTGACTGATATTTTCCAGAAAAAAAATAATAAAATAGAAACCCCAAGATGAACTGCTGAAAGACAGCTGACCAGCTCTGCACGAGCCCTACCACATCCCTGCTACTTCTCTGACCACAGACCTGACCACACTCAAGAAAAACACTGCAGGAACAGGTCCCAGCCAGCAGTGTTTCAGAAGAGCATTCTGTCAGCTGGGGCAGCGTTCCTTCCTCTCCCCGCTGACAGCCTCTGCTGCAGGCGAAACGCGTTTGCGCTCACACCTGTGTCTGCAGATCACAATCATAAAAGAACATGAAAGATCTTTTTCACATGAGGTACTTCCAAAAATTTCCAATAAGTTTCTGTTTTCTTGGTTTTCTCCCCTAGTCTATTTTTTCCAAGCCTGTGCTTGTCACACCTGGAGGCTTCAAAGTGAGAAAGACCCTGAAGCTGAAGGTGGCTGTTGCTAGTGCAGGACGGGGTGCTGGTGGCTGCGATGTGCCTCCAGGAAGGGGAGGCTCTGCTCTCCGCTTACACCCAGCCAGCTCCGTGCCATGCACAGAAGTCGGCTCCTTGTAAGCTCTGTTGCTAGAGGCTGAGCTGGTTCTGCCTTAGCTAGTTTAGCTCCTTCCCTTGTCCCTCCTGCACTTGGAAACTGCAGCACGAGCTTGTCTAAATTTCGATCAGGTGATTTTCATTTGTTCAGTACTTGAGGAGCAGGAGTTATTTACTGAGGATTTAAATTTCTCTAAAGTAAAGAGAAACCAAATAGCACTGCTCTTTAAGCATGCCTCCGCATTTAGAAAGCATTGGGTTACACTTTCCATTTGAAGCTTTTCTTCTTAAAAAATAATTCAGCCACCCCTCCCGAGAATTTCCCGGCACTGCCCCCTCGTGTAACCCAATCCCCCCCGGCCAGAGAGCACCGCTCACTGCTGCCAGGTGTGCGGGTGGCCGTCACACCGAGCAGTATGGCGTAACCTTTGGCAGCACATGAACTCTGAGCAGGCATTCAAAGAGAGTTTTCTCTATTCTTATGCATAAGGTGTGTGCTGTTTTCCTAACAGCATCTATAGAAACATAGAATCACTTAAGGTTGGAAAACACCACTAAGATCCTCTAGTCCAGTGGTCAGCCCATCCCCACCATGCTCAGCAACCACATCCCTCAGTGCCACGTTTATCCTTTTACTGAATACCTCCAGGGACGGTGACTCCACCACTCCCTGGGCGGCCTGTGCCAATGCCTCACTGCCATTTTTGAGGTGAAATTATTCCTAATATCCAACCTGAATCTCCTCTGATGCAACTTAAGGCCATTACCTCTTGTCCTGTCACTGCTACCTGGGAAAAGAGGCCGACCACCACTCACTACAACCTCCTATCAGGGAGTTGTAGAGCGTGATAAAGTCTCCCTGAGCCTCCTCCATTCAGCACCTCAGTTTTACTGTATGTGCACCTTCTCCTCTATCAGCTGTGAATGAGAAATTAAGTGTATTGGCTTTTTGGATGGCTTTTGATTAGAGACAGATCTCTTCCCACCGGCACCTCAGACATCCGTCCCTTACCTGAGTGCTATCGGAACTGGTAGGAGGCAACCACCATTTCTATTTGAATGAACCCTCCTGTTATTACAGTGTCAGGTACTCAGCACTGTCTGACCCTGCAATTCAGAGGCCCAGAATTTCTGCTCTCCTGGGAAATACTTCTGAAAAATAGTGATAACTAAGATAATAATAGTTCTCAGCACTCCTGTAAAGCTTTGAATCCACTGATCTCAAACCAGATACCAGCACTTACTACTAGAAGAAAGTTGAACATGTGGCATGAGAGATCCTATCCTCAGAACTGTGCACTGGGCCATTACAAAGGACAATGGTCAATTGTATTGGGTAAAACACTGATCTCACTGCATTTAATGGCAAAATGACTTCATAGAGCCATACAGACAAAAAAGTTTTGTGATGAGTATCATGGTCCTTGTATTTAAAGTATGCCTTTGTAGCAAAGCACTGCAAACTGTAATGCAGATATTTGCTACCTGTTGCATATCTTGCATGTCAGAATTATTGTTGATGACTATATATAGTACAGTTGGTATAATTTCTGCTCAATTTGAGTATTCATAAATACAACCTAGTAATGAAACTAGAATATTGCAAAAGTACGCTGCAAATATCGCCATTGTTTCAAGTGGGTTTAATTGTATACCAGATATTTTGTTCACATTTCATAGAAATACGAGAAACTTCATTCTCCTGGCACCAGCATTCATGGTAAATGGCCTTCAATGTGTCATTGAAGAGATTTTGGCGAATAACAAATTTGCATTTGCATGTTTACATACTTGTGTTTACCCTAGAAAAGCAGATGGACACGTCCAACTAGAAGGAAGAAAGATAATCATGCATCTATACGACAAACTACAGCTGATCAATGCTACGTGACTAACAAGTATCTTATAGCCTCAAAGACAATTACAATCAATCCTAACTGCTAAAAAAATGAAGAAAAAAAATCTTATTTCTAAGGCAGGTTTGAATAGCAAGCACTTCTGAGGCAACTATAATCTGCTTATGGATTTTCTACAAGCAGAGGGATAAACAAAATTTCCCTGATAAATGACTTACTGTTAATTATTTATTGAGTTCTGTTCTCCCACCCACTTTAATGAACTCTAACATAGTGAATCCTAATATCCAACATAATGAGAGTAAATTTTCACCCTCGGTGCCGTATGAATGGCACAATTGCTTTATTCTTTTATTCACGAAGTGTCAGTCATTCATTTCGACTCTGGATCACTCAATAGAACTAAGATGTGCAGTGAATGGGATTCCGGTCATGTCATCCTGTTAGTGCAAAGTGATTCTGAACAGCACTTGACGGTGCACTGCTGGATTGGCTCAGTGCATTAAAACAAACCAAATTATGCTGTTTTTATGTACATATCGGTACTTGTTGACACACTAGTAAATTGTTTTAATAGCCTGTACTTATGCAGGTGTATATCTTTGTAGTTAAATTCCAATACATTGTAAAACACACTTTACATAGAAAATATTACTCTCGTAGGAAAACTGTAATCACAAAATTTAGACTCAAAAATACAGTACTGCTAACTGCCTTATCTTTCAATAGCCATCATAAGCTAGATGTGTGTGACCGAATCAGATGTGAATAGCCCAAGACACAGCTTTGGAGCTTGGGGAATACAATGTGCTGTCAGTTACAAAGCAGTTAAAATGGTATTCTACTTAGTTATTTGTGGTCTAACGGAAGCCTTCATAAAAACAAACCATAATGCTGTTTTACTTAATCCTCAAAAATAATTTCTTTTAAGCAGAGTTTAGACCAGATTCATAGTTTGTGTCAAACAAAGGAGATGATGAATGCTTGCCTCGGTTAATACCACTTTCATGCGAAGGGTGTGCATTGGTCTAGCAAAGCAATAAATAAATCCGCAATGATGAATACTGGCACTCTGCTCCTTACTCCTCTGCTTCTGCTCCATGCTGCCATGCCAACCCAGTTGTACAGAAAATATTTCTAGTTTATGAAGATCAACCAATTTCCTCCAAGTTGTGGTGGTCCTTAAAGCCCAGGAGGAAATTATACACCTCACTAACCGTTAGAGGCTTTAGTGCCCGGGTGACTTACTGATGTTTATAATTGGTTCAGCTGCATAAGTTTGATGTGGTTTGCTACACTTGCTGCTTTTGTTACAGAACATCAAAACACCCAAGAAATCTTATTTTAATGCACCTCCGACCTCTCTTCTACCCACACAGCTATTATTGTATTGTGGTTTTCAAAGTCTGATCAGAGGGGGGTCTTCCAATTACCAGATGAATCAAGATTCATTCCCTGAGTCCAGATGCTGAGGGGCAACGCACAGATTGCTGATACCAGACAGAGATGGCCTGGCACTAGCACATCTCAGTGATGTACCAATTCTTTGTCTGATTGCATTCACATCCATCTCTCTGTAGGACTTAGTGTCATCTCTGAAAATAACTGAACCTTTGTCACTTAGACATGTGATTTCACTCCTTTCGGAATAGAGATAATGCCTAAGAGCCCTGGAAAAATGGTGCCTTCAATTTGAATACATTCAGCATTAGAAATACATGAGCTACATCTACTTAGGGAGGCAGAGAAGGGGATGGGGTGATGGGGCATTCCAAGAGAGAGGATGGGTCATTTAGGGATCCCTTTATTTTAATATTGCATACTTCCTAGCTGAAAAACTAGTCATGCTGCAAACCAGCCTTCAAACCAGGAGAGCCGCAATTAAAAAACTTAAATGAAGGATATGGGAGGTGAAGATACTCTCAACATTACTGATTTTAACTGGTAGTCAATTGGTATGTTTTCCTCTGCAGAACTGGTCTGGAATCTTTGTATGGAGTGAAGAGCTACAGAGTTACAAATGATTTGTATTTTACCAGCACTGATCAAACCTGATACAAAAAAGGCCATGCAGATTTCTTAATTGCATGGCTCTCCACTTTGCCCTACTCACCTGAATAACTCTCTTATTAGCAAAATTTTAGATAAAAGAGTGAATTCTTAGTAAATGCTTTTGGTTGACTCCATCCAAACACTGATTTTTTTTTTTTCCTTATATGAGAAGATATACTGAGAATAACAAATGTTAGGACAGCATAAGGAGGTAGAAAAGAAAAATAAAACCATCATACTCTGGAACTGCCAGGAATCTGGAGATTTGAGGTGGTTTGCAGAACACCCATAAATGAAGCCTGGTATAATGGCTACAGCCCTTCATGTGATGGGCTCTCTCCTCCAGACCTCATAGATGCTTTATGACATCCCAGACTGCTTATGGTACATTCTCAAAGTGCAATGCTCCACTTTCTGCATAGAGATTATTCATAGTCTTCTAACGTGCTATAACTCTCTGCAAAGACCCACAACAACCATTAACAGCACAAAGGGAAAAGGCAATCTATTTTCATTTCAAATACTGATTAAGCAACATGATCTAAAACAACAATCTTGACTAGACTAGCAGAATGGTAGAGGATGCAGAGTTCTATAAAATTAAATGCAGAACTAAAAAGCCATTTTGCTTGCATTTTTCGTGATGGGAACCTGACATACAACTAGTAATGCTAGTAGCAACAGTAGAGTGAATAGACTCTCTTCTCCTAGAAAGAAGCCGGACTACACATGGTTTCTCTCTTACTACAAAAGCACAGATTATTAGGCATATGCAGTTACTGCATGTCTGAGGTAAAGTAAATACATGAGGCTATGGAAATACTGCGTTTGCATTGGTATATTCCACTCATTAGAGAATACAATACAGTTCTGGCATTATTAATATTATCATTTACAATAAGTGTTCCGTTTCACAGTGCTCATTCTTTGAAGAATACCTGAAATATTTGGCTTTGACTGTATTTTTATTTCTCAAAGGCCAGAGTTTGTTCCCATTAAGATAAGTGTGTCTTGGATTTGATTTCTGTGGGATTAGTGTACGGACACAGCATGGTCTGTCTACCTGCAGCATTCTATACTTCCGGCAATTCAGTCCACACTAATGATCTCTTCTGCATAAAGAACATAGCCAGCTAAAGGGTGCTCATCTCCATGAGAACTGAGCATGTTTTACTGGCTGAACTGCTTAAACCAAAGTATATCAAATGTGCCAAAAGGATATTTAGCAATACCAGACATTTTAAAACATTTGTCTTAGTTT
Organism: Numida meleagris; assembly: GCF_002078875.1. NCBI lineage: Eukaryota > Metazoa > Chordata > Aves > Galliformes > Numididae > Numida > Numida meleagris. Next base: position 9,388,115 of record NC_034417.1, on the reverse strand, counting down.
CTCCATTTTTTTTTTTACAAGCGCACTTGTAAAAAAACTTGACTGGAGCAGTAGCACTCCCAACCTCACCTGCTGTGTATCAAGCAGCTGCCACTCAAATGAAGTGATGGCAGGGAGAAGACCGAGGCAGATAGGACTAACCAGGTCTGGCACTGGCAGCATCACAGCCTCAGCCTGTCTCTGAGCTGTTAATTTGGACATGGACATGCTTCCATTTCTAGTTATAGCTTTCTCTGACCAAGCAGCTGAGCTTCTTCGGTGCTCACCTTCTGCTTTGAACCTTTTGAATCCTTCAACTCTGCACAGAATGCAAAAAAAAATATATAATTCCTTCTTCATATTTTCACATTAAAAACCTGCTCTAAAGTTCATTCAAGTCAATAGCTTCAATAATTATTAAATCAGCCTGTCTTTACATCTAGGACTGAATTACAGTGCATTATTAAATATTTCTGGAGTGGAACCCGCTCCAAACCTCTGGCCTGCTGCTAATAGCACCGCATCAGCCTGCCTGAGATATTATTCCATCCAACAAATCGTAAACAAGCTGTTCATGGGAAAGCAAAGCCTAGGAGAAACCTGCTTGTTGCACCCATTTCTTTGGTTTGCTTTTAGCACTGATTTCTTTGTTCCAATGTTCACAAAAGCTATTACAAATTATTGGAGTGCTAAACTTCACTTGGCTGCGTGCATGCAGAAATTAATCACTCTTCACGTGCATGATAAAGCTGAGCGGTGTGATTCATCTCACCTCACTTCTGCCCCAGGCACTGGCCCAATACATGCAGTGGAAGGAGCCATGCAGCCGTTAGGGCTGGTCCCAGCGCTGGGTGCCTTTGGCCGCACCGCAGCTCAGTGCTCTTCTTCCCCATTGGCTGCTGACCCCCAGGGCAGCCACACGTGGGAGCAGCCTCGTATTCATACCAAACAAGATAAGCCAGCTTAGCTTGGAAAGCTTTGTATTAGAAGGTACCAACTTATTTCTGCTGCAGACAGAAGAAGGCTACAAATAAGAAGAAACTACAGGAGACGGAACTATTATAGATCACACTCGGCATTGCTCTTGTTAAACTACATGCAAAGCCTCGCTGATGATTTTAATTTCCTTCACGCCACTGTCAACGGAAGAAAGCTGTCCTATTTCTGTGGTCAGAATAAACACTGGTTTTCCTTTTTTTTTCCCCTCGTTTTTATAATTAGTATCTTTTTACAATCCGTTAATTCTAACTTGTGAATTGCATGCTGCAACTTCACAAAAACAGCCTTAGTTGCTTTCTGTTGCAGTCAGTGAAGCAGAGCTGCTTAGAATAGTAGATGAAGAATTTAATGAAGAGAAAAGAGATGTGACAAAACGTGGGTTCTCACTTCAGCTCAAGCCCTTCCCAGGCAGAAAATGGAGAACTGGGCACATTGTGGATGGCGTTAATTGCATGACAAGAAGGGTGTAATCTATCTCTGCTGTATGTGTCGTTCATAAGAAAATCTGCAACATCCATTTATTGATTACAGCTAAAATGTAGGGATTACTTAAAAAATAATTATCGTTTCTCATAAATTTTTAGATACTGGCTTCAATAAGGCAAAACGAAGTGCGTTTATGTGCTGAGCTGCTGGTTCTGCCGTTTCCAATAGACATAGTAACTTTACAGGAAAAAGCTACAGGGACACTCTACGACAGATCTGAGCACACCAACGGCAGAATGCCTCCCAGTGCAGCTGTGGCCAGAAGAATGGGATGTTTCTGGGAGATCTCCATCCACAGCCAGATGTTTTCACCCCCATTATTGTGAAGCTCTGCAGCTTTCAGATGGCCTCTGCATATCCCGAGAGTATTTTCAGACTACTGGAGGATGACTTTAATTTGCATGCTTAAAGAGAGGCAGTCTTGCTTTATAGGCTGCTTTTCTGCAGTCTCTCTTTGCCTGGTAGGTAAGATCTTCCCTGCAGATGGCAGATAGAAGGAATGGGAATTTCTTCTCTACAACAGCCTCTGTTTGCTCAAGACACAAATTTTCCAAGTCTACGATACTTCTCTTGGCAAGTGTTAATATACTTAATATGCACACAGACATGCATATGTATACACTCACATGCATATGTATATACGTATACATTGCAAGGAAATTTTTTTCTTTCATGGAAGCCATCTGTTGCTGATGAGGGCTCCCCTGGGGCCTGACCTCAGAACATTTCTCCTAAACGAGTAGGAGAGGGTCTCCGGGTTATGCCCAGGCACGGTATGACTGCATACAGTGAGCTCAATGGACACTGTAGCTACAAACAGCAGCAGCACCTGAATGCATGTTCCTTTGGCAGCAAGAGAGCAGAAGGAACAACTGGGGAGGCTGGTGGGCAGACAGCAGGCTAACCAATGGGCAAACCTAGCCAAGGCAACTGCTGAGTCCATCACAGCTGAGGCAAACACATTTATCTAACTGGATTCATCTGCCAATGGGACGTGCACATTAATTTAAGAGTTTTTAAAGCATTTTTTAAATTTGGTTGTTGATGAAGGGAATAAATAGAACCTCCTCTGTGTGCCTTCTACCTACCTAAATTAGCAACTAAAGAAAACAGATTGTATTTAAGGGATTTTAATATGAATGAAGTTAATGATGACATATTCCAAATAGTACACTTAGAATCAGTTTGTAATAACAAGCTAACAGATGTTGGCATTTTTATTATTAATTATACATTTCATTATCATATGATTATTGTCAAACATCGTTTGACAGCAAAAAATGTATAAATGATTCACACGTTTTATATTGTAAAGATGATACTGTGTTTGATTTTTAATAAGCTGACTTTAATATGCCAAGTGCAAAATGCTCTTTGTTTTAGCAGCCTGAAATACAGGAAGCTTCTGCATAGCACTGCAGACTGCCTAATCTAATATGGGTTGAAGTTCTAAAAATGAAACAAAACAAGCAGCTGTCACATGTGAAGGTGGCATGTATTTTAAGATTCCATTAAGTAGCTACAAAAGGTAAAAAATATCCATGTAAGAGGGCTGCTCTGAAAGTAATGTCTCCTGTTTTATGATGTTGCCCTGCAATGGCAGATGCGGATGTTGGTGGTATGGCAGTAGAGGTTGAACCTTCCCACCAACATTCTGCTACGTGTTGTTGCCGTGTGGCAGATGGCAGCAGAGGGGCAGTCGGACAAAATGGCGTCTGACATGGAAGTCCAGATGAAGCAAAAGGGTGGAACTGAATTCCTCCGTGTGGAAAAAATGGCACCCACTGACATTCATCAATGTTTGCTGAATGTTTATGGAGACCCAATGGCGGGTGTGAGCACAGCGAAGTGCTGGGTGGTGCATTTCAGCTGTGGTGACAGAGACAGTGGGTCACCTGTGCTGCAGATTTTTAAGAGTGTGGCATGCAGGCTCTTGTCCATCACTGGCAAAAATGTATAGCCAATGGTCGTGACTATGGTGAAACATGACACTTTGTAGCCAAGAATTTGCTCTATCAAATAGCGTTATTGTGCTTTTTGTATCTGTTGTAGTTTCTATGGAAATAAATAGGAGGCATTACTTTCAGTGAGACCCATGAATATGTCTAACAAGCATCATTTGCCTCTTTTATTCACATGATTATGAAACAAATGTGCTGGGGAATACTGATCCTAACAAGTTGCCATCCAATTAAGAAAAAATTGGGGAACAATTTATGCGTTATTTGCCGCATGATTGCATTTTACTCACAGTTTGTTTAAAATTCATAAAGTTTCATCTTTAAAATGAAACACTGGAGTTATCTTATTGATTTCAAATCACATTACATTTATCCTTCAGATTGCAGCTTCAGCAAAGCCCGCTGTAGGTACAGTAAATATCTCCAAAAGAACATTTGGGAAGGAAGTGTAAATCTCGACTGCATGTCAGAGCAGACAGGTCAGAGCTCTCCAAATCAAACACTGGTACACTTATCTTTATAATCACCCAGGACTGTTTTTGCTTACTGTTTTTTAGATCAGTGTAATCTTTCTTCATTGAATAAATGTTAAATACTGTAAATGACAGTTCTCTGAGGGCTATGCTAGTCTCAAGACATCATTTAATCTAATACAATCAAAGAGCAGTCATGTCTGAGAAAAAGGTGAGTCCGTTGCACAGTCAGCTTGATTTTTTTTTTTTAACAGAAAGGCTCATTTAGTAATTGTTAAACAAGTCATAAACATCCTTGCCAAACTCCATCACTTCAAAAAGCATGATTGGTAAATGAAAATGGATCCAAATTACCCTCTTTGCTTCTCCAGGGCATGAAGTGCTTGGACATAGTAATAATTCTGTCTTCCTGTGTCCCTCACGCACACTTAACCATTTCAGAATTAAGTCCTTCCAATGATCTCTTTCTCCCTTCGTTCACGTTTCAGTTAGACCGTCCTTCCCATTCTGCATTAGCACAGTTCACAGGAAGGCTATTTCAACTTGGTGTTCTAATGCTTATCTGCTTAAAGTGCACATAATGTATGTCTGAAATACAGCCATTACCCAGAGCTCTGATTGTAGCAGATTGTTCTCAGCTGACTCAGAAAATTGTTTAGCCCTAAAAAATTGGGTTTTAGACACAGAAGTGTTTTTGAAACTTGAATATATCAGATAGTTAGAATAAAATTAATTTCTTTTAATTAACCAAATGGCATTGTCTCATTAAAAATAATAGATTTTTAAGGAGACTGTAACAGCACTGGGGTAGCTCCTCAGCTGCTGAAAACAGCAGAGCCACAGAGGCGGCATCAGCTGGTCATCTGTGCCAACACCCTCTTCAGTTACCGCTATGTAAGGAGGTTCAATACTGAATTTCTGTTTCTCATTGCTATGAGTACACTTTCTTCATTGCTCTTGTTTAGACAATGGAAAATGAACGGTCTTTTCTACATGGAATTTTTCATACAACAGCAAGATACCTAACTGTCAGGCTTCCAAGTGCCTCAGAGGCATCTGATTTGTTGCATCCCTTTTCCTGATGGTTGGAGTAAAAAAAAAAAAAAAAACCCAACAAAACACCACCCCTCTTTAGCACAAAATTTGCTTAAGGCTGAGAATAAGGAGGAAGGATGATATTTACACTGACATTTTCCAAGTTATGCCATTGCCTGAATGCTTTTGTAGGATTACTCCTAGAGGATCTATTTAGGGTTGGTTCTGGTTTGGTCTTTTTATGTTTTATTTACCCTGTACACATTTATTGTTTGCAAAATACACAGAGCGTGGAATCTCAGAGGGTCATTTTCCATTGCTGCCCCCTGCTGTATTATCAGCAATCTGTTCTGCATTTGCAGAAACTGGGCACAGTCAAAGGGCATAAAGAGAAGTTTCTGAACAGTTTGCGTGCAGAGTTTTTTTGAAAACGAGGCCCTGTAATTCTAGGAAACTGTTGTTCACACATCCCTGTCCATCCCTCATTGCCAGGCTCTTGCTTCTGTGGTTTCTGTGTGGGCAGCACTGTTCTTTCCCAGACAGCAGCATCTGACATACGATCCCACCCTGCCAGCGCAGCTCATGGGCAGTAACATGGCACAAGGCCAGTGACTTGATGTTTTGACCTAATTGCCCACAACTTGTATTGAAATTCAGTGCTGAGTATATCGAGATCTACTTTCATTTCATTTGACTTTCTATCAGGAGAAGTGCTGAGAACCTCTTATCCCAAGTGGTAACACAGTTTCTTCTTGAATTACAAGACCCAGCCCTACCAGGACCTGGCAGGTTTCCAGTGCAACCTATAAACTGGCTGGAGCTGAGTAAACAAATTATAGTGAATTTATAGTGTACAAATTTAGCCTCTCATTCTGTTTGTGATCTGTCAGCAAACAGTTTACAACTTGTTTTGCTTCATTCATAATTTAAAATCTTTTGGCAAAGCTTTTCAGCAAATGACCTGCATGCATGTGGTGAGTTTTTAGCAGATCTTTGGGATTTTGAAGTCTTGAAGTGCTAACCAATTTTGATGGAGGCGCAGGCTTCCATCCCTTTCTTTTGACTAGACAACAATTACTATTAGTATTAAACTTGTTCGTACTCAGCATTTCACAGAAATTTCTGCCTGCCATTTTGTGGAGTAATGAGAGATTTTTCTTATGACGTTAAAAAGGCACAAATGTACATTAGAAAAGCAGTCACCAAAGGAAGAAAAAGCCCACTGAAAAGAACAGCCATTGCAAGAAGAGTTTGCTGCAAAATTGCACGACAAGCAAGAAGACAGAGTTGGAGCCTAAAGGCTGCTCCTAGAGCCAGCTTTTTGCCTTTTGTGAATCCTACTGGACTAAATCTTAACAGAAGAAAGTGCTTGGCTGTTGAGTGTAACCCTCAGTATAGTAGCAAATAACTCACATTTTCCCTCCTCAATCTAAAATTGCATTCTTTCCTACATAAATCTAAATCCTATTGACAAAAAACCAGGACTGAAAATCCTATTGAGGAAAAACTTGGACTGACTAGGCAAATATATCTCAGTACAAAAGTTACGCTTTCCAGTGGTAGATGTGGCTACTGGAAAAGTCAGGGTGATGCCAGCATCACCACTCCCAGCAAGCTTGGAAAACCCAGAGCCAGAATCCACCATCAACTCTGCTTTTCACTGTAGCTGTTGGATAAGCAGCTCTACTGCAAGGATAAGTTGAGCTCTTTCCAGGCTCCTGCCTCATCACATTTTCTTTTGCAGAAGCTATAATATGAAACATTAAAAAAAAAAAAGAAGTCATAATAGGATAACAACTAAAAGCACACAGCTTGCTGTCTGTTCTTGGTTGTACAATGCAGTAATTGTCTGCATGCTAGACATACTTTATGCACCCTTCCCAAATGCATCCTTCCCAAATAATTACAGGCTCCTTAAGTCTTCCTGTTTTGCCAGAACATCCTCTATATAAAGAGACTATCGTAGGTCAAAACAATTACCGTAAGTTTCTCAATTTTACCAGTGATTTAGGGAATCTGAAATTCCGCTCTACCAGAATTTCACTCAAACAATAATATCAGTGAAATACAGCTGGGAGGAGAAGGCCGTCTCAAAGCATCTACACCTCTTAAGCTGCATTTAGATGTCATTTCAGCTTTATTTCAAAGATGAACGTGGTACTTAAATGATATATAGGCATTGTGATGGTCCTCTAGACAGGATAAAATTCAGCCAATTTATGTGGCTATTTGTGGAATGAAAGATAGAAAACACTTGAACATTATCAAAGCAAAATCCTCTTAAAAAAAAGTGATGGAATCTAACTGAATTATTAAAGGTTATTTGTCAAATGTTTCTATGTTTGCCCAGCTGTAAAGTTAGCAGAAAGATTGACAAACCTCAAGTAAAGCTTTAGAAATATTTTAATGACATATAAACCAAGAAATTTTCAGATGATCACAATCCAGATGGTGCAATATACTTTGGAACATGGTGGTAGTAGCTCATCACAAGACACTACCATCCATCCTGGCTCTTCTGTGCCATCTGCATTCATGAAACCCAAGCTGACCTCTTATCCTGACTCGCTGACCTGCTGCCAGGCATTCGTGCTGACTGCTAATTGTATACAAACAGAAAATGCATGTATAGAAAGCCTCTTCTGCTTCCTCAATAAATTCTGTGAATGCCACAGTGTCTACAATGAATTAACAGCAAAAGTCATGTTGTACTTGTCTAAGATGGTCTGGAGTTCTCAATGATCTTGAGTTACAGGCAAGCCTGATGGAACTTTGCATTAGGCTTGTAGCAACCCCAGGTCCTGTTCTAGCTTCGGATACATTACTTAAATGGTTTCACACATTACACTCTCTCGCACACACACATGCAAGTGGTAGCATCATTTGACTGCTCTTTGGAGATCTGGGGACTCCCTGCTTGCCTGTGCTGATATACATTTGAGAACTGGAGGACAGAGACTAAACGACCTGATTAGGTTTTTAGATGTGCCTTGGAAATGGACTCTGACCTGATTTCCCTTCTCTCTGTTTGAGACTATTTTACTTATCCTGTTAAACAAGCATGAACAACCAGCAAATCTAGGATTTCTATACCAAAACACCCTCATTTGCTCCAGAAGTAGGTTTACAGAAAAAAATCTGAACAACCAATACACAATTTTAAAGAGCAAAGGAGTGTTTCACCAACGACAAAAATACTATTTAAACAAGAACTGTGAGAATTTCATATTACCCATAAGCAAGACTTTCTTAAAATTGGAAACTAAATTCATGGTCGGAATATTTCTTTAAAATTAATAGAGTTCTTTTGCTGTGTTAACATTTTTTTGTTCTGTGCTGTTGCAACCACTCTCCCACTCCTTTATCTGACTGATATGGTAATAACAGGTCCTAGGGCCATATGTTCAAATACATTAGAATTCATGATGACTTTGTTCTAGTTTCTTAGTTCTTATTAAGGCTGACAATCTTCAGGGAAAATGAGCTTTTCTAGCACAACTTCCTTAACATTGTAGAAGATTAACATATACAAATACAGTGTTTGACTGCACAAGTGTTGCACATTAGTGTTGCACTGTAGGCCTGATCCTGTCTGCACTTACTTCTGGGCATATTGCAAACAGTTGCCTTGCCTTCAAAGGGAATCTCCTGCCAATAAAATCTACTGGTACGAGCAAGAATTTCCAGGATAAGGTCCTAGATACGTGTAGATATGAGTGAAAACAAAACTTTGGCTAGAGATAGCAGGCTGCAAGTCACAGAGCAAGCTGGCACATGCATCATGAAAGCGAGAGATGCTCACCCGGGCCTGACCCCACTCAGCTGCAGACGAGCTGTTGTGCTGCTTGCCCACGGTGATGCCCTATGGGCAGCCAGTGCGAGACTGTACATGCCTCCCATTAGTACACGTCTCCCAGGCACCACGTAAAGATGGGCCTTCGTAGAGTGATAGTGGAATTAATGCAAACCTAAGTAGTACCTGCGTGACAACGAGAGGAGCTCGGAAATGCTTTCTGGGTGTATAAAACTTGCAGATAGGCAGTTTCAGAGGGAGTTGAACTACTCAGAAAGTCAGATCACGTTAGAAAATAGTTTGGCCAAAACAAGTAAAACCAGAGATGTAGAAATGTTATTCATTGACATTTTCTAGGTGAAATATTTTGACTTTTTGTTTCAAAATATTTTGGCTTATTGTTCCAGTTGCAATCTGTAACTGACAGGTTGGTTTTTTTTTTTTGGGAGGGGGGTTAGTGATGGTGGTTTAAGAAACAGCTAAATAGCTCTCACTGAAAATAAAGTTCTTTGTCTCAGGTAAAAAATGTTTTGCATCAGCTGGGATTGACATTTAAATACACTTTTTCCAGCCTAGACATGAGCAGAAAAAACCCAGCTCTAATCTTAACACATTCTGGTAGGAGTACAAAAGCAAACAACTGTTTCCAAATATGAGTGCTATTGGAAAAGCAGCATTGTTGCTTCAGCTTTCAAGCAAGGATTTTGTTGTTGAATTGGGCTATTGGAAAAGCACCCACCATTCAGTTTTATTAAAAGGTCTTCCCAATTAACAAAACAGCTGTGTTTAGGATTACAAAAAACAACCAGACTTCCTCAGAGCTTCTGTCTAGCCATAAATCCGCCATTAGACACGCAAAGATTTGCACCTCTCCTCATATAAGACGTTCCAAGGCCTTCCTGGCCAGCCTTCAGAACACAGGGTCCCATTTTATGAACTTCAGTTACTTCAGTCTGTGACCTTTAAGATTAACTGTTCGGGGATTTTCTTCTCACCCATTTTTTATCCGTTATCCAATCCGTGCAATTGTTTCAGAGCAACTGTGCTTGGGAAATGCACTTTGCAGAGCTTGGAAAAAGGAATAGGTGCTTAGGAAGGCTTCTTATTTATACAGAGAGGCTGTGTATTACATTTGCATAATATGATATCAGAAGAAATAAATGGCACCAGAAATACATGTACAGAGGGAAGTGCTAATGAGCTGTGCAGAATGAGGAAAGACAGTATGTTTTCACAGAGGTTATCGATCCACAGTTTGGGAGAAAGAAAGTCAGGAAAGATTTTTTCTTTAATGAAACCCTGAACAAAGAGATACTGGATCATGATTTTTCCCCCAGATTTGTGAAGATGTTTACAGATCTAATCCTGAATATTAAAAAAAACAAGCATACTAAGCTGTACAACCAGAAAATGTGTCATTCAGATGCAGAGCAGAACAGAGTGTTGCAGAGGCAGTTTGCTGTGCTAGCCATGCTCCACACATATTATGTAAAACAGTGAACATACCTGAAAAGCCTAAGAAGCAGGTACACATGTAAAGACCCCATCCTGAGAAACAGATAGCACTGAACAGGACTAGCCCATGTAAACCAAAGGGAACCTCAAACAAAGGAAATAAAGGCAGCTGAGAATCTGCACTGGCGATCTCTTGGAGACAATGGTTAATGTACAGCAGCACAGGCTCAGCTCCGTATTGTTGCATCCTTCACATGCGATTTTTAGACCTAATCTATCACTGTGGTGTGTTCAGACATTTGAGAAAGGGACCATGGTTATGCATCTGTCTTTTCTATCTGGAGAAGGATTTTCCACAGGGCTAAACATGCCTCAATTTCTGCTTATGCTAAAGTAAATGGGAGTTTTACCACAGACATCCACAAGAGCAGAACTAGCTCCTATGCATTTGAAGCTGCCATCCTGCTCCTCTGGTAAGAACAATCAGTGCTCCCTGAAGACTTCAGGCCCCACTGATTGATGCTGCAGTAGTGCAGCAAAGGGTTGAGCAGGGGAAGACAAGACTACTCTGTTTGTTTTTGACAGGAAACACACCCCCTGAGGTGTCCTTCATGTTAGAAGTGTTCTACATGCAAATGTAGAAGACCAAAAAAAAACTTCACTGGATATTAAAACACCAACTCAATAAACCTGGCTGCTAGTTTCGTTGCTGGGAAAAAAAGCTAGAAAACATTTCTTTAAAAAACCCTACAACCAAAAGACTGATTTGCTGCAAGGTATTTCTTGGACAAACACGTTCACTGAAGAAAGAAAACAAAACCAAGCCAAAGCCCAAACCAACAAGCTGTCCTATCAATTTATGTCCCTTTTACAACACCTTGTATTATTGATGGGACATGGCTTCACCATTCTTTTTTTATATATTTTACTCTTTTTGACAGTACACAGAGAGGAATGTGTATAGTGCACTTGCAGTCCCTGCACCAGGTGGATAATTTCATATCCTGCTCACATGCTTGAGTATATATGGTCCCATAGTGAGTACATCCAATAGGCTTTTTTCCTTCAATGGGGCTATAAATACAACTAAAAGCAAAGTACTGCACATAAGGACCTGTATTTCGCTTTAGTGAGGAGCGAAAGATGCCATGGATTTTGGTTGTGTGGGTTCATTCTCTCTTACAGCATGCTGAATAAATTGATATCTTTGTCTGTTCTTGGAAAGATGAATTTCTCCATGGCCAGCATGTTGCAAAAAGAAACCCTCAAAGGCATCAATTACAACTGCCTACCAACAGCGCATTTTGCCCTGCTCTGACTATGGTCTGCGGCACAGTTAAGACAAATTTTAGTAAGGTCTGCCACTTACTTCTGCATTTTTGTGGTGACATTTCAGAAAGAAGTTTTCTGATATGTGTTAAGCCTGGCGGTGAACTGTTTTGGAACCTTCACAGCTTACAGTTGTCACTCTCATTGCTAACACTGGCAGAGCGGCCATTTCGCGTGTTTAGGAGTGTTGCTGAGGTCAAGAAATATCTAGACAAAACTCTGTGAAAAACACTAAATTGCTGTTTTGTTCAAAACTGTCTGTCAAGTTGTACTCTTGGAATCCAGGAAAAAATCTGAAAACAGAAAACCCCCATAAAACCAGCATTTTTTCCTAAAAGCCCTGAAGGCTGCCCGACACTGAATCTTTTAGCCTCCTCTAGCAATGCTGTGGAGTCTTCCGAAAGAAGCAAGTTACAAATCTCGTGGCCCACTTACATCTTCATGACTTGTTTTTACAAAAAGGCAGGCAGCCTGGTTATATCATACCAGTTCAGCTTGGCTTTGGAAAAGTGCCTGACACGTGAGGAAGGAAGATTTCTCAGTTATCTGAAAGCTGGTCTGTGAACATTTCAAACACACAGAGGAGATCTTCATACCTCAGGTGGACCTAGAGAACTCCCCACTGTCCCTCGTGAAGGAACTGCTGTGGAGTTGCATAAAATTCCACCATGTTGTCCTAATGGGGAGTGCCAACAACCATCAGGTGGCAAGGCACTCATTTCTAACAGAGCAGAATCTACAGCAGAGGCTTAGTTGAGCTGAATGTAAGGACGTTTTCATCTGCTTTGGGGTTACAGCACAAAATGAAGCAATTCTACTGCAATAGAAGGAAGAAGATGTACTCATGCTACTAAACTTCTGTAAAATGTTCATTTGCTTTTGAGAGGCCATCAGTATATTTTCTATCCTGGTCAGAACTGTGTTATCTTCTGGGTTTTCTTTTCAGTCTAAGCTTAAGACTGCCACATTAAAACTCTGACCTTTACATGGAGGCCTGTCTTCCTCTTTAGATTGTTTTCAGCTGTGGCATATGAGTCCCTAAAAACATGTCAGGGGAATCAGTGTGCAGAGAAGTCGGCCCTCTGTGGTCCCTGTGGGCCTAGCACAGTCCTGACCTGTACATGAGGAAGGCCGCCCCTCTGCATCTGTCTCATTTCTGTAGGGGTTTGGTTTGCGTTTTTTGTTGTTTGCCTTGTAAGGTGCATGTACAAGTTTCAGTCCTGAGAATAAAGTGAAAGCAGATTTTGCTTTTGGTTGTCTAAGCCATAATCCACAATATTTGTCCTCTACTTTTCTCAAGCACCAGAATTTTGGCAATCAAAATGTCTCAAAACCCAACAAAACTCTTACAGCAATCTGGCCAGAAAGATTTGTCATCTCTGGCTCAGCAGCATTAGTTATCCTGGTTAATTGGATCGATGGCAATAATTGTAATTACTGGAGATGAGATTGCCTGTACTGTAATTACATTTCAATCTTCAGTGTGAGCTGGACTGTAGAATACATACTGCAGATTCTCCCAGTCACAAACAGGTTACGGAGAGCACTGTATGTCTGTGCTAATCGTGTTTGTTATTATATAGAATTAAAAAATATGGCACCATCTGAAAGAATTGTTAATCTGAAGCAGTTTTGCTGATTCAAAGGCATTAATCCACAAAGCTTTACCGCTACATGGTTTTTCAAGATAACCACTCCATGAAAACACAGTTTTTTTTAAACCAAAATAGTTACTAGCTATTCAGCACATTGCAACTGCCAGTACTTGCTCTGATATTCATCTGCAGAACATTAATAAAATATCAGTTTATAAGGAAAACCTCTCCTTTCAAAACCATAGGAACAACAGATTTTGTTTTTAGCTCTGTTGCAATGTGGAAACAGACATCATGCCTGTAAGAACTTGTTGAAAGAACAAGGACAAATAATGAGGAAACTGCATGGATTTATCCTTTGCTTTAGTTTTGCAACACATCAACAATGAATGTAACTTAAAGGAAAGGGAGCGTGTTTCCAGGTAAAAGGATGCTGAAGCATTTCTTTTCAAAACAACTGAAATTAGTAAAGACGGTGTTCAATTCTGCTTCTCTGAAAACTCAGCCTTCGGTGAGTGCTGGCTTTTCTCAATAGCTCCAAAGGGGGGCTATATGTATTTCACGAATTAGGTTTTTAAATGTTACTGATTATTTGAATCCACCCCTACATACATTCTTTTGTTTCCCAGGAAAGCCACTTAACTTTTTCTCTGTGGCACTCTTACTCAAATTTTGCTTATTTTTTAGTGCTTATTTAGAAGTATCAATGGTTCCTATTTGGGGAGAAGGAAAGAATCAATATATCTTTTTCTCTCCTTTTTTTTTTTTTTTTTTTTAAACACCCAAGCTCAACTATGTCTGATATATTAGAGACCAGATAGGTTTAATGAAATCCGTTTATGATTTTATGAGTAAAATTTCTCCCTGAGCACAACTAAAGCTCACATATGTCATCCCAACAGAACTGAAGTGGTATCTTGGTGGGGAAGAGGTCTTGCTCCTGTTCTTTTCAGAGGGGTGAATGTGAGTTTCTAGCATTTAAATCCACAGTTTTGCATTCAAGCAGCCATCTCATTCTCCTCTGCAAGCGCCAAGTGATGGCACCACAGAGAAAGTGAGCACCATCTGTCCCCACTGCATAATGCTTCACAATGGGAAGAAAGCGTGGTCCTTGCAAGGGGCTGCTATGCTTGCCGCTGCTCTGGCTTCTCACAGAATCATAGAACGGCTTAGGTGAGAAGGGACCCTAAAGGTCTCCCTGGGCCAGCATCATGGAGCGGTGGCTGGGGCAGAGCAGCTCGAGCTTTGGCTCAGCAAGTGGCAGCAAACAGGGAAGGGTGAAGGGAAAGGCTAGCTCTCTAGTTCAGCTCTGGTGTGAACCTAATTAAAACATCATTCAGCTATCAGTATATATATCCTCAATGCAGTTCTGCTTTTTCAAATAGATACCGAAAGTAAATGTTTGAATATCAAAAATTCTAGATAAAAATTATTTCTAATTATAACTATCATTTTTTCACTCACTTTTTTTTCTGTGTATATCCTGCAATTAATTTTTTTTAACAGTTTGAGTCCAGCTATAAAACACTGTGGAAGATTTTTGAATTAAAATGACATTATCTTATCAGGCACCGCTACTGAGCCTCACAGGATACAAGCTATTGGGGATATTCAATTTCTTTAAGCTACTGTTTAAGCAATGATTTCCCCAATGCTACAAACAGTTAGTTCCTTATTGTTCATTTTGAAAAGTTCTGTTTTGTGTTTCAGAATGAGTCCAGAAATTCTGATTAAAAGAAAACGCATAAGCAAAGGTTCAACCTTAAGCATGTGATTTCCCTTGAAATAAATGGTTCCACTTACATATTCAAAGGTAAGCTTGTACTTACTGCTTTGTTGAGTTGGGGCCTCAGACATTTCCAGAGATTTTAATATCACATTTGCAAACCAGATGGTACCGCCTGAGTTTAGTAACAATGGAGCAAAGTGTCCTTCGCTTATACTTTAATCTTAGAAAATGAGATCAAGACATTTTCAGCAACTAGTTGATTGATACTATGTGAAAGCTGAACAACCTTGTTAATTAGGCAGTCCTGCTGAAGTGCCTGAAGTGCACTGCAACCCATAATTAAAAGATAGCATTACAGGGGTCTGCAGAACCAACCTGCTCTAACCCCAAAGCCCAGACTTTCCTGGAGGTGCTCTGCAGCTCAGAGGGGCAGACAAAGGAGTGCTGCCATGGGATCCAGCTACAGAGGTTAGCAGCTTTCAGCTTCATAAAAGGATTAATCAGGCTGGAAAACCAGAAACAAAAGCTGGCCTCCTCCAGCTAGGGATCTGAGTATTCAGACACTAGGTTCCATTTGATTTGTTTGGATTCCCAGCTCACCGACACAAACAACAGAAGTAACATGGGGGCTCCAGAAAGCTCTCCCTGATGCCCAAAGACGCGAGCCTTTGGCACAGCAGCACAACAGGAGTGGCCAAGGAAAGGTTCTCAAGTACACAGGTCCAAAGCAATGAATATTCAGGAGCGCTTACCTTAACGAGAAGACAAATCTGCAGGGAAATTGGAAGGGGGAAGGAGAGGGAAGAAGGTCAAGTTCAAGTACTGACTTACATTGTAGCGGCTGGTTTTGTTGAGACTGTCCTGAAATTGCTTATTGTGGCTGCAGTGAGAACCGCAGTAGGAAACTTTGGCACACAACTTCTTTAGATAAGTTTTCCACAGCTACTCAGTAACTCGCTTGGTTTGCAGATCGCATTCCTTATTTTCAACTCACTCAGCAAGCTTAGAACAAAGCTCACAGATGGATGTGCTATTTTGAAGCAATTAACTGTATATTTAGATATACTCTTAGAACACTTTTGGACACCGTATAGAAATATTTAGTTTAAAATATCACTGCAACAATTGATGTTTCCTGTAGTTTAAATTATTGCCAAAATGTGTGCCCACCTTCTGAGCTCCAGAGGCTCACTTAGGCTTGGATATTTGTTTTGTCTTTATTTAAAGACATTTTGTGCAAATGAAAATATTATTTCTGGAGATGGCAAAATGTCATGTAAAAAACCCATTTCACTCAAAATTCTGAATACTGAATAAACCAGAAAGTGTTAAAATAGCTGAGACTGCACAAAATAAAGAAACGTGGTGATAAATTTGATTCAGAGTATCATTCTCTACAAACGGTACCAGAGTCCCTGTAGGTAATAACGTTTCTAATTTATTACATATCAACATTCAAAACAGTTTATTTCGAAAACTGAAGAAGCAAAACAATGGAAGCCTGTTAAAACCCTATTATTTATTTAAAAATGGTAAAGAATGTTTCTTAAGTTATAAGAAATTACCATATTTTTATGGGTTCTGAGCTCTGCAAGGAAATGTGTATGCAATTATAGTCTGTCTTCTGCATCCGTCTGCTGAGTTTATAGTACGAATAAATCGTGGTTAATCATGTACAGTCTTGTATTTTCTCATAACCACAACAGTGATATGTATGCATGGGGCATCCTGCTGTTTGTTATTGGATTTTTCCTAATTCATATAGTATTTCATGTTTTGCTACTGACGACACAAAACTTTCAGTCCTGTATATGTTAAATAGAATCACATCGCTACAGCGACCAAAGTTCCCAAGCCTTGTTGATTATCATAATGTACACATGGATCATTGTATTTGTTTCCACTGTTTCCACAGTTTTTTTTTTTTTTTTTGAGAAGTGGGATGGGTTTACATAAATGGTAATGAATGTTAGCTGTGTCTCCTGATAAAATAGCAACATATGCCCAAAATAGAACGGAATATTCTTATTTACAGCTCGTCTTTTGTGGTATGTTCTCTCAATTTTCAGTTGTAGATTTTAGGATTAAACTGGTATTCAGTGAGGAAAATTCCCTTAGGCACTATCCGTTCTGAGGCTGATTCACCTTTGTGGTTAATTTTTTTCCCCCATGTCCTCGCTTTTCCAATATCTTTGATAGTTTTACTCTGAACAGCTGAAACGCCTGTCATTTTAAAATGCAGAATTAAAATTCTCTACTCATATAATTATTGGATTAAATTTTGCCTTTGCAGTATTAAAACAAAGCAGACATGGTATTCTTTGAATCCAGATCACACAAAGAGCCAGGCCATCCACAAGGTGAGAGCTCCTCTAGCTCCTGGGCAGGCAGCAGGAAGGACATGCCAACCTTCCCGTGGTCTGTAAGATGAGGAGTCCCAGTTTTAATTATTCATTACTTGGATATGTCCTGGGAGATTAGTACTCATGAGTATAACTTGTCACAAAGCTGTCTAACATAAAATGTATCGCTATCTCTGATGCTGCTCTACTAAATCAAAAAAGACTTGTGATATGCCATATGGTTTTTGTCAATAATAATGGAATCTGCGATCTGACATGATGCACATTTGATTTTCTTGCTTGGAGCACATATACAGAATAACACTGTTTGGGGCTCAGGGCCTAAACTCATGAGCTGGGGGGGGACATCAGCACTGTCACACTCCATTTCAGAGGCACCTTCCCACCAGGACAGCAAATACTGATTGAATTTGCACTTGTACAATTTTTTAAGGATATATTTGGATTAAGATTTAATATTCCAATTGGTTGATTTGCTGGGAGTTCTGCATGGTATTTAGATGCTAATTACTGCACAATTAGAGGGCTAAGGTCAGACAGATCTTCCAGCACTGGAGCACAGAAACACACAGCGTTAAAATATCAAAATTATCCACAAATGCAGATCTGAGGAGGTCTTTAAAAAGACTACCACACATGGGTTTCTGCAGTCCAGAGGTCAAACTTTGCTCTTGCTAATTGCACTTAAGTCAAAGGGAACAAGATTTGACCAGAACGACTGCAGAGCAGAGCAGTGCAGGTTATATGCCTCCTTGTGCTGTGAGACAGCGTGCTCGCTTTTGGGTTTTTGACACTTACACTCTCTCCCTCATTCTCTATATGGCTAAACACCTCACGTGCCCATTCAACATTTCTCACTGAATACCACCCAACAGATCTGCATGTTTGTTACTCAAACGTCCAAGGAGAGATTACTCTGTAAACAGAGATAATAGCGTATCTATCCGTTCTTACATCTTTCTCTGAAATCTGCCTGCAGTAGAAAGATTTCTAGGTTAGGAATGCTGACTTCAAAAGGAAGAACAATCCTAAAGCATTTGAGAGCTGGATGCACAGAGAGGGCACAATCTGTTTTAATACTATCACATCTTATGATCAGAACCTTTCCAAATGCAGGCTATTGCACATGCACTGATTTCTACTTTTCATAAGCTGCAAAGTGGTAACTCAGGTTCTTTCCTGGTTTGAAACACCTGAAGTCTGTCCTGCATTAGGATTAGGTTTTTATTCCTTCCCAGGAACAGGCTATCTGAAAGGTGCTACTTCTGCATTTGACGCTGCTGAAACTGTATTTAAATGCAATGATACAGAAAGTATCTGCCTTTGTCTTTAGCCAAAGAATGGCAAGAAAATACCTCCCGAGGCTGTGGAAAGGAAGATGCCCCTGGCCTAGTGCTACTCCTGAACCACTTGGGTCTGTGCCAGCCCCAGCCGGTCCCATGCTGCCGCTGCCCCTGCTCTGCCGTCACTTGCGGGAGGGGAATCTTCCTTCAGCCTGAGTGATGAAGGGCCCTTGTCCTAAATAACAGGATTAGCTTCGCTGCTCAAGTGAATGGTGGCCTGCTCTACTCAGCTGTGACCAGAGCAACATTCATCAACAGCTGCAGAACACCTTCTTTGTCCTTCTAAGGAAGGAAACAATCGGACTAAGTGGAACTTTCCCCTAGTAACTAAGGCCACATACAACTTGGGAAACGGAGGGAAAGTTCTAGCAGCCTTTGTTTCCCAGCAGCCCCTTGCAGGGCTGTGGGCTGTGCTCCGGCCAGCCCTGGTCTCAAGGCTCCATGCCAGTGTCAGTGCAGTGCTGAGGTGCTGCTGCCTCAGAACACAGCGTTCTTGGAGCTCAGGGCTCTGCTCACACCTTTCAGAGAGAGCTGGGCCACTACTGGCCAGTGCGAGGGTGCCTGTGCTGAGTCCCCAGCCTCACGGCTTCTTGTGGAGAAGCACAAAGGAGCTTCATGCAATGCACAGAAATGCTTGGACTGGTCCCACACTTCTGTCTGTTCCAGCTTCGCAAGGAAGGACTTAGTTCTCTTAGTTCTGGAAAGGACTGAAAAGCCCAATGCTTGTCAGGAATAAATCTTTCACTGAAATCACAGAATAGTTCAGGTTGGATCGAACCTTAAAAATTATCTAGTTCCAATGTCCTGTAATGGGCAGGGACATCTCCCATCAGATCAGGTTACAAAATTATCTGGTTCCAATGTCCTGTAATGGGCAGGGACATCTCCCACCAGATCAGGTTGCTTAAAGCCTCAGCCAAAGTGGCCCTGAACACTTGGAAGGATGGGACATAGAATGGCTTGGATTGAAAGGGACCTCAAAGATCATGGAGCTCAAATCCCTCTGCAGTGGGCAGGGGTGCCAACCACTAGATCAGGCAGCTCAGGAGCCCAACAAGCCTGGCCTTGAATGCCTCCAGGGATGGGGCATTCACAGCTTCTCTGGATAGCCTGTTCCAGTGCCTCACCACTCTGAGCAAAGAATTTCTTCCTAACATCCAACCTAAACCTCCTACCTTTCAGTTTAAACCTACTTCCTCTTGTCCTGCCACTATCTACCTGCGTAAAAAGTCGGTTCCCCTCCTGCTTGTAAAGCTTCTTTTAAGTACTGGAAGGTCACACTGAGGTTTCCCTGGAGCCTTCTCTTCCCCAAGCTAAACGATCCTGACTCCCTCAACCTTTCCTCATAGGATTGGTGCTCCAGCCCTCTGGCCACCTTTGTGGCCCTCCTCTGGACCTCCTCCAACAGCTCCGCATCCTTATTGTGTCAGGGGCCCCAGGCCTGGACACAGTACTCCAGATGGGACATGCGCAGCTTCCCTGCAGTTCTCATACTACTTGTACTTTGCATTTCTAAGAAATATTTTCCCCCCTTGATCTTCTGTAGCATGGCTGCTCCATGGTAGTCAGGAGTATGATGAGCTCAGGGCATAAGAGTCCTTTTAAAGTCAACACTGATCCACCAAAACTGGGGCTGCTAGGATTTATATTGGGCACAGGAGCCATGTTAATAGATAGCCCTTGACAAACCTGATTTACCGATTAAAATAACAATGTTGCGGCATTTATAGAATGTATAAATTTAAAGCTGAACTATACTAGCCATAAAATCTCAGATGCCTTTGCTACAGCTGCGACTGGCAGCAGCACAATGCAGCAGCTAAGCATCACAATTAATAATCTCCAACTGCAACACATTCAAAAAATCAGAGTCCCTTTTGGAGTGTGTTACCAGGTGTCACGTCACATCACACTTCCTTCAGGCAATAGCTCAGACCTGACATAAACAGATGCAAAAGACAAAGCTCAGAGCATTTAGTAATATGGATTCAAAGAGACACCAGGTGGTCTTATTATTCAGGTTTAACTATTGTTCTGTACTGTTTATTTATCATGGGGTTCCTTTAGCCAGGGCATCCACAGAAAAAAGGGTCACTAAGGAAGCTAGTCCTTAAGTGTGGGTACATTAAAATATTTTCACACTACTTGAAATTAGAACTTATCCTGTATTCATAGATGTTGATGGTTAACAAGGAAGAAGTCAGTTCCAAACCAGTGATGTCTGGGATGACCAGACCTGCCCTTGGCCAGCAGGCAGCTCCCCACGCCTCCTGCCCACCACCTGCCTCTGTGCCTCCTGATGGAGAGAACATGGTGCCACATCCTTTAGTGCTGCAACAAACCTGACAGTCAACACCAAAAATATTTAGATTATGAGACAGATTTAAAAATATTCTCTCTCTCTCATTTTTTTTTTCTGTGAAAGGCTCTCTCCAGGCAGGCAAAGCAGGACATTTTGCAGTACTAGTTCTCTTTCTAGTGCAACGGAAGCTTCACAATTCATTTCCAATAAAGGGTGTTGCTGGGTCAGCAATTCCTGTTCTGATTTGGACCAACTCATACTGGGAAAACCAACACTTGGACAATGCGAGGGGTCAGCTGAGGAAGCAAACCCGCGATGTGGGATCCCAGCCAGGGTGAGGCTGTAGTTCCCGCTGCCTGCCCCCCTGTTAGAGACCAGTAATCACTTTGCACACTCTCATCTATGCCAGGTTTCTGGAATTAATGATGAAGTCAGGTGCTGCTGGAAATAAAAATCCCCAGAAGAAATTCTCAGAAAAGCATGCAAATTGAATACTGTTAATTGTGGCTGTTACGACGACTGTATTTAATTCGCAGCATCTTTTGATTGTACACGGCAAGAGATAGCATTGGCACTACACTAAAAGGAAATAGCTAGTCTGAGAACACAACAGCCTGCCACTTCACGTCGAGCAATTAAGCATCCTGCTCACCTTGTTCGTCTGAGTAGTAACCACTAGCATGTATGCAAAAGTCACCCATCATCCCTAACCCCTTCTCAGTGGGATGCACAGATCACCATCCCCATTTTGCAATTAGGGAACCTGAAACCCAGGTTTAAACACTGCAGAAGTAGCAGAGATGAAAATTATTACTGTCATGGTCCTACACAATTTCCATCCAAGCCAGAATAGTAACACCTCTGTAGTGAAGTTCCTGCCCCACAAAAATCTATAGCTAAACTCCTTTCTTACCCCTGTTCCTATTCACTGAACCATAATAATGACAAGGGAGCTATTTGCATGTTCAAAGAAGCAGAACTGAATGCACATAGACTCCTTATAATTAGTTTCACTGCGGCTGACTGTAAAAACACGTAATTTAGGTTCAAATAAGATATACTCTTTAAAACTCCTGAAATGCCCCTCCTTCTGTTTTCTTGCACTCAAATAATAAAAACTAGCACGGTTTGGCTGAAAAATGCTCAACGCAGAAAGGTGGAATGCTGGGCTCTGGATGAACATATTGTGAGCCTGAAAGCTTTATAATCAATTAGCATCCTACTGGAAACCTGACAGCCTGTCGTGACCCATTAGGAGGTATTCTGTGCTCTCAATATCTGTGGGTATTGGGACCATTTACACAGATACCAGGTAAGCTCGTACAAAGCAGAATATGATAAGGTCAGCTCTTTGTTTTATTTCTAAGTGCTTTTCCAAGATGTTTTTTCTCTCTGGTGGAATGAACATGGCACTGGAGCTAAAAATGGCAACGCTGTATTTCAGGTAAGTGGGTTGAAAAGTCATTCTCGCTGGGAAATGAACTCGTGACCTTTTCAATGAAAGGTAAAGCTCAAGTCATAAAAGTTTGCATTTAAGATGCACTAAATATATCGTTGACTAATAGCTCAAGAGGGCAGTAACAACATAGACTGCCTAACAGCTCATGCTAATGCAAACATAATGTGCCATGTAAAAAGAGATTAATCAAGTTTTCCTACTGGAAAACTGACAGCCTGTCGTGACCCATTAGGAGGTATTCTGCACTCTCAATATCTGTGGCTACAGGGACCATTTATGAGCTGACAAACTTGGGTGACTGGTAATACTATACTGGGACAAAAATAAAGTCAGAGATGGGTGTCACATTTCTGGTCCTTTCCAGCATTCTGCTTATAGACATTTCCCTTTCATTTATACTCTGCAAGGTACGACACTGTATGCACACATACCTTGTTTTAATTGCAACATAGTGCATCTGCTGTGCAGTTAAAGTAGGAACATTCACTAGTTTGTAAGGTTTTCGTCAAGGAAACAACTTTAAAACTGGTAAGTCCATTCAAACCATATCTGATTTCCTTCACAAAACCAGAGACAACAGCCCAGTTCAGATTATAACTTAAGCTCAGCGATGAGTAAATAAGATTTAATGACAATATCAGCACACTTTGATGAGGGCAACCTCAAGTCGCTGCCTCATCTCTTCTATAAATTGGAATCCACTCTGATTAGACTCCATTTGGCATTCTGCTGTGCATTACTCAGTTAATGCGGTGCTTATATGAGCTATACTTAATGAGGCAGCAGGCGTGCCTTCATTTTTAAGCAAAACCTTATCTACATGTCTATAGCTGATTTCATAAATGAGACAGCAGATCCTCAGACCCTGCTTGCTTTCATCTGAGAGCTTGAAAATACCGTATCCTGCAGAAGTGGAAGGTAAAATATTGCTTCCTAAAACCTAGGATGCCACTTGCAAAATGTTGTGCAAAATAGAAGATTTAGAAAAAAAAAAGAAAAAGGCTTCCACAGAGTGATAGCTTTAGCTGTCTTGGTTCTTCTCTGCTGTGTTTATGAAGGCAGTGTTTCATCTACTTCTCGTGCATATCACATTGATTACTTTCTTGGGGAGTTGCTGGGTGAGGTAGTTAAGTAAATACTAAAATTTTAAGCAACAGTTTCACATTGCTATGTTCTAAAGTAAAGTACATTTCAGTGATTTAGAAGCTCTTGAGCTAATTGGTTTACTGGCCTTATATAGCTCCAGTCTATCAAAAAATGCTGGGAGATTAATTCCCCACCTCCCCGCCCCAGCTACTGCAGAGGTTATTTATCCTAGGCAAGGCCAGTGCCAAAGGCTACCAGATCAGAAGGAGGGCCCTATGCATTTATTTAAGTGAAATTATAAGGTGTGCTATTACAGCGAGCTGGGATCTGTAAGCTGATGGAGGCTGCTCCGTCCAGTCTTAATTATTATCACCTTTCGTAACCCAGAGACTCCACCAATCATGATTATTTTGATTGAAACAAACATCACCCACTTGATAAAAAAATTTGGCAAAGTAGATGCATTACCATAGTATATTTACCTTTATTTTTCCTGACAGAAACAGTGCACACTGGTCTTACTATAACAAAACACATAAGAAATCACTTAGGGTAGGGAGTGCTTCCAATAGCAGTGCTACGGCAGCTTAGGGCAGGGATTTAGCAGCGCAACAGATCCGTGCCTGGATTAGAGCCCCTTTTGGGTTTATGTCACATCTAATTAGCTTGATACTAGCTTGGGCAAATGAATCATGAATTGCAGGCACACCTTTCGCTGCCACTCAGGAATATTCTATGTTAGGAATGACAATTTCAAAATATTTTGAAATTATACTTCATTTTTGGACATGAAATTTGAAAGCATGCAATATTCTCTTCTTAGTTAAACTGACTTCTGGAAAATCACTTTTTATGATAGGAATCCTTCTTTAACTCACAGTCTCAAGTATGATAGTTGGCACAGTTTAGTCTAAAGATGTTAGGCTTGGTCTGTGATTATACTACTGACATGGGTACAGCACAGAAATAGTGATGAAAAATCACTAACTGTTGCTATGAACTTTGATAGGCTGCGCTATTCCACCAAATTAGTTTCACCATAAAATACTTTTATAAGCTGAGATTCAAACCGATTAGTTGAGAATTTGCTATCAGCAATGAGATCTCAGATAAAACCAAATATTTACATCTCTATGTCCATAAAAGAAAGTTGCACAAGGACAATCTGAACCATGATAAAACCATAAGGTTTCATCTACAGCAGCACTATCAATAAAATCAGGCATGTCTGATGGATTCGAAGTACCCTCCCTACACTTTTGTATTTACTTCCCCGCATCATCATTACAAGAGGTGTACCAGTACATGCTATGAGTTCTCACAGAGTATCATGTGCTTCTAAATTTAAATCTTGGACATGAGGCAAGAGTTAGAATTCCTAATTCATAACACTTCGTAACTGTTCCCAGTCACTTAAAACCATATCACAATAGTCAGCATTAGACATCACCAGTACTGTGGAACAAAGCCTAACGTCTCTTTACTATCCCAGAACTAAAGTCTCAGCTGCAGATGAGGAATGGGAGCTATCTGTGCTCACATGCCAAGCCTGCTCCCCTCACACCATGTGCACCTGCAGAACGTAATCCCTTCTTTGGACTCACCCTGCCTTCCACCTTTGCCATACTAAGTCTAAGTGAACCCATTCTCCGACGTGCCCTTCATGTGCTGCCCGTCTCCTGGTGAAGAAAATCCTATGTACCTCTCCTGAGACTGTGGACTCAATCCTGCAGTGTACTCCTCCAAGGCAGGAGCACCTCGCTCCTTGCATCCTGCTCACACAGCTGCCCACCAGCTGCACGAAGCCCCAGAGCATGTAGTGCAGGCAATCAAAACAAGGTCGGTGGTTGCTCATACTGGACTTCCCTTTGTGCCTTTGGACGTTTATTTACTGACTCATTTGTCAGGAGCAGACAGGACCTTAACTGAATGGAACACAGAAAAACTGGGGTTAAAAGTGACCTCTGCAGACCATCATCTAGTCCAAACTCTTATTCAAAGCAACTCTAACTTCAAAACTGCACCATGCTTCTCAAGGATCTGGCCAGCTGCTTTTGAAAGCCTCCAAGTATGGCGATCTCAGACCCTCTCTGGGCAGCATGTTCCCTGCTGCGGTGCTCTCATTGTGAAAAATTATTTCCTTATGTCCAGCTAAAACTTCTCTTATTGCAACTTGTGCTTATAGTTTCTTGTCATTTCGCTGTGTGATCCTAAGAAGAGTTTGGCTCCACCTTTTATACAACCCCCTTCTTTAGGTAGTGAATCACAGAACTGAGTTGGAAGGGACCCTTAAAGGCCATCTAGCCCAACTCCCCACCATGAACAGGGACACCTCCAGCTCCATCAGATGCTCAGAGCTCCTCCAGCCTGACCTTGGGTGTCTCCAGGGACAGGGCACCCACTACCTCTCCAGGCAAGAAAGAGGAATGATAACCCCCTGAGCCTTCTCTTCTTGTTAAACAAATGCAGCTCTCTCTTATATCATATACTCCAGCCCCTGACTATTGCAGTGGTCCTCCACTGGACTCTCTTGTACTCAGGTATCCCCTAATCATTGGCAGCATTCGAGATGCATACTCAGACATGCCAAGCAGAATGGAAAGATCAGCTCTGTCACCCCGCTGGGCCTCCAGCCAGCTGTGCTCTCAGCAAGGTAAGAGCATTGCAGGGCAACCTGAGGCCTACATTAACAATTTGTTTTGTCTCGACACAAATAAGGGAAACCAAGAATTTTCTGTAATCATATATGTTTCACCCATTATTCTCTTTTCTTACCATTTTCCCTGTAAACTCAGATTACTTTGACATCTTGGCAGGGCTGTTTTGTGGGCAGTTCTTTCTCAATTCAGCAAAAGCAATGTGATGGGAAGCAGAAGAGATTGCAATACACTAACATTTTAAATGTGTTTTTGAAGAGGCCTTTGGGCACAGATGTTCCATAAAACTGTATTTATTATTATAATAATCTGCTGAAGAGTGCAGCTGTTTATTCAGGGGTCTGAATATTGAAGACTCCCTAAATCTAATGATTCCTTGTCTGCCCCACTCACTGCACTTCCAACACTAATAAGAAATACAATTTTGAAAAATCTGTATATACCAACATATCATAGAACACCATGGAATAAATATTGACTTACAGCATAAATAGTGCCATAAAAAAACCTTTCAGAAGGAATCCCTTCAAAGTACAAGTGGCATCAAAATAACTGCTGAGGAAAAGACTCAAACCCACAATACAGGGGCAGTATTTGAGCTTAATGCCCAAACTGTAGTACATCAAGAGAAGATACCTGCCAGTTCTCTGGCTTGTAATGGCACTAACACATGGGCAAATGACTCTGGTTCAACACTTTTGATGGACGCTGGGGAGAAGAAATGTAAAGTCCATAGGACTTTCAAAATACTGCTGGTCCGATCACTCAGCAATTTGGTACTATGTTACTGGTCATGATTTTTCCCTGTTAGTTCAGGGAGGGGAACAACTTGAAACCCAGAAATGTGAAAAATCTGTGACAAAAATACAAATGTTGTAATTTTTGTTTTCTTAGATGATGTGGCAACTCCATGAGAAAACAAGGTCAGAACTGCATCGCTAATCTCGTCTGGCATGCCACGACGGAACGCGTTTTTGTCAGTCAGCGCAGAGATTAGAAATTCCAGAACAGTCAGAAAAAAAATGAGTTTAAAGATGTACGCTGTTCTCATCTGTAGCCACAAGAGTTTTGCCTGGCTGTAATGATCTCTTCTGATTCTGTTTCCTGGAAAGCTGCGTGGGATCTGGAGCCTTCCCGTCTCTGCTGTGCAGGTGCCACAGTGTGAGCTTCCTTGGAGAGCCTTCCCTTGTGCTCAGCCCTTGCCACCGGAGCACGGGAGCCCTTGGAGCACCTGGCTCTCCAATGAGCTGTTGGGCACGGCAGGCTGGGCCTTGCCCACTGCAGATGACACTGGGAACAACCCAAATCACAACCACTGCTTTTATCAGCCTCAAGAGGGTTCACATTGGCGTCTGTTTAACGTGGTATGTAAAACTATTGTCAGAAGCAAGCTCTGGGGTGTCTCCAGAGGAAACTGCAGCTCTACAAACCTCCTTCTGAGCCTGCTCTTGTAAACTGTCATGCTCTCAGCTCTTTCTGAGAAATCCAGATTTTTTATATCCACCCAGTAATGAAAGTGTTATTTTTGGAGATATTAAATTCATATGCTATTGCAATTCCAGAAACATTGTATCCCACTGTGGAAAAGCACCATTTGCTCATCTGTTTGTGAACTCCTCAGTCTGTAAATGGCTGAAATCCTCTGCCTGTTTACCTATTTATAGAGAAATCTAAGCAAAACCTGTTAACTATTCACTATTTTAATATTAAATACTCTAATTTCCTAAACAATGTACAGAGAAACATTTGAATTATTTGTTTGCTGGTGATTGTTACAGAGGAAACTGCTTTTGAAGATGGGAAAGGGTTCATGTCGTCAAGTACCGGGACCCAACAACTCCCACACCTTGCACTCTCGCAGTTACTGTACTGACCCTACAGCAAGACGACCCTCTGGAGAAGTGCTTGTGCTTCTTCCTTCTCCTTCACTCTTCCCAGCCAGGCCCAGATGAGGCTAACACCCACACAACAAATGGCAGCATGTTTCACAGCGGCTGTGCTCCGCACAGGAGCTCAGTGCCCAGCCTCACACTGCCCATGCAGTACATGTTGTGGGCTCAGGAAACCCCTTCCAGCAGCCTGGGCTCAGCCACTGCCCAGACTGGCAGCACAACCCAGTGTCACTCATGTCCAGCCTCCTGAGCTGCCAAGTGTGCACGTTCCCTAGGATATTCATACACTTCAAGGATGAATAGTCCAGAAGAACAAAAGAAGTTAGTCCAGACAGAGGTGTTTCTGGCTACAGCATGTATTTTATGGTAATAAAAGATGCAGAAACCACCAGTCCTCTCAGTAAAGCACCAGCTGGCTCCACTTGCTGCAATAATAAGCTCTGCTCTAAAATCCTGGATTTCCATGTCTTGCGCACCAAGTACACAGTCACTGACTGCTCTACAAACTGCTTACAGCCACATCTGTGGTTCTGAGTTTCCACACAGTTGCTGATGTACAACAAAAGCCCCTGACCTGGTGCTGCTGCCTTTGTTTTGAGAGTACTTTCAGGTTCTGTTAGAACAGCAATGGCTTACGTCTCCAGAAACTTTCACTCTGCCATATTTCATACCCTTTTAACGAGAGTAACATGCTAGGCATGGTTATGGAGTGTAAAATCACACTTAGCATAAGGTCTGATGCCACAGTAGATTAAAAGTGGAGGGAAGAGTTGAAGTAGTAGTAAAAGTGAGTGCAGCAACACACAACACTGCTTCTTCCAGTACATAAATTTATCACATTTTCCCAGAGCCATTAATTGAGTCATTGCTCCCTATCCATGGAGCCCATTTGCTGCAGGAACATCAGCAGAGAAAGAAGGTTGCTGCTGAAGGACTATAGAGTGTGAGTGAGCAATGGTTTCCAAGTGCTCAGCAAAGCAAAATAAATTTTTACCGGAACAGTTAAAGGCACCTCTTCCCCCCTGCACCTGTCCTCCTGCCAAAGAGAAGCTTCCTGGCCTCACCACTGTGGCTTTTGAGTTGTTCAATAACAGTCACATGCAATTTTTATAACGGGAAAAGCGACCTTTTTTGCTTCACCTTATTCTCAAAAACAATGAGCCGTTTTCTTGCTCAAGCTTTATTAAAATTAATTTTTAAACATAAAGAGTCAGCAAGGACAGGAAATTTTTGCTTTAAAAGTGAAAGATTCAGAAGATATAAGCAGCTGCTCAAATAACCCGTGGCCATGAGCTGCGGAGGTTGGTATTTAAGCTGGCATGTGATTTTAGGCACTTAGGCAGCCTCCAAGAAACAAAAAGTCAAAAATCACGTGCTGCAGATGCCATGCAGGTAAGGAAACCGCGATAGCCTGGGACTGTAAACATGAGCCCTAATCAAGTAACTTCTACAGCAAGGCTTGAAGTTCCACACTCATTCAGGAGCCTGGTGTAGACACAACCTAATGCTGCTCTTAAATTGCTACAGTATTTCTCACAGTGCAATGGTAATATATTCTGTATCCAATCCAATGTTAATTTTTATGCCTCACAGTAGAAAGGGCATTGAGGTTGAATTGTGAATGCTGTGGGAATCATAACACTGAAAAACACATCTAAATCTCAGCCTTAAAGTTTTGCTAACATATCTTTTACATTTAATTTCCTTTAGGGGGAAAAAAAAAGAGAAAGAAAAACTGAACAACTGGCCATTGTTGACTTTGCCAGCAAAAAGAACCGAGATATCCCAGTGTGGGTTATCTGAGAATCTCCATCACACACCCACTTCTTCTCTTACCAGCATTCTTAGCAAATATCACTGTGCAGACACACCCCAACGAAGTCTGCTCTATGATACCTTCACAAAGTCTCATGCAATAATACGAATTAGTGGGAAAGGGGAGCAAGGATGAGAAAAAGCTTTTCATCTTCACACATAACCTCAAGGATATTCTGGGTTTATGGTTCAGAAAAGAAATGACGTGAGGCAAAGTTGTATCAGCTAGTGACTCACGGACAGCTCAGGTCCCCTCTGTGGAAGAATCACAGCACAGAGGTACTTACAACAAGGTGAAAAAAAACAACAGAGATGAGCAAAGCTGACATTCCCACTGAAAAGAGCCTTTATCACTCCTCAAGTGATACAGGAGCAAGGTGCAATAAAGATTCTTTACAGCCAAAATGCCATTTTGTTGACTAGTGACCTCCTGTCTTCTTTGCACTTTGAAAGTCATTTTAACTGACTTTCAGATGCACTATTTCTGTTGCTTTTCCTTTTTCTTTTAAGAGTTAGCAAACAGCCCAGTTAAACTTGTCCTTTTCTTGTATCCTGGGTATTTTAAAGGAATATTACCACGATCAGATCTGGGAGTTTTCTAACTCTAGATATCTCTTCAATACATATGATTTATGTATAAAGACATAAAGAATTAATGTATTTCTTTCCTCATAGAGGTCCATACAAAAAGCAGAACACCAAGGCTGACATGGGAAAACGAGTAGGTTACAAAAAGTAAGGGAACACCGGGCTCTTAGAACCAAAAATCAGCATTCCCTATCTATGCTGGTGCCAGGAAAGATTGCTGAGAAGAGCTGGAAACAGAGGGAATGACTGGGACAGTGCTGAATCAATTTTATTACCTTTTAATCACGAGGGCTCTGCTTCTCTGAACTCTTTCATATAAAATGGCTTAGGTCAGAGGGGACCTTAAAGCCCATCTAGTTCCAACCCCTGCTGTGGGCTGGTTGTCACCACCAGCTCAGGCTGCCCAAGGCCCCATCCAACCTGGCCTTGGGCACCTGCATAGATGGGGCACCCACAGCTCTCAGGGCAGCCTGTGCCCATCATGACGTTGCATTAGAGCAGTACAAAATGGAAAGAGATGAGCAGGTTCAAATCCATATGCCTGAAACACCAGGAGGATTACATGATTCCTGCTTTTTCACCTGATGTTCCCCCATGGGAACCTGTTTGGAGCAGTCAGGCAGGTGTGTCTGTGTGTACACAGATATGTATGCACAGATGGTATATACGTCTGCTTTCCAATACACGGTTGTGAAGATCTCACAGCTTCTAAAAACACAGACATGTTTTTGGAGCTATGCATTTTTTATAGGGTTTGCCGTCTCCCATTTAAAAGTGTTTTCCTCCTCCAAAAACTATCTTGGTTTGAGGAAAAGGCATGAGTTTTGGGGGTGGTCTGCCTCATAAAGAGCCGTGGGGCTCAGTGCCAGCCAGCTCTTTTCAATTATCAGGTCCAGGTGGGAAGTGTCAGGTGGTTCCCATAAAGGCTGAGGAACTGGCTGTCTGGTGGGAGGGTTTCTGTGAACTCTGTTTTGACTGAGGGAAAAAAGGGCTGAAATTGGGTTCTACTAAGTTCAAAAAGCAACCTGACTCCTGAAGGTGTGGTGCTAGATGTTGTTGGGCTATGGGGACCTAGGTGTGCTACCGAGTCCATTAGATGTGTTTGCATTATTTCAAAGCCATGGCCACAGCAAACAAACAAAGAGTTCTCTCTCCCACCTCATCCCCAAATGAAACAAAACAAATGCACAAAGAAAGCAACCCAACTCCAAAGAACCCACCATGCACATATTAAAAATGCTTGCTAATGTACACACAGCAGAAAAAATAATAAATAAGCAATCATCTGAAATGACTTTTACATTACAAATGGTTCCTGAATGAGGCCTAATGGTGGAAGCATCATTGCAAACTCTTTCTCATTTGCTGCATGCATTTAAGGTAACCATTCTGCCCAATTTTCTGTTCTTTTGCTGACAGAAAGGGACAGATTCCTCCTTCTTTACACAAGAGCTCCTTCATGCTGCCTGGGTGGTAGTGCACTTGTGCTCAGTCCCTTCTTGGGAAGCTGAGGATGGAGCTGGAATGATTATTGTTATGCAGTAACTATTTTTCCTCTATCTTTTCTGAGAAGGGAAAAACATACAAAACTACTGGCTACATCTGCAGTGCACCAATTAGAGATAGAGAGGACAGGTATTTAGTCTCCACGGATGGTTCAAGGTTAGAGAAAATTACCCACTTTTAGCAGATAACAGAATCCTAACTATCTGCCTTAAACTAGGATTGACCATACACTATCTGAGCTGATAGTAGGTACAATACTTCATCTAAAGACAGGCGTATTTGCCTTCTAGTTTTACCACTATCTAATATTATTTTGCTGACCTTGAGTCACACTGGCAGAGGAATTGATGCAACATGAAAGGATGTGACACAAGGCAATCACCAACATAACAAGGTACGAAAAGCCTCAAGAACTTACATCTTCAAGAATAGGACACCTACTACCCAGTCACACAGAGACTTTTGAGTTGCTAACCACTACAGGAAGATACAATATGAATCAATACACGTCCACTTTATTCACAAAATGATGGATAATGCAGCAAGCTGGCTAGATTTACCTTAATTTGCAAATCAATTTGCTACTGTTTTTTTTTTTTGGAAAAAAAAAAAGACCAAAAAAACCCAACAACTCAAAAAACCACTGATCAATTTGAGATCAAAATAGACCAAAGTGCAGTGGGAGCTTCTGGCCCCACCTGCTCGGCTGTGCCCTCGGGGCAGCTCTCAAGGCAGGAGCAGCTAGTGGGACCAGGCAGCTGCTGGGACACGGGGCACAGCTGCACAAAACTGCCAACAAATTCACCTCTGGGGAGCCCTGGGTGCTGTCTGGCACTCGGCTGATAGATAGTACGGATGAGTTAGAATTTCAACATGTGAGCTTTCATCTCCATGGCTCACAAAGCACTACAATGCAAGCAGATCCAATAAACAGCCAAACCACAGGCTGCCCTCGCCCCACCCTGTTGCTCCACAAACCCAATCCTCTGCTATTAGGTTCTCTCTGTTGTGACTTCATACACAAAACATCACATCTGGGTAGTGACCGACAGGGCTAAGGGCAGCGGGTGGGAGGGCTCTGCTCTCGGGGAGGGCAGGGGACCAACCTTCCATCATGGCTCAGCCCAGCCTGGGGCACACCAGCACGGAGACACGGATGGCTCAAGGAACTGGCTATTCCCAGGCAGATCTCTGAGACTGCACAGCCCATTTCTACAGGCTGTGTGTAGCTGTTCTCTGCAGCTGGCACTGCTCTTGCTACTCCAGCCTTTATCATTTTGCACAGGGGCAGGGGAGAGTGGAGCACTGGGAGCCCTCTCCTTTGTGGGAGGCCAGCTGAGCCAAGTCAAATCTTTTTGTCAATGTTAATTCTGAGACACAAAATTACAAGACCTGATGCATGGAGTGCTGTGGGATTTTACACTTGGAAAACAAGCCTAAAAACGTCCTCAAATATGAGAATATGAACAGTACCTTTCTGTGGTGAATCCATACGAGAGCTACACACAGACTCATCTATCACAGTTTTGTAGCAACAGAAGTAATTACTGCAGTCTTTTAACCAGCAAATCCCAGAAAGTGCTTTTGAGCGAGGGTGCAGGAGGAAACAAATTTCAAAGCACATGAAAAGTATTTCCTGTGTGAGAATTTTAAAGGGAAAGCAGCTGTAAGAATGAAGATATTCAGGAAGAAGATCAGAGCTGTTAAAATACTCAGATGCTCTTCTGTGTCCATCCCAGAGCAGCACGTTACAACACACACGCAAACCAGACCAGAGTTCATCCATCTCCTTTCACTCTTGGCTGTTCTTTCAGAGGAGAAGGAGAATACAGCTGTAGAGGAACAGTTTAAAGCTTGAGCTCTTGATACATATGAGGATAATATGTCTTCATTTTCAAAATACAGATGGATTATTTCCACAGATGATTTGCAGATGTAACATTTAGCTATTTAAAGACTAGAGGCTTTTTCAACACTTTTGGGAGAGTGGTAGAAAATCTTGTTTGTGGCAGGACTTAAGCTGAAATTGTAGAGCTGTTCCATCAGTACCCATAGCACCCATCACATTTTTGTTCTTTGTTTCATTCAAGGGTTTCCCTTTTTTTGTCTTTGCCTTTTCTCTGTCTCACACTTGGCTCTTTTCTGCCCGTGTCCATAGCAGCATCCACTGGTGGATTGCAATGATGCTGAGATGGCCTTCTGCCAGGGGAGGAACAGAATCAGCGAGCAACAGGCAGTGCAGTTCGAGGTCATTCTGGTTTTCTTCCCTCAAGCACCATACCTTTCTAAGAGATAGCACCTGACTATTCTGTCAATCCTGCTAATCTTGGTAAAGCAGGACTCATTCTGTTGTCTGTTTTAACTAATGTGTCAGTGGGAGGCCAATAAGAAAGCACAAAGCATGGAAAGTTTAATGGGACATGTGCTAACAGGTACAACATTAAGTGCAGGACATTTGACTTGCCTTCAAATGCTCCCAGAAGCATTAATTTTTTATTTTTATTTTTTTAGGACAAAGAAGGAGCCCCAAATGCATGTTTATTTCTTATTATCATGCCAGACAACTGCTACTTATTAAAAGACTTGATCCTACCTTAACATGTTCTGTACAAATATATAAAGAAAAAATATGAAGAAAATTCAATGCATTTGTAACTAGTTATGGACTTCACACACGTGCTTGCAAAAAAAAAATGGTTGAATATTGTTAAATCAAAAGCTTTAAAGCAAATCTGGGATCATTAGAATAAGATTGCCCATGTGGCCAAGCTGAGTTTATATAACCATGTTCTGATCATTTTGTCTAAAAGCACAAAAATATTTTGAGAGAAGTAGATGGAGGAGATAAGAGGTGGATGGATGTTGAGGTCATTATTGGAAGATGGCAGGCATAGATGAAAGGACACAGAATAAAAGGCAAGAGTAAATTAATACAGAAGGGTTTTGTGGGATGCGCCAGAAGCACTATGTATATAGAAGTGCATTACTTAGATGTAAGTACTAACACATTTGGGGGAGGAGGGCTGAAAAACATAAGGACTCGAGGGATTGAGTGTCCTGTCACCCTGAGGAGTGGAATAGAGCCAAAGAAAGAATAATTTGAGGTGAAACAACAAGCAAAGCTTACTGACTGTGCCATTTATTTGCTTCATATATTTACTTTCAGCTGCAGCCATCCACTCACTGTTGGCATGTGTCCAAATAAAAATTTGTGAATCTCACAGATTAATTATTAAACCCTTTCTTATCCATAATTACCAATAATAGCCAACCAAAACAAAAACAAACAAAAACAACTACCACCTTTACTTCACCTACTTCTTCAACAACAACAACAAAAGCCCAGAAAGAGAAATCTGGACTATGACACATTCCACAGAGGCCAACTAGCTGGAGTACTCTCAGATGATAAGAAATGACTATCCCAAGACAAAAGTAATTTAGCAAAAGCCCTTCAGATGTGTTCTTTAATTACTGCCAAGTCTTCCCCCTTCAAAATTTGACAGTGAATCCTGAGTATTAACAATGATCTCAACTGCCACGAGAAGATCACAGGGAGAAATCATATCTTGAGTAACTGGAACTTGGATTGAGAGTTGGAGAACCTAAAGAAGGGCCCAGGGATAAGGTGGTGGAAGTGAGGACCACCTGATGTGGGTGCTATATGTATGTACAAAAGAGAATTTTTTTGCTGGACTATACAGACACAACAGTGAGCAAGGGGAAAAAAAGCAGTTACACAAAGAGTTATCCACTGATTGAAATAATTATAGATAAACAATTTAAAGTTACAGATATTCAAGGCTAAACCTGATATTCACCCAGTTCAGACCTGAGGTTTTTTCAAGGTTCTCAAATGAAGTTCAGCACAAGCCATGGACTCAGCTTATTTTCTGTTCAGCCCCAGCCCACTGTTTTAGCCACTGCCTGTATAATGCTTTAAGAATGGCAGCAAGTTTGCTTTCAGCTGCTGAAAACTTTGACACTTCTGCAGAAACATAAATGAGTAGCCCTTTAAAGAAAAAGAAAGGTAGGAATAAATTTGCAAGTAGGCCATGCCAACACAGAAATCAAACTTTTGAAATGACGTGACCAAAGGCTGCAAATAATGACAGAGAGGAAAATTCTGAAGTTGCTATGGTAACTATTAACAATTCAGACAGGCTGTTGATATAAGATCTTATAAAATATGTCAAACCAAACATTTTATTTATAATTGAAAACACTAACACTGACACTTTCCAATTAACAGAAACTAAAAACAAATTCAAGATGTATCTTAGCAAAGACCTGAGAGTTAAATCTGAGACAACACTTCAATTCTACCTGGTTACTTTGCACATCCTAAAACACCTTCAAAGACCTTTTATGCTAAATTTTTTTCATGCTTGGCCATAGCCTGGAGAAAGGCAGAAGTAAAATCAATTGGTTTCTTTTCAGTTATCTTCTCTGGGAGAGGGAGAGATGGGAACATCTTGATTTTTTGCCCCTGACATAATCACTCTGGTGTTTAAAGATCATATTGTAACTGTGCACTGTACACTGCTGTCCTTACTTGGAATAAGTTGAGTTGCTCCATTGTTCCCATGTCAGTGGATCTAGTTAACTTTGCAGATGAAACAGGGAAACTCTTTCCCAGAAAAACAAGCTTTTTAAGACCCCAGTTCTGCAAAGTACTTAAATCTTTGCAGAGATTACTCATGTAATTGAAATTTAGCATGAGATTAATTTATAATGTGGTCTAATTTATTCTGTGGTGCAATTGTAAGCTTAAAAGGAATGTTAGAGCTTTCACATTGTGTTACAGAAGCCAACACTCTTCTGTGCTTGTGGTCATGTTGGAATGGGAAGGACTGTAGGTCCCTGAGTTCAACCCGCTGAAGGACCTCGGATCCTATGTACAGCTTTGCTGACAGATGGCCTCCGATGCTATATGCACTCTATCCCCTCAGTCATCAGTGTTGTTGCCCTGACCCATCTTTGGGCATCTCTACCAATAGAATGACCTCCCATACCTTGGCTGTGAGAGCATGTGTGGGGCAAAGGGGCTGTGGGTAACCACATCTACCTAATGCCATCAGGGCCCCTTCGGCTGCCAGTCCACCTGCCGGCATGGAGCACGCTGTGTCAACACTCAGATGTGCTGGTGGCTTGTTCACAAAGTCCTGCATGTCACCACGCTGTCTAATACTAACTTTATGGATAACTGATGTTTTAAGACATAAATATTACAGAAGCAGATTAATCATTTATCAGGATGGAAGACAAAATATACTTGTGAGGATCTGAAATAGCAAGAAATGACCTTACTTTCAAGATCTCATCTAGTTTCATAAGCTAAGGAACTGGAAGCTGGGTAGGGCCTGGCTGAGAGAACATCTGCAGACATGATAGTCATGTTTGCAATTGTTTCACATACTATATTAGTTTGCCTGGGTTTTTACTGGTCTTCTGTAGTTGGCGGAGACATTAGATGGAATCCAAGTGTCACCATTTCACACTAGATATTCAGGGAACAATGGGATGGAAATGTTTAACCTGCACCTGTCTTTATCAGATCTTCTCCACTAAGCAGAAATTAGATCCGTTCAGAATTTGCATGGGAAAGACCGAGTGGCAGACAGAAATTACAGAATACAAACCTTCTGTGCTGCTACTAAGGTGCCAATCTGTGCTGGGACAGCAGTTCTGGGTGCATGCACTTTTTGGACCTTCTCAATCTATCCCCATGGCCCAATGTGGCAAATCCAATGCAAAACCAAAAGCTCTAACCTCTAACGTACCTGGCACAGCCTCAAAGGGGCAGAGATCACTCTGTTTTTAACAAAGGTGTCAGCCATGGCTCCCTGTACGTGGTCTCTGGTCTGCACTGAGAGCAGGAAACAGAGGAGCCACCTCCGGAAGCCACAAGGCTCTTAAGAAAGAGATCACTGACTATAAGTGTGGTTCACCTGACACAAGGAAATTGACTATTTCAGTTTTTTTTTCCCCAGGTAAATGCTCTAACCTTATGTCTGAGCCAATAGGATAACAATGCTTCCTGCTAAGCAGTATGAAAAACTGCTACTGAAACAAAAGCACTAGAGTCAGCTACTGGCACAGTGATACTGTAGCAATATAACGGCATTTCTGCATAAAGAGTCACCCAAAGATTATAAAAAGAACTGGCTCATTTCCATGGAAGCAAGAATACGCACAAGGACTGCGCAGTAGGGCAAGTCCCTGCTGGTCATGCAGCAAGGTGTCTGCTGGAATGCTCGATCCCAGGGAGCAGAACTCGCCATCACTGGAGAACTTAACCGCTTGCTCTGCTGCAAATTTCTGCACTTATCAAGTAGTAACACTGAAATGGCACTGATCTATTCATAACATTATCATTTCCTATAGAGAAATCTCGTAACACTGTTATACTGTGTGGATCACAGTAACTAGTTCAATGATACTTACATAAATGTCAGGAGACATTGGCTGTTTTCACCTCATTCCAAATAAATTATTGTAATTTTATTGTTTTTATGTCAGCAAATCATATTTTTTTCGAGCAAGATGTATTAGGATGGAGTTTGGATTTCTGTTTAGAGAAACATGCATTTTTCAAATGTCAAACTGTACTTCGCTGAGAGCCTTGGAGCAGCCTCACACGAGAGAGTTCCCATGGGCAAGGCTGGCTTCAGACAGCTCCATCTCCCCCTTGCCTAAGCACGCAGCTTGCCCTTGGTGTTGTGGTTTCCATCCTTTCAGAAGCCCTACAGATACTCTGATGAGGTGTCACCCAGCAAGGCAAGTTTTAAATTAAATGGGACTTGCACTGAGGGGAATTCCCCCATGGAAGCCTATCCCAGCTACCTGGACATTTTAGGCGTCCT
This sequence comes from Numida meleagris, assembly GCF_002078875.1. Taxonomy (NCBI): domain Eukaryota; kingdom Metazoa; phylum Chordata; class Aves; order Galliformes; family Numididae; genus Numida; species Numida meleagris. Next base: position 9,349,404 of record NC_034417.1, on the reverse strand, counting down.
CATAGAACACAGTATGTATACAGTGGGCTCCCAAAGCAGCCTACATTTTCCTTGTTGACCATTTCAAACAGAGACATTAAACCCTTAAGCAGCTGAAATTCAGTGATCACACGTTCACTGCAAAGTTTATGGGTACTGTTTATTGTACACATATTTTGCAGGATAACATATGCCCCTCTTCATATAAATTATTTGCAGGTGCTGCTAAATCTCTAGTAATCAAATAGCCTACATCTAATATGTCTAATTAGCTTATTTAGTAATTGTGATGGAAACATAGGAAGACATTTACTGGTGTCCCTTCAGATATCCTTAAAAACGAGGAATGTCACTGGGGGGATGTCATAATGTGGGTGTTTTTTCAGCCCAGTCAGTATGCATCATTTTAATGTAACTCTGATCATAGCCCCATTGTGCCTGCCAATCCCAATTAACAGAATCACCAATCCTAGGGCTGAATTCATTGCTGCCTGTGCAGCTTACTGGGACGCGAAGCAGTAGACTTGCAGTCTACAGCCCTCTGAAAAGCAGCCATGCCTCTGGGAACTGCGCTCAACTTTTCTCAGCTGTGAAATCTCTCTGTAGCAAGACATGCTCCTGTCACATGTTTTTTCTTATGGAAGGGTGAATATTTGCCTTTTTTGATGACTCCAGTATAATCAGTGGAACATCAAGATGAACAAATATATACAGGAGATAGCCTTGCTGTTAATCTTAAAGTTACCGTTCAGCCTTGAAAACTAGGGCAGGTTGGTTTATCACTAAAAGTATTTGATTTGCACCTGCAGAACAAGTGATCAAATCTGAAAATGAAATGACATCAGGCTAATTATTTTTTGCTAAAAGCCTATGTGTATACCATGATACATATGTTAGCACACAGCTGGTGTTGTGCCAGCTTAGCGTATCCCAGACATACAACCTAATTCATACATGAGGCACCTACATGGAACAGCACCAGCTCCCTTCTGCCAACATCAAGTGATACTACTTCGGTGAGTAGGGGAGCAGTAGGTTACTTTTATTGTACAAGATCTTTCTTGGCAAAAGATAGCACCAAGACTTCCAGCAGCAACAACCAAAAGGCTCTTCACAATGCAAAGATAAGCAACATCTTTTAATATCTCCAGGGACTTTCCCTAGATTCTGTGGCTGAGAGAGCATGAGTTTGCTCGTAGCTCTTTTGTTCCTTCATCTCTTCTTACCAATTTTCATTTAGAATCAAACACTTGTGCTAGAGGCAAGAAGTCTCTTTCCTGGCTTCATGTCCCAGAATTTCCCTAAATTGTTCTTGCACATGTCCGCTCCTGACATACGATATATGCAAACTCTTCTGATTTATGCTTTATGCTCTACGCGGAGCCAGTTTAATTGTAAAAAAGTAGTTTTCCTTGAAGTTTAGAAAGTAATCTACAATGACTGAAAATGTTTCCCTAGCATCTCATTGCTGCACCCCTCTTGACAGTTCTTTTCCAGTGTGTATCTTGCAAAAACAATCTGAAAATAAGCACAATTTTTTCCCCCAATATCTCTAGTTTTAAGTCTTTGCACTAGAGAGGATTTCCTGTTCCCACCACTGCATTTGATGAACAGAGGAAACTTCATTAAAGGCCACTTTTCCAAGTGGACCTGCAACCAAACTTTTCACAACAAAACTCTGCGCCAAATTATCAAAAGAGCTCACCCCCCATCTGGCACAAGATTAAGGACCAACTTTCAAAGCATTTAGCCATTTGAAGTTCTCAGTGTGACACCACTGGCCAGATTTCCAAAATTTCCACTCACTCAAGAGCCTAGAAGTGATCTGAACTCCTTTGAAAACAGTTATTGGTTTTGGACACTTCAAAACTATATAGTATTGAACTTAGTCCAGACACCACACTATTTTAGTATTTATATAATTACTTGATAAAATACAAATGTTTCCTTCAATTTGTTCACGAACAGTTTTCCTGCATTATTCTGAAAACTTCTGAATCTATAAACAGAGAGTTTCCTTTCTGTGCTCTCATCCAAAAGGCTCTGACAAGACAGCCCTTGCCAGCTTACTGACAACTGGAGGATCTTCCCCCCTTTCTCTTCCAGATTCAAAAAGAAAACTAAGATTAGCTCTCTTCACAAACAGCGAGTTCCTTTATTTCCTTATAAAGGCTTTGATACAGCACTTTGGCTAGGAACCACTTTTATCACTAAAATTACACTCATTAGAAGTTAAAGATACTGAATGAAATAGGGCAATCTCAGATCAAAGGAGCCTGCTCTTAACTACATCATAAAAACAAATTCAAGCAACTAATAAGAAATGAGCTAAACACATCAAGGACTTAAATGATTAACTTACATTTAGCAATTATTTTGACAACTTATTAAAGGAAGGCTGTGTATTACTGACCATTTTTTTCTAAATTAAAGCTTACTACATTTACATGAAGCAAGAAATTACGGTTTAGTTATTTACCAAGATCTTCCTAACCAGCAAAGAGAAAACAGCACTCTTATCAGAAATAATTTGGCCACTACAAAACATGACTCCGTAAAGTACATCTCTGAAAGCCTTCTGCATATTAGCACAGTGATCCTATTGATTCTATAGCAACAAACTGCAGTAGAAGTAATTACATTTTACCGTGATCGCAAAACCAAATATTTAGGATTTGACTACGTGCAGTATTAATCCATTTATAATTAGGTAGACTATACCGTGCTTTCTATTTCTCCATGATTTATCTGTACTATCTGACAGCATTTTGAAGGTAAGCTGATTATTGCTTTTTTATCTGTAGAAGTTTCATTAGTTTTTTTTTGCCCTTTCTGATATGGTTTCAGTTATTAAAAAGGCAATGTAAGAAGAAAGAGAAGTTTCAAGGTATAGCAGTACAAGAGCAGAATGAATTTCAAACAACAAAAAATGAGGTCTGAGCCACCTGCAGTAAGAGTTATGCTCACTCTTCATCTTTGGCAGCAGAGATTAGGTTTAGCATGTTAATGCTGTATGTAATAAAGAGGTTTAAAGCCTCCAGACAATTCTATATATCTAAAGGCTGAGCTGCAAGTCCTTTAATGAAACCAAGCATAACATCTAAACACATTATTGAGTTCTGCAGCAACTCCAGTTTGTATTTTTAACAATAGAGTTTGATAGATATGACAGTGCTGGACAAACAATTTATATTTATCACTTGCTGCAGTATGAAGATTATTTGTATTCAGACTCAATTCTGCCTAGGATTTAACACACTCATGGACCAAATAAAGATATCCTGTTTGTTATCTCAGAACGTGCAGAAAGAGTGATGGCAATATGTATCTGGTGTTGAATGTCTAAGTCCATAGTGTGTCTTGGATGGCTTTGTGTCCTGTGCAGACTATATCAATATATAATAGAAATAAGATTGTTAACGACAATGTTCCGTAGGCATCCATAGGAAAGCACAGAGATGCAGAGACTGCTGCACCAGGCAGCAGTGACCCCACTCATGCTCTTCTTCCTCAACATCCTTCTCAAACCAACCCCAGAACAATCACGAAAGTGCTCAGTGTCCTCCCACACATTCAGATAGATTCAGTGTTTCAGAGACTTACTTTTCATTTTTAAAAGTTAAAGGTTAACACGTACAAAAACCCCTTTGCTTCTAGAATACAGTTACACGGCAAATTGAAAAAAAAAAAAACCAACCACCACCCTAGCAATTATGTGGCAATTACCACAGCAAATTATCATAATCATTTTAGAAATGGCTCTGAATACATCATTGCTACTTTTCTTCTAGGTGTGTAGAATTACTCAGTGCCTAATAATTCTATGATACCAGTAAGATCTTTCAAAGAGCAACTAAGCAGTCCCACAAAACACCTGGGGAAAAGCAAGACATTTACAAGTGGAGAGTGGAGTACATCTTGAAGCTTGCAGTGAAGTCCAGCATTGAAATATCCCAGAGGATATCTCACAAGGCTGGGAGATCTGAAGGTTCGTTTTGGTATACCTCCAGCATGTGGACATGCCTCAGTAGATATCCATTTTCTAGATTAGCTACCTGAATGAGCTGTATTACCTGGGGCAAGGAAAAGGACCATCCATCCATAGTTGCACACAAGGCACTTCAATGCACACTGGAGGTTAACCCTTCCAGTGCTTTAGAAAAAAGTTACCAGGTGTCCATAACTGTGCTAGGGCTGGGACCAGCATGGACACCTTTGAGTAGCAGCTGTGCTTGCTGCACTGGGAGCTCCATGGGGTGCCAGGACCCTGCAGCCCACTGTACTGTCCCCAAGGGCAGCAGCAATTCCCTGCTGGCCCGGGACTTGCTCAGACCACTGTATGAAGCGCTGCATCGGTGGGAACAATCCAGGAGTGCTGTGATGTGGGTTACACATCTCTCTTCTGTAGCCAGCATTTGAGGGGATGCACAACAGTATCTGCTATCTACCTGAGAAGAGTGGATTTCTAGATACATCAATTTGTATTTCCTCCGCTTTGTGTTTCTTTAGTCCCTAGACGTGCTTGGAAGAAACCTCAGGCCAAGTCCTGTTCTCAGCTACAATCCAGTCCTTGGGAAGGATAAGCAGTGTAGCAACAAATGGTAGAATTTGAGTCATTGTATTATTTCCCCATCACCGAAAGAAAAATCAGTTTAACAGGTTTGTATCACAGTGGCCCAGATGCCAAAGTCTGTTTTTCTGTTTGGTTTCATTTGGCAACACTGTTTAACTGTACATATATTCTTAAACTGTCTAAAAATAACAATTCTGAAGAATTCAAGATGTTTTCATGCAGTCCAGAGGAAGTTTAATAGCATTCAAACTAAAGCGCTCAGTCAATTCTCAGATGAAGTTTGAACTCCTATTTTGTTCTTCAGAAAGACTGATGTGAAAAGCCAACATAGCCTGGGGTTTTGAAGTTGAAAGATTATAATTTGGCCTTCTGGCATGTATCTTTGTCAGTTTTTTAATCTCTATATGAAGTCTTTCAGCTTTAGAGAGAGACCAATTGATGTTCCCTGAAGCATGCATATTCTTTCAACACTATAAAAGTCATCAACCATTGTCATTTCCAATCTAAAAGTTTTATTCTCTTTATTCTCAAATTAATTTGGCTTACTGGTTCAATTGCCTGTGTCAGGTTAAAAAAAAAACAACAACAAAACACATCCAAGAATTAACGTCATCTGATTTCTACAGCTATCTATAGGCTGTTGATCATACAGCCTGATATCTGAATAGGATACAAATACTCTGAGAACCAGACATCTCAAATGGCTTAAGAGATAAAACCCTTTAAATAAGCTTGAGACAGATCTGAATTTATTTAAATGTCTGATTCTAAATGTACTTATGCCTAGTAGTAATGTTTACCATCTGCCTTATTCTGTCTGATGAGGTAATTGTAAATCTATAAATAGCTTAACATATGCTGCACATATTCTGGCTTTAAATATAACAGCCTTTGTGTAAAACAACTGGAAATAATAAGAAGTGATATTAGTTTGGGCATTATTCAGGGTAAGTTGAGAAAGAAGTCTAAAAGCTCTTTCCTTTGTATTATTTGTATCTACTGCTCCAAAAGCCCAGCTGAAACAAAAGCCTTGTTTATGGGCCCAATTTTAACAAGTTGTCAGTAGTTTCAGTGATTCAGACCTACTGAAATAGGCATTTGAAATGTAGTAAAGCAGTTACAGTCAGGGTAATAAATACCGTAAACCAATATGAGAAGTACATTCATTTAGGCTGAACAAATAGACGTTACTCTGTGAATGACTAATGCCACAAAGCCCAGTGGATGTTTCCTCTTCTTCTACAAGGTAGAAGACCATAAAACAAAGTACAGTCATAGCAATCATGAAAGATTAACTTGAAAGAATTACTTTAGAGCCAGATTAGAGGATTCTTGCTACTACTGTACCTACAGCCATCGTATGAGTAAAGTGCTGTTTCGTAATTACAACTAAGAATGCCATTAATGCTAATTATCTGTGGAAAGAATTGTAATAGCTCACGTACATTTGCCCAGAATAAAACCTTAGAGAAAGGAACAAAGCAGTCTAAAATCACACGCTTACTGGCATGCAGCTTTTTGTCCACGTGGTAGGGAGACCATGCAATGTAACCAAAGACCAACTCACGGCAGGGTAACTGGGTGATACTCCTTTCTGGGACATAGTTTTTAGATGGAAAAATCATTCTATTAGGAGAAAGACCATATTTTCTCTAATATAATTCATACTTCGGAACCAGGACTACATTGCAAATTTTCATTTATTAGCTCTAGAAATCTGACACCTGCCCATTCACTGAGGCAATCACTGCAGCTGCCTGCAATGGCCCCCTAGTGCAGGTGGGGGAAAAATGATACATTACCAAATTAGAAACAAAACAGTGAGTCACTCTCCAAACCTCCTCCCAGTACCATGGGCAGTCTCTATCTCGTCTGTAGCATTGCTCGAAAGCCTAAAAAAAGGGCTTAAAGATGCGTATAGTTTCAGCTGCCTGGTCCAAACAAATAAAATTCTTAACATGGAAAGTTAAGAGCAGAGACTATTCTGAGGTTTCTTACTGAAGGCTGGATTCACTGAAAAAGACCTTGGCTATGATTCCAGGAGCTGTGGTTGCACTCCAGGTCACATGTGTGAAAAGGCAGTTATTGTGTTTCTCGCACCACTAATTAATCTCTGATGCCTGTGTGGATTCTTAATTCTATTCATCCAAAAGTTTTGCTCCCTTTTGTATTTAATCAGGGTTCCTCAAGGGAATATGTTTCCTGACCATCACAAAGCCCTCACCTAATCTAAGACTCTTCCCAGGTTATTCACCAGCAGCATGAAACTTTTGGAAAGCAGGCAAGAAAAGATGAACAACTTCCAGCTGTGTGCAACTATGCCCAGCCAGACATCTTCATACCAAATGGGTGGCTAGACTTCAGTCAGGCAGGACAGAGAAGCTGAATGGAAGAAGGAATAGTCTGAGAAAACTCATCTTCTCTGGAACTATCATTTTGAGAGTGCCTGCATGTTTGATGTAAATCTTTCCTCTGCTTTCAGATACCCTGTGAGGCTATTCCTGACGCACTCTGTAACTGCCGCTTAGGTGGAGGAGTAAGCTACGCACTGTCTGACTTGGGAAGTAAGAGAAGAGTGGTGGGAAGTGAAATAAGAGGCAGACTCAGATGCTCCTTTGACAATAAATGTCAAGAATAATTTAGTTTACATACTAAAGAATTTATGTCATCTGAGCTCAGATTCTCATGCTATTTCACTGAGATGGATTCGATGGGACTTCTTTTATTTCTAAAAATAAGTATTCTACGTAACTTAAATATCGGAATCTTCCTTTCACTTTATTTTTTTAATTGCCTTATAACAGGGGCCAAAGTTACTTTCTTTTAAATGAATAGAGTCTTTTCAATTATTTTACCTAACTTGCAATTGTGAATGGATTATGGCCTTCATTTCTTTTGTATCCACTAGTGATGTAGCAATATCAGAAATAAGGACAGAATGGAGCTCATATCAAAGCAGACTGTGCTTCCTGCCCCTCTAAAGTAATAACATATGCTAGAAAGAAAGGAAATGATGAGCTCCAAGACAATAAGCAGCCAGAACATGTGGAAAACAAAATGCCAAACTGTTCTAATTCAGTTGTGCATCATTACTGGCCTCTTTATGATTTACCCATATCCTCAAGAAAACAAACAGACTAATTTCTTGCATAGCAATAGTGTAAGAAGAATCCCATTTCTGACTACGGTGCTTTACAAAGAAATAATTAAAATCCCTCATGATCTCCATGCTATGTTCAGATTTGGATTGCCCTTCCCCAAGGCACAGTATAAAGGAAGTCATACTAAAATTGAAATGGCACCTCTCCTCTCCCTCTTTCATCTCTTCAGTAAAACCAAAATGTACTGGATCCCAGAGACAACGTTATTGGATAGAACGCCCATATAAATCTTAAGGATCTTCTATAACACTGCAAAGTTTGTAATCTGAAGATAAAGTTATGGAAGATTCATTCATAGAATCATAGAATTGCTCAGGTTGGAAAGGACCTTCAAGATCGTCAAGTCCAACTGCAACCTAACCATACTACTCTAAGAACCCACCACTAAATCATGTCCCCGAGCACCACATCCAAACGGTTTTTAAACACATTCAGGGATGGTGACTCAGCCACCTCCCTGGGAAGCCTGTTCCAGTGCTTAACAACCCTTTCTGTAAAGAAGTTTTTCCTGATATCCAACCTAAACCTCCCCTGGTGCAACTTGAGGCCATTTCCCCTTGTCCTGTCACCTGTCACCACTGAGAAGAGACCAGCCCCGCTCTCGCTGCAATCACCTTTCAGGTATTTGAAGAGAGCAATGAGGTCTCCCCTCAGCCTCCTCTTCCATGGACTAAACAACCCCAGTTCCTTCAGTCTCTCCTCGTAGGGCATATTCTCCAAGCCCTTCACAAGCTTTGTTGCCCTTCTTTGGACCTGCTCCAGCACCTCAATGTCCTTTCTGTATTGAGGTGCTCAAAATTGAACACAGTACTTGAGCTGAGGAAATTCAGTTTAAATTACTGAAGGGGTCAGTGAAATCAATGAGATTATTCCAACTTCAGGCCGGTGTTAATGGAATGTGAGCTCTGGCCAGAAATGCCAGCGTGTCTGGGGTGCGCGTGCTAAATGAGCAGATCTGATGCACTAGGGCTTGTGAGCAGGTAGAGAGAGGCATTTCAGGGTGGGCAGTAATCCCTGATGCTGGTGCCAGGAAAACAAAATGCGATATTACTTTACATTGCTATAACTCACTAGCACAGTTGCCTAAATGCCTACACAGCAAACATTTGCTTGTGCCATTAGTGTATCTGTCCCTGGGTAATTATTAAGATCGCTGCAGTTACCATGCTGTTCTAAGGAACTGGGCAAACATTTTGAAACATTTTCAGTTGTTTCACTTGTGGCAGAGCAGAAGCCAAAATGACTTCTATCCTTGTTCTACCATATCACTGAAATGATATGAGCTGGAACAGTCTGAGGATGGGAATATTAGTTAACCGCCTTTACAGAACAATGACTTAGTGTCAAGCTCCCAAAGTGGGGGTTGTTCTGCCTTTCATTTTTTGTAATGATATCATGAAGTGAAAGCAATTTAAAAACATGCACATAAATCATGAAAATGACAATCATGAAAATATTTGCCACTCTTTTCATATTTCATGCACATTCCCACAGTTTATTTCCTCACCCAGTAATTCTATTTCTGCTTCAGTTGTTTGGAAGCCTCATCTAACACTTCTCTGATACAGATGAATTTTGCTCCAAATTTAAGGGCAAGGTGATGTATATAAACAGCAAGGTTTGTAACACAGTGCCATTTGGACTATCTCCTGAACTTCCTTGCCCTCAAAGAGGTTTCAAGAATACAAGAAGAATCCATCTTTGAGGGAAGAACAAGAAGAAGCACAAAGTGTTGTTATGTGCAGTGATGCAAGGAAGCAGAAAAGTGTTACATTTTTTTATCAGTAGCTAAATCACGCTGTACCAGGATCTACTATTGCCAGTTACAGCACTCAATTTCAGGAACAGAGATAAGGATTTCAAATAACTATTACCAAAAAGCAGATTGCTAGTAATAACTGGTACACAAAAGGTGAAATAAAATCAGGATTTTTGTCACAGAGTTCAGTGGGAAGAACTTGATGTAGGCACTACCCAGTCTCCACAGTACTTTGGGTAGAATTTAATACAAAATTGTAGAGTTTTCCTGAATGATCTCTCTTCTCTTTTACCCAAATGTGGTCCGAGGCTTGCTTAGGATCAAATGAAGAATTTGCCTATAATAAATATTAAGAAGATCATTAATGAAGTTTTAAGTCTTTTCGTGAAGCCCTTAACCAAACAACGCTTTCCTTCTGAAGGAAATGTGGCATATCCCTCAGGTGTGAAGTTTCATTGTGTGTCTACATTAAGGATCCTACAATTCAAATAACTCTGTGCTGTTTTGGTTGTCACGTCACACAGAAATGAACAAAACATCAGGTACACATTATACATGTTTGGGCACTGGAAACAGTGTGTTATAGGTCATGGAGAAACTCAGATGCAAAACAACATGGCAGATGTGGTACGTGTAGACTGTAGGAACAGCCTTCCACCGCAAATTTCAGCAGCTACAGGGGCTAGAAAATAAAAAATGTCCTTCCATAGAGCAGCACACCTGTCAGATGTTGGCGTGCTCAAAAATACCCAGCCAGAGTAAAAGTTTTCCTGTGTGTAGTTTGCAGTAAGAATGGTATGTGGCATTTGCTAGTTGTATAAACCAATCACTGCTGGAAGAACAGATTCAAGTTATACCATTTCATGTGTGGTACATTCTTTATAAAGAGCAGGTGGAATCAAAGTTTTAATCCTTCTAGCAGGTGACCTTTTCAAAATTCTGTATTTTTACTGCCTATCAGTTTTCTCTCTTTCTTCCAAGCTCCTGAGATTGTAATCAAAGATGAACAGAAATAGCCAGAGAATTACTGAATACTCAAAAAGCCAAAGTGTTAAAGATGCCTTTCACCCAATATATGCTCTATTATAGCCCTGATATATGATTTTTAATAGGTTAGGTGCAAATATGCACATTAGCAATCTAAACAATGTAGTAATATCCACAGAGAACAGGTTTCATTGATTAAATCATAAATATGGTATCTTATTACGCGTTTGGGGAAACTGAAATACGAAAAGCAAAGCATGCATTTTTGAATTATAAGAGGAGAGAATATTGGCAAATCTTTCAACAGCTGTTTATCATGAAAAAGAAGTTACAGTTACCATTCCCCAGCCATGCAGACTGAAAAAACTCAAAATCGTACATTAATAAATTATAACAATGATGCATGAAGCTAATATAAAACTTTTGAAGGCAGTTTCTTAGTCCAGAGGGAGTTGTCAAATTTGCTATTTGTGACTTTAATGTTTCTTGGAATTTCTTTTAGGGCATTTAAAACTCCTTTTGTGACTCTTCATCAGCAGTTTTCCAGACAGCAAAGGCCTTGGCAATATACATTTTCACTTTCTGCATGGCTGACGGACTTCATATGCTATATCCAATTTAAGGGTAGAGCAGTAGATTACACTGCTAGAATATAGAGAGCCATTGCCTTTGAGGCTGAATCATTGCTGTTTATAGTAATTCTTACTATTTGTTTTTTGACAGCCATTTGTGACTGGAATAAAAGATGACGCTCAGATTATTGTCAAGCTACTGTAATATCTAGTAGTGCATGAAGTCTGCAGCAGATGGACTTGAACTTATGAGCGCTCAGATACTCAATAGCCTTTCAAATGAGCAGTGTCCTCCTCAGCCATTTGTAATGCAACTGGCTTTGGCAAATCCATATTTCAGAAGATGAAATATTATTTCAGTCATCTTTCTTTGTTCTATTTGCAGTGTTTCACAGGGTTTAATTTGAGAGAGAGCTTAGAATTGAGACAGAACAAATTGATTTGCAGTTGCTTGAGGTACAGTAAGTTACAGGAACATCCAAGCTGAACATCAACAAAGGATCTTGACATAGACTGCTTCCGAAATTGCACCCCATCCATTTCAGGTACAATGTGCAATTGCCATTCATCTTTCTTTGGCAAAACTCATAATCTTCCTCATAATTTCCACTAATTCAAACAGACCTTTAATCTGCTAAATGCAAAGCAATACTAAAAATTTGTTTGGCATATGGTACCCCAGAAGGATTCTCTTACAACAAACAGCTGCTGTTGACTTGGATGCTGTTTTAGCTGCTGTCAAGAGCATGGACAGCAACTAGCTTGCATTGCTGGATGACTGTCTTACTCTGGATTTATCTCAGTAAAGACACGTTACAGATGCACTTTTTCCTCACAGGTCCCTAGAATGCTGATTACCTAGTGCAATGCGAATAGACCACTGTTCATGTATGGTCAGCTGCTCATGCCAAAAGTGGATGACAGAAGCCTGTCACAGTGAGCTGAGTTCCAGCAGTTCTCTGGTCATTGTATACCAACAGTCCAGTTTCTTCCAGGCAGGCAGACTAAAAGCCAAATGGAAAATGTTCCTGGGGATGGTTTAAGACTGTTAGAATATTTCTTTTGTCCGTATCTAGGATCCTTGCTTTAGGATCTGTTACTTCAGAAAACCTTTTGCTTTTTTTGCATATGTTTACTTATATTCTAGCATTATGTTTGACCTTTTACTGCGATGTTGCTGTTCAAGTCTCTGTAGCTGAAGTTGTGTCAGCACTTTCACCACAAAACCCATTATGAGGAAGTTTATAACACAACTATAAAGATGTACTCCAGAATGAAAGGTGGTGTACAAAGACTCAGCATAGGGCATTGCCTCTTTTTATATATCACTTTTTATAAACAAATTAGACTTGCTATTTTAAGCCTTTATGAGAGTAAAACAATCCCTGCTTATATGTTACTGCTCACATAATGTGGCAATCAACTGCTATTACAAAAAGTAAACTAGAATAACTTATAAATACTATGATTAAAAGTATGGCTATGGAAGTAATGGAATTCTGTGGCAGTGAAGGCAGGCCAAATACATGTTTCCTACTGAGGGTGAGCTATGCACTGAGAACAAGCCCATCTTCCCCAGTCAGATGCCGGAGTCCACCTTGGGATGCATAAACCCTGACGTATAAACTCCCCTGGAATCTCTTGCACTGTTGTTTGTGGTGGTTGTGTTGCAAGGTCACCAGTTTCCCAATAGCATGTACACAGCATCACATAGTCTTTCCTCAAAGACCACTGGATCTAGCTAGCTTCCTGAAAAAAGGTGACCACAAATGCTTACATAAAGGCAGGATACTCATGCACCACATGAGTGTTGGGTGTTTCAATAAGAATATACTGGTGAAAATCACTGAAGGCTCAAAAGTACCTATTCTGGATTGCAGTTTATCCTCCTAAATGGTCCTTCAGTCCCTAACAGCCATGAATATATTACTTTTTTTTTTTTTCTGCTTAGCCACACATGGTGTTGTGTGTTGAGACATTCTGAAGGAGACAATATCTCCTTCATGGCTCAGAAGATGCTACGTGGCTGATGTGCTCCCCTTGATAAAATGCTTCAGGACAATGGGGTTCAATTAATAAAATACAGCTCCTCACCAGTGACATTCCCAAGAGGAGGGCCCAGCAGCTTGATCAGGACCCACAGACCGGCTATAACATGACAGTACAACTAGTGAGCATAGAGGGATGGCCAGAGAAATGTGACTATACCCCTGGTAGTATCTGAACCAGCATGGATTATTTCCATTGAGTCTCCTGTTGCTTTCTGGAGACACTTCCTTAAATGCATGTGGTTCCCAAGATGCGCTGACAGATTAGGAGCACATCACTGACTCATTGCATTTGCAAGTTCATCTGCAGTCATTAATTTGGCTGTGGTGCAATGAGACTGGGAGACCAGTTTAAGAGTATGCCTACCACCAAAAGGTGTTAATCAGATATAAAAAGTGCCCTGGATGCATACACGGATGTAATCTGCTAAAAACCTATAGTAAAACTCAAAAGGAACTCACATTGCATCTACACTGGAACCAAAATAATACCAAAAACTGCACCCTGCAGATGCATCGGATGAGACTCATTTGCTGACTCAGATATCAAGAGGGAAGCAGCATCAGCCCAAACTTCAGCCCAGGTTGCTTGCACCTTCCAAAGGCTTCAGATGCTTCTCAGTTGGAGTATGTGCTCTGCTGCCCTGGCTATTAGCACTGTGTTATAAGTGAGGTAACAGATGTGCTACCGCCTGCAGTGCAGAGAGCCCTGAAGTTCAGGTTCCATTGGCTTCTACTGAATCATGGATCTGAAATCATTTAAAAATATTAATATCTGGCACTTGCTGAAAATGGGGCTGCCTTGGATTCTGATCATGCAAGCACTACACAGATAACTTTACACATGGGACTTCGGAGCACTGCCTAAATTATAGTGTGTTATTACAATCTGAAGCAAAGACTGGCACAGAAATCAGGAATGATTTTTTAAAAACAGGCTACAAATTCCAAAGGAATAACTATAGACAATGAGGAAAAAAAATCAGGTTTTAAATGGAGCTAGCTGCATATTACCAAAAGATCTATTGTTGTCTTTTTCATAACTACTGTGCCTTAAAAATTATTATGCTACAAATACGCTTTTCAGGGGAGATGAAGCTAGAATTGTCTGCCACATAAAGTACCTGTGATATATTTAAATAACCTTCTAACAGGCACACTATTAAAGATATTTTCCAATACACCTGGGAAGGAATCACTAAATACTAATTTTTTCCTAAACATTTAAACCATCAATACACTGGCTAGGCTAACAATGTGTTTCTGGCGATATAAACGGTTCTGCAATAATTTAAGGCAACCCTTAATACCAAGCGTAGAACTGCACAATCACCTCCCCGTGACCCCTGTTCTTTCCTCCATTTAGTAAGGAAGGTTGCTGGCAGCAAGGTTGTTACACGAACTGACAAAAGCAAGTGGAGACAGCAAGCCGTGCTTATTTAAGCCTCTATTCTTCCATGCCACTCAGTTTCAATCCTGTGCCTGGCAAAACAACATCAGTATTCTCTGCCTCTTAACTAAGGAAGCAAATCAAGAACCAGACAGGCTAATGGGAACTGAACCTCATTTCTTGGCCTCGTGCACAACCTGGGAAGCCAAACGGAAAGCATCCCGCTCCTGCAGGCCTTGGCTCCCCTTGCCAGCTGGGAAGCCGGGCCCCGCTGGCTCCACGCAGGCCGCGTGCAGACGGCCTTCCCGGCTGTGAGCGCTGCAGGCCAGCTGGGAACGCGACTGCTTCTCCAGACCGCCTGTCCACGTGCCAAATGCAGCCTGCGGGGCTCCTCTTCCACCCGCCACAGCCGGTTAGGGGCCTGCAGTACTGTTATCGCAGTCAGCTCAAAGCTCCAAAAATCTCCGTGACGCTTTGGTTAACCTCCGCAAGGAGGGGGACGACCAAAAGAGGAACTTGTGAAAAGGGGAGGCACCCACTGCCCTCCTCCTCAGCTCCCAGCACACTGAGTGACGTTCAGGGATTTTATTTCCGCCCCTTCTCATAACTGTCCTCAGCCTGAAGCACATGCAGTTAGAAATACCAGAGACACATTAGGAGGAGGAAACTGAAAAAGCCACAGCTACTGACTAGAGCTGGTTGAAAGGTTTTCAACAAAACCTGAAACCACATGAAACCCACCTCGTTTCACATTTCACTGCAATTTGAAACTCAAACCAGATTTGTTGAAAGGTTCCCTGAGGATTGTGGTTCCAGTCCCAACTGGCTTCTCCATTTATAGTACGTGACTTTACCAGCCCAGCTGAGGGCCAGATATAGCTGGGCCTTGTTTCACAGCTCAGTGAAATGAAGGGCAGCCTGTCCCGCACACGGCTCCATGTGGCCTTGCCAGACCCCAAGCCCAGGAAACAGCCCCCACCGTCCATGCAGACTGGCACGCAATAGCAAGAGAGGGGATATCCTTCCTTCCCATTTCCATATGAGTAAAGGATCAGTTAAGGGCTCCTTAGAGACCACGGTATGAATGAGAGCTAAGCAAGCTGCACCCTCCTTCCCCTCTAGGGGCAGTCAGGTTGCTATCCATTACACCGGCTGCAGTCTCGTCTTTGGCCTTCGGGCTGCCTGCAGACTGTCCAAGACCAAATTACTGTTTTCACCTGAATTAGTGGCCAGTTTGAATGATTTTATAGATGCTTTGTATAAGCAAAGTTCTCACTCTGCTCTGGTTACAGATAGCTTACTGCGGCCATTTGGATGCTGTCTGCACTACTGCATGCTTCAAATAATCATTGCAAATCAGGCTGTTTCTGGAAGAGAAGTCAGTCATAAATGTTGTTTAATGATGCCACTGTTCACATACACATAGGTGTTAATGTGCAGACAAAACCTCATATACCCTCAAGTATATCCACATGCATGAACTGCCTCAGATGGTGACAAATAGGAAGTACATGGCAATACTACATGAACATGGATCATTCCACCAACTTTAGTTAATGTGAATACTCAAGGCTACATTTTCCTTTTCTTTCTCCTCTCCCTCTGTGCCTTTCCAGCTCTACTTTGAGTTTCAGTTTGAGGCACTGGATTCATTCCTACATCAAAGGGAAATCTAAGGCGTCGGAGCCCACATCGACAGAAAACAAAGGCGCTGTTTACAAGGCAGAAACTTGCTGAGAGACAAGCAGCTGAGTTCTGCAAGGCTCACCAGCTGACTGCCACCTTGGAGGTACATCAAACATCTTGACTTGCTCAATACAGTCAAACGTTTCTCTTTCAAAGCCTCCTAACAGAATGCATTATTTGTATTTCTGTAATACTGAGAAGTCTAAGTGCTGACCAGCGCCCTATGGCAAGTGTGTTTCCCTTGTGCTCGGCAGACATAACTGAGTTTTGCTGGATAGGAAGCAGTTCAGTTCTATGTGCACAGAGGACCCTTGGGACTAATACAAGCAAAATTTAGGCTAGAAGGAGCTGCTCCTAGCCATGGTATCTCAGACTTGGGTGTCTGGGTTCTGGACTAACTTTCCCTTTTCCAGGCTTTGTACTTTCGCAGAGAAAGAGTTCCTGTTACTTTTTTTTTTTAATACTTAGATACTAACCCATAATGGGCTTTGATCATATTCCTCAAAAATTAACTCTGGCATGGGAATGCACCAGCACAATGCCTGCTTCACACACTTGCACTTTCCAGGCCAAGTACTGAATGCCATGGCAGATCCAAAGCCATCTTTTCTCCAATTAGCAGAGCAGGAGCTCAGTATCCTTTGTACCTTACAGTTTCACCAGTTATGTTTTCTTCCCTTAGCTGAAAATTATTATTTGTTGTTAGAACGTCTCTTTACTTTTCTTCCCTCAAAGTTTTTGACAGACTGCATGCAACGTACCCGGAATTCCTAAAATCAAGCTAAGTCTATTGGCATTGGTACACGTGAGTCTACTAGTATTGTACTAAGCATGTCCTTTGTGGCTGAGAAGAAAAAGGAAAGATGAGTATTAAAATGGCAATCATTTTACAGTCTCTATACAGCATGAATGTTTTTTCTACATTCTAGCTAAACTTTTTAACAATTAAATGCAAACAGAAATAACAACATTGTTCTACCATGATACTTTTCCTCTATCAGACTCAAAATAGCAGACATTTTTAGCTGCGCTACTTACTTCCAAATTGCAACAATGAATAAAACAAAGAGAAAGGCATATTATTAGCATGCTCGACTTCTAACAAAATACATATAATTTAAAACTTATCCTTTCAGAAGCCTACAGAAACCTAACCAGAAGCTAATTTAGGGATACAAAATTCAGCCCGTCATTGCTTGCTACAAGGAGTCATTGCCTACAAAGTGCCCTTGACTACAGAAGCATGCAGTCTTTCAGTACTCCGGTCCTTCATAAAACTTGAAGGAGCTTCTTGCCAGTCAGGAACTTTGGTCAGGTTACTATTAATGCAAACAAAAGGCCCAGTTCTGATCACAGTGTGAAAGTGAGCCCACCCACAGAGCCAGAAGAATTTTATTTGTATTATTGCTGCCATAAGTGACAATAAAATAGAGGGTATATAACTGCAAATTCTGGAGAGCCTTCAGAAATTTGTCATTTCTGTTCATCACACCAGATATCTAATCATGAGCTTCCTATTAGACTAAATTTACTCCACTCTTGCAAACACAGGACTGAGTTTTTAAATCTTTTCAAATGTGTGTTTAAATTCCTTTCAAAATGCGGACATATTCATTTGGCCTCCAGGATAACATAAGCTTTAACATAAGAAATTTATCCTAAGCCATTGTCCACAGAGTATAATTCCTAAGAAATATGCTGGACTATAGTATGAACCACACCTATGTCTGGTGATTGCTCGCACTGAGAAGGGTATAGCTTACCTATATTCTCTTTGATTGAGCTTATTTGCAGTGACGTTGCCACTGGCTTCACTGTACTAGGTCTGTGAGCAAAAAGGGATAAGGCTTATTCAGAAGAGTACACTTTCACCTGAAGGAAGATGCAACACATGGCTCTGAGAAGCAGAAAGAGGGAATGATGAAGAGGAATAACTGTTGGGTATAAAAAACTGTAAGCTAAAGAAATAGCTGTTTCACAGTTTAATGATTCCAAAATCATCTGAAAGTTTAACAAAATCTCCACTTTTCATTTTGGCCATCACAGAGCCCCTGCTGTCCCTGGATGTGACTTCTTGAGGTATCACAGCAGACGCTGCTTTGAGGCGGGGTTCAGAGAAGAGCTTCTCAAGTGTTCGTTCAACTAAGGCATTTTATTTGAAAAGCTATGGAATGAAAAATGGATATACGTATGAGAATGAAGTACTCCAATGCAGAGCCAGCAGTGCACAGAGAAGAGCAAGGGGGTAACCCAGTCTGTGAACCTGCTTGCTTTGTGGATTTAGATCTGTGGCTGGAGGAGGAATCCAGCAGCGCTCGAGCGACTCTCACTAAGGACTGCGGCTGGACATGGGGGACATCAGCCGCCTGCCAGAGCAGTAGCACTCCTGTCAGCACCTTGCCAGCTGGATATGTGAAAGATTAATGCCTAGACTTTCTAAAAAATTAATAGAATTTGGAGGGAAAAACAGTGTATAGCATTATATTTACTTAGTAGATGCTGTATTCACTTATGAAAAGCATTCCTGGTCAGAGCAACAGGGGAAGAAGAGAACCAGAAGTGTGGCTCTATTTAACCTTTGTCTTTCTGTGACAGAGAACTGTGTACATACACATGATTATTTCTCTTCTATCTAAGACATGCCCTCAAACACTCAGTTTGACTATCAGTTCACATGCTGACACCTTGTACATCTGACACAGAGATGGCATTCATCTAATTAAGAGATTTTTATAATAACACTTTTCTTTTGTAAGCATCAGAGACAACAGTAGAGATAGCAGACAATAGCTGAGAAATAATAGAGACAGACAACAGCAGAGACATTGCTACCCAAGATATATATTTTAATACTGAGGTCTCAATCTCTCTTTTAAAATACATACTGAAATAATTTTGTTCTGTATGTATATATACGTACATACATAACCTCAGGTAGGCATTGTAAGTATTTTTGGTTTATCAAAGACATATTCATTCAAGACAGTGTTTGAAGTTCTGGTTGTACCAGGACTTCTATCCTGCAATCATTTAGTACCTTTCTTCTGTGATCTTTTAGAGGCTTCTACATTAAACCCCATGCTTGCTATAATGATTTTTAGATAAACTCTGTATGAATCTGTTTCATCTTAAGAACAGACTACTGCTTAAAATTCTGGAAAGAAATGTATGTTTGAATGTTAAGTGAATACAGTATCTACTGAGTAAATATGATGCTACACGTTATTTTTAACCCCCAAATTCTGTTAATTTGCTAAAAAGTCTAGGCATAAATACCTCATATACCCATGATAATATATATAATCTGCACATAACAAAGCTGCATTTGTAACACTCACAATGGCTAATAAACATTTTAATTATTGATTTCAACTGAAAAGTTCCTGAGGCTGAGCATATACAAAAGAAATTAGTATTTGTCTCCTGGTTAATGTTTTTATTCAAGTGTAGAGGTAAAGATATAGATTCCAGAAATGGAAAAAGCAATCCGCTATTTTCACCCATATTTAGAACTCTATTAGTGGGTTTGTGGAAAAAAAATGTCATACACTTCAAAAAAAGCAGGCTATGAATTAATGTTTATAGATTTTATTGCTTTTTCCACCTCTGTATTTTTATTCTTTTTAATAGTCTTAGAAAACTTGGAATTATAATTTTCTGCCCATGGACCCTGTCTTTTTCTATTAAGCAAACATTGATTCCTTGCATTTTCCCCCCTTTTTTTTTCCCCCTCCTCCCCTCTTTGTTTTGAACAGGCATTAAATTATCTTGGACACTGGATCATTTCATGTGTGCCTAATACAGGATCCGTAAGAGCAACCATGGTGTTCTGTATCACAAAATATAAAAAAATTTTTTTTAACAGCATAATACTTTCCTTCCTACTGACTTTGGGCTAGAGCAGCAATGCAGAGCCTGCCACCCATGCCAGGCAGTGCCCATTGGCAGCCCCGCAAGGGTCTCTAGAAGCTCACCTAGAGCTCTCAGGGGAGAGCTGCAGGGATGTGCTCACCGGGACTAAGCCAAGAGAGGACCTTTCCCTGCCCACAGGCCTGCGTGGGCTGCCACCAACACTGGCAGAGCACAGACGAACAAATACCAGTGGCTCCAGAAGTCTAACCCAAATGTACCACCAATAGCACAGAGGGGCACTTGCCCTGCTCCTGGAGGGTCTGTAATGTAGCTGATTGATATGACACTGTTCACTGCTTAGTCATCATCAGTTTGCATTTGGAGAGGAGCTTGCCCTGAAACTCAGGAAGAACAGCAAGCCACAGGTCAAGCATATATGACTTCTCAAGCCTACCAAAACACACATCAGGATACTGTGTGGGGCGTGTCTATCAAGATTAAGGAATTGACAGAAAAACTGGGTGCGATGCCCCTCCATACTCGTAATCTAGCAGTTTAGGCTGCACTGAAACCTATGGAGTCTGGAAGAGCTTCTCGTCTTTCCCTACACGAGGACCACATCAGGGGCCTGCCCACCCCCAGCTCCTCTTGGTTCCCACTGCATTCCCTCCTGCAGGGAATAAAACACCAAAAGCACAACATCTTCATTGTTAAGCTATCACACACAGGGGGATACAAAATAAAAGGAGTTTGAGGACTTCAGGACATATCTGACAGTTTTTATTTATTGTTCTTACTTAAAGGACACATCTTTGCATGCTTTTTTTCTAACAAAGCACATGCCATAATTCCACGATCTCATTTCACACATCCTCATAGTAATTAGATCAAGGAATAAGACAATCTCTTGTTGTCACTGAAGCAAGTCTCAAGCTAATCTTAATTCTGTTGTTTTTAAGAGAAGTTTTCTTCCTTTAAAGTACTCTAAGACATTTATTATTGAACTTCCTGATTTTGACAGAATTTTATTAAAATAAATGGATTTTACTAGCTGAGAGTATTACATTCTGCTGAAGGATAAAACATCATACCTCATTTTCTTTCTTGATTTTTGGTAAGGATATTTTAAAAAATTCAACAGACCATTGACTGAAATAGCCAGTGCTGTGTCATTTCTTTAATGGACTAATTTAAAAAGAAAAATTATCAATATATATGAAATTCTGTAAAGAAATAAATAAAATACACTTACTTTTAAAATATACTTTCAGGAAGATTACATTTTAGCAACCAAACACAACAATATGTTATATTACATTTGGAGCAGAATGTTTACCTTTCGCTGAGTTTCTTTGCCAGCTGTGTCAGCGTTGACTTTAATAGCTGACGTATAAAAAAATATTAAAAAGAGCTGTTTATTTTTTTTAATTGCCATGATCGTGCCAAAAAACACAATGTGTGGGCTGTAGGCAGAGTGCTGGGAGCAGTATTATTCATGTTCAAAACTGTTGCCTGATTTGCTTTCTTTGAAAATTATGATGCTATAAATAGGAGCCCACTGAGATTTGCCGAGTGCAAGTTTTATTTTAAAAGCTGCTAGAATGAAACTTTTGAAAGACTTACAGAACATAAACCAATCAGAACTATTGCATTACAATTGTTATTTCCCTTTGGCATAGATTAGACTTTTACTTTAGAAAAGAGTTACAGATTTGGCACAGATCTACCTCTTATTTCTATCCAAATGCCCAAACACTGGGGTTTTAAAACTTTATAGAAAGATTTGCTTTTTTTTTTTTTAATATCTTACGCTCTGTCATTAAGCCAACTGTCTTAACTCACTGTTCTGTTCATCACCATAAGAAATGTTTCCTCAAACTCATGAAAATTGTATGTTGCTTGCTTTCTGAAAATCCTTCCACACAAATCACTTTTGAATGACTCCAACACTAAGGCATACTAATCTGTTACAAAAAGAGTGTCAAGCCAGCGTCCCACTGGAGTACCACAGCTGTCCTTTATCTTGTTTACCAGCACATTAGCATTTTCTGCCTTCTTTGTAGCCGACAGAAGGCATGCTTCCAAAACAACAATCAACCAAAAACAACCCCAAACCAAACTTGCTCAAGAGATTCTACCAAGCACTTCTTCTGTGAAGTACGCATGACATTCATAATCAGAAAGTTGGTGCATTGACCTGTACTTGGAACAGGAAGCAATGGAAGTTACTGGAATATGCTGACTTTTTAACAGTAAACACAGGGAAGAAAATAAAAGATATGCTGCTAATTCCACTAAGAGCAAAGGGCCAACAAAGAAATTACACAGCTCGATAGGCCCACCTAAATTCCTAGCTTTGCCCACTCAATTCTGTAAAGCATAAAGAAACAGTTTTTGTCAAACACTTCAATGTTTGACTGTTTTTCTTTATAAGAAACAGGTTTAAAATATGCACACATACTGTACTGATTACATAAACTACATGTTTTGAAAGCGGCTTTGGATTTTGGTCCCGATCCTAAAGCATGAAGCGAATGACCTGATAGCCATCTTCCTGAAGGCTCAACCTTTATCAGGAACTTGGCCCCTGTTCAGTCATTTCAGCAGCAACATTTGCTGTTCCTAACAACTTGACAGCTCAGTCTTGATGCCTGTCAGTACATCTTCTTGTGACTCCTCTGTCTTCTGACTGTGCGACCTTTGAGTTTACTTAACTCAATGCTCTCAGATTTGGTTCAGCTTGAGAACACAATTGGAGCATTCCAACTGTAGAAGAGGACTGCAGAAAACGGATGAAGGGGTGGGAAGCAGAGATGTGGTGAGAGAAGTCAGGAACATCTCTTCAGTATTGCTTCAGATAACTTTTAACTAGTGCCACACTTTCCTTTTTAAATACTTAACAATGTACATAATAATGCCACCCTTTAGCTAAAGAAATTTGCTGTCCTGACCTGAATGTTTTCTTAAAATAATTGTACTTGGGTACGAAACAAGAGCTGAGCCCCATGTTTTGGGCTAGAGTGAAAAAAAGAGGCAATAATTTATTTCTGTCCACCACAAAAACTCAATCAAAATATAAAAGCCTGGGTTTACCCTACATGAACCATGAAAAAGCAATTAAGAGTGTGACACAAGGCCATCGTATTTGATCAGGAGAGCTGACCCTGTTCCAAGGATAGAATGATAACTTGTGTCCTGGTCCAGCTCAGTGACCTTCTGGAGCTGGAACTTTCAATTATGCCGAATTAGCTGCATCACATAGGTTGGCTTTGGGAGTGAGGCTGGATCAATGCAGTGCATCTCACTGACGATGACAATGAATTAATCAATCTCAGTCACTCAGGGGACGGCAATGAGGTTGCAAAGTAAGCACCAAAAAACCTGAATGACAGCATCTTTCATTGTCAGGGTTACCTAGCTGCTCCCCATTTGTTCTTTTTCTTCAAATGCTAATTTGAAACTATGAAAAAATAATGTTAAGTAGCAATTTCCTAGAAGGGGTGTTGTCACATCTTTTCAGAGTTATACTCTGCGTGCCAAATTGGAACCTGATGTTCAATAATGCTGTTTTTGACACTTCTGTGCAATAAAAGTGAAGATCCTTCTTTGCTCAAGGATGTCTATGACACTTTTGACACCTCTCTGCAGAACTGCAGGCAGCCCAGATGTTCTCTGTATTAAGCGGAGCATTGCCACAGCTGCTATTGAATGCAGGAAGATATTGGGCTTCAGGCAAAAGTAGCAAAGGGCATCTTTCCTCTTTTTAACTGAGGAGTAATTTTGGAGGGTAAAACCTTTTGATGTGCACAAAGTTAAAGTTGCAGAGGGACTTTACAGGCAAGGGGACACACGGCAGTTTCTCTCGCTCTTTCAAGGGAACTCAGAGCCATTACTGAGCACCTGTTTCCACTTCTGGATGGAAAAATACTCCTTATGTATCTTTGCCAGGATAGCAATGCTGCATCTGCTGGGCATCTAGTTAGAAAAGAAGCTGAATGTTAGGATTCAGGCAAAAATGGAAACACCATTGACAGGTCTTAGCGATGGATTCAAGCCTTGGTTTCTGTGGACTCAGAAGGAGGCAGGATCCAGACACTCCTTGCTTATCTGGATTTCTCAGGACTTGGATCCAGGGATTTATCATCACAAGCTTCCTTCCACAGCAACAACTGCTGAAGGAGCCTTGGCCATATGCTGTAGCCCAGGTACACGAGGAAAATATTCTCAGCTAAAAAGTAACCAGGTATTTTCTGCATCTTCTTCCTCATTTCCGCTTTTGTACTGTCCCCCAAACAGTAGACTGAGTAGACTCATAGACTGAGTAGCAAACTGGATTGTTTTTATGCATTTTTTTTTTTTAATATAAAAGAGAGGCTCCTGAACCCAGAAGCCCCAGTGCTGTGGCTGAGTGGGCAATGAGGCAGGGTCCTTCCCTTCCTCCTGCTGCTCTGCAACTGTCTCCTGGAGCCACCAACTGTGGGTGCGAGCAGGGTGGGGAGCTCCACCCCGCCACACCACCACCGCCCACAGCTGAAACTGAGTATATCAGAGCTACCTCAGGGAAAATGGGTGCCAAATGTTTTATTTTGAAATAAAACTTTTAACTTGGAAAATTCAGCTCGGGGATCTATTTTTAAGTAATTGATAGACATGTCTCTGCTGGAAGAATTTTCCTGGACAAAAATTCTTCCTGATTAACACATTTAATATGTTTAAAACAGTTCAGAAAGCTGTTATATTTATACCCCTTAATACACACGCCTGAAGGCAGTCACACCACCCTCCTCAAGAAGCAATGGAGCAGAAGAATGACTCTTACGACTGTTCCAACCTCTGTAGGCACAAGGATTTCTTACCCACTGTCTCACTGGGATTGCTCCTTGCCTGACTTTTGCCTTTGGCAGAACAGCAAGCTTCCTGGTGCAGGGTCAGGCCGCCTTAGCTGCTGGCTTGTTCTGAACTAGGAACAATGGCAGCCAAAGAGGAGCAGTGAGAAAGATAGGGTGCTGCCAGGCCAGACTAGAGCTAGCTATTCCTGTAAAACTCTCCGCATCGGGGAAGAATGATTACTTGAGAAATTTGTGCCGGGAGGTTTTGCATTGCACTGCCAAGCCAACTTCAACACATGCCAGCTTTATCAAGGAGCCATTAGCATACCAGAAGAAAGCCTATGAGCATCAGCATCCCTGTTGTACCCTGCTGCCAGTTCCTAACCAATATCTGGGATCCCACTGCGCATTTCCGCCCTCCACAGCCCTTCTGATCAGGTGTATGTTATCAAATGCATGGACATTCCCAAGTGCCACATGCAAAACCCAAACTGGGAATGGCCTGCAGCTGATTCTGGTAAACTGCAGGACCTGGACACATTGACTTTGCTCCACTTTTTAAGTTTTTGTCACTGTTTGGAATAGTGTGCTACAAGCTTATCAGGAATGATGCTGCTATAGCAGCGGTTGTCATGTCATCTGCTCCTTTTGCAGACATACTCCCCAGCATGGGTGTCACTTTCACAGTCAGATAACACTGGACACAGAGTTATGACAGTGATTATTATGGAGAGGAAGAAACAAAGGTCAAATGATTTTCACTGAAGAATCTGCACTGGAAAATGGCAGTCATCCCTTTATGCCCTACTGCCTCCCAGTTGGACCTGGGCCTAGTAAAATGGGAAAGGAGTCCAGAATTGCATAGATCCATTATCCACTTTGGTGCAGGAGGACAAGCTCATTAAGAATGATACCTTCATTAGGCAGCAAGAGCTGCCTGTTGTCAGGCTGTGATCTATTTCTTATCTTGGATTGTGCCACATATTCTCTCTCCCACATCCCAATCACTCCACTACTGCAGATCACTGCTTTAGGGTAATGATGGGTAGATCCTACTTTAAGAATTAAAAGGTAGAGTTTCAGTAACACCACGGTAATATTTGCTAAACATTACTCAGTTTTCTCCATGTACAAGAATGCCATTACTTCTCCTCTCTGCACGGAAAGAAATTGCTTGCCGACACCCTACAGTTACTGGCAGCTCTCATTACAGACCTCATCTAACTCCGTGATTACATACACCTGAGTACACAGTAATAACAAAAACACTGCACCACACCTTCACAATATATATTTACCTTTGCATGTATAAGTGACTTCAATTTGCAACAGAAATCAAAAAGCAAAATGAAACCACAAACACCAATTAAAAATATTATTTTAAAATATGACTGTTTTGGACACACCAGAGGGTATAGGGGAAAAAAGATGGGGCACTACTTTATTCCATGGAGATCATTTTTACTTTTAAGTTTCATTTTTGAAGGAAAAAAGGATTAGCATTTAATCTATCATTCTACTGATAGATGGTATTTACAAAGATCTGAAAGATTCAGAAAACAATGATATCTTAGAGAGTTCTGTGTTACTTCTTAGGCTTCCAAAAGAAGCACTCAGATGTAATTGCTGAAAGTAGACTTCAAAAGGCTTGATACACCAGCAGCCGCAGCAAACGCATGGCTTTTTCTCTTTTAATTATCCCTTTCTTCTAATAGGTTCTACAAGTCTTAAACATGAATGGAGATCAGAGGGGGAGCCAGATTTTATGTTTTGCCTAAACAATTCTGAAAAGAGAATAATAATTACAGAAGGGGCTAAAGCTTGCGTGGTGGTTTGTTTGTATAAGTGAAGTACTCCCCCAGTGTTTCTCTTCTCCAAGTTCAATGATTAACTCCACTTAAAACCTAATTCTTGGGTGTCTGTTGACAAAAATCTCTGCAACATAAAAGATTTAATAGCAGTACTTGGCATAAAATTTTTTTGGCAAATTTAACTGAATATCACATCAAACACAGTTGAAAGGCAAATTTCCCAGCCAACAGAACAATTTTATCAAAGTCCGAATTCTGAGGTTCTTTTATTGTGGTAAAATCAGAATTGCTGCTAGCTTATCAAAGTCCTTTGCTCAAGGTGAAAACATTTTAGATATTGCTGTTATTTTTCCTCTTTTTCTGGGATATGGTACATATTCAATTATGGGAAGACTATGCTTCCTTGCTCAGAACTCCAAGATATATTGCTGTCCCGTTTCACAAAATTTAAAGCTGTCCTGGTGAATATGTAATTTTCATTTGGAGTTTAAGAAAATCTTCATGCCTCATACTTATTTAGAAGCTCTTTGCGTTATCACTGCTCTAGTTATTTAAAGCACTGCCTTTCTCCTTTATCAGGGAGTTCTTTCTTCTTTCTTCTTTACATTTTTAAAGATTAAAAAAATTTAAAAAGTGACCTTTCCACTGACGTTATTCTCATAACAGATACCAAACTGATCTGAAAGCATTACATTAGATTCTCCTGCATGTTGAACTGGAATCTAAATACGGCTCCTTTACTTATGAAAGTGGAGGCTTATTTATTTCAAAGAGATTTTTTGGGGGAGGATTTTCCTAATGAGCGTGGTGAGAGCAGCTAAGAAATTTCAATTAGTTTTTAATTTTTAATTTTTAGAACATCAATTTTCAGATATTTTTTGGACATATAATTAAGCGTGAAGTTAATTATCTGTTTACAAGGACTCTTAATGCATTGCTTTCACTGCAGAGAGGCTGTGCTGTCAGGCTGTAATCTCAGCCCAGTGCCAACACCGCTGCCAGGCAGGAGGTTCCTGCAGAGCCACAGCCCCACCACGCAGGCTGGGGGCAATCCAAAATGGGCCTCCATCAGAGGCAAGGCCCAGTGGGCGTCAGCTCCAGGCCCTCCCGCCCAGGCTTTGCTTTCATGTCCACAAAGGTGGCCAGAGTGAACCTGTACAAACGTGGAATTCCCTCAGAGAGGGGGAGCTTGGGGTCCTTGCTTGTTATGACATGTGGAAATCCAGTTACAAATGCATTCCATAAACTGGAATATGGGGGCGTCAGCAAAAATCTGTTTTCAATCATTTTTAAATTCTCAAAACCTGAACTTTTACATGATTTCAACACATATTTATGAAATTCAAAGGAAAATCCCTCTAGAATTTTTAATGTTAGGAAAATGGGATTGAAATAGTGATTTTCCCAGATAATTCAGAAACTGGCTAAGTTCAGAGCCTCACATTTCGCTTACTTACACCATGATAAAACTTCAAGACACTATTCTGCCTGCCCCCTCCCACACTGAGCACAGCGTCTCAAAGAACTGTGATCAAATGCTCTAATCCTGCAGATATTTACAATCTATTTGACTGCATGAAAGCAAACAGTCCCCATGGAAGCAACACAAAATGAAATTAAGTCAGAGGTAATGGAAATTTTACCTTTGTTTATATGCAACAAAATTTTTTAAGACTCCCTGAATTGTACAGTGAGCCCTGCGCAAGCCCAGAAGTGACTCATTTTGTACTTAATTGAACAATGTCTAGATTTTTGTGGCTGAACTATCAGCAGAGGTAACAAATTCCACAGGTAAACTCTTCTACACTGCCTGGGCACCAAGAGCATGACAGTGTCCCTGCCATGGTACCCACTGACACCCACATTGTCAACAGCAAGCTGAAACTACTCCCGCTCCTCTCTCCCCTCACTTCAAACGGGTGCACATCATCACAGTGACTACAGGCAAAAATACCACATGTGATTCCTAACCAAACTTACTCTGCGCACACAGCAACAAATCATCTCTTTTAGTCTGAGCATCACATACACATCCTCTGTTTTGTTCATTCCAATGCTCTGCATCATTTTGTAATTTAAAATTATTTCTAATTGGAACATACTCTAATGAAAATAAAAGGAATCTTCAAATAAAACTATGGATATGCACTTAAACCTAGAAAAGGAACATTCAAAAAAACCTAGATTAAAGGGCAAAGATTTACTTATGTACAGATAGATTGATGTAACTGTGAAGCTGACTGCTCGTATGAGTGTAATATCTCCACATTTACCCTGACAGAAACAAGACAATCAGTTCCTAAACTTACTAAATGAAGTAATAGCTCTTGAGTAACACATTTGCAGAGTAGATAAAAATATTTGCATGTTGCAGATTCCCAGACGCATTGTAAAGGATTACACTGCAGATAGAAGAAATATTCTGATGAAAATACCTTAGATTCTGGATAACTGAAAAAGAAGTATTTCTCAAGTATCACCCAATCTTTTATCTATAAGAAGTATCCACACATTTTCAGAGCCTGTGCTGGCCTATACAATGCCACAACTATTATCTTGTACAGATGTGAACAGATGAGATGATAGTATTGGTTCTGACATTATTTCCTACCAGGCAGGGCTGACCCATTCCACCAAAGAGGACTCAGTTTCTGAGTATTGTTCTAGGACAATTCTTGCTTAATTTGATTTTTTGTGTTCAGTTGCAAACACACAAATGAAGAGCTGGTATTTCTGTAAGAGCTGGAATATTCTGCTCTTTCGTTATCATAAAATCCTGTATTCTGAACATGTCTTCAGACAGTTATATGAATTATTTGTTGGCTGTTAGGTGGATTTATGCTTTTCATCTTAGCCTGAACTTCTCTCATGAGCATTCAGATAAATTATTTTGAAGGCGTTCAAGAGCTAAGCATCCAATTGTATTATGTTAATATTACAAGATATCTATATTCATGCATCACAAATGACTGTGCTATAGTTTACTTAATATTTTGCATTATTATATAAATATGAGTCTTTATGCCAATGTGTTGGTTCCTTTTTCCCCTTGGTGTTTAAGTTTAAGATTGCACCAAAGTCCCGTGGATGCAATAATTGAGGTTAAGCATGTGCATAAGTGCTGTTTGAGATGGGCCCCTATTCCCCAACGTGCCATTCATCTCCAGTAGAAGACGGAAGATTGCTTTTCTCTTTGCTCATTAATATAAATACATTTTATCCTCTCTTTGCACTAGCTATGTGCCGCAAAACCATTTTTATGATTATGTTATTTATAGTCATGCACATTTCAGGAATATTCCCTATAACTGTATCTGGAAATACACTTGCAAATTGTATATTTCACACTTGAAATACTATTTGGGGGGAAATAAGAATTTCTAACTTTAAAGTAAATTTCAGTGCATATAAAGGGATAGATTAAGATTAAGCATTGAATTTAACACTGTATTTTCTGGCTTTCTATACCTTAGTTTTGGGTTAGTACCATATATATACTGAATATTTATTATAAGGTTTGTGTATAAGTGATTCTCATCTACTTTGTAAGGAAAATTGACTCCATTACAGGAAGAGACATCAAGCTAACCGATTACATGAAGTCATAATCCTCCATTGAGACATCGCACAATGACATTGTTAACATTAGTATGCAATATTTATAATAAATAAAAGAGGCTATTGAGGCTTTCAACCCATAAGGAGCTCTGGGTAGATGACTTCACTGTAGGAACACAGTGCAGTTATGATGAGAATAAAAGATTTATTTATACATAAATACGTTCCCATTACTAATTCTGTACTAACATGTAATGGATACAATTGAAGGGCCAATAGGGTGGGGTTTTTGTTACTATTTATTGTTTGCATTTTGACTATGAACATTTATTAATTAAAACAATAAGAAATTAGTTTATTGTACTGCATATTATTAATTCTCATGAATGAAAAATTATTCTATTTTTATAGGATACAATAACACCACATCACTTCATGTCATGGAGATCCAGCAGGCCATTAACTTGGACCCTAGTAAAAACTTCTGTGTTTTTTTTTCCTTTTTAAGAAATTATTCAACACAATTCTTTATGAATATACAACATGAGCAGGAAAGATTTGCCTTTATATTATGATTTTTCCCAAATAGCATTTCTGGTATTTTTCTTAACAGCATGGTAAAAGTCTAGCCCAAATCAGGCAGAAGGCACCCAAACAACTGCCTGCAGCCCTCTCCAACATCTCACTGATTCTGTCCTGACGTCACACAGTCTACGTGAAGAAAATTCAGCTCATCCGAACACCTGTTCTCCACACTACCTCACTTTCTTTACTACCACAAGCATCTCTCACCTCTTTGGAGATTGGGTTTACTTTTGGACTATTTTTTCACATTTGCCTTTGTCAGGCAAAACAAAAGTAAGGCAATGATTCAAAACATGCGTCCATCCTTCATATTTGACTACACAATCATTTTTGTTCATCACCCACCCTCTCTGTTTGGTTGGCCTAATGCATTCTGTTAAATTTATTTATTAGTGTTCTGAAATAGGTCAGTTTGTAAAATTCTTGATATACTCAGGAAAATTTTACCATTAATGGAATTACAGCATAAGAAAAGTGTGTATGTGTATAGAGAATATTTTCCGTACAGTACAACAAGGACACGCCTCCTATCTTCTACTTAACAGAATCACCAAAAAACAAAAAAGGGAAAGCTAAAATTCTGTATTATTTTATTATGTTAGAAAAATGAGGTTGATCAAGTATTCATTTCTCATTTTGGGAATTACATTAACATGTTTCATCTCTTTCTAAAACTGCCACTTAAGTTGATTACATGTAAGCTGACTGGTAAGACAATCTTATTCATATTGAAAAACAAGTCATTTAATTTGGAATTACTCAGCTCAGCAGCAAAAGTTCTTACTAACAATAACTGAGAGGAGATCAGAAGAATTCTACTCTACCTCCAAATATGGATAATGAAACACTTATTTTTTCCTGCTAATTTCATCTGTTCATTTTCAGCACTGAAATCTCAAACATTTTTTTTAATTAAAAATATAAAGCCAATCCCTTGACAAGTATTATTTTCTGTGGCCTTAGCAACCATCAATTGGCTCCTCTTTTCTTCAGTTCTTTTTTGCATAATATATTATTTATTCTACTGAAAACAGGATATATAGAAAAAGCTTTAATTTGAAAAGCCATTTACCTTTTTCAAGAAAAAAACCTTGTTTCCAGCTTCACCTGCTTAAAGGAACTAGCTGTACAAAAAGCTACTGAAAACACAGCTGACCTACGCTACTTTCATTTCCTATGCCCTTTCTGTCACCATACTTATGCAACTTGTATATTCTCTTTAAAGAGAGAAAAAGTCTTAAGCTCTGGTTACTATGTAATAGGACAGAAAACACTGAGACTGTATCAACGTAATATAGTAGAAGCAATGTACTCTCTAGGTCCTAATACACTGGGTACTTGGATCTAAATTTACTGAGTTTTCAGGAATTTCTAACCCAAGACATCCCCACTGAAACATCCCTGGTATTTTTTCTCCTAGCCTGTGATGGGCGTCTGAATGGAACAGAAAGATGAGCTACAAAATTTAGGTAAAATTCTTTCCATTTTTAAAGAACCATTTGTGTATATATAATCTTACAGAAGTAGTACGGATTTTCAGACTACTCATCTGAGATTCAGGATACAAGCTTTAGCATATTCAGTAACAAGTCATTTTGAAGCATTTCCAAGTTTATCAATTCAATTGCTCTTTGCTAACGATGCGCAATTCAGCTGAGCTCGGAAAGTATTCACTGCTACCTTTCCTGTCAACCCAGTTCCTAACTCTTATTCCCCAAGGATTCAGTCCATATCCCCTTAAAACCAGTGGAAGGGTTCCCTGCTTCAGTGTAACCTGGATCAACACAGATGTTACTTCAGTTATTAGAAAAGTATTATTTTCTCCAATTCATGCATTTATCAAGCATAAAAGTAACCCAGCTTTGTTTCTTTAATGGGTTTTTCACAGCAATCTAGGTGGTTGGTGCATTTGCAATCTGACAAAACAGATATCTCTTCTTGCAGAGAGTGCATCTAAGTTTCCCCATCTATTTCAAAAAACATCTCACAAAGCTCTTCAGAACTCTGTACACGTTCCTTCCTCTTCACAATTCATTTTCCTTTTTTTTTTTTGTGACAACCTAGGCAATAATTCACAGCTCACTTGGTCTCCTAAATAACCCCCTTTATATTTACATGGTAGGCATTCCCCCATTACCCAGTGGGATTCAGCTGTATTGGCAGGCAGTCATTAACCATTCTTAAGACTTTGCAGGTTTAACATATCCTTCTCTAGTTAGTGTCTTTGAAAACATCTTGCATGGTTACCATCTCACAAATATATAGCAAATCTTGACAATTTAACAATAACATAAACTGTGTCATTTTGTAATTTTGAAGCGTTCCTTCTTTGGGTTCCATCCAGACTCCTACATAAAGCCTTTAAATCTCAGAAGCATTTCACCCAATGGAGGATGGTTATGTTTCTTTCTTCTACTGGAAAATAAGTGACGTATTTGAGTTTCTTTGCTACAATTTTTGTAACTGTATGCTTGCTTTGCCTTATATATTGCAGTGATTTTAACCCAGCATCACTGAATTCTGGGGAAAAGAAAACGATGCAAAATTTTACTTTGTCGATGAAGGGAGAAAAGTCCATTTCGGAAACTGGCATAAAGATGGTAGAACATCATATGAGAAACAAGCCCAGACTAACTCTCACAGAAGTAAAACTTCCACTAGAAGATCATCTTTTACTAAAAAGCCCAGAAGAGAAGCCAAATGTCCAGGGCTCATGGTCTTGCTCTGATTGAGGAAGCTCTCCCAACTGACTTTCTCCACTGTCTATAGAATGTCATTGAGGATGCTGCTTTACAGCTTCCCTTTGTGCTGGCATCTCTAGTGCAAATGGGATTTACAGGGCACTAAATCCTACCTAACAAATGGACCAAAGAATAGCAACACAACTTAGAATTCTTTAGTAAATGCCAAGTTGTATTATGGAGGCTGGTAGGAATATAGAAGAAAACAGATTGATATTTACATTACTGATGTTTGGCACTGGTAATTCTATTTGTTTTTAAGAGACCTACAAAAAAGCCCGGGGTCACAGACTGTTGATCCCACCTAGAGCAGTTTGTATTCTATAAGCCTTGAATTGACACAAATGCTCAAAACTGGGTTTACTGAATAGATAAATATTTCAAATGAATGTACTAATAGTGCTCATAACAGAAAAATAATCTTGAGGAAAGTGATTTTGTTCTGAAGGATAAAAAACAATGCAACCATATTTAAAATTGATTTTTTTTTATAATATTATCACAGAGTTTAATTAGAGTTTGTTTCTTTGATGAGAACCTGGTCCTTCATTATACATGGCCTCACACGTATCATATATTAGGGATGCTCCAAAAGTAATGTCTCCTATTATATTACGACGGCCCATGATGTCAGAGGCAGATGGTGGTGGTATAGCAGAAGGGGGTAAGTCTTCCCACCAACATTCCATTCCATGTTGTTGCCATGACAGATGGCAGCAGAGGGGCAGTCTGACAGAATGACATCTGACATCAAAGTGCAGATGAAACAAAGGGGTGAAACTGAATTCCTCCAGGTGGAAAAAATGGTACCCACTGACATTCATCGATGCTTGCTGAACATCTACTGAGACCAAACAGCGGATGTGAGCACAATGAGGAAGTGAGTGATGCGCTTCAGCAGTGGTGACAGCAACGTGAAAGACAAGCCACATTCCAGATGGCCATGTAGACTACAAGTGCAGCATACAGGTTCTTGTTCATCACTGGCAAAAAATGCATAGCTAATAGTGGTGACTGTGTTGAAAAATAGTGTTTTGTAGCTGACAATTTGCTCTATCAAATAGTGTTATTGTGCTCTTTGTATCTGTTGTAGTTTCCATGGAAATAAATAGGAGGCATTACTTTCAGAGTAACTTATGTACAATGTTACCAGATAAGTCCAGATTTAAGGGATAAATTCCAGGTAGTTCTTAACAGTCATTTACACTGGTAACTGAATAAGAGAAGCATGTGATGTTAAGTTAATATGCAAAGTTATTCCTTGTTTTAGCAAAATCAGTGAAAAATATGTTGAAATCTTTAAGACCAGTAAGCACTTAAGGATATATTTCCCATACTTAAAGTTCAAGTAACATTGAAATGCCACTAAACAAATTTCCATTGCAGTTGTAATGAAAGGAAAGGGCCCCAAAACACATGAATTGTTCGGGGTTTTCTTTAATCAAAGTGAGTCATTCTTAGTTACACCTGTTCATGACATCCCATACCTTCTGAAGTCTTCTCTTTCACCTTTAACATTTCTGCAGGAGGCAATAGCCCTGTATCATCTAAAATGCTTTTATAACAATGTTTCTTTATACCCATTATTCCTTTTAAGTTCAAGCTAATAACAGTAATATCCTATTAGAAGAAGTCCTGGATGCAGAACAGTATTTTAGGATGCTAATTGCTCATGTTACTAGCCATCCATGAAACATATGCTGAAAACACAGAAGTTTTCAGAAATACCTCTCTAAGTCATAAATCTTTTACAGGTACAATTATGTGAGAGCAGCAATGGGAAAAACACATTCAACATCTGGAGTCATATGAGTTTACTGAAGTAAAATTGCAAAATTAAATTTAGATGAACTTAATTAAAAAAGAGGATCCACTTTAATATGGACATTCATCAAGTTCTCATTGAAAACCTTTTTTGCCTCAAGAAAATATAATAAAGCATGAATACAAAAGCCATATAAAGGCTGAAATGAAGTGTGAAGGGATGGTCAAAAAAAGAAACGCAGTCAGAAGGAGCTCTCTCTTTTTTCCTCATTTTAACCCCCATATGCACGAAGATGCTTTCCCTTTACTTGTATTATATGCACATAATACATAGTACAATGTATTATATTGAACTATTTTTTGACTCCAAAAGTGAACTGGTCACCTGTGTGCCCTGAAGATCACTAATCCTTCTGAGACATCCGTTGCACATTTACTGAAAACATGAACATGCAACTTTTTCTCTCTCCTATTATGTACTTAGAAACATACAGATGGTAAACTTTTACTCCTAGATTCTAACAAACTTTAGCTAAAGACTGCTATACTCTTTAGTGCTTAAATATATGTTACTTGAGTTGCTATTTCTACAGTGAACAGGAGTTCTGTCACAGGGCTTGGCTTTCAGTGACTTGTAGTGGATTTTCATTTGTCTCAGCTAAGACACACTTTTGCTTTCATTTACTAGGCCATTAATGTCTTCTGTTTTCAGAGGAAAAAGATCTGGTAATTCATCACTAGTCACTTCTAGCTGCCATGAACTCTCTGGCAGAGCCACATTGACTTTTAACTACATACAGAATTTAGTAGTGTCAAAAAATAATTTGAAAAAATTAGAATAGTGTTACAAGGACCCTATTACTTCCTCACAAAACTGCCTTGGTAATTTGTTGTTCTTCACCTTGGCTGTGTGATCAAGTAACACGATATAAATGCTGTCTTCTTTTACTTCTGATAAAGAACTTTACAAGTACCAGTAGGCTCTGAGGTAGACACTATCCTTTATTAGGGACACATTGCAACAATGTAAAAGTTACCCAGCAATAATGAAATGTAATCTGTCTTGATGATTCATGATAACACATTACTATGCTCATTTTTATACGTGTAGCGATCAGAAGGACCAACACGATGGGAAAGGTGTCACAAAAGATATGGAAGGACCAGCACGATAACAAGGTGCTACAAGGGAAGGGAAGTAGATTGCTCACCCGTATCAGAAGATTCTGGGTTCACAGGGAAAGGCTTCCACCAAGGAGGGATCTCCAGAAAGAGATCCTTCCTCAGTGGCAGTCAGCCCTTAAATGAGGCTGAAGAGGGCTGGAGCCTGGCTGCACCCCTTCCGGTCACACAGTGAATTGCCTTCACCTGTGCTTCCAGGGCTGACTGGGTCTTTCCTCCAGGTGCTCAATCAGTGGTACAGGCCATGACTCAGCAGTTCCCATACAATATGAAAAGAGTAAGATTGGACAGGGATGCTACTGTTGTTGAATACATCTCCAAACTGAAGTAGAGATTTTACTGAACTACTTGGTTAGTGACAATAAATTACTAGAGGAATGAAGAATAAATGTTTTGTTTTCACATTAGAAGAGCCCTAAATTTTGAGGGGCAATCTAATTAAGAAAATATTATTCTTCTATAGCCTAGAAAGGGCAGGACTTGGAAGTGGTGGTACTTGTCAGTGTTTTCACAGTGAACTAAAACCAGCTGACTAGGTGAGGTCAAAGGGCTGTCCACATCCTGCCTCTAACACTACACGACAGTTGATGCTAAGGGCAGGAGTACAGCATGCACTGGTATGTCTCCTTACCTCCTACTTCACCAAGTCCAAAAATGATTAATGCAACACGTGACATAATGGTGAGAATAATTTTCACCAAAAAAAAAAGCATGAAGGATAATATTATAATCTAAAAATTAGATCTTTCCTACCTGAAAAAACTGAACATGTACATAACACATATTTCCTGTAAAAGAGCTACTCCACGGTACTCAACAACGGTTTCATATACAATATCTTCCAATCTGAAACAAAAGCATTGTGGGATTCCGCTATAACCTCCTCCTTTTCTCTTTTACTACAGCTGTAACTTTCCCTCTTCAGCAGGAAATTCTGAGCTTCAAAAATGCAACAACATTACATTCCTTTGCAAAATCTCCACAGCAGCATAATGCATGTGCGGGCAGCATCTGAGAATCTGACTCAAGGTTTGAACAGACTAGTCACAGTGAAGACAGCATTAGAGGTGAAAATAATTTGTAATTTTACAACTTGTTTGCTCAGTTTCCAGCAAGAAGAAACCACTGAATTTCTTTTCTGTGCATTTAACTTTCTCTTTGGAGCTTGTCCACCATCCTTGTGTAAATGGTTACATACTTCAAAATGTACAATATCAAACCTTTTGAGAGCAGCTACTTTAGTAGAAAGAACAAGAAAAAGTGACCTTTCTGATTTTACTCTGATGAAAATTGCTCAGATCTTGTGTCCTGAGCTCAACCTCGTGCAGATCAATGCATGTTCTCATATCTCTGTATTGATCAAGGAGAAATACTTCATTCTTTTCCCCCCCACACATTCAGTTTTAGTGCAACATGAAAGACAACAGCAATATTCTAATGTGTTTTACTATGGCTTTAGATCTTACCACTGAGACTGGATGCGAAGATTCTTAAATTGCTGGCATCAGTGACCCTGTACAGATTGGCACAAATTCAAATGGGTGATCCTGCCAAAAATCAGAGGAAAATATTCATTAGACAGATGATTATTTTTAATCACACCTTCCCAATACCCATGGAAGATTTTCTTTATAAATGTTTAGTGGAGCCTTAATGGTAAGAACACTAAAATAGGTCTGAACAACCTAGGCATATTGACTCTTCAAATGACTGTGAACCTGAACACTGGCTCCCACGTGGTACTTTCTATACAAAAATTGTCCTTTTATGATGGCAATAAAAGGAATTTTACCGGGAGAAATAACAGTCCACAATCCATTTAATAAACTATACTGGAAAGATGGCTCATTGAAAAAAACACAAACAAAAATATACACTATTGGCCAACCCCAAAGTAACGAAGCATGCACTCATACGCAGTTGATTTTTATTCCAGATCAAAGATGTTTTGAAGTTCAAATAAATTTGCTTCCAAATAGTTTTAGTACAGGATTATCCTTCTTAACATCTAAAAAATAACATTCCGGGTTGGCATTTAACACCTTATTTGTACTGCAGCACTTTAGGGACAAACAAACTTGTAATTTCTACCATATGCGGAATGTTTCTTTCATAACAGTATTGAAGTTCCTATACAAAAAACATGACTGAGAAAAACTCCAGCAAAAGGAGTACCTTACTAAATACATGTATAGCAATTATTTTTTCCACAATAAATTCTTATTATTTTTAATTCATGCATACTATTTTGTAAATATAAGTACGTATAAATGCGTCTCCTTGAGGTTTACATGGTTATTTGCCAATTTATTCAAATTACTCATGTTTATGAGAACATGAAAACCATTTTGAATGAAAGCAAAGTAGAAATGGACTTAATGATAAGAAATACGTAGACAGGCGGATCAGACCAGTCTTATCAACCAGTAGCACTGAAATCCAAGTTGCCTCTACGCAGTAGCAGAAGATCTAAAAACCTCTAAAACCTGCAGAGCAAATTCAGAACAGGAAAAAACTGTAAGGAGTTAACATCGAGCTCTGGAATAGCACGGAGCATCTCCTATCTCTTCCTTCCTCTTTTATTCCAGCTTCCAATGAACATACTGCCATTTTCACTTTATAACAACAAATTCCTTCTAGTGAGATTTTCAAAGCCACGTAAAAGAACTGGGTGTCTAATTCCCCCAGGCAGTTTTGAAAAGTGCAAGATTAATATCTTATATAGCTCCTTATACATCAAACCATTTCCCAGTGCACTTCACATTAATCTTTAATCTAGACACTTTAATCTTCAAATCTTCATACAATAATCTTCAATGAAAGGTACTTTCTGGGAGTTTACAGTATATTTAACACAATTTAAAAACTACTAGTGCATTGCCCTAGCTTTTAATACCCAGAAAATGTTTTATAAATTAGATCAACTACAACCTAGCCAAGGTTTCTGCATTTTTAATATCTTTGGAGGGAGATTACAACAAATGGGTGCTGGAGGGAATGACTTAGCTGCTTAAGCATCAGTTTGCAATATTGTAAATCACTCCAGAACTTTAGCCGGAGATACCAGAGTTTATTCAATGCTTCACATTTTCCGAGGTAAGGACCAGTATCTCTGCATATTCTACTGGGGAAGACAACACATCTTACAGTGTATACTACTCTGCTTTGGCAGCTCTCTGTATGCACATCTGGCCATGGACATAGTTTCCATATCTGTGTTTTTTTTGCCAAAAATATTAACTGCTGGAATAGTGTGCCAGGCCCTTTCTGCAGGGATATAGCCATGACTTCAACTCCTCCTGGCCTTTACTGTTCCCTTCAGTGCTGTTTACTTTACCACAGCACCTTTGAGTCCTACTTTTGGATGAGGACTTCACAGCATGAACCCTATCCAAAGCACAGTGGAAAAAACCTCTAAGAATTTATAAAACAAATTCAGGACAGAATGCAATAGGTAGCAGAAAAAAATATGATAATAATAGTCATTATGACAGGCAATAATTTTTTTGTAGGTGGAGTGGTGAAGGCACAGTTTGAGAAGAAATTTGAAGAATCAGTTTTGCAGACATTCTTAAGAGTTTTGACAGGAGAAAGCAGGAAGGTGCTGGACTGAAAGTGAGAGCTGAGGTAGAAATGGACACCATGAATAAAGCTGAGGCTGTAGCTTCTGCTTTCATACTGACAAAGTGATGACAGATTAGAAAAAAGTAAAATCAGCTGTGTAAAATAGGAAAGGGGAGTCACATACCAGCTGAGTGCTGTGGTCAGAAAGCAATATGGCCAAAAAAGAAGCTAGGAAGACAAACTTTCGTAGAGCATTATTCAAGCTAAGTAAGATTATGTTTGTTGATATCTGAGAAAGAAAATCACAGCAGGAGAAATCTAAGAGCCAACACAGATGGCCAGGAAACACCACCTAACAGACTTCAGATGCTAGCTGGATTTGAAGCAGAAAAGAAGTTTCAGTTGAAGACAAGGCTCAGGTAATGAATGTGGGTGATAGATGAGATGGTAGGCTTTTAGAGACATTGTGAAATAGAGTAGCTGAAAGGGCTTCTGCAGAAAGAGGGAGGACCAATGTTTTAGTGATGTTCGTTTTAAATATTACTTCGGTGTTTGCATAGAAAGACTTCGATTTTACCTTGGGTAGAGAGGCAGACTTGAAGTACAGCGGTTCATGTGTTTTCTAATCAACCTTAAAAATGTGGCAGCTGAACTTGTGCTTGCAAGTGTGACTCATGGATAAACTAGAAGGGAAGTCAAAAGCTCACTCTCCTATAAGCTCCTGCAACTGAACAAACGATAACGCAAACTCAAAGGGCACACAATGGAAAGGACAGCGTCCTGGTAGCCATCAGAAGATTACTGAAGTTGAAACATCTGATAGGTTCAGGTGGCCAAAGGTGCAGGACTGATTCTCTGCAGACCAGAGAAAATTATTAGGGACTCGTTTGAGAAGTTTCTGTCAACTACAAAGAAAGGGAATTAGAAGACAGTAACTGTAAAGTGTGGTCCATGCATTAAATGATGAGATCTTATTAGAAGAGCAAGCAGGGTAAAGATCAAGACATTTTGAAGTGAAAGATCAATGCAAGTTGAACTGTGAAAAAAAGAGGAAGAAAAGCAAGGAAAGAAAGGGATCGGATGGGGTCACTTCCAAAAGTGGATGAGCAGAGGAAAAGAGCAGATGCAGAACATCATTTGTGGCAGCCTAAAGGACTGTTTCAGGACAGGATGAGTGAAAGGATGAGTTACCAAGATGAGGATTATACATTTATCAGTTTTCATTGTAAAGAAATTGTCAAGGCATCTCGGATTAAAATTTTGGTGGGAGAAGAGGGTTTGAGGAATGAATCAAAAGAGGCAAAGAAGAACTTAGGGCTGTGGGTGCAGATTTCAATTATGTAGCTATAGGCGTTTGGCAAAATTGAGAGGAGAAGAGTGACTGCAGTGGAGGAAGTCAGCTTGGTCCCAAGACTTCTCAAAATGCTCTTTTACACGAGACAAGAAGTACCTCAAGAACCGTGGTCATGATGACTTTGAGAGATTCATAAAGCAGTCCAAACTTAATCAGTTCAAGAACATCCCTTACTTCAGTGTGGGGAGACAAAGTGGGAGGGACAGTGAAGAAGTTGCTGAACTTTTTCAGCCCTCACTAGACCCAGTCATGAGTGAATCTATTTTAAACTCATGGTGTCTGTCACTGATGGAAACTACCCGACATATGGATGAGTTGAATTTATCATGGAGCTGCAGCACTTCAAAAATCATTTCAAATCTATAAAAGGTCTTGAATACCTTGCTTGCATTCGGCCCTCTGAATTGGCTAAAAGATACAGGCATATTTGTCCCAGCAGGGTTTTAATCTTAAAAAAAACATACAAAAAAACCAAACCCAAACAATAACCAAACAAACAAACAAAAAAATCACAGACAAAACAAACCTCCTGTGACTTGTACTTTGAAGAAAAATATGAAATATTTCACATTCATGGCACATAACTTTCAGTGTGAAGTCCTGAATATTTGACAATTTGAGTTGAAATCTCTATTTTCTTCATCAAGTAGATTCAAGGATCTGGTCCATCAAGAAAGATGCACGTTAGCCATCTTATCACATTTCTATAATGCAGAAGGATTTTGGCACGCATTTTGAGTAGAGCTAGCTTTAGGTCCTCCAGAGCATTGGCAGACAAATGGCTGGTACAGAAAGCTGGTGTTATGATTTATATCAGGCAACTTTATAGTCCTGGGAAGCAAGGAAGAGCTTAAGGAAAATATAAGCACTTATGTTCAAGAAAGCTTAGTGAAAGTGAACAATTGTAAGACATTAAGAATGGATTTCTGGAGTGAAGATAATTTCTTATCAATAATTAGGACAAAATGTTAACTACTTTGGCAAAGTCAGGAATTGAGACTAAAG
The DNA here is from genome assembly GCF_002078875.1 of Numida meleagris. Lineage (NCBI taxonomy): Eukaryota > Metazoa > Chordata > Aves > Galliformes > Numididae > Numida > Numida meleagris. The sequence goes on along the minus strand of NC_034417.1, from coordinate 9,307,004 downwards.
GAGAATGAGAAAAAAAGTAAAAATTCTAAATTAAAAGGCTTTAAGATGGTGATCTCAATCTTAAGTGACTTCCAAATGTGCATTCAGATGGGAGCAATCAGCCCAGAAGACTGAGTAGGTGATTCCCTAAAGATGCGATTTATATTGCAAATCAAAAGGGTCTGTGATGGCACCAATGACTTCAGCTTTTTAAGTTATACATCACAGAAGATGGCCTCAAGCACAACAAAGAGAAATGCTACAACAAGAGAAACATTAGTCTTGACCAAACATTGACTTTCAAGAAGTTAGAAATGAGAAAGAATAACAAATGGTTGAATCGATAACGTCCTAAAATTTGGTAACAACTCAGTGCTTAATTTTACATCCTTAATATAGTCAACTTGCTTCAGTGAGTTACTATAAAATACTCTTTAATTTATAGATCCGTTAGACTGGTCTGTGTAAAAAAATTGTGTAGCAACATAAGAAATCCAGTGGGGCCAAATATAACCTTTCTAGCTATTTTTGTTCACCTTCACAAATCTATTCTTAATCCATTTCCATGTAAATGCATTGATTTCAACAGATTTTTTCAAAATAATAATTTGTATTTATTTAGATGTATATAGATATATGAAGAAATTGCTTCTGCCTATCCTATCTACCTTGAACAAAGTTGATGTCCATACTTTACTGAGAATGAATGCAGCTTGGCATAGCAACACCTGCTAGTACATCTAGCCACGGCATAAAACACTGGAAAATTTCCCCTGGTGTTATTTCCTAGAAATAATGGAAATCCAATATTGAATTGGTTACGTAACTCACATATCACGAGTCTTCAATACAGTGGAGAAAAGCTGCATTTTAAAATTTTATGGGGGGAGGGGAGGAGGTTTGAGGAGATGTGAGTTATGCTTAACACTGCACTGCTCTTAATGCTGTGAAATACGTGAAAGCAAGGTTAATTGAAAACCTGAAGTAATATAAGAATAACTTCAGCTTTTAACAGGAATACATATGGTGTATAAAGCTCCATTGAGCCCAGGTGGATAAGTGAACATTTTCAATGCACATTAGTTGAAGAAATGAAGAAGTAGAAGCAGATAATAGGTATTACTAAACTGGAATATTCTGAAGGCCTGGAACAGAGAAAATCACCAGCATGGAAACATTTTATAGATTACCTGTTCTTCCCACCCCAGAGAACAGTAAGCCCCTCTTCTCCTTTTGTCAAAGCTTCTTGTTGGCTATGGTTATCATTCCCTCTAAGCCAGAAGGGGTGGTTTTTGGAGCCAGAGATGAGACAAGAACACCTGGTCTCCACTGTACAGTCACCTCACTGGTGAGGCTGAGGACTTCATGCAGCTCCTCTCTGCCTCAGCGCCCCTGCACCCACTGCAGCTGCAGAGCTGCCTCAAAGCAGAGGGATGCGCAGTCAGCCTCCGTCCTCTAGGAATGCTCTTGGGAGTGCTTTTATCAGGCTGGAGTGGTGAAATGCTCAGGCTGCCTGCTAAGCTGCCTCCGGCAGCACAAAGCAGCTAATAGCCCAGGCCAGGTACAGATGAGCCTTTTTGTAACTGCATTCTTTTCCATTTAAGTATTAGTAGTCTCTTCCACAACATATCCATCCCCAGTTCCCCAACAATTAGTCCTTTCCAATACGATGCACCTTCTTTATCTGTATTCTCTACCTGCTGCTGTTCCAAAAAGATGCCAAGTTCAGACCTCCTGACTAATGAGTACACAGATTTAACGTGACACACAGGCCAGTCAGGCAGGATCCTGGAGGTATACAATAATATCAAGGCAGGGAAAACCCCTATGAAGGAAAACTCCTGAAAGATGTTGTGTGACACCAAAAATCAGTGACCCATCCTTTAAAGAGATGGACCCCTACAAACTCAGAAAAAGGCATAGAGAGTTAATTGCAAAGAACAATGTCATTACAAAAAGCATGAAAAACAGCAATAATGACACACAATGCTTTTATTAACAGCCATTACTTGCTTTTGTTGGAAGAGATATGCTACAATTTATCATTTAAAATTATAATTAATCAAACAGCTTTTATTTTATCACCTCTGTATCAAAATATCCTTAGTGTTTTATAGCAGTATTATGCTCTCTACCTTTGAGCCTAATAGGCAATAACATTTTTCCTCCCTATTTCAGGACCCTGCTGTAAGCACAAGAACATGCTAAGACTGGTATGTTTGGAAGGATAATGCAGAAAACAATGCTTGCATTTCATTAGCTGCATTGCTTAACTGCATGTCTAGAACATATTTACATGCAACTGCATGCGTGATAGTTTTGGAAATTCTGCTTTAAGGTAATGGTGTGTTTGTTGTACTTCAATTTTTCTTGCAACTGACTTACAAAGGACTATCATAAACCTTTGATTTCATTGTTAATAGCAGTAAGTTATTCAGCTAAGAGGATCTCAAATATTTATGCAGGCAAGGATTCAGCACCTTCCAAATCCCATTTTGTCAGCCTGAACACCTCTGCATTAAAGTCATATCTTCCTCTTTCCAAGACAGTCAGCTCACATAACTAGATGATAACAACATTCAAATTATAACTCAGAAGTTGTTAGGTTATGGGCTAAAGAAGCACCTACAATCAAAGCAAAGCATTAAGACTTAGCTTTACCTAATGATAGGCTACAAAAGGAGGTAGCATACTACAAAACTTAGCGATACAGACCTAAACCCTACAGATTTGGAACAGTCTTTTCTCTTTGTAAGATGCAAGCCTGAACCAATGAAGTCAACAGAGCAGGGTACTGGCTCTAGCACCAATATGCCTGCATCTCAATCCTCTCTCACAGAAACTGTCCCTCAGCCACAACATAGCAGCTGTTTGCTGTAGGCCCAATTCTTTCTCCAAATCGGTCTTTCCAAATCTGTCTTTCCAAACCTGGCTCTAGACAAAGAGTTGCCTTTTCGGCACTGAGAAGTACTGATGTCAATAAGCATTTAGGGCATTGCTCTCATTCTTAATAAAGTCAAAACTCTACATTACAGCTTGAAAGCAAAAAGGTATGTCAAATGCTTATTTTTGCTCTGTATACTTAGTTATTTCAAAGGCATTTTCATGTACTACCCCAATTCCAAAGATCCCCTTTGAAAATTCATTTGGATGAATGCTGCCCTTTTCCGTGGAGATTTGGCTAAACGTTTTTATTAAAGCAATTTTGTTGAGCATGGTAATGCAATCAGTATCCCAGAAGGCTCATCCTTCACAAGATTCCTGCCTGCACTGCTACCTGCAGTTATATTATGGCCATCTTCACAGATAACAAAGTACTGAAACTGGAACGTACAAAGCAGCACAATAATCTGTCAAAGGCTCTCTTAAAAAATCTTCAATATAAATATTCACTGCAACCACCATGCTATGACAGCGCTTCATTTCAAGACCCAGTGGGCACAAACTGTATTGCTCATTCACTTAAAACAAATAGTTAGGAGATTCCATGAGCAATTTCTACTTCCTGGGCAAAGCAAAGAGCACTACCATTTTGCAGAGGAAAGGTGAAACAGTGATCAAGCTGTGAAATGAATAAAGTCTATGAAGTGATTTGCTATTTATTCATACTGCAGCCAGCTAGCAACAAAGTTAGTGTCTTTTGCTGAGGCAGTGATTTGTGTGTGTAGTTTACTTGCGATACCCACCACTTTCATGCAATGGTTTGCACACTAAGTTAAAGGCTGAACACACACAAGAACGCATTTGCTTCTCCTGATACCAGTATAGGTTTTTCAAAGATCTCTATCTTTAAAAAGTAATTGAAGTGATGTGCTGTATATTTAAGTAGTAAATGAAAATAATTATCAGCAAAATTGTACGGGACAAATTTGCATATATACATGACACTAACAAAGTAGCAAGAGTCTCAGTAAATGGACTGCTAAAATGGACTTGTAAACAGCTATTTCAGCTTTTTCATATCAGTTAAGTAATTCGGATATTAGACACATTTATTTTACCGTCTTGGCATTAAAATCCTTTCTGCAGCTTTCACATGAAACTCTTTTTATAATTCTGCTCCTTACTTAAAGATTAAAGATAACTGACATGCTTTAGAGGAACTGGGACTCTACGGGCTTCCCATTTACCATCACATCATTTCAGGCTTTGGGGCTGGTTGTCACCACATGGCACACGTAGTAGCGTCCCCCACATCTGACAGCTGCCTTCAGAGCATCATTAAAAGCATCATCTCTTAAATAAGCTTTGTAAATAAGAGACTAAAAAAGCAACAGATTGATGCAGGAAAAGCAGGAGGACAACAGTCAAATACCACCATCATGTAGCAGCGGGCAAATCCCCTGAAAATAAAGTTTTAACAGTAGTTATATATTGCATCTTCACATGCATAGTTTTGAGGTTCTTTTTCTCCACATGCAAATATGAAGATATATAGACATTGCCAGATACACTCCTAACAGGTTTCAAGGAAGAACCAAGAGGAACCACCTTAGGAAGATACCCACTGGAAGAGTCCGAACATCTCGTGTGGCAATTTTCCCCCCACAGGGATACCTTCATTCCCTACCATTTTTGTTTCAATTTTTCTCCTGAAAGCCTGTGAACCACGTGCTAGGTAAATTCAGCATGCAACTACATCTCTGCCCTATCCTATACTTCTTAAATTGAAGCTTCTAAAAATAAAGGACCAAAACTTACTTACATGAGGTCAACCAGTCATTCTGATCATACCAGTAATAAGACATTATACTGATATCATTAATAACATTTTCAGTCCTTTAAATCTTTACTCATGGCAGGGCAGTCAAATACAATTTTTAGCTCACCAGTTTCCAGCACATATGTGTACTGTTGTGGTTTCAGTAATGCAGAAAGCTATTTACTTATGCAAATCTTGAGATTTGCAACACAAAGAAACAGATGCATGTGACATTTGTCAGGCAGTGAAAATGAAGTGTCACAAGCTGGCCAGGGAAACAAAACTTGGGTTGGAATAAAATGAAAATCCTGCAGTACAAGCCTGGTCATCATCTTACAGATTCAAAAGAAAACTGTCTTGATACTGTTCTACAGCTCTAGTTGTTTGGGCATCAGGACTAACTGGTCAATATCATTCCTTAAAAAGTTCTGCAGTAACTCCAAACACTGTGTACTAAAATCGACATGGAAAAGAAAGGGGGAAAGAAGAAACTGACTGCTACAGAACGTAGAAAATGCATGTTTAAAAAAATGAAAATTACTAACCAATTGCATTTTGGAAGTAGACAAATGGTGAAAGAGCACCAGACTGTGTATGTTATGGGTGTTCTAATTATGTATTTCATCTGGGATTCCATCAACTATTCCTCCGGTGAAGAATATTCTCTTCTGTTCTGTGAAATTACAATGAATGACTAAGGAGCTGTGAGAAGCCAAGTGGTTTGTAAAAGCCTGGAATCACCCATACTTTATCAGCTAGAATTTTACCACTGAGCTGATTCTGAATTTCTGAGATTTTTCAGGTTATTTGTAACAAAATCTGTCAAGGACTTTGGTGCCTGCATCCAAAGCACGAAGTCCAAAAATCCTCATTTAGTTGTCAGTTCACTTGGAAAGTGCCTGAACTTCAGAGGTCTTAAAATTCCCACTGCCTACAGTTTTATAGCTGCGAATACATGGTTGATTCTTGTCTTAGTAGGGCCAAGGGGTTTATGTCATTGACCCATTATTTCTCATATTCTGAAAAGTGGGAGAAATTTTCTATGCTGTGCTCACACTCAGAGGTGAACTTTTCAGAAAACACTTTACTTCAATATGTCACAAGATAAATACATTTTCAAACAATTGCTGAATTAAGAGCCATGGTGCGTGGAACATAAGGCTTAAGCTGTGCTTAAACATATACCTTTTGCTGTTTCTAAGAAAATGAAAGTTTGGCTATATGAAAAAAAACTGTTATTTGTGTCAGGTCAGTGGAGATACGCTTTTGGTTTTTAAAACTGAAATAATCTAAAAGTATATTCACTGAGAATTGTCTTTAAAGGCATTCTTTGGGACACACAGGTGCAGATGAAACTGGGGGCCAGGTTTGCAGCTATGGAGTAATGCTAACAGCTGGTGATGAGAGAAGCAACAGGATTTAAGTGTGCATAAGGTGAGGAGAGGAAGAGGAGGAAGGTAAAGCAATGTTTAAGCATTGGTTACCTCTGTGTTCTTGACTTTATAATCAAGATGTACTCTTGCTCTCCAAAAACGTTTTTAAAGACCAAAACTAAAGAAAAAAACATAAAACATGCCCTATAAGAATAAATATTAGCAGTTTAGATGCACTGTTCCCCGGTGAAAATTAATTACAATTAGTCAACATAAATCATAATCAGTCCTTGCAAAGTCTATTCTCTGGCAGTCAGAGGTGAGGGCTTACAAACAGTATGTCTCTAAAGAATTAGTTACTTCTCCTCTCTAAGGGGAAAAATCCACCGTTAAGCCATAACTCATCGAGAAATGCAAAAGTGAACCAGATAAATGCTTTGAGAACAGGTGAGAATGTCTTAGGCCTCAAATGTCTTAAGAGCTCTACCTGTTGCAACTTTGCAAAAGAAAAATAAAACGTGACCAGAACTGAGGAGAAAATATGTATTACAAAGAGGTTCTTTAATATCATGGAAAAGGGGAAGCTGAAAGAAGACAAATTGAAGAACACAGCTCCCTTTTTCTTAATCATTAGAGACTGTGAAGAGGACTGATGCGTTCACTAGCAAATTGGACTGAGTATGGTTCAGTAATATGTTTTAGTTAAGGAAACCTATTAAAACTCATGCTGCTGTAACAAAGTGGAATTCAGGGATTTATGATATACAAGGAGATAGATAACTACATCTATCTTGAATTAACCCCTCTACCTTTAATGAAACTGGTACAAGCTGTAGGCTGTGGATAGCATGGGTGTCAGGATTCGGCCTTCACTACCTAATAAGTGTGTGCAAACCTCTCAGTGTTGGAAACAATTTTGCCTAGTACATTCTCCATGCACATTAAAAAAGAAAACAACAAAAAAACTACGCAAAAATGTTTCCCAAGTGACATACCCAACACTTGTTTTAGGGGACATCAGCTCTTAATCAGGTTTTGACCATTAATATATGATTCCATTATCTTTTCTTGTTAAGTAGTTCTAGAAGCTTTTTGCTATTGCAAATAACACATAGCAGATGGGACAACCCTACCAGGTCCTTCTGGGAGGAGAGGAGCTCTTTCAGATATTTCCTGATTAGTTTAAGTATCCTTTGAGAGACATAAGTAATCTAATTCCACCTTTTAAATAGGAGAACAGGAAAAGACTAGCATTACTGAAATGAAAGGTGTTCTAACCTCTGTTACCTTCTTATGCCATCTCTCTTACTCCTTCACTTCTTTTTTTTGTAAATTAACCTGATTTTAAAAGAACATAATCAATGAATTTTTTTGCCCATTGACATCAGTTTTGCTAAAGTATTTAAATATACACTTAATAAATTAGTTTGTTTATATGACTCAAGGTCCTACACTACAAATTTTAATCAAGTTTGTTTATCTATCAAGAATACATAAATTAAGACATTCAAGATGTTAACATGAATGGTAAAATTAAGTATTTCTGCAAGCTTTCTTTCTAATTCTTACATTTTTCATGCAAATCAACAAGGAAGCATGTGCCGAGTAGGCACTCCCCCTTTACACAGATGGAATGACTATGTATATCCGTAACACAGAAACACTAACAGTGATGTGAAATTGAAGCCTAATTGAGGAGATCTGCTCATCTAACTGTCCCATGCCTAGGGAACTTTTACAAGCCTCTAGTAAGTGATAAACAATACTATCATACTCATACTCTTCCAAACATTTATTAAATATGGGATGATGTTATTGAGTCATCAGGAACTTCAATTTCATCTACATAGCAAGACTTTTAACTACTTTTTAAACGTAATAGCTGTAACAGTAGTTGGCTCTTTTCATTCCCCAGTTTCTAACTGATTTGTTTCCCTGTTGCTATATAGCCTGAAAATCAAAGTACTTTGGCATAATCTGCAAAGCTGTTATTCCTCCAAGGTTAAGTTCAGCTCTGTGAAGAGAGGCCTCAAATTTCACTTGGGTGTTGCACAAGGGTGAATTTCTCAGCTTCTGCAGCTGGATGTTACAGTGAAGTGTGACCAATTAACCTGATCGGACCAAGAAGGGGAAAGTGCTGGCGGAAGCCATTAGCGTGCATCACAACCTCCCTCAGCACCAATTCACAGAGAAGATATGTTGCTAGCACACGTAAACATCGCTCATCAAGTGCAGCAGCTTTTGCTTTTATCTATGGGAGCCCCTGAGTCCTGAGCCAGCTCCGCTGTTAAACACTTGTCTGATGGTACAGCTCCCAGGCTCTCAGTTCTGATCTCCAACAGAGCAGACCTAGATCCAAAACCAACACCTGCCCCCACGGGCTGTAGCAACAGAACAGACTGGTTCCTCTGCACAAAGGGCAGCTGCACTGGGCAGGCAGCAGCTTTCTCTGCGATCCCTCTCCCCCAAACCAATCATCAACACAAGGGTTTTGTTGTCATACTCATTCCCACTTGTATTGCTTCAAAGCTGTAATAACCAAGCACAACTTGTAACATCAACAAAACCATAGACATATTTTGATGAAAATTCTGAATGTTTTGGAGATCAACTTTTGAGAGCTGGTGGTGGGCTAACCTGGCTGGCTGCTCTCACTCCTCTACTCAACAGGGCAGAGGAGAGGGTGAGCTCGTGGGAAAAAGGAGATCACACAACAGATATAAGCTCAAGCAGAAAAGACTTCATGACAAGAAACAAAGACTAAAACACCTTACCCCCTACCTGCTTTTCCTCTGAGCAGGGTGCTGCAGGGCTGCTCTCTCACACCCTTCCTCACCCCTCACTGCCATGCTGGGTTCTACCCTTTCTCCTGCACATTTCCACAGAGGGACCTCCAGCCTCACTGACGAGTCCACCTGTGCCTGAGGCAAGGTCATGCAGAACTGCCCAGGCCCAGGTGGAATCTGGCTCTCCTTACACACCTGGGCCCATTCTGCCCCACCACCTGGCCTGGAACTTGGGCAACCGGTACCTCAGGCATTAATTGCTGTAGCAGAATTAGTCCTCCTCTCCTCAAAATTAGCTCTCTTTTCCCTGCTTTACTTCAGCTGCAGATTTCCAGTGTGCAAAAGAACCCAAGTTACATGCACAATGTTGTTACCTCTTACAGAAATTATGAGTTACTACAACTAACTTTGTCCAAACTTCTGAGTAACTGACCCCCACACACACCCTGCTCTTGGTGATTGCAAGGCTGTGCAGCTGTCCATGCAGGTCAGGAGCACCTCCTCACCCAGCCCAGCACTGCTTTAGAGGCTGCAGTTTCCTGGGACCCAGCAGGTCAGAGACCTTCAGTGCACTGGTGGTACTTGAGGAGAACAAACCCTGCCCTGAACACAGAGATTATATCAGTAAATACAGAATCTGCATTGGCTGAATGAAGAAATCTCTCCATCTTTGTTTTGGTCAGTGATAACTGTCAAAACCAGTTATACATACAGCAGAACTCACTGTTTTTTGTCCACAGAGGAGACCTTAGGGCAGCTGTGATGGAGGAAGCAGACAGAGGAGCTGTCACAAGGCCAGGGAAGCATCACTAATCCCTGTCTCAGTGTACCAGCCCGGGACTGGCAACCCTGGCATCACAGGTAATGCAAAGCCAGAAGAGCAGCACGAAATCAGGATTTTGAGCAGAAAACATGTCCGCCAGCATTGTGATTTCTCATTTCCACAGGCTAACAAGTGCCATATGATTGCAGTGATAAATTAACTCTGTAAGGACCTGTACTAGCTCATGCACTTGTGCCAGCAGAGGTCACAGCTTCAGATCAGAAGCTGCAGTGACAGTTCCCAGCACTACAGTGTGCACCAGCTGCCAGAAGTGATTTGAGACCAAGACACTGGAGTAGGATCAGAGCATGAGGAGAGAAATTTTATTCTGGAAAAAGAAAATTTCAGGAGGATCTCTTTCTGAAAATCCATCTGTTCCTCACCTTCTCTGATGAAGATTTCTCAGCCATACTGATGCACATACATGGAGCAGATGCAGGTTTTTCATTACACAATAAACCTGTCCTTGTAACTTTGACTCATGAGGAACAACTGGGGAGTCCTAGTATTGTGTGATGCCTCCTGTTAAGCAGATAAATGTGCTGTCCAGACACTAGGGATATAAGTTTCTCCCAAGAACCAAAGATGTGTACAGCATCTGCTTTGAACTGGTACAGCCATTCTGAAACAACAATGCTTGTGGCCTTGATAATGAGATGAGGGCTACAAGCTTTTCAGAAGAGATAGGCAGGGAAAGAGGTATGGGGGAGTTGCCCTCTACTTTAAGAGGTGGACAGAGTGCAAAGAGCTGCTTCTGAGAAACAGCCACGATGAGGCTGGTGAAGCTTTCTTGCTTCAACTGCAGGAATTGTGACGCTCACAGACTCTCGTCGCGATGGGGGATTTCAACCACCTGGACATCTGCTGGGAAAATGGCATGGAGAGCTGCAAGCAGTCCAGGAGACTCCTGGAGTCCACTGAGGATAACTTCCTGGTCCAGGTACTAGACAGAACAACCAGAGAAGTGTTACTGGACCTGGTGCTGACCATTGCAGAGGAAATTTTTAAAGATTTAAGATTTGCAGCACTCTGGGCCGTAGTGACCATGCCCTGGTAGTTTGTGATCTTGAGGAGGATAGGTCAGGCAAAAATCAAAGACAGGCTGAGGAAGCTGGGCTTGTTCAGCCTGGAGAAGAGAAGGCTCATGGGAGATCTCATTGCAGTCTTATGGTACTTAAAGGAAGATTATAAATGGAATGGAAATGAACTTTTTACACGGGTAGATAGTGATGGGACAAGGGGAATAGTTTCAAACTAAAAGAGGGAAGATTTAGATTAGATATTAGTGGGAAATTTTTGACTGAGAAGGTGGTGAGGTCGTGACACTGGCTGCCCAGAGATGTTGTGGGTGTCCCATCCCTGGAGGCTCAAGGCCGGGTTGGATGGGGCCCTGAGCAACCTGATTTGGTGCTGGGTTTAGTGGTTGGCAACCCTACTCACGGCAGGGGAGTTGGAACTAGATGATCTTTGAGATCTCTTCCAAACAAAGCCATTCCATGATTCTATAACTTACAGAGCAAAACAAGAATATGTAAAATATGTGAAATGAATTGCAATTAAGGGAGAGAAGTTGTGTGGTAGAACAATGGAGTTTTCCTGAATAGAAAGCTTGAACCTGAAGACAGCTGCCAGCGCAGAGAAGGCACACATGGTCTTCCACATTCTTTGTATGATGCAGAAAGTCTGTGAGGCTGAATGCATCCCTCAGGGATACCGCTTGCCAGTAACTGACAGGAAAGCCACACAACATACTCCCACTACTAGAGGTACACAAATATAACCAGCTGCTTCAAGTAAAAACATAGCGCTAAACTGACATCTCCTGCATTTACATTCCATGTTTGGTAATAAGTATCTTTATTATAAATATCCAAATCCTATGGAGTATCTGTCAATGAATGCATTGAACTTTACAATGAATAAGCTTGTGTTTTTTTTCTAATCTTACTTACTAATTTGCAAATCTTTCAGTCATCAGTACAAATTAACAGAACTCTTTTGTGTAGGCATTAGGATTTCAAGTTTATTATGAAGACGTCCATTAACCCGTGCTTCAGCTTGGCATCGGTTCTCACTTTAGGATAAACAAAACTCAGAAAAATTCATTGTTTGCCCTTCATTAGCAGAAAAATCAGTTTTCGGGAAATAAATGTTGACTATGTAAAGTTATGAGTCTTTCCTTTTCCTACAAACTTCAAAATCAATCTTTCTTCTACCACAAAATCTAAAGTATAATCAGCAAATAATTATATTCTAGCTGAGTTGTAAATTAAATCAGAATTGCTAAACATGAATTGCTATCTCAGACTGGATCATTACGGTACTAAAAAAATTCAAGATGCACAGGCCCCCTCCTGAGTTGAGTACTGTGGTGCAGGACTCTGTGTGCTCTGCTGCTTACAAAAGGATGTTCTGTTGGAAGTGACAATTTCGTCACCTTTTCAATAAAAGGCCCCACACAGAGTACCTTCTTCAAACCATCATATGATCATTAACCTCAGAATGGTTCCCAAACTTCTCACATTTCGTGAAAAACAAATAAAAATGAAAAGCAACAAGAAACACCCCTGACCCTCAATGCCCCCTTCTATTCCTTGCCCTCCCTCTTACCCCCCTCGTTTCCACTATTTCAATGAACTTGCTGTCATTTTTAGTGGTATCAAAATTACAGTCTGCTTCTCCATCTCCCTGGAACAGCAGCTTATTTATGTTATAGTTTTGGTATGCCTGCTTCTCAGTCACTTATTTCTCTCTGTTTTTCACATTTCCTTCTCTTTATCAAGCAGCCTTTACACTTTTCTTGTGCAAACAGAACAATTCTTTAGAGTCCTATGCATTCCTCAGTACATTATTCCCTTGGTGTCAATCCATCTTTCCATTTTGGATACAAACTCCCAAGGAGAAGAAAATCATTCCCCTCTCCTACCCATCCTAGACCTTGCTCCCAGTTTTTGTGTCAACAGAATTTATCAGTCCTTTTGAATATATTTTCCTTCTATTTCATGAGTTAAGCATCATACTATTTAGCTCAAGGGGATGCAGTCTGCCCATTTTTACCACATTGCCAGAAGAATCCATGAAAGATTCCTGTTCATTTCCAAAGCTTTTTGGTATAAATGCCTCATTTCATCACGGGTTTAAAAAAAAATACATTTAACTTTAAAAGTGTATTTATATACATACCATTTTGTTAAACTTCATTTTTGACCATTTCAGGTGCTAGAATTGAACAATCGGTTTTATTTATACAATTCAAAGTGCTCTTCCTGTGGTCTGTTGTAAAAACTAAACAGACAAGCTATGCATGTTTATACAGAATAGTAAACAAGAGTTACTTTGGAACACAGCTGTATTTCTGTGGTTTCCTCATTTTCCTATTGCTGGTTGTACAACACATCAGTGTGAGAGTTACTAGCAGTTACTAGCTGCTGACAGTAGCAGAAAGTCCAATTACTAGTGCTGTATATATGACAGTTTTTACCATCTAAGGAAGATGGGCAGGTCTGCTTTTCTCAATGAAGCAAGGCATAGGAAAAAAGAGAGTATTGCAAACCTGGCTCTTCAAGCAGTCTGAGGAATGAAGTAGGACGTGGCATAATCAGAACAACTGTAGAGAATGTCACATACTGAGCATAACCAGCCAGTGTAGGAATAACAGCCTGACCTCATCTTTCCATTCAGTACAGAAAAAAAGCCAGCAGTGATCAGCAGTGCAAGCTGATCTCTACATTAAAACTGAGCTGAACTCCAGTGAATAAAAGGGGAGAGAGAAGCATGATCAGAGATTAGCAATGCACAAGAGGGAAGGCAGAGCAAAGTGAGAAATTCATGGCTAGGACAGCCACAGGAAATGTGTTGCTGGCAGATGCCTGTTTTAAAAGTTTTCCACTACTGACTATGCATCAAGACAGCAGTTCTTCCAGCCTACTACAAACTGAATTTGAAGAACAGGGCAGTCCCAAGGGGTGACCACTGAAAGAAGAGCTTCTGCAGACTACACCTTGAAATGCCAGTTGCTTACCTCTCTGCAGTGACAGCGTGGCCCAGCATTGCCCCTGGGCAGCCATTCCCCTGCCAGCCTCCCTTCAAAAGGTGATGGGGAAACAGGCTTGGAGCTTGATGCTTTTGGCCCACTACCATATATATGGGGCGATATATACCATTGTATATCCCAATAGAGAGTTTCCACTTTCATCACTCCCCCAAGATTAATAAATTCAAATGTTTTTAAGTTAGAGGCAGTTATGAGACCTCCTGTATATCACAAATCATTGCTTTTCATTAGCTGCTCCACTATTGGGCTTAAAATCTTGTATGACCTTCTGAAAAGGCATCGATTCCTGACCTCAGTCTATAAAGAGTAGGAAAACTTTGGTACCTCCCTTGGGTTTGTTCAAGGTTAATCAGCACCACTGTTCAGCTGTTGTTTGATTTCTCATTTGAATTTATTATGTTTCAGTTTCCAACTGATGATTCTTGTTATGATTTTACCTCCTGGATGACATAACTACACAGAATAAACAGAAGTCTCTCTCATGAAGAGGAAACACTATAACCATGTAATTTCTCTTTTCAGCACCTTCCTTAATTTAGCAGCATCACTTAAAATTTTGGTCTTGAGAAGTGGATAGAGCATGAAATAGCAGCTGCGCAGATTGTTCAGACAGAAATAGTGTTTAATATTGTTTGCCTGCTTATTATGTGACTTTAGACTATGAATTTTCTTTATCTAGTCAAAGTATATTATTTTGCATCCCTCCCAGAACAGAAAATTAATAGTAAACACACATTTCGCTCTTCATTTTGTCATTTTGTTGATGATCTTGCCATCTATCTACTAACAGGTCAAAACTACTTCCAGGATGTGACCTGTTCCTAATTCATACATTTTTTGAGACTACATCCACTATATGTTTTCTCCTGATAGACCTGTCTTTCCATTTCATTTTTCCCTGTTTCATGACTTCATGTGGAATACTATAACTTTTTTTCTTTTTTTTTCCATTCTTACATGCTTGTTATTAATTTCTTATCAATTCCGGGCCTCAGTTCAGAGCTGAGTCAGAGCAGCCTTTAATCCAAAGCTTCCCTCATTCTTGAAAGAACATTTGGAGCTGTCTGGCCACTAAATGCATTCTTCCCTAATAAGTCTTGGTTTAATTTTCTATTTTTGTCTGTTTTCCCCATCCCTAGTCCTCTGCAATTTCATCATAATAAATTCCTAGCAAACAGACTTGTATTGAAGTCTTTCTATAACCAAGAGTACCTCTCTTAGTAACATATTAAGAAAAGCTGCTTGTCATGTGATTAACATTTCTAATAAAAAAAATCCAAGTTTGACATTTTTGACACGCAGCAACGTGCCTCAGTTAAAGAGTCACAAAAAATACAGGGAATCACACTGCACGAAGGAGCATTTTAGTTTCTGGAATCCTACTTTAGTTTTTGTGCTGAAAAATGGATAGATACTGCAAAGTTAAAGATCTACTAACCCCACATATACAAAGAATAGTGCAGAGATCTCTACCTGACTCTCAGCATTCATGAAACCACAAGTACATTGTCCAAGGAACTTTTGAAAAGCTGACTGTATTCCCAATGTACAAGTACACTCACCCAGGCACACATTTTCCTACACATGTGGACTTTAATGCTGAAAGCCTTTGAGAATTGTAATTCAAATTTAATAAAGTATAATCTTTAATCCTTTGAATGCATTATAGCAGTATGCTCTGACTATCATTACATGTCTAAGATCTAGAACCATTAAATTTGTTCAAACTTTAAATGGCAGCAGCCAATGTTACATTGAATTGAGCTATTGTATTTCAATTTGAACACATATTATGTTCTAATTCACTGTTTTAAAATAAATCCTTTACTTCCTAACTTTTCTTCTTTCTATCAGAGTAATTTAGCACGTGTCGTTTCCTGCATAGCTATCCAATTCACACATCAGCAGGTGGTACACAATTTTTCCTTATTTTTCCCCCTCTATCACTGTATAACACATTGTGTGTTTAGATAGGACCATCGTATTTAAGAAGCAGAAGCAGAGTGGTACTGCAGGACAGTGCCAGCTTCTACAGCATGTATTTCAGAGTTTTTAATGACTCTTGCCTGTATATCATTTAGTAACTGTTTTCTACTCACAGAGGCTATAGCTATGAGCTAGTGAAAGATTTAGCACGTGTCCCATATTAATACATTCTAAGAGCAATTACCAATATCAATCAGCTAAAGCAATACTAACCAGTTCACAAGTAACTGCATAATGTGAATGGCAGAGAAAGAAATTATCACTTGCGCGGTCCCATATGACAGGCACAAGTACAGGCTTTTGAGCATTATTCCAGTAGCTACCAGGTAGACTTTTACAGATTTTCTTTGCTACTTTGACCACTGGAAATGCTTACCTTGGTCGATATAGTTATGATTTCTTTTCCTTTTTTTTTTTTTTCTGAACTTGTCTCTTCTAACTTTTTAACCAACAGGAAAAAGGAAAAAGCATAGAAAAAATGTACATGTACAAAGAGAGGATGATTAACGAGTTTTGAGTAAAGAGCAGAATTTCACCAAAAAAGCCCAGAACACAAAACACATTATATATAAGCAAAACAACAGACAAAAAAAAAAAACCCAATCCAAACCAGAAAGCTAAACACACACATAAAAAATCCAGATCTTAAACCAAAAACACCCACAAGGCCACCAAAATAGATATATGGACCACCTCCTCCAACCCTCACAAAATTATCAAAAGAAGTCAAAGGGCTCTAGGAGGAGTCACGAAGATCAGAGTGCTATTGTCAACAACCAATGGAGTCAGAATAAAAATTACAGTGAGTCAATCTTGTATTTTTGTATTCTTTAAATACATCAGTTTATCGTCCTTCTGCAAACTACACAAAAAGAATAATAGCTTTACACAGCTCAGATGAAGAGTTTGGTTTTTGAGATGAACAAATTTGTTTCCTACAGTAGCAATTATAGGAGACACTAGGAGTTGGCCAGAAAGCTCAGAGCAATCTATAAACACTTATTCATAGAGCCACTGGGTGGACACTGTATTGGAGCCAACTTCTATGTTCAACATTTCCGTTGTGAAACAAGTTTGACATTTCTGTCAGTCTCTTTTTTTTTAAAAAAAGGACAAGTTAATTTGTAACAGAGACACAGCAGTTTGCAACCAACTGTGCTCAAGATCAAAATGAATTAATGCTATTGAAATAAAGGTAACAGCACAGTAAAGAGCAACAAATTGGAAATATAAAATGAAGATCTGAATTAGAAAGGCATACGAAAAGAGCATGCATTAGGCAAGGAAAGCTTCTCTCTTTTTCCTAATTTTCTCCTACTAATTCTTTGAACCGTAGTGAATCGATCAGCTGCTAAACACACGATTAGCTCTTTTTTAAAAAAGATTGCTATCTTTTGTGTTTGTCTTGAAGCTAATGTTATCTACTCCTTTAGAAAATGATAATGGATATCCCTTTCAAACCATGTCAATTCTTTATCTCTGCTGCACTTTGTTGTTATCCTACTCAGATGCATCTCACATTTCACGTGGGCAGACACTATCTAGGGATCTGGCGTCACTTCTGAAACAACAGGATCACTGCATCTTTGACCTCTTCAATTACATAAAAAAAATCAGCTTGCAACCTAAACACGTTCAGCCTTATCAGTTTACGTTTCCACACCCAAAACTTGTTATTATGTTTATGAATCGAATAGGAATCTCAGTGATAAATAGTAGCAACATTAGTAACAGTGAGAGACATAACCTAAGTTTTGACATGAAGACCTGCACACCTCTCTTGTAAGCCAATTGCTGCCCTGAAGCCAGGCTAATCTACCACAGCAGAAGACCTGCAAAGCTCTGGGCAGTTAACATACCACCATCCTTCCCCTGCCTATGGAGCAGAGGTAAAAACAAGCCAAGAGAAACCAATGCAGCCTATGGACAGTGCCAGCGGTGCTGGCATTGGTCTAATACAGATCAGACCAGAGACAATGATATCAACATGCACTCTGGGAATGGTGATGCACTGCACATCATCCTGAGTGCATGACTGCTCAGCCTAGCCCCGACAGCTTCCCAGGACAGCCTGGATGCTGCTCATAAAATTGGAAGGGAAAGCAGGGATCCTTCCATTATTTTCTTCAGACTAGCAGTCAGGGTAATCGTGCCCGATGGAGGAAGCCCATCATAAAGTCCATTTCTTCCTGATTTGAGAGAGGCCCTAGAAACAAGCTGAGCCCTCACATTAGAACAACACTGAGGAATGGAGCATTTTTCTCCAGCTGCTCTGTGAAAAGCACTTGTGTACATTCAAAACATTTAAATAGACACAGAACAAGAAGTCCAGATGTTATGAAGAATGACCGCTTCTACGCTATCAGGCCATCCTTTCTCTTCTACGCAGAATAAAAGATAGCACCAGTGTCTCCTCTCTCTCTTTAAATGATGTCTATTGCTTGTTCCTACGCTGTCAGAGATGCCCTATGTTAACCAGAATGTTTAGATTGCAATCAGTATTCAGAAATGGTTGCTATTGAGAAACTCCCTACAGAGTCAAAGCCTCAAGAAAAAGACAGACATAAATACCACAGAACACTATAATTAACAGATCCAAGTTGGTTAGAAAAGGGGATCACAAAAATTCCTTCTTGGCAGCAACTCAATTCCCTCAAAATTTTCTGTTCAGGACCACATTAGATGAAGAGCCTCGTAACTGTAAAGGGGCTGTGGGAAAGACTGAATCGTGTTACTTACAGCTTGTTACACATTTCCAAAATTTCTGACAATGATACTTCAACTGATCTGGAAACAGCAATTTGCACAGTCATAACCACAGATATAATAGCACTGTGCCTCTACAGAAGACAAAAAAGGAGGGGAAAAGACTGAAGCGAGCATATATACAAACTGAGTCTGGCAAGGTCAGTGCAAGACATGCATGCCCTGATGTGATGGGAATCATTTGAGCCAGGTTGGAAACATTGACATCTACAAAAACATTTGATGCCAAAGTCAAGGAACCACAATATCCTCTATGCTCCATGTATAAATAGATTTTCCATAACACCTAAACTTGTGATATCACTGCTGCAACATGTATTTAACTCTGCAGCACGTTCTTTTAGCATTTTTAATACATCTGAACTGTCCAGTTTCTTTGGTGAAAAATATGTCATTTCTAGGTTTAAAACCCATAAAGGCAGAGTTGTGCAAAAACCATGGCATAGAGTAGATGCTCTGGAAATTGTAGAGCATCCTATGTATGGCTGAATTTACTCAGCTGCCAAAGGAAAAAACCTTTTAAACACAACATCAACACTCAGCCCTTGAACAGTAACTTCTGTTCTCTGAGAGTTAATTACAAGTAACAGCAGAGATAAAAATAAATAAGTTAATCACAGTTATATGATGCTAAAGCCTTTCTTGATAAACACTTGAAACAGAAATGGTGGTGCTATTAATGATGGTTTAGATGGCTGTCTTAAAGAAGCCACTTTGGAGTTCATGTTTTTATGATGTGATTAGTCACACATTTTTCCATGTTAATATTAGTTTTGTAAACTAGTAAAATAGTTATTTGGTGTATTCGACTAATACAGAAACTGGAAAAAAAGAGTACATGAACATAAACTGGGTATTAAGTGACTCCTTGGTTATTTCACTGAGCAGTTTCAACTTACAGATCCTCTCCTCACAAACGTTCCTGCAACTCCAATGGTCATATTGGTGCAAACTTCTCTCAGGACCATTTCACCACAGTACTGAGCACTTGTTCAGTATATCCTCATCTTGGGAGTTTTTCCTTGCTGTAGGAAGATGAAACTAGAAGGCTGTAAATGTCTGTTTTAATGAAAGCATCAGGGCTGTTCATTTGGATGGATTACCTGAGTAATACTTTCAACTTAAGTCCATATGCCCTTTTTCCTTTTCATTCCATGCTATGCATTTCCGTATGCTTCCCTTCTTGGAGCTGTTACGGACAACTAAGATGAAACCTCTGCTTCTTGTTGCATGCAATATCAGGATGGCATATCCTGCTCCTTGGTCAATACCCCAAAGCAAGGGAGAGTTGAACCTGCATCACTTGAAGTAAATCTCTCCCCTTTTAGGCTTAATTTCTGCTGCTACGTAAGGATCTGGCTAACCCAGTCTGCACTATTTACATTCAATTTGTTTAAAAAATGAACAGAAGTTTTGAGCTAAGGAAATCTGTTTTCTGCAGATATTTTTCTTCAACTTTTATCTGTCTAGTAAGGTGCAACTGCTGTCTAATCTCTCCCACATGAGGGCACAGACCTTATGAAACTGAGATCTCCATCTTTTGAGCAGGATTTCCTTACACAGCTTTTCATGCAGCGTCACAGCATCTCTCTTTATCCATCTGAAGAACTGACCTAGCCTGAAGATCTCAAGCTCTTTGCTTAATTTCACTGGAATTGACTCATTGGTTCAGGAGTTACTAGGGTAAAAGGAGACACAGTCCAATGCAGGCAGCGTGTTGTCACATGGCACATTCCTTCAAAAGGCCACTGCAGAAAGCTATGGGTAAGCAACAGAAGCTAATGCTATGCTGTATCTAGGGCAAAGACAAAACTGCCTGCAGCACTGGACTACTACATTACAGAAACCTAAATTCTATAGCGAGATCTTCCACATGGTCCCAGTGCAACTCTGACCAAGTCACTTCGGTATCTTTGTGCCCCATCTAGCTTTATGACTCATTTAGCTTTTGTGTGATTCTGAGTGAGGATCATCATTTATGACAACTTTTCACAGTATCTAGGACATCTGGACACCAATCCCTGTAGGACTTCTGTGAGCTGTTGTAATACTAGCAGCTATGTAACAATCTAATGCTTGTCTATTTTAATTATAGCTAATAGTTAATGTGGTATAAAATTTTTTTCACACTGCAAACTATCATCTTGCATGAAAATCCCATGTAATAATCTCTGTCTACAGTAAATATCTTTCATACAGAGCAGAGCATTCAGCTGGAAAATGGCTGTGCTGTTAAATTATACTCTCACCTATTTCACACAGTCTTCTCCAGTACACAAGTCCTTAGTGCTGGAACATGGAGGATTATAATGACATTTAATATAGAGAGAATAAGTATAAAACACAAATTTATTTTTTCATAGCTGTATTATAACTCAAACCCTTCTGGTGTGATGCACATATAGCACATTCTGACCCACGTGTACTAAATATTTAGGACTGTCTTGTCTCTAACAAGAAAAAGCTTAATAATGAAAACTGTCCATTTTTAAAGAACAACAAAAAAAGAAGAGATATTTCTACTATTTAGTGTGTTTTAAGATAGAGGTAAAAGCCAAAAAAGCATTCTAATATGTTAACTTTTATGCTTGCATTAGAATGCAGTCTGTGATCACTGTAATAATCAGCAAGATTCAGTCTGAATGTCATATCAAGATAATTGCCATCTTTTAGTATTGAAGAAAAACCTACCTTTTCAACTTCAATTGAAAAGAATTTAAAATCACTACAGCAGTTTTAGGTTTTGCTCACTAAGTAGTGTGGGTGAAACATCACAGAACATTAAAACATTTGGCAAGGAAA
This sequence comes from Numida meleagris, assembly GCF_002078875.1. Lineage (NCBI taxonomy): Eukaryota > Metazoa > Chordata > Aves > Galliformes > Numididae > Numida > Numida meleagris. Next base: position 9,285,733 of record NC_034417.1, on the reverse strand, counting down.
TTTGCTAAGAAGATATTACATCTATTACAAATGATTATTGTCTTTCCTTAGCAAGCCCTTAATATATTATAAATGTGTCAAAAAATTTGAAAGAAATTACACAAAATTCCCTATAACTCTAAAAGACCCTATCTATTTTGGGAGTAACACTGGCTTGCCTAAAGTCAGCCGGACGTTTTGCATTATGTTGCTCTACCGAAGCACCATGATGCAGAGAGGAACGCTGGCTCTGCTGAAGTTCTCTGCAGCCTTCCCAGCAGGCTGAAGGATGCCCCAGCGGCCGCTGTGGGCAGCACACACAGCAGTGTGGGGAAGCTGGAGAAAAGCTACTGGGGGCTTCTGCTCCTGCAGGAAGCAGGGCTCATTTTGTCCAATGGAAGTAGTTGTGAGCCAAAAGTTGTCAGCCATACAAGAATAACCACAAGTTTGCTTCAACTTTATTAATTGAAATGTTTAATGGATGTCAGAGCTGTCAACACCAAACTAGGAAACATGTTCCTTTCCTGAAAACAGCAGACATTAAACAACAGAGGAACGTGACAGAGTCCAGCATCAGCAACCCGCTTACTAAAAATGAAGATGAGGTGGCACCGAAGAACACCAGATAAACACCTGACGATCGCTTCTAATCTCTCTCCATTCAAAGCAGATGGCTGGTAGAGTCAGCCAGCACTGCACAGGCACAAGTGATGGAAGGAGCTGATCCTACAAGAACTTTCTTTAAAAACAGCAATAACAACAACCCCGGCCTATGCAGTATCAACAAACTGCAAGTAAAAGGTCACCTAAAACAACTTTTGAAGTACGTTAACACAGAAAATACAAGACAAGGAGCTGCTGCATTTTACCAGACTGAGTTATGGCATTTTATGCTCTCTCTACACAGATAGTGGAAGCAGCCAGAAAACCAGTGGAGGGCAACAGCAGGACCAGAGGCCTGTCGGCGGGCAAAGCTTTGGAGCATGAGGTTTAAACACATGTATTGCTGAAAGGTGGTGAGTGGCACCCAGCAGGCAAGAAAGCCTATAAATGGGAGTTCATTTCCAGATCGCTCTCGTGTCTTGAGCCAACATGTCTTAGCCTGGGCTGTTGAACTCAGCTTCACCAATGTATGAGTACAAAGGGTATTTTTATCTAGATTGCCCCATTATTTAAGTATTTTTAATCATTTGTGTCCTATGGTTTTGTTATACAGTACTGTTAGGCTATATTGTCTAAAGTATATCTCAACAGCAGTTCACCTTTACAGTTGTTTCTGTGTAAATCTGAGGCATGAGTTACATTCATAAACATGAAATACAGTAGTTAGCTATTTCTTTGTATATTGAATACATCTACCCATAAGTAATTTTTGTTCCACATGTGAAAATGCTACCTATTTAATTCAACTGGGTATTTCAAGGCCTTAATTAGAAGTTTTATAATATTTCACATTTTTATAGAGGATTTTTATATTGCAATTAAATAACCATTTTTAAAAAATGATTGATATGGTTCTTTGCTCTATCATCATGTAACTAGCATTTAACTAATATCCAAGACTTTAGCTATTATATATACTGTCAGTATTATATACTGTCAGTGACGAGTTTCTCTTGGGTTGACAAGGTGTTAATGAAATTACAACAGTCCATGCATCTTTGTGGTATCTTTATGGTTTGCAAAACGTAGAAATGGGAAAGTAAATACATTTGCTCAGCTCCAAAAAATGCTCCCCTTGCTGTCTCTTTTAAAAACTATGAGATACAGACAATTACCAAACAAAATGTGAGCAAATGACTCCTGAAAGACAGAAAAAAAAAAAAGTCTCAGTGGTAGTTACAGGCTTTCAAATATACATTTTTGGGAATTATTTCAAAAAATACAATTGATCATTTAGATTTTCTGCTCTTAAGTACGTCATCCAACAGCACTGTGGGATGCTCCTTTTCCATGAATTTGCGCTGAGGGCCTGATTCTGAGGGCCCCCTGAGCTCCCTATGAATCGCAGACTTTGAAACAACACTGTTTTTCAGGGCTACTCATGGCTGTCAGAACTGCTCAAGTATTAATGATATGATATGGCTCCTTAATTCTCTCCATTTTTCTTTTGTTGTCTCCTGCCTTCTATCTCTAAGATGTTAGTGCCTGATGGATACATGGAATGAAAAGAAAGGATAACTTCTTGCCAGGAATTCTATTCTCTTTATCTTTTGCAGTTTTATTTTTGTACTTTAGAATGAAATATTCCTACTGTGCAGCCAGATGTTCTATAATCCTGTTTTTATACAGCCCAGAGGAAGCAAATTCCAGGTAAAGTCTCTTCCAAGATGACTAGGATGATCAGGAAATTCAGACTTTATAATCAGAAAAGAGTTTAAAGCAGAAGTGAAATGTGCTTTTGCTAAAACAAAACTGTTCCATCTAACATCACACATATATAAATACTCTAATATTCCTTTGCTAAAAAACGAAGGCATATGCTTGTTACCACACTGGTATGGAAAACAAGTGACATCTGTTAAATGTTCTGCTGCAGTACGAAAAGGCAAAGCATATTAAACTGAAACCTGCATACAGATAGCTTTCTATATATAAGCACCAAATTAAGAGCAACAGAATTCTACAAAGGGCCAACCAAGAGCAAACTCTACTACAATTAGTGAGGCTTTGCTGAACAAAAAAGATTCAAAATCTTACTATGGAGCTGGTTTAGCTACGTTATCAAGCAACAAAAATAACTTTGAAGGTACACAGCAGAATTTTCCATCATGAGTAAGAATTAAGATGAGTTCGCTACCCTTGTCCACACACACTGTGTTACAACCAAGCTCTTTTTTCTAGGAGCAGAGTTGGCACCTGCCCTGGTGGCAGCACTGCCCAGTTTTATCTGTACTCAAGATCATGCAACAAGACAACCTGGTGTTAGATTTGGCACTTGAAAAGTCATTTTAGTTGCTAGTTTTGATAACTGCACATAGAGGCCACTGCTCTTCAAAATGGTATCAATAACTAGCAGGGGGCCAGCCACAATGTACGATGCCCTTTCTGATGTCAAAGAAGCGGTTTCACTCTGTAAACAGTTGGTTCCACTATTTACTCTTCAATGATAGGGTTAAATTTCTCACAAGGAAAATCAATACAAAGACCCACAAGGCAGAAGTACCACTGCAGTTTGAACACTAAATAGCTGCTGTATGGCAGTAGGGTTTCTAATGACTGAAAAGAGACATGTTTTCGATAGAAATCTCTTCCTACTTCGGTGGAGTTGGAAAGGAAAACAAGATATATGTTGAAGAGGAGAGTAGATTATTACATGTTTTTAAAGAAGAAAAAAAATTAACATAATAGCAGCAGGTCAAAAAGATTCAGGCATATTTGAAGATGATGAATTGCACTGGCTACATTCAGCTCAAGCTTAGAACACCTTCTCTTTTCATCTCTTCCTGAAAGGAAGTGCACACACAACATTCAAACACTGCCAACAAGAATTCACTCCATCCCAGTGGGTGGGAAAATCTAGCAGTACGCATCTGAATTAGCTGTGGTATTCAAAAAGAATATGCATCCCTGTTTTGATCTAATACTGTTACCTCATCTGTCTTATTACCTAAGGCCATCCCTAGAATTTGACTCCTCATCTTCTCCCAGAGTATGTTTTTAAGGATTGTGCAGTAATTAGACTCCATCTTAACTGCTAACTTGCAGTTTTTAACTTCCAGCTCTGCAGTTTTGTTTCCTGAAATCTCAAGATCCTGGAGACAAGTGACTGAATGAGCACCTCTGCTTTCTTTAAAACAAAAATAAAACCCTAAGGCCACCGCAAATCGCAAAACAGGAAGTTACTAGCTCTTGCATGAGACAGAAGCCTGAAAATTTCAGAGTATAACTTTGAAAGCCTGAATGCAAATAATTCCTACCTGGAGGGAAAAAATAAAAACAAACAAACAAAAAAGAAAACAGCAAAAACAATGCAATTTGGACAACAACGTATATGCTTTTGCATGTGTAGAATTGCAGAGAAGAGAACTCTTTTCAACTTTATCCTCTGGAAATATCACAGAGCACTAACCTGTAGTCGTGGATGTGTTTGCCCACACACTCCACTACCTCTCCCTTCCAAAAACTAAAAATGCTGACAACCGCAATCCTTTTTTTTCTATTCTCCCTATTATATCCATTTTGTTTATGCCTATAAATTGCCTTTAGTCTTCACCAGATGGCAGAATCTTTCAAATGAAGAATATCTTATGCTAGATACTGGCACAGTTCTTAGCACATAGTAAGACTCAGATCTGGATGGAGAACGCAGGAGCTGCTACTATAACTGTCAGCCCTCACGAAAGCACTGGAAGCTGCCATTCTGGTTCTTATCAATTACTCACGATTAGCATTTCTGGGGAAAAAAAATAATCAGTTAACAGCTTAAAAATTAAAACATTAATTTCAGATCAAAATAATACAAGATTTAAAACATTTAAATATTAATGGACATTTAAGGGCCCAAAAAGACATTGAAGATCTCTATATAGTTCTTCACATTGCTTTTAAGCCCACCACATTTATTCTCCGTTTGTTTTCTTATCATTTTCCATCTTCTGGTCATGTTTCACGTGTCCTCTCAAGAACTGATGCAGTCACGACAGGGAGAATGTTCCTTTTACTTTCTAAATGCTCACTCAGATCTATGATTACTATAAGATTTCAGAAGCTAAGCCTTAGGGAGAAAAACCCACTATCATAAGCACTGACCACACTGCGGTTCTGAGGTTTAATGCAGTGGAAGCAGTTTAAAATGCTCACCTGGAATATACGTATATGCCATTCTCCTTAATTCTATTGAGCCATGCCAGCAGAAATTCCATTATAACAGCAAAATTAGCAGATACGTTTATTAAAACTTGATCAAAAGAATTAAACAGATGTGAATCTTTTAAGTACTCCATGTCACTATACCAAATAGCATGACTTCACTTCTAAGCTGGCTTGATCTTAAACTGCTGCCCCATGTCGTGTCAAACAGCTGGCAGCTCTCATCTGAAACATTTAAATGAATCTTTTATTTCACATACCCAAGATTGCACTTGTCATGTTTTGTAAACAAATCACAGTTTTCCTTATAAAATAAAGATCATTTGAGCTGCTGCTCACTCTAGAATAAAGGGATTTCTAATCAAGTACAAGAGCTTGATTCCTCCATTGCACATAGTCAATTTCTAATCTCCTAAAATCTTATGGGATACCCATTATCACTACTCCTGCTGATGCAAATCACGTGTTTCTGTAATGTTTTCTTTCTTTTAGCTTAAGAATACAGGAACAACAAAGTGGCATATATATACAAGGTATAAACATACCCAGTAAGTGAGAGCAAATATGCAAATAGCAATTATTGATTACAATTTCACTACTGCTTGCATATATGTGTATTTACATTTGAGACCTGTTGAAAATCTGCATCACGGTGCTTAGTCACCTTCTAGAGAACAGTTCCACCAAAGACTGTCTAAAATACAGCACTTTGAAATGGGTAACCAAGCAACCAAATATGCCCCCATTATGAAAGTCAGGGAATGGACTAAATCAGGATAACTCATGCAAATACTGTTTTCACAATAAGACTCAGATAATGAGAGGAAGCTCTTCACTCAAATGTTCCACCACAACGGTATATGAAGTTGAATTTTCATCAAAACAAAACTTGTCCTGAGAAGAGCCTACTTGTGGCCAGTTTTTCCCTCCACTTGTAGAGAAAGTATGAAACCTGCAGACACTAGCATGAGAATTAACATCTGTTTTCTCTGTAGAGCCTTCTTGGTATCCCATGTGTTCCAAAAAGGGAGCAAATTGTGGAACGCATTCATACATGGAGTGACGGTCTGTAAGGAGAATACTATTGTTACACAACGTACATCTTGGGGTATTTAATTTCAGGTGCTCTAGGTCCCACAGACTAACCACCAGCTAGCATTCTAGGCATAAAGCTTGCTCCCCAGCTGCATTCTCTAGTTTCACACAAAAGAGATTCAGCTTGCACGTCACAGGTGCTCTGTCAGTCATCAAATGAAAACACATGGAGAACAACTGGCAGATACACTTCAAATGTGCACCTTCGGCACAAACTGAAATGCAAGTGAAGAGGCACCCCGAGATACCTAAACTACTGCACCAGTACAGCACCATAGCAAAACTTAGGATCAAAAATCAGTCGTGAGAAGAAAAGTCAGCATACAGTGAAATACTGTGCTGTTAAGCGTTCATGAGAACAAGCATATATATATATTTTAAACTTCTGGGTTTTTTTATTCTCAAATAGTAAGAAAATTCAGTAGTAGGCATACTTCAAGCCACTGGCTTGTAATCTACATAACAAAAATCCTTGGACCGCTTTATACTGCGGTCCTCACTTACAGCCATGTGAAGATTAACCTAAGTTTAAATATTCATTGATTTCCTTCATTTTCACCACAGTTTGCTTAATTGCAGAAACGGCGTAAATTTTTATAAGCAAAAAACACACAGTTAACTGCTTGCTGCTTATGGATTGGGCTGCCTATGACAAATAGATCACAGATAAAGTCACACTTCTTTAACTGATTAGAATAAAGTATAAAAATAGATATGTCAAGTTGTGCTTTCACTGCATATTTGTCAGTCTTTATTCTAATTTCAATATGACAATTTCACAGAGCTAGATACTGTTCAATGTGGGAAAACGATCGGTGACAGATAGAGTGATTTTCCTTTTGTTCCAGGAGAACAAGGGAGGGGAAAAAGAAGATTGCAGTAAATCTTGAAATTGATGGAAATTGCAAGGGAGACTTAATTCTGTATAAATATTAATACTTCTAAACCTCTAGATTTTGTCCTCTCCTAACATCTACCTTATCAAAAGCTTACTTTTTATCACCTCATGCATATTTGAGGTCATTTCTGTATAAAAGAAGAGAATATGGAGCACTAGTTGGCAGGACAAGGTAGACGGGTACTGTTCATGGGAAAAGCTAAACCTTTGCCATCTTTAATCAGATCCAACTTCGCTTTAATTCCTGCCATTTCTTCACTTAAATAGGTTTTAAGGGATGTGCAGAATCTCGATGATAAACTCAGAATGAATTCAGAACCTGTTCTCTGAGCATTTTTATTCCAAGGAGATGAACAACTGGACACGCACATTTTAGGCAGATTAAATGGTTAAATAAACCTACTTGGTTTCTCTTTTCTATACTGATGCTGCCAGCCTTAGAGGTTGGTTCAATGTGGATTTTAAGCCCTTTAGAAAAACCGCACAAGTTGTTCTTTTAAACAGAATGGCAAGCAGCCATTTCTAACTATGACGACTATCTGCCTTTATCTCAGATGACAACCATGTAAGACGTCTTCTGAGTAAGTAACATTAGGTTCTAACAGCTCACACTTAAGCAGGAAATAACATCTCTGGGGAAAAAATTTCATTTCCTTTTGGCAAAAATTAAGAAAAAAGGTGAAGAGATCTTTATAAAGTATAATTTTTAATGTGCAAGATATAATGGCACATTAGATATTTTCATTAACAATATCACATAAGTAGAGACAAAATCATATGGCAGAGGCTATAGAATGCACTGAGTCCTGTTATTTACATATGGTTGGACAAAACCTGTGATTTTCCTCATATGTGATTTTTCTATTCAGTCAGTTACAAAACTACTGAAATAGCTTAGACTATTTAATTCCAGAAGAAGCTGCTGTTGCTAAAATGAGTTCCCATACATAGCTATATTTCTCAGAAATACCCTTTTTGTCATTTTGTTTATACGTCCATCTAGATTCAAGCTTTATCAGCATTATTTATGACGTGCACAGGTACCTATATCAATTCAAGACAAAAAGTGTGAAGAGTTGTTCACATTACATTAAAATCTTAGTGAATGTAAAATAAATGAGCAGTAGAGCAGAACAATATTTTTTCCAAGTCTGATGAACCAAAAGATTGAATATTGGCAAATGCCACACTGCTTTTCTGTTCTGCTGTACAATCTCATTTCCTGCTTCATGCCAATCACTACACTGTCACTGCACTGAATGTCACTGGGAGCTCCCATTAATAAACTCCAAAGTAAATTGCTTGTTTAAAGCAATACCTATTATGCAATAGCCAGCAAAGTTTTACAAAATGTAATTAAAGGTAATGACTTTTTTTTTCTTTTTTGAGATCAGAAGTCACTCAATGCAGAGAGACCAAAGATTTTCCCAGTTGTGCACTCCCAGATTTTCAAAAAGGAATCCCTCAAGAAAACGGAAATAAAAGCTTATTTAAAAATAGGAGCACGAAGAACTGTGGAAGAACTCCAAGAGAGTGAAAACTGTCTTAGAAACTGTAAACAAAGAGCAGTTATCAGTAGGAAGTAGTTGGAAATCCCATGGAAACAGACCAAATAATATTTTATGAATTGGCTCCTTTAAGCCACATTTTGTAGAATTTCAGATAGGCTTTGGAACACATGTTCTCAAGATCTGCTATGCATAATAGTCAGCTTAACCTTTCTCATTATGCTAATTGCCTAAATTAAGAGAAGTAAATCTGAATGCAATGGTTTAGAGTTGAGCTCTCACAGTGCCACAGCTTTGGCTTTGCAGGTCTTACAGTCACCACCCCTGGATCCAAGTTATGTGCTTAGCTCAGTTCTCAGACTTCACAGGAGTTTGTAGGAACCAAGCAGACACTTCCTCCCTCACACCCTGAAGACGCTGAAAGACTTTTTTTTTCTTTTCAAGAAGAAACACAAAACTGCTTTTCACAGTTAGGCTGAAGTACAGAAAATGACCGCGTCACCCCAGCTCCAGGCTGAACAGCCCCAGCACAAGCCTGGGGAGCGCTGCTTCGTGCCAAGGCCTGGCCTCTGCCTGGACAGCAGCAGGTGCACATGGAGCAGGAAGGCCCTGTCACCTGCCGGGAGCTGCTGGTGGCTGCACTATGAAAAAGGAATCAGATTCAAAGAGCAAAACCCCGTGTTGTGGCCAATGCCAGGCACTGAGCAGCAGACACGTTGCCCATCTTTGTACCTTGGTTTGCCCCTAAGGAATGTGGCTCTACCTGCTAGATGTACTACAGCGTGCACACTGACAGCTGATGGCACACTGCAAACTTCTCACTAAAGGTGAAAGTCTCCGTTTTAAACCAAAGAGATGTAATTTTCAGATTCCCCTTAATAATATCCCTCTCGGTTATAAAAAAATACTTCATTACACGATATCATCTGTAAATGCATTAATATGCCATTTACTTTCTTCTCTAAGTAATTAGCAAAGATGCTAAAAACAGATGTAGGGAGAAATCCATAGGTCGCTATGGAAAGCAAAGTAGACAAGGTATATATTGATCTTAATTGAAAAGGCGCTAGCACCTCTAGGATCACACTGTAGCCTAAAGTTCTGACCCATTTAGGGGAAAACAAGACGATAGCTCCAGATTAAGTGACATAAGCCACAAACAGTTCCATAAAGAAAAGTCTTAACTTTCTCAATCTTCTTGAAAATTTACAACTTTGATCCTAACATGGTAAAAAACAAAACAAAGATAACAGCTTTTCAACACAGGTTTTTGTGTCACGTCAGAATATTGTTACTCACCCATGTTTTCTAATATGACATTTTATATTTCTTTCCAGAAATACTGAAAGTAAATTTCTTTGGGATGAAGAAGCTGGACTTGGCTGCTGGAGAGACACAGTACACATATATTTTAAAAATTCTGAATTGGCCTCCAGTTGAGGCTCTCTACAACAATAGATAGGCAACAACGCGCTAATAGAGCATTAACGTGGTGACTGTGTAGAAATACTGAGCAGCTGAAAAGAAGTTTTTACTTATAAAAATACGTTACTCTTAAAAATTATGTTATTTACAAAAGTTATTGGAGTTTACTTGTATTTGGGGTTTCATAAAAGAAAAAATACCACATGCCATGCAGCCCAATCTAGTAAACACTGATCTGAATGGGATGGCTTACATTTTTTTTTTCTGCTGACTGCATCTTTGGTGACAGAATGGTTTCAGCTGCCTCCTTTGAAGAATTAGACTTGTTTTTGGTTGCTTAGGCACTTCAAATTTGCAGAGGAGGATTATGGTCTGAAGAAAACATCTACCATGTTTTTAACCTTACTGATTTTGCATTGTCTTCATATTAAGATAGAGATGAAACTTCCCTGTGTGTTTTGATTGCAACATGTATTATATGAACTTGCCCTTTTCAACTGCTGTTTTTCACTAAAGGAAAAAAACTGGGCTGCTTAAAAGAGCTGCTGCCTACATCGTGTACTCAACTGCAGTGCTATCACAGAAACCTCCTTAGGAAAATCTCTCTCCATCCAACTAAACACAGCAGTCCAAAATAAGGTTTTGAAAAGACCATATTTTGGTTATTTCAGTGAAATGACAAAAAAAAAAAAAAAAAAGAAAGAAAGAAATAACAGGGACATAATGGAAACCTTTACAGTTAGTTTTCAAAAATAACTTCCAGAATACATGAAATGCTTGTGAGTTGCTTCCTACTATGTGGCTTCACAGTAAAAGCAAGTTTGTTTTGATAACTGCCAACTTCAGAGACTCTTAACTTAAACAATTTCAAGAACTACTGCAGAGATGCATTTTACCTAACGCTCCATTCCTGATGAAACAGAATCATATCTATTCTAAAACACACAAGTTTCTTGCTGTCACTGACCTAGAATGAGTTTAAAGCCTCCTTTGTTTTATCTGCTGAAGATGGAGCTTCAATGACTACCTTGTTTATTAAAAGCACAGCGTATTCCCAGCTCCAAAAACCCCTCACTTTTAAAAATACGTATACTGTGGGAATTTACCCTCCCAATAACTCCCCAAAACACTGAAAATGCAAGACCTGGTAAATTCTTCCAGGTGGCAGCCAAAACTGCAGGATGAGAACAAAGATCTTCCTCCCAGCCACATACAGAAGGAATGTGTATAGCGGCTTGTTTGTTTCTCTGAGGGTCTCACCAGCACTGTGAGCTTTCTTTGCTACTAGCAACCCTTGCTGCACTACATTTTCTACATCTGGTATTTCACAGAGCAGGTTGGTGCTGCTTACTCCCTGCCCACTGCCCCATGACAAGGCACAGCTTTCCCTCCTGCACAGCTATGGCTGTCAGCCAACATTATGAATTTAAGCAGCACACATGCACAGTGTCACACACTGAATAATATCTATTTTTATATCTATATATAACACCAATTAAAGTAATAATATGCTACTACTTAGGTCACCATGACAGCCACAGCAGCATTTGATCATTTTAATACAAATTACATCTTATATAAAATTCTGTGTTCATAAAATCTCTTGTCAGAAACTTGTAATAGAAAATTCTAAGGTTAAGAATCAATTTGTCCATTCCAGTGTTATTCCTTTTCTTTGACTGGATCTAAGCCGGGTTTGCTATCAAGAAAAGGATGCAAATATTTCCTGATTAAAAATAACCTTCCAGTTCATAGAATAGAATGGTTTGGGTTGGAAAGGACCTTTAAAGATCATCTAGTTCGAACCTCCTGTTGTGGGCTGGCTGCCTCCCAGCTCAGCTGCCCAGGGCCCACCCAGCCTTGAGCGTCTCTAGGGATGGGGCACTCACAGCTCTGGGCAGCAATGCTCAGGCCTCACCTCCCTCTGAGTGAAGAATTTCCTCCTAATGTCTAATCTAAATCTCCCCTCTTTTAGTTTAAAATCATTCTCCCTTGTCTTATTACTATCTGCCCATATAAAAGGTTGTTCCCTCCTGCAACGAGGTCTCCCCAGAGCTTTCTCTTCTCTACGCTAGACAAGGCCAGCTCCCTCAGCCTTTCTTCAAAGGAGATGTGCTCCAGCCCTTTGATCATCTTTGTGGCCCTTCTCTGGACCAGCTCCAAAAACTCCACATCTTTCTCATGCTGGCGGCCCCAGCCTGGATGCAGTACTCCAGATGGGGACACGTGAGGGCAAAGCAGAGGGGGACAGTCACCTCCCTGCCCTGCTGCTATCCCTCTGTTGATGCAGCCCAGGACACTGTTGGCCTTCCAGGCTGCAAGCGCACACTGCTGAATCATGTCATGTTTTTCATCTGCTGGGACCCCCAAGTCTTTCTCCACAGGGCTGCTCTCAAGGAGTTATTCTCAGTAGTTATAGCTGGCATTGCCCCAACCCAGGTGCAGCGCCTCACACTTAGCCTCGCTGAACTTCATGAGGTTCACGTGGGCCATAAAGCTCACAGTTTTTCCTCATGGGTCTCATAGCTACAAATATCATTTGGCTTTTCATCTAATTTTTCTTAGATAGCAAAAAACCTCTCAACACAATGTTTTGGTTGCATAAACAGGTCTCTTAGGTAGGTCATTAGAGCTGGTACATCAATATTATATTTTAAAGAAACTTCTAATTAGCTCACTAGAATATCTATTATCAAATCAGATCTAGCAAGTAAATGAAACATTTTCCTAAAATCATTTGAAATACCTGGCACAGTCATATGAATTCACTAAATACCTATGTTAGGTACAAAATTAAAGTGTACTAAAATATACAAATGTTGATAGAGAAAACTGAGTCTTTTCACCAGCAAAAATCCTCAGATACCAGATCTGATTTTCAAGCAGAGCTCCTCAGCTAAGGCTCTTAAAGGAAGTAGTTTTAGAGGAAAACTGCTCTCTCTATTATTACAAATAACAAAAGATAGGCACAGACCGGAGTGAATTTATAGTTGTGTATCACTCTTGGGACTCTGCTTCTGCTCATAAACAACTTAGATACACTCTCATGGTTTGTGCTGTTAGCAGAGCCCCTAGAGGGACTTAAAACTCCGTATTCATGCAGCAACTATCCATTATGCTATATATTTTAGATGATGAAATTATCACCCAGGAGATACATTCTCAAAACATTACATGGGGTTTTAGCTCTGTGACTTGCCTTGATTTGAATGGGACATGTGGTTAAACCCTTTGCAAACCTTTGAGAATTTAGCTTAAGATGCTTATCTTGGTGGCAATATCACAACTATTAAGCTCTAATGCTCCTCCCTAAAGCATCATTGTTCAGTTATATCCTTGATTCTGCTATCTTAGTCCTCCTGAAGAAAGCTCTTTACCTCCCCATTCATTAAATTATTCAATTAAGTGCAATAGGACTACATGCATAAAATGATGCCATTCAGTGAAAGAATGGTGACAGCTTTAATGAACACATCCACAGAGTCACTAGAATTGTCATCGTAAAGATTATCAGGTTCTGTACTTACACGGTACATGTCAATTCTACAGAAGATATGTTTTGAATTAAATTACGCATCTCAGTTTACAAAGGGCTATTGTTTGCCAGCTCATGGAAATAAAAGGATTGAAGCCGGTATTCAGCTGTGGCACGATTGCCCTATTTTTTCTGGGAACAGTCTTATGCCAAGAAAACAATGTCTGTGAGGTTCTCAGATATCAGGGCCAGTTTAAGGATAATGGTAAACAACAAGGTGATGGACTTCTTTAATCTCATGACATCGTGGTACTAACAGAATCACAAGACAAACATCACAAGAGCAGTCAGAAAGGCATTATCCTTTTAGATAGATACAAAACCAAGTGCAACTCTACTGTTCCCAGTTAAAAAAAAAACAAACCAAAACACAAATCAACAGCATTATCAATCAGAGCCCCACCTATCTCTAAAATATGAAGCCATGACATTAGAGTTATTGACAGCAGTTCTAGAAAGGAAAGGAAACAGTCTCTTTTGTAAGTGCTAACAGGTAGAAAGGGAGCACTTCTTCCTTACTAGAAATTTGATTATCTGTTTCATTCTCTCTCAATATTTCTTTTCTTAACGAACTGCCATCTTTACACTTTCCTAGTTATGAGCAGATTTGCAGTGTAAAGCAATGTGTGACATCTGTCAAAGCCTAGAGCTGCTCTCTGACTTCTGCCTGACAGAAGTCATAGATTCCCTTCTGACTCTGCCTCCAAAATAATTTCAGCATCAATGGAGAGCAGAATGTCTTCTTGCCCAAAGTGTGGATAGGAGACAAGTTAACGAGAGAGACACAGAGAGGTTGTAAGAAAGATTGCCACTGACAGAAATGATGCTGTCTCCCAACAGCACGAACCCCTTTATCAGTGATGAAATGTTTTAGGTTTCTTTAGAGAACACCTGGCCCTCTATATATTCTCTCGTGTGCTCCTTTTCTGCCAACTCTTTTCTGACACAACAGTCATGCCCTGAGTGGTGATGTTAGCCTGAATTCCTCCTCTGTCACTCTGATCCTTGTAGTCCCAATGATGGGAGAGGTGCGGATGTGTGCGTAGAAAAAGCAGCACTGGAAAAATCTTCTGCAAAAGCTAGAATAAACTTTAGCAAGCCACATCTCAGTCAGCATTATGACTACTCCTCTGTTCCCGATAACTTTCTTAATCACATCAGATGCTCCTAAGCTCCAAAGGAACACTAACTCTACCATAATAGGCCAGTTCCTGTTGGTTTAGAAGGCCATTGCTTATTTTCCCTAAACTTCACGAGATCTACTCACAGAATCACAGAATTGTAGGGGCTAGAAGGGATCTCTAGAGATCATCGAGTCCAACCCCCCTGCTGAAACAGGATCCATCACGCAGCCATGGTAGGACATGAACTGCAAAGGTGGGGGCAACATGCATGTCCATCAAGCAAAGAACAAGGATGTTCTAATAGTAATCATTTCAAAACAGGCTGAATGCACTTTGGCATGCTCACTGAGTTCTCTTCAATATAGAAACTAAAACCAAAAACAATCGATTTAGCTACACCTGCACACAGAGAATTCAGTGAATGCTCCAGCAACAAAATTATGTTAATTATGAAACCCAGTCAAACTTCACAAGGCTCACAATCTTCACAGTCTTCACAGTTTTTGTTTCAAACTCAACAATGTCTTTCCTCTTCAGACAGCAAAACACACAGTATTTTTTATTAAGCCAGATAAATTTTCTTTGGTCAAAATCAAAATAGCATTTATGATTAAATTCTCTGAAGTAATACACTGACAGTGGCTGCAGACTTCAAATCGTAAGCATGATCATATAGAAATTTAGTTCCAGTTATTTTTCTGCCCAGCAGCTAAGAAATTAGTGGCAATTGCGCTTGAAAATCCATTCCCTTTAACGGTTTATTCACAAAGTAGTGCCTCTCAGATGCTGTACTGCTTATAGAGGCTTTTCATAATGGCAAATAGGCAGCTGCACTTGCTTGGACTCCTAATGTTCAAAGTAATTTAATGCCAAATACCATTCCTGATTCAAAAGCCTTCAAAATTTCCTACAAATCCAAATTCAATTAGGTGAGTAGAGTCTAATCAGTGACTACACAAGTAGTTTCTTAGTACCTGGGACACTGTTTAGACCCATAGATGCATCACTTTTAAGTATTTTTCTCCACCAGGGATGCTAAAACATAGAAGACTTGCAGCAGACAATTTTCCTCCTTGCAAATCTGCCCCTCATCTACATTTGTCAGCTACGGGCATTGAATAAAATGGAGGCTGAAGTGCATACACAAGAACAGAAAAGAACAAGGACATTTGGACACCATGGAGACTTCAGAACCCTATAAACACATGAAAGACCATTTAGATTTCAGTAATGAAAAGTATAAATATAGGTCATGAAGCCTGGCGATGGAACAGATGAACAATACTAAGATATGTAATATATACATGAAAGAGAAAGGAATGGAAAAAAAGGCCATCTACTGCGAAGGAATGGTTTGGGGAAGAACATGCACAAAGAGGCCACAAACACACACCTGTATAAACAGAATGCTGCAGCATTCGCTGCCTCCAGCTACTTGCATGCCCTTCTCTGGTGGTTAGCAGCTCTCGATCTGCTGTCGGATATGCCTATCCATCATGTGCCTGTACCCGTTTTATGTGAAGGATAATAAACTTAGAAGAGTCTAACAAGGAATATTGCATTATCCAAACCAGTAAGGTAACTGGAGGCAGGAGACAAAGAAATCAGCCATCCGACACAACCTGCCGATTTGTCATCGTCCACAATCATCAGTGACACAGGATTATAGAAGAAAATTACTGGAAGACATTAGGTTTTACTCAAACATCAGAGAATTATATTAAAGTTGCATTTGCAGCAATACACTTACAGAAAATTAATGTTCTCTCTGTTGCTGGAGGGAAAGCATAGGAGAAGCTGCAGGCACTTCAGACAGAGTCATCTATCACTCAGTATCAGGACCTGGTTTGGAGGCTAGTTCTGGGCTCCCTCCATTCCCAATAAAAAGCCAGGAAACTTTATCCACTTAAGACAAAGCCTGTCACTAACTTGGCATCAGCTCTTCTTTACCCAAGGATTGAGAAACGGTTCTTATTTTTTCCATGAAAAACAAACACCCATTATTCTTCTCCTCCAAGGAAACAAAAACAAATGATTGAACTACAAGAAGGGTAAGCCTCTCCGTGCAGAGGTACATAATGTAGTGATTACATATAACCTGTTTAAAAATCCTGTTCCCTCTAATAATTTTAGAGGATTTTATTGAATACATTTTTACACTGTGGACTTCTGGCAATTGCAACTTATTTGATATTGCAAATTTAAACCTGGAATAGGCATCAGCTTTCTAAGATGTGCAGAATATGAAAACATCGTATGCTTATTCAGAAGAAGATGCTCCATGTTTCCTCTGATATTGTAGACACGTCATACTCCAAATCAGCCTCATTTTGGAATCTAATAATTTGCTGATTTTCCAAACTCATTAATTAAAACTTGAATGAATAGCAGGTGGGGTTGTAGCATTGGCTGGAGCTCTGCTACACAATGCTTCACAAATTAGCATTCTAAAATGCTGTGTTTCTCAATGCAGCAGGTATCAAGCCTCTTCACTGTTGGGTTTCAGGTATGCTGATCTACAGAAGTGACTCTCCTGACTACAAAGACTCTACCTTAGGGAAGACTTACCACATCTAAATAAAACCTTCAGTAATCTGGTGTTTTCCAAACTCTTTAGCTACAGAAAAACCTTCACCACTTAATTTCACAATCCCCAAAGAGCCCAACATTTTTTCTTAACAACTCCTATTTCCATCCTTTTTCCAGCAGTCTGATGACATATCCACTCCATTAAACTGCTGAAGGAAACACAAACTTGGTCTAGATCACAACAAGATCTTAAACTGCTTGCACTAAAGAAGGTAGAGCCTCTCTGGCTTCCTCTCCCTAACTCATAAAATCAAAACTTTCTAATCACTGAGAACAGGGAGAGAGTGGAAGAGATTTTCTCCTAATTGCCACATTCAGTGGCCTTCACCTGCTACAAATTCTGTTATCTCCATCTATCTCACCTTCCCCATAGAATTTATCAACCTGAATTTGTCACGTTGAGTGCCCCGCTTTTTCTCCTGGCACAGATCTCCCTCCTGCTCTGGAAATTCTTCGTTTGTGCTCCCTTCAAATGCTTTCTTGATTACAGGCCAGGGCCAACACTTCAAACTGTTTCAGCAGCTATGGCCTGTACCCAAAATATGAGCGATAAAATGCTTTATGTGGCTGTACGTCTGAGGAGTGTAAATTGAGGGCAACACAAAAACACGTGGATGTGTTTTTAAAGGTGAGGAGGTGAAGGCACTTGGCACAAAGCAGTAGGCGATTTGCAGGATCAGGATCTTACCTGTCTCTTTGAAAGAAGATAAATACAGCTACAGTACTGAATAATTTAGACGTAATTTCCTAACAGAGCTTCACACAGCTATCCTTATTCAACATAGCATTAAGCATAACCTCAATATTCAGAAATTAAAGAAAGCACTATTATACGTGGGTCTACAAGTTCTTCCACAGTGTGAGCAATACTTAGCCTCTAAGGAGGTTTTTGTTTTTTTGTTTTTTTGTTTTTTTTTAAATGCAAGGACACTAAGAGAAATGGTGGCAGATAGAGTTTGTTCTCTGAGTTATTCTAATTATTTGGAAGCAATTCCTGGAAACTGGGTGTTGGGAAGTGAGATTTCTGGAAGACAAGAATGCCTGTGTAGTGATTGCAGCTGCCTGCTTTTCCACGGCTTGAGCATTTGCATGTAATAAAATAAGTTATAAAAATTCTGCATCATTGATTTCTCTTCTGGTAGGGTGTCAAGCTGTGATATTATCAGGATGCTGAAAGACTTACAGAAAGATTACAATCACTGTTAACAAAAAAGGCAACAACACGAATCCATAAAAGCTTTCTGGGGAAAACGGGAAATTTCAGCTTTTGAGACAAAGTGGTTGAGAAAAGCAAGAGTAAATTAGATAGAAAAATGGATCACCTCTTTACATTCCTACTGCACTTGTCTTATTCTTTTAAGCCTTGCTCTCTTTTAAGTCACCTTCCCTCTCCCTCACCCTCGGTGTTTCATTTTAAAAACTTCAAACCAGAAGCATTTTCATAAAATGTCCGAATTGAAATCTTTTCTAAGCGATTCCTATAGGCTCTGGTTCCATGTGTTGCTTAAATCAGCATTCTTGAAAACAACTCTTGGCAATTGATTGACAGCAAGTATTGCTTATTGTTTACAGGAAAGCTAATTCAGCAGAAAAGAGATCCCACTGTACAATAATGGACATGGAAAACAAAAACATTATAAAGGATCATTTAAACACTTGTGTATCTGTATCCTTCCACTCTCCCTTTTCTCTCAACATGCAATGGTAAGAGAAAAATCTCTAATACAGGTAGTTGGCCACAGAAAGAACAAAAAGTGAAAGCAAAAGAACTAGCTCCACTTCCTTCTTTCAGAAACTCAGCCATTGTTAATGAGTTTAAATGACCACAAGCTGAGTCTACTCATTGCCACCACTTTTTCCAATCTTGTGGTGCCGTACGCAGATTTAGAAAACTTTAGATTACACAGAAGAGGAAAAAAAAAACCCACAAACAACAACTAGTTAGAGAAATATAAGCTTGTTCTTTTACTGCAAATGGGCAAGAACTCTTCCAGGCCAAATGTGCCAGGCATGGAAATGAAAAGAGGGCAAGCTGCTGTTTTTGGTCTCAGCTCTCAATATCATAGATGTTTGAATACATGAAGATCATATGGAGACTGCATATGAACTAGGAACAGCACCATCTATGTATTTCCACATCGCCCATGATCAGGTGTCTATGCATGGAGGTTGGTACATGCAGTGAAGGGCTGAGGACTTTTCTTGCCAGTGGAACTTATGGCTCAAACCAATCTTGGGTCTATGGCTCAAAAATCTGTTTGACAGAACCAAACCTGGGGAACAATGTGCTGGGTTCTGCGCTCTGACATTGTTTCCAGACAGATGAGGCATGCATTGCTAAACAAGCTCACACTCTGTAGTTGTCTTTTTCAAAAATGAGGGGTTAGTTGGTAGAAAAAAGAGACAGTGTTAAATTTTCTTTCCAATAATAATAACATTTCTAAAAGTTCTAACAAGATTTAAATGCATTAACACAGCACACACCTGTCTCCAGAGAGTTTTGAAGCTACTTAAAATATACTTAAAATATACATATTCTGTAAATTTAAAACCAAACTTAAAAAATGGTGGCAGGAGGAAAGACTTCCTTGAAAATTTCAAAAAAAGGCACCTTTTCTATTAAAAATATTACTAGACTGTAGGACTTTATGTTGACACATTTTTTCTAGAATTTTCTTTACTAAAATTTATCTCCAACAAAAGCACCAGTAATACCAAAGCCCTTAGTGAGAGACCTCAAAACCCTCACTGCAAAATGTGAGCTCCTTGGTGAGCTTCTTTGATCGTTTTGATAATCCCTGCAATGAAGAATGCATGCTTGTTTTTTTTTTTCTCCAAATGTAAACGTATAATGTCTGCAGTCAGGGTAATGTATTTTTCATTACAATGAATTCTGTCACAGATGTACATCTTTTGTACACTGGAGAGAAAGAGATGCAAACAATGTTTGCTATGCTAAATAAAATAATATTTTGGCAGTGCACAATACTACTTCCTACAGTGGTTCCAGTAAATACAAGAGAAATCCTACAGTGGAAGAAAAAGTCCTGAGAGAAATTGCTTTCTATCTACCTCCAGTCAGCGGCTGACTTCTCAGTCATTCAGCTTTAGGGTATATTTCTCATAAATGTTTTATCCTGTATTTTGTAAACACGGGTGATCTCATTTTAAAAGGAAATGTCTAATCCTTTCTTGAATCCTGCTAAGCTTTTTGCTACAATGATATCCTACAGCAGTGAATATCAATCCAGCAGCCCTTATCTTCTTTGAGGTATCATTTTAGAATGGCTGATCAGAACCTAATACCACACTTAAAACAGTGGCAAATAATTGATTCAAAATAAATTACAATATTTTCAGATTTATTGTCTCAAATCCCATTCTCTAGGTTTATGCAACTTTACGAACTTTTTCTGGCCACCATGTTCTAATTCAAAGGGATATCTACTTAACGTTTCCACAAAGATACTTAGGCCTTTTCACAGAGTGATTATAGTCAATTACATGTCTGCAGTCTCTATGAGTAGTTTAAATTATGTTAACATGCATTACTTTGCATTGGTCAGTAACACACGTCACTTTCCATTATGCTGACCGCTAGCTAACCTTTAAGCCATGCAGTCTTTTTCAGTCTTAACTTTACTAAATAAATGCATGATTTGAAAATTCACTATTTTCCACCTATTTTTTTTCCGCAACACAAGACACACTGACCCACTGCTGGCAAATAATACACATAAGCATCAAAGCAATTGGAAAGCAATTTGGTTGCTAAGTTTCTCAGGTCACATTTGACTTGAAAAATATTACACACTATATCAGAAGACCTACTCCTTTCCCAAACCAATTTAGCATTCATGAGGAGTCCATCTACAGACGAAAGTAATTTCTTTTACCTTTTGTCTCGCGCAAGATGTGTGCTTGGATGTGCATTTTGTGTGGACACATATCTCAATTACTTTGCAGATTTTTCTTTATTAATAGACAGTAATGTGGTTATTGAATTTACAATATCATCCTTGCCTGATGTGAGGATATCTAGCTAGATATCTATCTAGAAACTCAGTCAAGAGCTCAACCTCACCATACAAAAGCATCCTTTCCTTCACATGGAAAGTGACCTGATCCAGTAACTTTGGGTTATAGTCAGTAGGAATGGTATTTGAAGCAATGCTGAAATGCAGGTGAAAGGTTTCAGTTGCTTGGTCAGCAGCTGAAGTATTTTTGTGGTTCTATAAATTTGCTTAAGCACCCATTCAAAAATCTGCCCTGTAAGAAAGGTTTAATATTTGATGATAAGCATCACGTGAAAAACTAGATGCAATACTCTTTTTACTATTAAAGGCAATGATAAAAAACTGAGGCATTATATGCTTGAAAGAAAGTTATATTTTAAGAAAGCATGAGCCAATCTTTTATTTTTTATGAGCCATTCCCCAGTACTAGCAGTACCATACAGTAAGGCCTTTGAGGAGGGCATTTTGCTTAATAGAACAGCTTGGCACATCCTCTTTCATCTAAATAAAGTGTTTAACTGTTTTATAGAGCTAGATTACATATCATCATAACCTCAACATTTTGAAAGTAAAATATGTTATGGTAAATGATTCAATTACTTTCCCCTTCATTAAAACCACTTCTGTAAAAACAGTCTTACCAATGAGAAGCCACCAGATTTTCTGCTCTACCACTTTTCACTCACTAGTCTAGAGTGAGAGGCAAAAGCAAAGCTCCTGAAAGATTACAGAATCAGTTTAAGACGTACGTTAACCTGCTGTACGATAATATCAGGATACATGCTAATGTATTTTTTCATGAGACTTCTGAAGGGTGAAGATTAATCAGCTTTTAAAGATCATCCTTTTCTTTTAGTGTTGCACCATAGCAAGCACTGTACCTCAGAAATATTGCAAGAATTACAGTTTGGAAGCTTAGAAAAAAATCACTCAAAATGTATTTCACACTGAAAGTGTTCCATCTTCAACTGGTGTGTTTTGGAATGGGTTTAAAATTTGAACCTTCAGGCATATTGTCATGATCGTGTGGAATTCTTAGAACTGATTCAAGCTCTCTGAAACACACTCATTACTATGCTATCTCAAAATATCCACTTACCATGCATACACGTTCTCTGTGTGATTAGCCAGGTTTCCAAGATGCATATGAAGAGCAAAGTTGACTCTAAATGGGAATGACTACAAAGCTCCAAACAGACCTAAATCAAATTACTGCCACATCTTGTCCCATCACTCACTTGCAGCTGCATCTGACAGAGAGAAGAGTGAAATGGTGCTGCTTGCTTCTCCTCCCTCCACCCACATGCCTGTCCAGTCCCAAGCTCCACCTGTGAGGTATCAAAAAGAGGTGGAAAACCTTCAGTACTTTTCACAGAGTCTTTTTCATATTTTCTTTGAATTCTCTTGTAAAAAGATTCACGAGTTGATATATATCGATGTATCGATCTGCCTATTATTCCTGATACTGTTTTTAGATGCCACTCAGTATTTCCCCACTGTTAGCTTTTCAACTAATGGAAGCAGTTGGACACTGGTAGTGATCGTGAGCTCATGTGATTGCAATAAACACCTATAACAAGCCAGAGTAATAAAGGATTGATTGACTACCCTAGCTCTTCACAGACTGAAAACTAGTCAAGTACAATTCTGAACACATCTTCAGGCACAGACTCAAGCAGAAACTCATTAGAACTTCTCATCATAAGAATTCTGATTAAGCTGGAAAACATAAAATGCTTCAGGCCAAACAAGCAAGTGTGTCATTGTATATAGATCTCTTTTATGTAATTCTTGTAAATCATCTTCCAGAAGATGGCTTTAAATACTGAAGTGTAATTAGTATAATTACTGCTTTGCAAGTAGCAGGAAGTTGTATCCAGTAGGGACAAGCGAACCAGTTTGAAGGGATGGGGGAGGAATATGAAAGGAAACACATCATCCCTAACTCCAGCTCTGAAAAGATTCAGAATTAATTTCAGACTATTTAAAGAATTTGCTTCATCGTGGAAATATTCATTTTGGTGACAATATTCCTACAGGGCTTACAAATCCTTTTAAAAATATGTTTGGCTCCCTGGGAGCTTTCTTAGACATCTTAAAAACTGAAGCGTTCATTCAAGTGAGAAAACAGAAAACAGCTGCAATTCAGTGCGACCCTGTGACATGAGCAGCATTGAGGAAATCACTGGAAACAGGACATTATCACAAAGCAGTTAACTCGCTCTTAAATTAAAAAGATTGATTTACAGTAAAAGCTAGACAATGCAAAGACATAATACACCTGCATAGCCTGACATGATACACAACACAACTGTAGTGTACCTTTGCAAGAAATTCAAACTTCAGGAAATTTAAAATAAAGCCAAAAGAAAAAACAAACAAACCAACCCCAACAACCACGCCACAAGACCAGCCTCTTCATTCTCCCTGCTACACACAGAGCACTGTGCTAGAAAAGCCAACATGGCTATGGAAACACCTAGTACCTCCTGCCCAGGACTTGCTCAGCAACTTGCATCATTTCTGAGGTTTGATCCTCCAAAATGCATCAGCTGGGAGCATTTTCCCTACAGTTTTATAAATTATTCTACTGAATTAGAAGTACAAGGTAATAAATGGAGGTAGGAGCATGTGGACTACACCCCAGGCAAACATGACTATGCTTGAATCCAGCTAGCCTGGGGGATTTGACAATGCTTAGATATATTCTGCAGCCCCATTTATCTACCAGGATATCAGAATCTTTTGAGATTCTTTAATAGCAGCATCAGTGCTAATTTTATGCTAATCTCTTACTGTGCACATCCACGATCATTAAGACCTTAGGAGATTGGATATTACATGCAATAGCTGATCATTTGTTAAATAGAGAGTTAATGGAAAATTTCTGATAAATTTAAACATTAACTTTGTATTTATTTTCTGTACAGCTGTACACAATAAGAAGCTCTCTGGCTAGCACTAATATACTCAATTTTTTTGCGTAAGTGCTTTTGTTAACTAATACGTCACAAGATAAAAGTAGACCTTTTTAGAGAACAGAAGGTTATTAAAGTGAGAGCTCATATTTTTTTCCAGTTCTATATTATGAGAACAAAATTGCTACATAATCTGAAAGAGTAAGATAATTTCCTGTCTCTAATTTACCTGAACCTCATTAAATCTGTTTAACAAGTTTCATTTCCCTAGATTAATCCCCATCTCCTGAGATATTTTTAAAGTTGTTACCCATAACAAAGCTCTCCTGCTTATAAAACTGAAGAACCTGTTGTTTCTTGGCTGCACTGATCACCCTCACTCTTATTGCCAAAGATACATGTCCCACAGCAATCATAACTGCACTGAATAAAAATCTGAACGTGCATAATTTGTTCCTTAATTTGGGTAAATGCAGCCTACAGAAGTTACACACCCACCTGTTCGTGATGGTTAGTTTTATAAAAGTAGCCTTTAAGTTTCCACAATAAGACTATGTGTGCGATGCTCTGAAAGTAATGCCTTCTATTTTATGATGTTGGCCCATGATGTCAGAGGCGGATACTGGTTGAACTTTCCCACCAGTATTCCCTTACATTCTGTTGCTGTACAACAGATGGCAGTAGAAGGGCAGTCTGACAGATTGGTGTCTGACATGGAAGTGTGGATAAAGCAAAGGTGTGTTACTGAATTCCTCCACGCAGAAGAAAATGCACCCATTGACATTCATCTCTGCCTGCTTAACTTTTATGGGGACCAAACAGTGGATGTGAGCACAGTGAGGCAGTGGGTGGTGAGTTTCAGCAATGGTGACAGCAGCATGCCATGTTCTGGATGGCCATACACAACTATCACACTATGAAATGAGAGCATCTCAAACAGCTCATCCACGTGAATAAGCAGATTACAACCAGGGAACTGTGCACAGAGCTTCAATGTGTTAGAAACAATGATGGAAACATTGGAATATCACAATGTTTGCGCCAGCTGGGTCCCATGAATCCTCACACAGGAACATAAAGAACACTGTATGCAAGTTTGTGAGGATGACGAGGCTGAAGCTGACAGTTTCCTCGATCACAGCATAACAGGTGACAAGACGTGGCGTCACCACTATGAGCCGAAGTCAAAACAGCAGTCCATGTGGAGTGGTGACATGTGAATTTGCCATCAAGGAAAAAGTTCAAGATGCAGCCCTCAGTAGGTAAAAGCAATGCTTGCTGTCTTTTGGGATAGGAAAGGGGTGATGCTTCTGGATTTCCTGGAACCTGGACAAACCATCAACTTTGACCACTACATCATGATGTAGCTGACTAAGCTGAAGTCTCGAACTTCCATGGTCAGGTCAAAGAAGAAGATAATGTTTTTCTTGCAATACAACAACGCCAGTCTCCCTGCCAGTTTGAAGATGGTGGAGCACATTGTCAGTCTCAGTTGGACTGTCCTACCACACCCATTGTATAGTCTGGATTTGGCACCTTATGACTTCCATCTGTTCAGGCTGATGAAAGATGGACTGCGTGGGCATTTTCCTAGCAATGATGCCATCATAGCTGCTGTGAAACAAGGGTTCATCTCCTCTGGTGCAAATTTTCTATGAGCACAGTATGCAGACTCTTGTTCATTGCTGGCAAAAATGCATAGCTAACAGTGGTGAGTATGTTGCTTTATTAAATAATGTTATTGTGGCCTTTGTATCTGTTGTAGCTTCCATGGAAATAAGTAGGGGGCATTACTTTTGGAGCAGCCTACACATATCTGCCTTGCATTGAGAAGAAAATACAACTCTGCTTTCACAGTCAGGAAAAATAATTTTGTCTATATTCAGCTCTGCTTGGAGATCCGTGCTCTGAAAGTAAATAAAATAATCACATTGAAAAATAGAAAAAAATATTGTTTTGCAACTTCTGTAATTCCGATTATATACTGGGGACCTGAGGGACGACTTTCATTTAGCTTTATCCCTCATGGTTCAAGGCACAGGGCTCTCCCTTTCACTGTTGATTGCTCAACCAATTCTGCCTCTGAATCAAATCCAGCGGTATTTATGAACATTATTTAGCTGGAAAACTCAGTGTAGGATACATTGCAACAAATCGCTCTATGCAAAAAGAGCACAAACTAGTACAAGTTTCTAACCACCACCATGTTTTACTTCTATGTTTACATGTCATAGAGTTAGTGTGGAAAGCTAGGACATAGCACTTAGTCCTCTCTCCAGATCCCAGCCAGACATCTCTTACACACACACACACAACACAGAGAACTTGACAGCCAGGACCTCACGTGTCTCACCTGCAGATCGTGGAGGCTCTGAAAGGGTTACATCCCCCCATAAGGGAACTCCTGTCTTGCAGGGCTCCTTTTGCTCACACCCTACCTGCTGCCAGGTACCTCCTGTCAGCCAGGACAGCTTTAATTAAGGAACTGCCACAAGGCTACTGGGGAGCTGGGCTCTCTTCCCCTCAAGGCCTCACACAGAGGTGTGGTGTGACACTCAGCAGTGCCCTAACATGTTAAAATCACTTTACAGTTGTGTAGACTGAGATATTTTGGAGAATATAAAAATAAAGGTTTCTCCTAATATAAGTCTGAGACGATTACTCATAACTTGTAAAGCTTGATTACAAGACTACAGTGTCTCCCATGTCTTGCTATTCATTAGATCTCATTACTACTTAGGGGTGAAAAAGAAAATACTTCTGCATTTTCAGCTTCCTCCGCTTCCCTCATTGTTCAGCTTGTTCACAGTTCACTAGGTTCAGATACATTCTTGAAAAAAAGTGAAGGTGCTAAAAAACTGTAAGGATAATTGCCTGCCACAGGTATACAGGTTACATTTGATGAGTGTTTGTATAGATATTTACTGCACTATTTACTCTTCTCTTAAACAAAAGGGAGTATTTCCTCTTATAAGTCTTGTATGCTGGTAAAATGCTACCAAAGCAATATATTGTTCTGTTCTAAAAGGGCATACTCATTAAATATTGTATGCAGATCTGGATTTCATACCTTGCTGTAAACTACATAGGGACACATAAATTGTTTTTCAATTAACATTTTCTCTCAGATTATTTTTTATTTCACTCTCTCAGGTTTCAACGAGTTGGTTATGGATTATGTGGCTATGCAGCTACTAGGCTTTCTATGCTATAAAAAGGAAAAGTCCTTTTTTAAAAAAAAAGGAAAGGTTCCTTCTTGGTTTTAGTGTACAGCCAAACGCATACATGCATTTAATTTTCTGTGCAGACAACGTTTCTCCCTGAAAGTGGAAGATCCCATTCAGATCTGACAAAAGCTTTTACTTATACTGCCCAATTTATAATGTAAACTATTGCAAATCAAACTTGATTAGTTTGGTTAGGCAAGGCAGATACTGAGTATCAACTTCTGTCAGAGGATAGAATTATTATTCTGTCAGAGGACAGAACATAGTAGCAACCAGCTGTGAAGTCACAAGAGCTAAAAGAATTAAATATAGAATCTTATGACAGAGGAAAACTTGTATTGTCTTTATTTATTTGCAACCAGTAACGTCAGAGCTGTTAATATTAGTATTGACCTCCAAGACCATCTAGTCCAACTGTCTACCTACCACCAATATTTCCCCCACTAAACCATGTCCTTTAGTACAACATCTAAACATCTCTTGAAAACCTCTGGGGATGGTGATTCCACCACCTCTTTGGGCAGCCCATTCCAGCACCTGACCACCCTTTTGGAGAAGAAATTTTTCCTAATATCCAGCCTGAACCTCCCCTGGCATAACTTGAGGCCATTCCCTCTAGTCCTATCACTAGTTACGCAGGAGAAGAGGCCAACACCTACCTCACCACAGCCTCCTTCCAGGTAGCTGAAGAGAGTGATAAAGTCTCCTCTGAGCCTCCTCTTCTCCAGACTAAACAATCCCAGTTCCCTCAACTGCTCCTCATAGAACTTGTGTTCCAGACCCCTCACCAGCTTTGTTGCCCTTCTCTGGACATGCTCCAGGGCCTCAATGTCTTTCTGGTAGAGAGGGGCCATATTCCATTTATGAATATGCACAGGCAACTTCTCCCTACTATTTCTAGAGTCAAGTAAGAAAACTATGTTAACGTAAGGATAGCATTGCAGACTTAAAGCATCAAAAGCTCACATGGTTCAACACCAGTAGTAATGTTTGCCATAATGCTACTGTGTTGCACTCCTTACCTTCCATTTTTTGTCATTACTTCTCATTTAGTTTATTACTATTGATGTAATAAAGAAATTATAAATGTGGTACAAAACAGAGCAGAACCTCTGTTGAAATTCAGGTTTATACATCCAGACAGCTATTTTAATGTTGAAAACTTGAATTATGGTTACATGTAGAAAAATACTTGTTTAAAAACAGCCATATATGGTTCCACATCTACTGTTCCTCAAAAATGTTCTGCTGTGAGCAGCTAACAAGGCAAGCTCTCTCTGCCCCTCGTTGCTCCTCAACTTCCTTCCCCCATCCACTACTTGCTGGGTCCCAAAATGAAGCTAAACCTAGGAAAGCAAATCAGTTTATTCCAGCCTCATCAACACCAGATTCTGCAGACCCATGGGGCCCTCATTTACACTGAGTAGCCACTTTATACTCAAATGACAATTAAAACTAGATGATCTAGTGGTCTTTTCCAACCTTGATGATTCTATGATTCTAAATGGGTGAAGTGAAAAGAAAGGGCTGAGAGGCGATCCTGGAAAGGCAAAGCAGCTGCCAACAACTAGCTATTCTGAGACATACAAGAGATAGATATTACCCCATTTTACATGCCCAGAAGCACCAGGCATGATAACAGCTATAAATAACATTCTCTGTCTGGCCCCCTGAAGCAGAGGAGTCAAAATGCTATTCTTGCTGAATAGAAATACACAGAAATGAATAGAACACAGATTCCTTCAGTGTAAAACACTGTTTTTACACCACATTGAAACAGTGTACTAACAGATACAGCTGAAACAACTTTCAGACCTTTGCATTTATAGTACCACATAAGCCAACTATCAATATTGTCATGAGTTAGTTTCATCCTATTGAACCCTAAAAGCCAGAAATGACTGGCATGCATGCAAGGACAGTGCTTTTCTGTTTTCAAATGAATGATTCCATCTTTCTGAACATCCACAATCCTGGGATGATAATATTTTTTGTTGCTTGTGCACCCATAGCTCAGTTGGTTACAGCGAGCTGATAGATGGGTAAAGAAAAAGAGCCCAGTTGCAAGTCTGCTAGGCTATTACCCCTTATTGGAACTAAGGTTCACCTCTTTTTCTGTGTAATTGGCATACATAGTGAGAAAAACAAATCCTATTTCCTCTGCAAAAACATTTTCCTTTAATCTGTCTCATATCAGACAATTTCCAGATGATTGTTTCTTCACTGCTTGAATTTCTAGATGGATTCCTACTAGGCATTCTATAAGTTCTCTCACTTTTAACAGGTCATACATAATATTTGGTATGAAGGCTGCATGCGCATAGAGACATTATGATATGAATGCAGCTCTATCGTCAAATGTTTTGGTAAAAATCAAGTACTTCATCACTCTCTCTTCTCACTGGCACACTCTCTCTACTTCTTGGTTTCTTCCTGCTTCCCTTTCCTGACATCTGCTTCTATCTCACAGATGCCCTTTCTGAATTATATGCTGTCACTATGTAATGTTCACTTAGTCCTAAAATCCCATTTTCGTTTTAGTTAGTCATCAGAATTATTGGCTTCAGGAGCTGGAGGCCATTATTCAATGAGCCTGCCTTTATATTTGCCCCTTGTGTTTTAAGTGTCAAGAACAAAATAGCTAAGTGCGTAGAATAGCAAATTGGGTTACAAAGTTTTGAGCTTGCCCTGTGATAAATCTTTTAGAGGATGAGGGGAAGGCAAGTTATATATTAACTTTTTATTATTATTATTTATCAAATACTACACCTATTGGAAAATGTAGCACGTCAATTTAATACTGCTTTGTCAGTCACAGAAATTGAACAAAAGCTTCTTAAATCTTAACTTCATTGATAGGCAGAAATGACTAATTTGTCCTAAAAAACAAATCACCAGAAAAAATCCTCCAAAGCTTGTACAGCAATGCTAGATATTATAATAAATATTCTCATCATTACTCTATAAAACAAACACCTAGAACTGACAGCAAGGCAATATATTACCTACCTTGCTACGTTAGGACAAATGGACAACAGCCTTGGGAAGAAAAATAAAGCACGGACAAAAGATTCACAATACAAGATACTGTTGCAAGTGACGAGGCAAGAAAAGACACAGTCTTTAGAAGCGAGACAAGAGGAGGACGAAAGGGAACGCAATGCTACCAGTCAGGCAGGTGTGGTTGAGGGGCTGCCTGCATCTTCCCACAGCGCTGCAGCCCCCCAGCTCCATCACTCCCGGACTGAGGCAGACACCAGCAACCATAGAGGTACAAACAGAGAAGTTTAAATGAACTGCTGCATCACTCGCAACAGCAGTAAAAGCAAAGCTACTGACAACAAATAACGCTGAGCAGAATTAAGGAAATGCTGGAATAAATGAAAGTCAAAAAACTGTGGCATGTTCCCTGTGTATAAAAACCATGGTTTATAGTCTTGCTAACTGCTTTGAGAAAAGACTAAAATATTCAGGAAAGGAGAAGGAAGAGAACTTGGATGAGACTCCCTAGAGGCTGAATAAAAGTTTTCTGACATATACCAGTTAAAAAAAAAATAGTATTTTTTTTTGGTCCTGCCAATGCAGCCATTCGTGTTTAAAATCCTGGTGCAGGATCCAAGCAGTGACATTTCAACAACATAACTATTATTTAGAATTCCATTATTTTAGTTTTGAAGGCTCAACAGCAGTAGTTCGGCTGGTGCAGTTCCCTTCTCATTATCACTCCTCAGTATGGCACCCTCTCCATGTCACACAATAAGGGAAACTGCGCTACCTCTCAGTGCCTTAATTACCACTGCAGCCACTTCCAACACAGACAGCAGATCTCATTTCCTAAACCTGCATTGAATTGGGTCACAAACTGGCCTCCAGGACACTTCCTACTACAGTTCGTGATAGGCAAATATGATCAAAAGTTTCCAAAGATGTTAAATGTAATCACTGTTTGTAAGTCTCATCTGATTGAAATAAAAGATGGAGAACTGCCACAGGCTGCTTTAGAGAGGAAAAAAGCACACACAAAACATCCCACAACAACAAAAAAACCCAACAGGCACAGTTTATTTCATTTTTGCCTTACCCCACAGCTGCCAAGTAAATTTAATAAGTCTTTGTTTTATGAAGAATCATAAAAATGGTCCAAAAGCAATTTTATACAGCCAATAGGTACTAAATAAATATACCTTCACTATAATACACGGGTACATTTTTGGTCCCATAAAGTGGCTCCAATTTTACACTTCATATTGTCTATTTTTTGGTGCATGTTAACATACAACATGTGCCCACATTAGAAAGCTCTGACAGAAGTACCAAATTATTATTCTAAACATTTTCCACTTACCTCTCTCTCTCGCACATACATTTGTGCAATGACTTCCAGTTTACGCACAATACTGACTTCTGCTCTAACATTTTCTTCCCTCTTTTCTTCCAGATCACTTTTTCTGAACTTCTGTTTTTCTCCAGGCTGTACTCTTAACTACAACATTCTCTTCTCCCCATATACAGGCAATGCCTGCCTTGCCAACCTACAGGTCCAGTTCATCCACAACATCTGCTTTCCCTGCTATTATGGGCTGCTGTGGGCACTCCTGGCAGGAAAGTACTGACCAAGTTGACATCTTTTTCTATAAATGTTTCTCCCCTCCAGCTCTGACATCTTCCTAGCTAAACTGCTCTACTTCACTGGCCTGGCCAAATACTATGTTTGTACTCCTAGACTTCTTTATGTTATTTTAGTCTTATTTAAAGAACATTTCTCTTGTTTTTTTTTTTTTTTTTTTTTTTTTTTTTTGTGTGTGTGTGTGTATCTAATGAGTTCTGCGGAGAATATATGCAAAATATAATCTGATTTTTCAAGGTGTGTTTTTCAACACTCTTCTTACTTCATCCACTATTTTTTTCAGTAACTCTTTCTCACCACATTATCTCCTCAATCTCACTACCATCCTCAGACCATTTTTTCCACCACTAACTCACATCCACACTGCTCTTTTGTCTTTTACTGAACACAGCTCTCCCTGGAAGTAAAAAACAAACAACAACAACAAAAAAAACCAAACATACTTTCTAGCAAAAAGTCCAAGAACAGTCGATATTTCAGCCTTCTGTTTTACCCTCAGGCCTGGCTTAAAGCCACTGATTACATGCTTCTCAATCTTACCTTTCCTCAAATGTGTCTTCTAATTCTCTCTACCAGTACATTTTTCATAAGAACCTCATGCTTCTGCCTCTGCATCTCATTCTATATCTTGTCTCTGAACAGCTACCTCTGCTGATAGGGAAAAGATTACCATACCTGCTCCAATGAGTCACAAACTAATCTACCCAAATCTTCTCATCTAACAAGATGGAAAATCCATGCATTTATGGAATCAAATGTCAAAATCTGATTTTTATTACCAATCAAAACCTTCTAAACCATGTCAAAAAAGACAAAAAGACTGACATCTTTATTTTAAACATTATTTTTCATACATGTTGCTTCCATCCACCATTCACTAACTAGTTTTCCATCACTGATTGTATCCAACCATATATGAATGTGCACTTTGGAAAAACAGATGGAAATTTATCTAAAGGCTGGAATTTATCTAAAAGTTTTCTTTTAGATTTTTATTTATAATTTTTACCTTTTAATTTTATTTATCTAAAAGTAATCTGAAACCGTATCAAGCAGTTTATCAGCCTTACAGTGTGCAGTTGTAATTCTGATTACATTAAAAAGAGTTTTACATGAACAAGACCTCACAGTCTCTCCAACCGTTGTGTGGTGTGGGAAGCGTCTCCTCCTTCTGGCAAAATTTGAGTAAGGCCTTATGACATCCAACGGGTAAGTCCAGGACTAAGTTCAGACTACTTGGAGAACTCCACTAAGTTACCCGCCTCTTCCATTTCGCTGCAAATTATTGCAATTCTTTGATATATTTAATTTTAAAAGTCACATTAAAAGTAATAATGTAAGTAATGAAGAGGTCATTTCTAAAAGTGGCTGCAGCTATACGCATTTCACTTTTTAAGTATTTAATACAAAGAAGACAAAAACCAAAATAAAAGAATGCCTTAGAGTTTCATCTTTGAAAATTAAAATCAGGCAGTATTACAGCATCACTCTCATGTCATACTAAAGTCAATCACGGTGTACTCAACAGTTCAAATGTGAGTTTATTTATTAGTAAATAATAGGTAATAAAAAGAGTAAGAAGAATTATATGGACAACTGTACTTCCCACTTACATATGAATAAACTCAGTCCAATATTATCATCTTTTTCCTGGCAGTTATAAAATATCTCTCACCACTCCGCTTTAGCTTCAGACAGCAATTAAGTCTTCTTCAGTATGCAACTAAGCCAGCCCTAATTAAAGTCAATGGGAGTTTTTCCACATACTTAATGGCTGTTGGTTGAGGCCCCAAAGTAATTGTATAAAGAGCATAATATGTCACTTATTGATAAACTGACTCTGCCTTTGGAAGAAATATTGGGAATGCACCGCAAGTTTCTCATTCCATAACCATTTGCTGAAGCCAGATGCCCAAATGACTGCTCAAACCTTTTGACAATTAGTGAAATAACTATGCACAAAGGGCTCAATCCTGCTCTCACTGAAGATGATGCTGAAACTCCAAAAGAGCAAAGGTAGAGCCTGATGTTTACCTGGCAGACACTGTATTTTTAGTCTGGAAAGCACTAAGAAGTATTGATTGGCATTATCATACATGACAACACATTGAACACTCAATTTTTCCCACAACAGCAGATCCCCAAAACTTTATGAAGGCCTTGCCTACTGCAGATAATCAATCACAAAAGAGGTTTTTAGGATCCAATTTTTCTTAAGATGTGAGTTACAGCTGTCCCCAGCTTTTTCCTTTGGGCCGTTTCAATGATCAGACTACCATCTCACCTGAATATAGGCCAACATAAATGAAGGAATGAAGTAGGTTGTAAAAACAAAATCTCAATTCCAATTTTCTCAGAGAAATAAGGTAGTCAGAGAGGCTCATTTCAAAACAGAGAAACAGTAAAATTAAAAATAAATAGATAAAATTGGCTACAGAAGTTTTTCTTTTATGAGTAGAATTGCTCATAAAAGAACCAAAGATTTCCTGGAATCAAAGAGCAGCGGAGGGGAGTATTCATCTGGTATGGTACAATCATGGCATGAACAATACTGTGTGCAAGACACTGGCTAGGAGGAATACCAGCATCTGAGACTCACAGTTGGCACATCAGCAACTAACAGCTATTTCAGAAGATAAAATAGGGGGAACATTGACACAGCCACACACCAATGAGATACTGATAAAAGGAACAAGGCAAGAAAGCAGAAAACTGGCAAGCTACTACCTGCCCAAGCAAGCTGTCAAATTTGACTGCACCAACTACACTGTAAACTCAGCAACATGGATTCAGCTGAAATGTTTCTGTCTGTATGCTGTGCATTTTACTTGATTAGCAGGTGCTCAGATAGACTTGAGACTTTAGCATCCTGTTCTTCTAATGTTCTTCCTAATGGAAGAAGAGGAAAATATTTCTTTTTCTTCCAACTTTTCTGGAATCACCTTCATAAAAACACTACTGTTAAAAATAATTCATTCACTAGAACATTTCCCACTGAACTCAATCATATCTTTTTGATAATGGCTATTTCTCCATCTTGGCCCTGAGACAATCTGCTTTAAGTTCTCAACCACACCTGTTCTCCACTGCACCACTATGACTGCCAGTGACATGTTTCTCAATTGCTTGAGTAACTAAGGCCAACAGAATGTTACATGTTTTACGTAGTCATTCAATTTATATCTTCTTAGACATTAGGACTTCTGTATTCTCATGTTTCTTTTGATTTAAGTACTGCTACTTCTCATCTTACAAGAGTTTAAAGTCAGAAACACATGTACCTTTTCAAACCTGACCTTCATTTAATTCATTTATACATCTAACAACCAAAATAGCTGCTGATTAAGCAAGGTCTTATTTTGAGTAATGTAATGGGTCGGCTGTGGTTGACGAGGCCATGACAAAATGACCCCTAAGTAGTCTACAAAGCCTAGAACTTTCTTTTTAATTATGACATCCTTTCAGCAACCCTGAGAAGTAAGAAATATTAACAGTAGTCTACTCACTTTAGAACTTTGGGAACTTTGAAGTTTACGCTTCCAAATCAAAGTCATCACAACATGCAAAGCAAAACAAGGAAAGCATCCGCTGCTCCCATCCACACAGACAAGCACTGCAACAGCACAGTTGAGGGAAGAGCTGAACTTTGCATTGGGAGACGCAAACTCCTAGCATACTTTCTCACAGAAAAAAAACCTACACAAAACAGTGCCAAAATTCCAACTATTGAGATGACTGGGAAGTTCACTGCTCTTCAACAACAGCCCCAAAACTGGCACTGGTTAACAGAGAAAGAAGTTTGCACAAATCCAGGGAAGAGATGAACACCCTGGCTGCCCACCAGAGCCCCGTGCATCAGTCAGGAAGTGCCTGCTGGCTCACAGTTCGCAAGACTCACGTGCTTAAGTAACAGCCAAGTAATTAAGAGGAGTTAACGTCTCTCTAAAGGTTACACCGGGCAACTGGGCACTCTCCAAATATCTATTCTCTAGGGCTGACTATGAACATTCGTAGCTCACAGCAAATGAACTGGCTATTAATTCAGTTAAAAGTTAATACTAAAAACAGAAAGAAATTCCATTATGTGTAGACACTCTGCATCTGCTACCAAATCTCTACACAGCCAGGTCATGATGCTGGTACATATGGCCCTTTTTCTCACACTTTTCAAAAGTACAGGAGAAGGCAAGAAAGAGTGTATGCC
The DNA here is from genome assembly GCF_002078875.1 of Numida meleagris. Classification (NCBI taxonomy): domain Eukaryota; kingdom Metazoa; phylum Chordata; class Aves; order Galliformes; family Numididae; genus Numida; species Numida meleagris. The sequence continues at coordinate 9,249,776 of NC_034417.1, read as the reverse complement.
ATCTCTTTCTGACGTTAGCATAACCAGGATAGAGTTGTTTTATATTTCCTCCCCACACTGTCCCAGTCACTGGCCTGTACAAGTCCTGCCCAGTCTAGTGAGATCTGTAGCAGAACTTGAAGTATTTGTGGCTGCAAAGCAACCCCAGCTACACATGGATCTATCATTCCACTGCTTATGTCCTGGGGCAGTTTCCCTTCACTTAAAATCCAGATCAAAGCAGTTGCTAAAGAGTGCTTACTATGCACAGAGATTGAAAGGCACCACGTAAAATAACGCAGCATTACGCAGACAGCTTGAGAAAAAGTCATCGTCAACTCAGCCTGGTGGTGCTGAATGAATGTTATTCATGTGACATTTTGGACAAGATTGTAGGGATAACTTTAGTTTAATGACTAATTAGCAAAATTCTGCAGAAATAACTCAGCAACGCATTAGACAAAGTGTCACATCGCAGGCGTGCTGGGTTTCTCCCGGCGCTTCCCTTTCACTCACTGTCTCTCTTCGGGCTGGCAGAGGGGGGATGCTGCGTATGTTACAAAAGCTCGTTACTTTTAGAGACAACAAACAAAATATGGGAGTAATAAATATTTACAGCAGAAAAATTAAAGCACGGAGGGCACAGTCTGTGGAATAATCAGCGCTCTCGGACCCAGGAGTCATTTCAGCTCTGCTCAGCAGCTCCACCTTCAAACCCAGTTCTCCCAGTAGCATAAGCCTGAACTGGTCAATGCACATGCCTCCTTCCAGTAACCTTCACAGCTTCACTTTAATGGATCGATTTCGGAACAAGGACAACACAGTTATCACTATTTCATCTGAGGCTTTTCTTTTGCTTTAAAAGCAGCAGGTGAGCAAATTACAATAATTGGTTTGGCTTCCAAAGAAAAGTAAGGACAACCACATCCTGCATACAGATAATATCCTCATTAGTTTAAGCTGGAATCAAGTCACTCTTTTTCTTTAATAAAAGTTGTTTGCTAGATGTGGTTGTGTCCCTGACTGTTCATATTCTGTCTATCAAATGCAAGCAGTAGAAAAAGGCCCTTGGAGAGCGTTTTTTGAGTTCTTCCATCAGCTAGCACATTGGGGTTTGTCAGGAAAGAAGTTAACAGCTTGACCATTACCGGGCTCATGTTTTGCAGGACAAATTGCCGTGACAGGACTTAAAGGGCTAGCAGTATAGCTGGTTGGAAAAAACACAGTCTGTCATTTTTGAGTTAAGCCACTAGCCTGGATGCTTCAGATAATGTAATTAATGATTTACAGTAGTGATTAATTTTTTTTTAAATACACTTGAAGTAACAATGCTATTAGATACTATCAATCCCCACTACTGAGTACTTGAGGATAAATTCCAGAGAACTGAGGACAGAATAACATTCCCCTCCTTCCTTGCCCCCAGTAAATAATTCACAAACAACTCAACAACCTGGGAAGCACCCTCTGTAGTTCAAATGGTTAGCAAGCTTTTCGCTAGGTATGATGTTTATCATTTATTTAATACACATTGCCAGAGCCTGAGGAAGAAAAGTTTAAAAATAATGTCAATAGACAAAGGATCATACTCAGAGTCATCTACCAATCTTCTTGTTCTCCCTGAGGCAAAAGCCAATGTGAATTCATTCAGGGCCATTCTATTATTTATGCAAGGAAGTGTCTATCATAAACACAGAATGAAAAGGAGTTACACTCTGCGCAAGGTCTGAAGGATCATGTCTAATAACTGGAGGTTTAATTTCAAGATTTCAGAAATTCTCATTTAAAAGCACCTCAAGCAAAGTCTAAACAGGGAACGATAAGAGAAATAATTGGTGTAACAATTTGGGTACTATGTAATATTTCTGATAGGAAGCACAATACATCTTGTATTGAAGATTAGGACAATGAGTGCAAGCCAGCCCCAGTAACAAAGCAGTACAATAGTTAGTAGAGATAACGTTAACATTAACTCCGAATTTCCTGATTTTTTCAGCCACTTCCACTTTTTGATGTATCCATTTATTTAGTTACCTTGACATTAAAAGGAAGCTTTAAAGGAAGATGCTGAAGTTATTAGTTTAAGAGGCTAAAGTGACCATCCTCGTTCAGCTTCTCTACCTTTTTTTGTTTCCTTCCTTTACAGGTTTCAATGTAGAATTAATCCTCCATCTCTTCCAAAACTGAATTTCTTCCCATTAGCACCTTCTTTTCTCTCCATCCATGGTAAACTTTTATTGCTTTCCTACATCTCCTTTGTTCTGCTATACCAGTTTCTCTCCTTAAAAAGACCCTTGCTATATTTTCTTTCCTTGCATTTGCCTGCCATATCAAATTTATTCATGTCCACCAAGCACTCATGCAGCCTCTTCCATCATGTAGCACAGCTTTGGTGTGGTGGGGAGATCAAATGACAAATTCCCATGTTTATAAAATTGTTCTAAGAAGCAATAAATAAGAGTGGGACTAGGATTTCTTCCTCATTACACTGTGAAGAGAGAGCTGCAGTTAGAAAACAGCAACACAAACTCCAATTATGCACAGATTTTAAGTCACCTCGCACCTTGTTTCAGTTAAAGTGGGTAAGAGATGAACAGAGAAGGATCAGGGAAGCAGCTACAGGTTCCTTTATCACAGAATCATAGAATTGCTCAGGTTGAAAAAGACCTTCAAGATCATCAAGTCCCACTGCAACCTAACCACACTACTCTAAGAACCCACCACTAAATCATGTCCCTGAGCACCACATCCAAACGGTTTTTAAACACATTCAGGGATGGTGACTCAGCCACCTCCCTGGGAAGCCTGTTCCAGTGCTTAACAACCCTTTCTGTAAAGAAGTTTTTCCTGATATCCAACCTAAACCTCCCCTGGTGCAACTTGAGGCCATTTCCCCTTGTCCTGTCACCTGTCACCAGTGAGAAGAGACCAGCCCCGCTCTCGCTGCAATCACCTTTCAGGTATTTGAAGAGAGCAATAAGGTCTCCCCTCAGCCTCCTCTTTCACGGACTAAACAGCCCCAGTTCCTTCAGTCTCTCCTTGTAGGGCCTATTCTCCAAGCCCTTCACAAGCCTTGTTGCCCTTCCTTGGACCTGCTCCAGCACCTCCATGTCCTTTCTGTATTGAGGTGCCCAAAACTGAACACAGTACTCGATGTGGGGGGCCTCACCTGGGCTGAGTACAGGGGCAGGATGACTTCCCTAGTCCTGCTCACCACAGCATTACTGATCCAAGGCAGGATGCCATTGGCCTTCTTGGCCACCTGCGCACACTGCTGGCTCATATTCAGCTGACTGTCCATCAGCACACCAAGGTCCCTTTCTGTCAGGCAGCTTTCCAGCAACCCGTATCCACCCGTACTGCTTCCTAGGAGATCCAGTCCCAGCAATTTCAGAGTTCTTTTGTTTTTATGCAATACCCATCCTTTCTGCGTACTGCCAAATGACAGAACTTCTCTGCAAAGACTATACAAAAAAAGGGATATCAACATATCACTACAGCACCTCAGATATATTTTTATATATTTGCTAATAATACGTCCAATGGTACATTTAAAAGCATGAAAGAGCAGTCTGAGCAGTCTGAACAGCAGAACAAAAGCAGTAATGCTTCAGCAGTTTTTTTCCTCCATTGCACATAAGAAAGCAGCAAGATGGTGTACTTTTCTTTAATTTACTCTAACTTGCTAAACATTTTCAGCATGGCGCACCTGAAAGATCATCAGCAATAGAAGTTCCATAAGCAAAAGACTCACTTCATAGTAAATGCTTTATTTTCTGATCTAAAAGTATAGTGCTCCCAGTTTGCACATATATATATTTTATATATATATATTTAAGTAGGGACCCACATATGTCCTCTAGTATTCTGAATACAGCACAACTTCCTTCCCTGAATAAAGGGTGGCATATTTTCATTTTGATAGCCTGGAGTGACAATGGAAATGTCTAAGGAATTAATGGGTTTATTCAGTCAGTCGTAAATTCGGACCTTTTCAAAGGCTTGTTCTGGTTGCACAGTCATGCTTTAAAATTATCTTTCATTATTGATATAGCTCCTATTAGTAGCTCTGCTTAGCAAAATATTCCTTTTTATTTGCACCTAATGTGGAAAACTGGCAAATGTTTTGACAAGATGAACCAAGTCATTTTGTCTCTTGAATGTAACTATTTGCTCCCGCGATAGTAGCCCAAAGATTATGCCTGTGATGATTGATAGTGGGAGGACAACTCATAGATACAAGAGAGAGAAGAAAAAAAGAGATTATTTGAATGGAAAAATCTCTAAGATACTATGCTTTAAGCTTTGTATTTTAATTAAAGTATTTTAACTTTAATTTCAATCCACAAATAAAACATGCAAGCAGCACAAGTCCTTTAGACTGCAGTCAATGCAATACATTAACAGGATTAAAAGCAGATGATAAAATTTTTAGAAAACATAGAGCAATTGGTAAAAACCCCAAGAGTGAATCTCCTTCAGCTCCAAGTTCAGAAGTGGCTTAAGGGACACATGTCTTTCCCTGGAGACTATTTTCCTGCCTTCCTGGCGCCATAGAGAATTGGGGTGAAAAATGACCCAGCTGAAGTCAGCTTTGCCATTCTCCTTAACAAAGGTAATACCTCGGCTTTGATTTTGATAGCAGGGTAGAACAAACTAGCGTAGAACTTATTCAGCAAATACGCAGTTACTCATGGCATGTGAAATGTTTTGTCGATTAAGATCTACTGTTTTCTGAAATTCACATTTGCTGAAAATCTCCTTTGAATGGGATACATTTGGTCACAGATTTCTGACATTATCTGCACGTTACCAAGTTATTGTAAGAACAAAGAGGATAACAGAGATGAAGACTCGTCAAGGCCTCCTTCCTTAAGCAGATGAGCACATGCCTTGAAACAGCAACATTATGTTTCTGCACATATTTTCTTGTTGTTTCTTCCCCCCTCCCCCCAGATTTGCTGTGGTTTCATAGGGTTTTCTTACACACGGACAAATTTTTCTGAGACCAAGAGATGATTTCTTACAGTCAGAGAGAGATATAATAGGGTTTGCCAAGGATAGATTCTGCTGCCTTATTCCACAGACACCAGAAGTCTGTAAGTGGATGAGGCTCCAAAATGATTTATCACCTGAAGGAAAGCTGTTGGTGGAACATTACTGTGTGTGAGGCTGAAGAGAAAGAAGCAATGTGTACATGAAGTTCTTGCAGTATGAGCAGTTTTTCACTTGTCAAAAATCAATTTCTTGTGCCATTCTGCTTTTTGTTCATCTGGCTTTGTTAGCTCCTTTTAGAGTTAATACTAATCCTTGATATGACAGATCACAGAGGACGTGTCAGTGTGGTTGTATGTGCTTACATCAACAAGGACTTTGGTGCGCTGTCTTCAGGCATTACCTACATATTTACTGTATAGTTTCCTTCTACAGAAGGCATGAAGTGGAAATGCTACACAGTGCTTTGCACAGATGACCCTGTGCCTAATAATACATCTGTAATCTCTTTGCATTCAGTTCCCTTCCTCATCTATTAACGCGTTTCCTTACTGGTTTGCACTAAACGTAATCTCTAAGTGGAGGAGCTAGAACTGTTATATAATGCACACTTGATTCCAATGGAGAAAATGTTAAAAGGCACCTATTGATTACATAAAAAGTGCATGAGTAGAGTTTTGGTATTTTAGTCCAGAGTCTAAATTATTTTATCAGTTCTTTAGCAGATCAATAAGTATTAGGGAAGCCTGATAAAAAATTCAAGACCTGTACATGCAAAAACTATTTCTACATTTCTAAGTAGTCCATGGTGTCGCCTGTTGATCTCTGTATTTTCACCCACGGTTATTAGTGTATGGGTTACACTGGCCCTGCAGAACACAAGCCATTCCTGTGGTAAGAGAAAGGTCAGTGCGCTAGATTAGAGGAGGATGATGTTTATTCCCCCTTCTCCAACTATGGCTCCTTTTTCACCCCTTAACACCCATTCTTGCTGTATGGAAGCAGTGGGAGTTTATTCAGTGCTTAAAATAAGAACTATGTCTTTTTCTCCACAAAACTGCAGAGCATGTACATATGTACACAAAACAGGACAGTTCTTACAGATCTACTAAGAATATGGAAGATTCACACTCAATGTCTGAAAGTGCTTTTGTCCATCATCCACTTCAATATTGCAATGACAAGATCAAGAGAACACCTTCAGCATGTCATTTACAATTATTATTCCATTACTCTTGTTTGCATATACACTTAAACATGTACTTAAAGAAATACCTGAATATCAGTACATCTGTCAAAATATGAATACCCAACTGTTAATATTACATTTACAGCAGGAATAGTATATGGTATCTTGTGCCTTAAAAATCGATCTCAAAAAAAGACAGCATCATGCTGTAAGAAGAATTATTTCTTAAACTCGTGACTCTTGAAAAAGGTACCAAGTTTTTCATTCTCATGATAAATAACTCTTATTCCTCTTACATTTCCTCTTTCTTAAATGCTTCAGAAATTCCCACCACTCAGGCACTTAACAATATGTGAGTTCCTCATAAACTCCCTTAGTATCGGTAATAATATCAGCTGTGGGATAAGTGAATTAGAGCTGGCTGGAGGAAAGCAAGTAAATAGCACTGCAAGCTACAGCTAATTACATTCACTAAGTTTCAGCCCTTTATGTTTTTTTCCTCCATGAAGAAAATACCCGATTTTGAAAGCACACAGCAATTTAATAGCCTTCAACTAAGTTTATATAATTAATTTGACGTGTTGGTATACATGCTACAGTAGTATTTCTGTAATTATTTTGAACTCACTTCAGGCATAAGATACAAAAAAAGTCTTTTGTTTTACTGAAAGGTGGGTTTCCAGGTTGACATAAGACTGATGTGACTGTTTACCCTTTCAAAGACTTCCAGCACCATAGATTTGGCTGCCTTGAGTGGGCTCTCTGAGTCTGTAACAAACTTCTGATGCTTACCTGGTTTCTATCAGCCAGAAAGACGTCAAGTGCTTCAAGTTCTACAAGCATCCATTATTTTACTTCTGCAGCTCTGAGAAGATTTGAAAGATCTAAACTACACCAAAGAAGCAGAGCTAAGAGATACTACATTCTTGCTCTGGAAAGAACAAAGGAAAAAAAACCCAAAGACCCACTGCTGAATTGAGTCAGTGGAGGAAAGCACAAGTGATCACCAGAGCCAGTATCTAACCAGGTTTCTTGGTTTTCTACCCAAGCCCTCGGTAAGCATGCCTCTAGGTCCTTCCCTTGCCACGTAGGTCCAGATTCTGGTTACCAAGACAAGAAGAGCTGAAGGCAGGGTGACATAATGAATTGCTCTGCCACTAAAGAAGACATGGTAAAAATTGTAATACTAACTGACTCAAACAAAAGTAATGAACTCCAGAAAGAAAAATAAGGACTGCTCTTGGAGTGCAGCTGAGCAACACAAGCAAGCTCTAACAACTAGCTGTTATCTACAGTTATTCATCCCTTATCCCTGGCCTGACCCATGCAGTGAGCCATTTCAGAGTACTACGCTGGTTGGTTTTTTTTTTTGTTGTTGTTGTTGTTTTTTTTTTTTGTTGTTTTTTTTGCTCACGCCAGTTTTCCAAATATTTGTGCATGAGAAGCAGCTCCCTATAGGTTTAAGAGCAGGAGATAAGGAAAGGCAGACTAGCAGAATCCCTCCAGTGACCAGCTTACCTGCAGGCCCTGGGCTGTGTATGGGTGGACCTGCCAGTGACACCCCCAGGGATCAGGGATCAATAACCGGCTCCTTCCTCCTGTACTGGAGGTTAAGAGGTCTAGGCTTAAATCAGAAGCGGGAAGGAGCAATGAAGATCTGACAGGCAGCACAGCTTGCTACAGATGGTTTTCAAAAACTTTTTTTTAAAGCAGGCTCAGTGCATTTACTAGAACCACCTCCTCCATAGGCTTGCTCACATATATGGCTTGAACCTGGATTGCAAACGTGCAGAGAAAAAGCTGTGGACATCTGTCAGGAGGACAAGGGGTTACAAATCCTTGCTCAGCACAGAAACAGCCAAACAAAAAGGAAGACAAAGTATTACTATAAACAAACATTGAAAATACAATAACGCAATTACACAAGTCAGCACTACAAAACACAGAGAAAGTCCAGAGATGGGCAATAAAAATGATTAGAGATACAGAAGAAGGATCAGGATTAGGATTCAGAAGATGAGGAATAGTTAGCTTCCATAAGAGATGAATACAGAAGACTGGATATAATAGAGCTACGCAGAACTGTAAATTGTACAGAGTAGCTAAGTCAGACCATTCTATCTTCCACTTCTCACAGAGTAAATAGGTCCAACTGTAAGGCAAAAATGCACAGTTGAGGAAAGAACATTTTTGCATGGTTCATGACTAACTTGGGATGTTTGCTACAAGAGAAACTTTCAGCCAAGACCTTCATCTGACTACCAGAGGATTCGGTATTTAAATAAATACACAGCGATACAGTATCTGCTGTATAGTTTATTTAAATCAACTTAAGGGTGATACATAAATCTTTACACTTTGGTCAGCTGCTTACTGGCAAAGGTAAGGAAGACATTTTATTCTAATTATTTTGGATTAGCCATTCATTATGAGATATTGATTATGAGATATTGTAAATTTTTAAGATTGTTCGCCATTAAATTTGATGTGAAAATTTGGTCTTGCATTACTCACTTGTGAGTGTGATGGTTTTGCAGGCTATTTCATTTTCCCCTCTTCCTCTCCCCTGTACTTGCTATGAGATGCCAGAGCCCAGGAGTGCAAATGTAGAACTAGAAATAACTTCTGGATTTGTGGGATTGCAGACAGCTCATCATAGACATCATCAAGGCTGTTCCACAGGGGGACCCTCTCCCTTTGTCTACCACAAAAACACTCTACAGGCAACTCAATCACAGAATAAAAGCTGGGATTTTTAGTGCTAAAAACCAAAGTGTCAGAAATATCACCGTGTGGAAAAACCAAAGGCATTATCTGTATTTCACGTTTATGTGCAGAGAATAAATTAGTAGAAATATACCAAATAGCGTTGGGAAACAGAACATACCCAACAATAAACGTGACAAAGAGATCCCAGTTGTCCCAGCCATTCTAACAAAAATGAATCCCTTCCCAAGTCCATACCCAGGAAGGTATTACTCTACAAAAAAAAAAAAAAATAAAATTTACTGTCATCACTTCTGGCCTTACAGTATTTTGTGTCATTGTCCTCCAGTTTATCAACATACAGAGAGGTACCAAAACCTGGTGGGATCAATGCGGGCTTTTTCCTCTTTATTTTAGAATAAGATCAAGCTAAAAAACAATAACAACTCACACCATTTTTGCACAGAAGTCATCATGATGAATACTTATAAAGGTTATTCCCATCTGCCCACATTCCAGAGCAAGACTAAACTTTGCCCAGAAAAGAAGAAAAACAATGAACTTGTGTAGATTTCCTTTATGACAAAATATAATTATAAAATCATTATGGTCGAAGGAGAGATGTAATTCACTAATATTTCTTTAGAGATAACATCTTGTGTGCCCTGAAAAAAAAAACAATAACAAAATCTACTTTCCTTCTAAAATTTTAATAACCCCTAGGGTTTTCTGTGAAATATTTAAGAATAGCTGGTAAGAAAACAATTGAGAAAGAACAGATGTTAAAATCTATGAATATATACATTCCCATATTTTAAAATAAAAATGTCTCCTATTAGCTGTGATTGCATATTAGACAAAAGAAGAAACAAGTCTGCTCATACTGTTGTTTGTTCCTCGTGTACTTTGTAATAATGTACTGTTTAACTTGATGGTCCCTGCTGGAAATTGTCCAATTCTACTGTAACTTGTTTTCCATCTTCCTAAAGAAAAAATAAAAAAGAAAACACAACAAAATCTTGGCTTTCACTGCGTTATGATTTCCACTACTCCATCTGATTTTAAAACAAGTTATTTCTGGTTTTGGTCAGAATGAATTATGGATACCACATAAAGAAAAAGTTACTTGGATGACTACAGTTGTGTATGTACTTGGAGGTTTTCAATAGTTCTGGGAGCTATGACCATGCTGTACACTTGGCTTGACATAAACGAATCAAACATCTTCAGAATGCAGTACATAAATGTGCTTCCTTGCAATCTACCATTGAGGTCCAATTTCTGTCAAAATCCCCTGGAAACTGAGGAGCAACTCCTTGATGATTTTTATTTATTTAAATTACCATTTCAAAACAGCAATGAAACACCCCAGGTCTAATAAAGTATAGTCTGGTACAGTAATAAAAGATTACCGTAACATTCACGTAGTTAAAATAACACACCCTTTGGCCTCATTCTCAGCAGCACCGCTGACATCAGGAATATATTTCAACAGGATTAATGCCTGTTGTGCCTTATTGTTTAACTACACATTGACTGTGGAGAATGTGAATTCATAATATAATGCTGGAAGACTCAATTTCTTTTTGATCATAGAGCTCAATGGGTAACTACCACTTCCAGAACACCATTATTCAGTATTTATTGAATCTAAATACCTACATCAACCTGGTTACTGAATGCCTCGACATGAGAAATGCTGCCATTATTTCTAAACTAATAGTATGTCCAGGGAACAGTCTTTGATGTGGCAGATAGGTTAAAAAATAAATAATAAAGGAACTTATCATCAGAGAGAACATGAATTTTAGTTCTCCCAGTCCCCAGAAAATATGCATAGAGGTTGTGCTACAAGCAATTTTTAAATCAACTTAAACTTACACAAAAGGGAATTAAGCTTAAATCTGTCACCAACTTCCACCACCAGAGCACTCCAGGTACTGTCTTAAACACATACAAACACACCTGTACACTTAAATAAGATAAAGATGATTTAAATAATTCATTACAACAGAGAAATGAGGAGCAACACAGATATCTAAACAGACATCTAGTGCTGTTTCAGGTGTCTGAGAGCATCCTACCACAGCTTTCAAGTGCTGCTACAGAAGGCATTAAATCATATGTCACACCTGCTAGACCTGACAGATGTCTCAGGTATACAAAGCATCCAAAATGGCATTACTTGTCTGTGCTTTGACTTTTTCCCTTGGTGCCTAGAGAAAGTGCAAATGAAGAGTAGAATTGGCGTCCTGGAGTCTGTCATTTATCTCAAACACAAGCACTACAGAAGCAAAAGAAGTGTGAAATCTTTACATTGTCCCACTAATGTACATTTCCACTCTATTCTGAGCAGATCAATCTGTAGCATAGTATACAGTATGCTGTGTATTATTACGAGAAAAATCTTCTGCCATGAGGAAAGCTGGTTCAGATTTTTTTGTGGGTAAACAGCATCTCAGTTCCAAAATCAAATAGGATTTACAAGAGACAGAAGGATGAAATACCCCCCTTCCTCCACAATTCAAGTGGAAGCTGTCTGTTGCTCATTCTGCTTGCAATTTATTTGTGGCACAGCATGGGGGAAAGAAAAAATCCCCTACATTTATTAAATATTGGCACACTCTGCAATATAATTCCAGCTTGACACCTCTATCTGGACAATCCAGAAAGAGGAATCAAAACCAAGGTCATGACGAAGTCTAAAAATTCACTGTCTTGAAGGTACTTTCATCTCAGCCAGGCAAGTTGTAGTGACTAGCTATTTACTACAGTACTGTAAGCTGTGCTTGTTGCCATGTTCAGACTTCAAGAATAAAGAATCACAGAATATCCCAAGCTGGAAGGGGCCCACAAGGACATGAAGTCAATCTCCTGGCACTATGAGGCTCCCCCTCAGCCTCCTCTTCCCTGTGCTGAACAAACCAAGTGACCTCAGCAGCTCCTCCTACACCTTGCTCTCCACATCCTTCACCGCCTTCATAGGTTCAAACCATGATAGAAAGAACAAAACAAACAAAACCAACAAGGCAAAATCAACACAACACACAGCAAAAAGATTTCAAAAACAACAATAAATGCAAACCTCTAGTTAATCATAACCCCCACCTTTATTTCATAATCTGTGCCTCATTCACATTTTTATTTCTGTAGCCATATATTATAAGAGTTCACCATAAAAGTTTTTAATAATACCTTTAGACAAAATTAAAACTATTATGCTTTTATACTAGTCAATGAAAGCATCCAGAGGAAGTCTACGGGAAGGGAAATCTTTTTGAATGACAACAGAAATGATTGCTTACCTCAGACACTTTCTTGGTCATGGGATTCTTCCTTAGGACAGTAAAACAACTTGTACTGCAAATTGTTTATGAACAATTGACATTACTCCACAAATTCTGGCAAACATTAATTAGCTTTGTGATGAAACACTGAAAAAATAATAAATTCAGCCCCTCAATCTCCACAAGTAGTTGTACAGCTCCATTTTCCTTTCTGGTTTTACAGTTATTTTCAGGTATAAAAATGTTTTGAATAATACCATTATCCATCTAAGAGCTCAGCCCTTATATTTACCACTACAGACATCAGTAAACACACCATTTATTCCAAAGAAACAAATGTAGACATTGAACAACTTGAGAAAAATGGAATATTTCTGCTATGGAGGGCGAAATCTCAAAGTACTGGGGAACATGCAATTGTTACCATTATTTTGAACCCGGTGCTAAGTCTCAGCCATGAAGACGCGACACAACCGATCAGCCTCCAGCATCCCACTGCTTGGCAGCAGCCAGCCCAGCTGAGAGGTGACAGAAAGCAGCCAGAGAGCCACTGGCTCAGCTCTACTGCTACCGTGTTCATTTGTGCTTCAAATCTGTGCCACAGAACCAGCAGCCACAGAGCCTCTTCACTTGCACAGGCACTGCATTTCAAGGGCAGCAGAAGCAGATCAGTACTGTATATCTCAATGGAGGAAAACTACTCATTTTCATTAAAGAACTTGAATGACTGTAAGCTCATCAGTTAGTTAGGAAGGGAAATCCACCCAACCTCTTGCCATGGTAGGCCACTCTCATTTTTTATAAGGCAGATAAGGAAAATCAAGCAGGTTAATAGATTATCCTGAGAAAAACAAACAAAAACCAACCCAACTCTGGTTACTTAGAACAGAGGACTTCAAAACACCTCTAAGCAATTTCCTTATTTGGCTACATAATCACATGTTCAGCTGTTGAAGTTGGAAGGAAAAGTGCCTTTTCCCTTCAGACCACCTGCTTGAACTTAACTAAGCTGATTATTGTTATTGTGTTTATATTGCAGCAGCACCTAAGATGAAAGATGCATATAATCCTTTAAGGCCGGTAATCTGTTTAATAGTCATTTCACAGCTTATTTGAAACAAGCTGATGTTAAAGCAATAAATGAGATCTCTTGAACACTCTTTGCATAAACAACAAAAGAAGACTGACAGAGCTTTCAAACTAAATTAAGATTTTTCTTTGGACCTGTCCCTCTCTCCAGGACTGTATGTCTAAGATACGCATACTCTGACACATCATGACTTTTTTGAGTGATCCTTCTGCATCACAAAATCATACAATAATTGGAGAAAAATATAGACGTCCCCACAGTCCCAAGTTTATTAATGCAGTGCAATGTGTGCTGCACAAACACAACTCCTGATCATGTTTTCAAGAGACACTATTACAAATTTTTTCTATTGTTGTAAGTAATACTGATTTATGCAGCCTTCTGGACTTGTGATGAAGATGGTCCAACAAGTTTCTGCTGCTCATTTTAGCCATGCACAACTCCTTCACCCACACTGACATAGACAAAAAACACAAGACACTAAATAAAGCTATGATTCCTTTTATTACTGTGCATTAGACCAACATCTAAGCTCCATTTTCGCTACCTTCTCCCTCCCCACCAAAGTTTTAGAAATCTTCAGCAAAATGACTTTCCACCACCCAATTCCACTGTAAATCTTCCACATTTCCAACAAAATTCTGATAAGGGTGGGGAGAAAGAAAAGAAAAAAAAAAAACACTCAAGAAACCCAACCACATACCTGTTTTCTAAATGGAAAATGGAGATTTCAGGCGTGATTTGTTGCTCGTTTGCTTTTTCAAAGCAGCAATGTTTTCAACTGAAAAGCAGTTTAGACAGACTTTCAGCCTAGCAGTCCTGCTGCAGTCATGACATCAAGATTATAATTTTCAGCTTGATGGAAATTCTGATTTAAAGTGTGCCTGCTTTTCAGCAGTACACAAACCCATGGCCTGAGGTAACACCCACAGCAAAGGACACGCAGTCAAGAACCAGGACTCAGAACATCTGATGCTTCTGGCATGGGTATGCAATAGCAATTAGAGAGAACTGCTAACAGAAGCTGTTCTCCAGTCATTTAAAGTTCATAGCTCAAAACCCCCAGTTTAAGCAAAAGAATAAAAGTAACAAACGCCAAGGAGGGAATGGAATTAAAAAGCGACAAAGCCACCAACTTCCAAAAAACGTAATTTCATGAGTTCTCCCACAAAGGTTTTCACTTTTTTGCACATCCATCATCAGTGGAGGCTTATGACCCACTCACACAGCTCCGATCACATCTATGCACTAGAAAGCACGATACGGCCAGACTCCAACAGCTAATTCACACTGTGAATATGAATGGAGGGTAAAGCTTTGGATAAAAAGCAAAGGTGCACCAGTTCCCTCCCACCATCCACGCTTCCCCAGATCCATGAGAATGACCTCCAACATATTAAGCATTCCCATTCAGCTAGGTAGCTGCTTATGGTAGGAATAATTCATAGTAACAAGACAGACATTTTGAAAATCTCCACGTAACAATTTAGATTATATACTAGACAACAAGTCCACACATAAAACATGCTGCTTAGTAACTGGTATCACCAATATTGTAAATTTGTGTGCCTTAGTGGAATTACCCAAGGTAAGAAACAGATGATTAGCTTTACTATTACATTTTATGCTCTTTGTAAGGGTAATAAATTCAGGAAATATTGCACATATCTCTACTTAGATTCCAGTTCTCCCAACACTGATCTGGCTTAATAGAATTTTTGTTGTAATTAACATATAACTTCAGTCTGATGTTTTTTCCCCACATCGAGAAGACAATATTAAATAGGAAAACTAATGCACTACCAACCAGACAGCCGACAAAAGAAAATGAAGTGAGCCACTCTAGATTTTACACTCCCTCATTAGACTTTTTTCCCCTTTTATTTCAGAGGATATAAAAATCTCAACAGCTATTTTATGCAACACAGGAAGCCGCTTTTAAAGACTGCATTTGTTCTTGCCTGGCCTACTCTTTCGGCTTTCATAACACCAAAGCCCTAAGACTGATGATGCTTAAGGGAGGGCAGATGAGTTAGTAACCCGAGGCGTACATTTTCAGCCAGGATGGATACAGTTAAGAGGAAGGCTTCGTTGTAAGGAAAAATAATGTGCATAATTCAGCAGCTATGCTATTCCGCTCACATATAATTAACAAGTCTTCAGCTCATTAGGAGGCTGTATAAAATACACATAATACGCTGTGCGAAACTGATTGAGAATAAAAAGTATCTCATACATAAAATAAATGATTTAAATTGTTTTGAAAAAGTGGTATCAGTAGGGCTTAAGGCTATGATTCCCAAACCTACTCGTGACTCCATCTCCTTCAGACTGGCACGTTCACCCTCTAGGTTTTCGACAGATACCTTGTCGTGCTAATTCCAGTGTAATACATTTGATCAGTGGCTGCTAGGATTCTGCTACAGTACTGAAAGATGAATAGGACCAAGGGAGTACAAACAACTGCATCAGATAGCACCATGTAAGCACTAATTCCCCAAAGAACGTACATAATATCACATTGCATGCATATTACTGTATCAACGCAGTAAGTGTATTTTCGAGAGACGATGCATTTAGCATACATTCCATCAACCCTATTTGTCTATACATTAATTAGTAGGCTGTACCATATTAGTGCTCTTTCTTCAGACGTGATACATTGCGGGCAGTGCGTCACTGCCCCGATGTGCTCGTACCTAATGAAACCCTGAAACTCCTGAAGTGTCTCTCAAGGGACAAAACAGTTACTCCTGAGCTGTAGTGACACCTCCTGGCAACAGACCGAGGAGGTCTTTTCCCACATCAGAACTTTTCCTCCAGACAGTCCTTGAGGGTTTCAGCCAAACCATGGTGCTTCCTCCAGCCTGGCTTCAAAGGCACAGTGCTCAGAATACCAAGTAGAATTTTCTGATTTATAAGCACTACTGACATTTCTGAAATCGAGACGCTAAGATACAGGAATATCGTCCTCTAAGATCTCCAGATTTATTGTACCACACGTTGGCCTTTCTTGAGCAGTTGGAAAAATAGCTGCAAAAGCTAATCAACTAGCAGCTTAATTCATACCATGAATCTTGCAAAGTGTTTTCTCACTTCTCTGTGAAACCCTGTCTGTTTTCTGAGAGTTTAGCTCTTTGCCCTCTGCAGATTCCCGACAAATACTGTAAGCGTTATTTTGGTAAGAATAATATAAGCTAGCGGAGAAAGAAAAAAAAAGGCTCAAGAATAGCTGTAACCCAAACTTAGTAATACATAGGGAAAAAACAACTGTTTTGATGTAGTTAACAAATTCAGTACGAGTTGAAAATTCTGCAAAAGGCAATTATAACAGTTGTTTAACATGCATTCTAAACCACATTAAACACCACAGCGGAAGAAGTGAAATAAATTACTCCTGATCTTTGCAGCTCTGAGCAGTGGATTCACAGGCAGAGGGACACCCACCACATTTAGCAAGCACTGCACATTCAAAAATCCTGCAGAACTGACTACTTAAATACCTAAACTCAGGTGAAAGTCTGACAGCAAGTTCAATTGCTTAAGTTTAGCTTGCTGAATATAAACAGGTCCACGTTCAATGTTTTAAACAGTAATCTGTTTTTTTTTCCCCCAACAGCACAACCCAGCTCTTCGAAGAACTTGATTGCTCTCATTATAACATTTCTGTTCTATCTTTTGTGCTGCCTCGGAACAGTACCATTTTCTTTATGCTTAAGAGAAGAAAGCTCAATTTTCTCCTGTTTTTTTGTGTCCTCCCCTCTCCACAACTCTTTATAGAAGTAATTATGACATTTTTAAGTACTTTGCATATGCAGAAAAGCAATCAAGAAAATTCATTTGACAAACTGGATTATAGACTGTCTGCCAGGAATTAAAGTGGTAACAGCTTTTCCAACAATTTCTCAATGAGCGTGTCTGTTAAACACTCACAGCACACCAAAATAATGCACTGGTTAGAAGAATTTTACATTTACCATTTAAATAAAGGAAACAAGCCTTGTGAAAGCTATATACTTCCTCTTTTCACACACAAAATTAAGTTATAAAGCTTAAAAAAAAAAAAAATTGAAAACAAGGTAAATCCCCATTTGGCGATTAGTTACAATCTTCAAAACCTCTATGCTCCCAGAAAATGAGCTGTCCCGAATACTTGATCATTTCTACAAGCTAAAAAAAGTTAAAGAGCGGTGTTACTTCTCAGACTGTAGTTCTTTGTAAGATTTAACTCATTTTCTCTTCGCTCCATCTTATTCCCAAGCAAGATAACCTACATACATACTCATCTCTCACTCTCTGCATCTATCCATCAACATAGAACTCTCTTCCAGTTGTGTGTAATGCATCCTCTTAGGCTGGATTGCTACAGAAATCTTTGATATCACCATTACTGCATATTTTCCCCCTCTCAACCACACACTTGCAGACCTGCTAGTTGTATGCCCACCAATGTTTTTCTTTCGCAGTGCAAAATCCCATCCCCCATGACATCCACAGGTAGACTGTGTACAGATGTATTTTGTGGGAATTCTTGAACTACTGCCAGTGAGGAGGCCTGGTGGCAGAGCTCTCCATTTGCATTAATTCACATTGGTTTTCTTTCTTAATTAACTGGAGAAGAATATTCAGAACGACCTGTGATGCATCAAAGGCAGGATGGGAGCCGTGTCCCTACCTGAAGTTGTCCAGCATTTCCTACTAGAGGAGGGAGTTGTAAAGCACAGCTTGGTAGAGCGTTGCAAAAATGACATTATGCTAAATTGTTGCATGGGGGGGAAAAATTCATAGCCTTTTTCAAATAAATGCTTCATCAACATTGCAGAGGTTACTAAGAGAAAATGAGAATGCTTTAACATGGACAAAATGCGTTTTCCTGAGAAAACCAGAGGCTTTCTTACTTTGGTGGAGAGACTCAGCATTTGAAAGGAGTGACAACATTTCTAACACGTCCTAATGAAAGAGAAAATTTTTTCACAAGAAAAAGAGAAGCTTGACTACTTTATAAGTATGTGAAATTCTCGGCAGAGATTTACAGTTTAACAGCTGTGTTCTCTGGAAATTTAGCATGTGTTCAACATATTTTATCTCACAGGCTCAGAGACATGGCAGTACTCTTCTCCCCCCCCCCTTTTTTTTTTTTAATTTGTTGAATGCAGAATGGCTTTGTCTACACAGGCAAAGAGCAGTTACAACTTTTTTCCTCCTAAATTCAAGCAATCTGGAGAAAGAATGGGTTTTTGCTGTGTGTTTTGTTTGTTTGTTTTTAAATGAGAGTGAAAGTTCACTAACTACCAGAATACAATAGGAGCAAGGAGGCCATACAGCAAACAAGCAAGGGTGTGTGGGAAGTGAAAGTGAGAGTAATGAAACCCTGAGAGCAGTGAACCTGTGTAGGAAGTGGGAACTAGGACTGAGAGGCTGTTAGGAGACATCAGTGACCAGGTAAGATGCCTTGGAATTGATGAACAAAACTAGCATGATGAGGGTGAACAATGGAAAAGTCTAGAATGAGAACCCAGTGTGTATGTGTATGTGGCACTGGAGACAAGCACATGCTTTGTGGATAATGCACCCAGCAGCCAGGATATGTATCTTGATGAATGGATTGGAATGCTCTTCCAGATCTGAGCGAGCTCCAGGATTGCTGGGATAAAGAGTAGAATATCAGTAGATCTTGCAAAGCATGTGCCATATCCTCCACTAATATAGTTCAAGCAGAATTGCCTATTTTCCTTAACACTTCATTATTTCTGGTGACACAGACTTGCGTGGTGATCCAAGGGTTCAAATCCTGCTTGGAGATCAAGGAAGAAGACAGAAACCTCTTTATCTTTTCTAAATAGACTGTAACACAAAATAACAAAATCAATATTTTAAAAATATTAATAGCATCATACATTCACAAACAGAGAGTGACCAGCCTGCTGATAGTTTCACCTTGCTTGTTCTTGTCTAACAAAGACTTACACAGCAACTCATTGAACAAAAAATGAGTTTGTATACAATGCTTGCATTGGTTGAGACTGAAGATGGAAGGAAGGTTCCACCAAGAAGTGCCTGGTGGAAGTTACTTGAGAGCATACAATTCTAACTCTGTATCTGCAACAGAAGTGAAAATATCACTCCATCCAGACTTAGCAGATATGATCAATAGTTGTGTTTTCCTCCATTTTTCCAGCAACCAAAATAGCAGCCCCAGTCTGTAGAAGCTACAATGCCCATGCCCACTGCGAGGGGCGCACCTCCAGGCATAGTGCCCATACAGCACCACAGCACACACAGCTCCTACACAGCATCAGTGGTACCACTGTTCTGAAAAACTCATTGAGTAGCTGAGAAGTACAGTAAGAACATAGATTTGACTGTAACAGTCTTGATTTAATAGCAGGGTAAGAAAAGGCAAAGAGGGAAGGGTGGCATGGCAAACAGGATGGGAAGTTCACAGTCACTGTGCAATTGAGAGCTCCAACTGGAGACTGTGCAGAAAACTTAAGTTTTAAAATGCTTTGGACACTTGAATTTATGACTAATGGTCATATCCTGAGATTTTTCACTTTGCAGTCTTCAGAAATAGTGCGTCTTTCTTCCCTCTTCTTTTACTTTGATTTATAATTTGGAAGATTTGTCTGGTTTTCTAGACACCGTTTACTGTAGTTCGCAATTCGATAATCCACATCACAGTTTGAGATGCAGATTTTTGTCCAATAAAACATTGCTTCCCAAGTCATAAACAACCTACTGCTTTCTGTCCTGCAAACGAGATGGGCATTAAGCACGTGGAGATCAATGATATCCGATTACTTCCAGTCAAGCTTAGAACTCATTTTATGACATGCAGCTCCAGCAGATGTACACTCTGCTGCAATTCCCACTGCAGTTCAGCCAAGGAGAACCACCTGAGGACAATCAGCATAACTGCAGCACGGCAGGGAAGCATTATGAACCAAGAGATAAACTGGTACGCATTCTCCAGCCCCTGGAGAATGAACACTGCCATTTTTAAAAGGGTCTCCAGCATTTTGACTCCACTTAGGTTTGAGTTAATCTAAAAACATAATGCCACAGCAGGAATTCTGCCTTAAAATACAAGATTAAGAGAGAGCACTTAAAATTAATTTTAAACTGTTGCAACTAGCAGCAGAGTTCAGTGAGAAATCGCCAGTATGTATGCTTAGTGAGTGGGAGAGGAGGTCAACCTGCTGCTGCCTGCAGCCCCTCAGGACCCAGCCAGCCTGATCTGAGCTGACCCAAGCCAGTCAGCTTTCTGGACTTCTGGTACACTGACCTGCAGCACCGGTGGTGAAGGCAGGCAGCAGCAGCGTGCTTGTCACCATGTGCCGACCATGCCCATCACCTCTGCTATGTGGGGAACTAAAGATCAGGGAAACAAAGCAGAACTTTGGAGACTCACGGGTGTCAAAGAACTCAGTTTTTGGAAAGTGACAGCCCACAATGTGCAGTCCCAAGAATACTTATAACCTAGGCATTCAGAAGCTGTACGTTGGCAGGGGCCTACAAATACAGCCCCTTTCCTCAGACTCATCCTTGAGCCCACAGAGGATGAAATAGCATTAGAACAGTAGCTGTTACACGCGCCATGTTGAACTAAGAGTGAACTGTCAAAGTTAACATTCAGATAAAAGCACAGACTGAGAGATATTTATTCTTTGCATCTTGACACGCTAAGACAAGCAATATGTACAAAAGATATCTGTTAAAATTAGCTCATGGCTCTTTTTGAACTTTGAAAATTTGCTCTCTCCCTTCTCAGACACTTGCCAAGCCCGGCCTGCCTGGCACACCGTGTGCCCTCAGCTCTCCCCAGATCCAACAAAGGCTCTCCCAGCCCCCTCCCATAGCTTCCCACACTTCCCAACAGCAAGTGCCCTAACCTGAACGTGCTAAAGTATTTAAAGACAAATTTACAAGGCAGAAGTAGACCAACAAACAGTTTGGAGCAAGCAGAGAATTCATCTCAGAACAATGGCTTTTTTTGGCTATTTTTGCTTCCGCAGTTAAACCATAATCAGAATACACGCAAGTATCAGTATACAAATAACTCTCTATCTGGGGGTCCTGAGAAGTTTCAGCAATTGCTTGTAGCTTGATGAATGTTTGTAATTCATCAGATTCTGTTTAAAAATGCAAAGCACGCCATGACATCAATGATGTTCTCTTTATCTTAACAAAGACGATTACACTTCATGTTCTCCTGACAGAACTACCATGTTTAAAAATATGTATTTCTTTTCTACAGTACAATGTTTAAAATGGCATGCTTGTATCTAAATCTACATTAACCATATTAACATCATATTTGAAGCAACACCATGCTCTGCTAATTATCCCAGAGAGCCTCAAAATCTTTACAGTATATTTACTGCATTGATATCTTCCCCACAAACTTACTGATCTTGTTTATATAATTTTGCAAATGACAAGATGTGTAGGATAACTATCTAAATGAACTAAAAACTGTGGCATGGACAGATCCTTCGAAGATTTGCAATTTGTAGCTGTCAATCTTCCTACAGCTGCTAGATAACAAAACAACAGTTCTTTTCTTCATGCAGACGAGCAAATTCAATGAACATTGGTAAGGGTTCTTTTGAAAAAGACAGAAATCTCTGGTTCTGCACAGTCTATTAAACCTTCTTAAAACAACACACGCATCCAAACTCCTTTCTGAGGGAAAGGGAAAAAATACGTAACACAGGAATCCTGCGCATTAAAGCACCACTTGAATTCCATAAGAACTGGTTTTGGTGTTTGCTAAATATTTTGGCAAAGCAGAAAAATACATGGCCAAGGAAGCGGGAGAGGGAGATGCCTTAAAAAGAGACTTGCAACTCGCATCTTTTCATAACTGAAGAACACACAATGGGAGTAGCAGGAACAATCACTAGGCACAGCCAAGATTCTCTATTTCACCTTCTTCCTTAACCAGGACCTGCCCGAAATGGACCAAGTTATTTTAACGTTTGGATGACAACGCAAACAGATAAAAGACCAACGTTGAGTGAATCCTATACATTCAAAGTTGAGAAAGGAATAAGGGCACTGCCCGCAGGATTTCAGTCATTTTTTCTCCCTAAGATGAGGGCAGGGATCGAACCATAGCTACAACCGCTGCTAATGATTGGGTTAGGGACCAACATCTACAACGATAGCAAAGGAAGGAATTTAATCAATAGAAAATCAATGAGGAAAGGGCAATAAAAATGGGAAATGAAAACAAATTGCTACAACAGCAAACACAGAATAATCTACTATGCTGATGACAGACAACGTAAACATGTTATTCCAGTAGAAAGCTCATGTTCTGCTTGATACATACTCCAAGCTTTCCTCTTCACAGAAATTTCGTGTCGCTTTCCGCGAGCACACCACGGGTTCTCCCTTTGAACCCAAACTCCGAGTCAGACCGAGGTGCGCGCGGCGCGCTCCTCCCGGGCCGAAGGACAGCAAGACAGGCAGGGGCGCCGGGTACCCGGGTGAACAGCCGGCATCACTTGATGCACGCGAGCAGCTCAGGGGCAGGAGTTGTAGCGGTTCTTACAACAGACATCTTTAGAATCACTGCTATCTGGCGCAGCCAAGAAACCCTGCTTTGTGCGAGCAGCGAACGAAGCGCCCGGGACACGGACCTGAAACGCGAAAGGGCATCGCGGGTGTCCGCGTGGGCTGAGTCCCCGAGCCGGCAGCGCGGCCGTACCTCGGCTGTGAGCGCAGCGTGCTCACGCCTTCCCAGAGCAAATGCGATCCGCGCACGCCCGTTTAGACTCTGAGATACCCGAGAAGTGCATCGCACCGTTAAAAAAAAATATACTAATAAAGCCCTCACTCCCCCAAGTAGAGGCAGCTGAGCGCGCAGCTGTCAGAATAGCGGCAAATAGGAACACCTGAGAGGAACGAGCAGCCCCGGCAGCGCCGAGCTCCCGCCGCCCAGCTCCCCGCCAGCCACGCAGCAGCGGCCGGCTCCGGCTGGGGCTCACGGCGGGGAGCCACCCCCGAGCCGCCCCGCTTCCCCCCTCTCCCCCGGCTCCCCCTCGCCGCGGCCCCGGGCGCAGCGAACAATGGGCGGGAGGCAGACCCGCCCCGTGCGGCGCCCGGCGCCCGGTTCCGGCGGGCGGGCGGGCGGCAGAAGGAGGCACTTACTGGGCTGCGGCAGGGCCGGGCAGAGCGCGGCTCCGGGCGCGGCTGGCGGCGCGGCAAACTCCGCGGTGCGGCTGGGCCCGCCCCGAGCGGCCGTTCCGCGCCCCGCCCCGCGCCGCCCCGCACCTGCCCGGCCCCGGGCCGCGCCGCTCCCTCCCGAGCGCTCCCGCCGCGTCGCTGGCGCTCCGGAGCGCCGTCTCTCTCTCCGCGCCCTCCTCCCCTCGCTCTCCTTCCCCCGTCCTTTGTCTCCCGCCGCCGGGCAGCCCCGTCCCCACGACTGTCGCTCGGCCCGGCGGCCGCCCCGGCCCCTCCCGCCCGGCTCCGGCGGGCGTCGCGGACGCTGCTCAGCGATCCACAAAGCGGCCGTTTGGCCGAGCTGCGGGGAAAGGTGTCAAGCAGAGATTTCCCCCCCCCTGAAAATAAATTGTTTTTACTTCGGCGGCCCGGCGAACTTTCCCGGTACCTGCGCGCAGCCGCTGCTCCTTCCCGGCTCCGCGGAACGCGCGGCGCGCTCCGGCCGCGAGCTGCCTCGTACAGAGCCGCAGCGGGAGGGGGCGGCGCGGGTCGAGCCCGGGGGGTCCGAGCGCACCTGGGAACGGCCCGGGCTGATTCCAGGGCGAGGGACGACACCTGTCGCTTTTTTTGGCTTTTTTTTTTTTTTTTTTGCCTTTTGTTTTTATTTGCCTATCGTTGCGATGATGACAGTTCAGAACGCTCCAGTTCTCATCCGACGTCAGAGGTGGTTGGCTTCCAGTTTGAACGTTGAAATAAAACGTGTAAGCGCGCTTTGTGCAGCTTGTTTTATGTCTATTGTTTTGCTGTTTCTGTTGTTCATTGTCCTGTCGTGTTTTGGGAGCTGAAACGCGATGTCCAGACTGAATCTCTTTGTTTCCTTTTCACCGAAGAAACAAGCAAGACCCTGAGTAAACACATGAGCTGGGTGCCCAAATCCAAGCTCAGAACCCAGGTATTTCCACTGGAAATACATGGAAACAAAAGCGTGCAGAAGAGGAAATATTTTGCAATTTATCTCTGTCGATCACAACTAAGGAGACAATCACATCCTTTTTTGGGTACAGATGTCTCTACAAAAGGGGAACGGGATTGCTGGAGAGGGAAATGATCCTTGTGCAGGGACGCATACGTCCCATGTTATTTGGCACTGAAGAACTTCCAGCAGAATCAAGTATTTCTCAGGTTCTGCAATGAGAGCGTGGCCTCATTCACGAGCAGGGGGACAGACTTCCTGACATCTCCTCCCAGTCCTCCTCCCCTTCCCTCTCCTCAGTGCCCTGCTGAAGGACAGCCTCTCCTCAGCCCCTCACGCTCTGTTTGGGAACTGTCTGCTAAAAATGTGTGCTCAGGCTCAGCCTGTCACTGTGTTCTCAGTTGCAGTGGGTGAATTGCTCCAGAACTGTTACTGTTTTACATTTTCTAGGTGACATCTTGTAAGTTCTCTAACCTCGTTTCTCTCTGCTCTGTCCTCGGCTCCGGGAACACACTCGCTGCTTGCCACTGCCCTGCAAGCAGATTGAATTTTCTTGTCACTGCTACCAGGAACCAGACCCAATGAGAAGGCCTGGTCTGCACAGCAGCTGCTCGTGTACACCTATTAACTCTCCTTCCTGGCCAGCTGCTTTGCTTTCCATGCTCAGTGCATTGGTGCAGGCTTCTTCCTCAGCCAAGCTGTGCTGGGTGGCCTGGTCCAGGCTGGGGCTGCCCTGTGCTGGGCATGGGCACTTCTGGCCTGTTCTGGTGTGTTCCACTGGGCTCTGGCAGTTTCCTTGCTGGGCCGTCTCAGGCACAGGTGGGCCCATTAGTGATGATGGAGGCAGCTCAGTGGAAATGTGTTGGAGAAAGGGCAGAACCCAGCACAGCTCTGAGGAGCAGGGAAAGGTGTGTGAGAAGTGTGGGGAAGTGGCAGTAGTGAGGGGCTCCGACAGCTGTTGTGTGACTGCAGCCCTGAACCTGTGCTCAGGAGGAGGTTGGTGGAGGAGATGGCTGCATAGGACTGAGCCTGGGCCTGGCAAAAGGGAATGGAGTGGAGAGGTGTTTCTTCTTGCCTTTGTTTCTCACCAGCAACTCCATTTTTAAATGTCAACAAATTAAATTAGTTTTCCCCAAATCAAGTCTGTTCCGCTCGTGATGTTAATTGGGAAGTGGTCTCCCTTCCTTTACAAGCTTTTCAATCTTGGTTCCTCCCCACCCTGCTGAGGAGGGCGGTGAGCACGGCGGGCTGGGAGCTGGCAGCGCCGGGGTCAGCCCTGCACATGGCTGGAGACAGTGGAGAGGAAATAGAGCCCCTCTCTGAGACCCACCGGCTCCAGCGCAGGCTGCACTATGAACTTCCATGTATTGTGATGGAACAACACTTCCAGAGAGGGGTCATTTTCTATCTGTTCTGCCATAGCCATCAGCCTCTTGGCTGCCATTCCTGCTGACTTTGCAGAAGGCTTTGAGGATACTGAGAAGACCTCTTTTGCTGAAATTCCCGTCTGGCAACAAATCATTCGCATTTCACTGCAGTGTACCATTGTGCGCCCATTGTCTGAACAGGGCACTTCAGCAGACTGTAGCACCTTAACACTTCCGATTACATTTTTTGTCTGCATGTGCTAGAGCAAGGTCAGCTTGTGTATTTGTATTCCACAGTCCCTCTGCAGAATTACACTGCGAGTCTGTGGGGTAGAATTCCCTTTTTACTGTCAATCACTGTACTCTTTGCACTTCCCTTACTGTCCCATAAATGATCTCAATTGAACATTCATTACTGGAAAATAGAAAGCTCCCCCCCCTCCTGCTTCTTCTTAATAATGTCTCTGTTTCAAGTTGTGAGCATGTGTCTGTCTTATAATATCAATGATTAAATTGCCTGGGATTTCTGCTTAGTTCCCTTTAAACAAAATCATAGATAAAAGCTGGGTGATTTATTTTTTCCATGCAGCAAATTCAACAAAAATGCAGTTTCGCTTATCTTCAAATAGTCGTGAATTATCTTTGCTGAATAGTTTTGGCTGAGTATTTTCAGGGTAAGATTCACAAATGTTGCAGAGAGGTTTTCACCAGTCTTTCTTTTTCCAGTACCCTAAAGGCTAGGGAAATGTTGAAACATGTGAGATCCAGGTCTCGTCCTGTCCTCTACCTGAGTGAT
This sequence comes from Numida meleagris, assembly GCF_002078875.1. Taxonomy (NCBI): domain Eukaryota; kingdom Metazoa; phylum Chordata; class Aves; order Galliformes; family Numididae; genus Numida; species Numida meleagris. The sequence goes on along the minus strand of NC_034417.1, from coordinate 9,223,224 downwards.
TCAAATTCACTTTGAGAATCAATGAAATTGTAGGTTATTTGGGGGCACAAGAAGAAGGACGAGAATATTGTTTTCCTGTCAATACTGTTTCCACGTGTACAAAGAACAATAAGTGGAGCAGGAATTAGATCAGATTCTTCTCTTTGTTACGTGAGAACCAGTAGATCAGAGTTTTCTGCTCACGCTTTTCCATCAGCATTTGTTTCAGCATGGAGTTCAATAAGGCTGCAGCAAGAGAAACTGGAGGAGCCATGTTCCAAAGTCTCATGGATGGTACTCGTCTAGGACAGGAACATGGGTACAAATCACCAACAAGAAAGTGATCTGAGCTCAGTGCGTTAACATACAGCGGGGTATGGGATAAGACGGGGCCTCACAGTGCCTCCTGAATGTCACCCTCCCTTTCTTTCAGTTTTCTTTCAAGTACCTAAAGATGAAATATTGACCTGCCAATCTAATGGAATGTCTTGGTCAGTATGCAATAAAGTTCCGGGGCTTCTGGTGCCAACACGAAACCCTCCAAAAGAATCGTATGTAAAACCAACACCAAAAATCTGTTTATCAGCTGGTAGTAAGGGGGGTGCATGCTCCTTGAGATAAGGCCACGTCCCTGTATGTGCATGCACCTTTTCCGGAGCTTATTGTCAGCACTGCTAAAATACAGTTGCTGGAACCAGTTACAAGTTATCTCGTTCCAATGAACTGCTTGAATGCCAATGTAGAAGCGAGTTCTGCTATAAGTGACTATTCTAGGCACCATTTTCTCTTCAAATCATAGCAACAGATACCTCGAAAGCTGTTTCCTGCATGCACTCACCAGTCGTTTTTTCACTGAATGTGGAGAAGGTGCCTCACTCAGCTTAAACTTTTTCCTGGAGGGTATATATGACCACAGTTACTCATTTTTGAAGCTACTTTCCACAAGATGAAGAAAACTGCCAAGTGATGGGAGCTCTGGTGTAGTTCAATTTGAAATTGTTATTCCTGAATGCTAGCAAAGCAGGCAAAAGCCCCTGAGCATGATCATGAGTGAAGCTATTCTTCAGTGTTAAGTGGTTCTGAGTTAATGACAATCTGGCTTACCAAAGCCTTTGTCACCGCTGTTTGGAGGCAGATGCACTGTGCTCGTCTCAGAAGATGTAGCAATGCCTTTTCTTTCAAGACATGCCATTTCCCTCCACAACTGCTTTGTTAGGGATGCTGGAAGAGTGGATGACCTCTATTGTACTGGGATGCTGTAGTCCTCCCTCTTTCAGTGTGGAGTATTTTTGATGGTACTTGGTGAGCAAATTGCTCTTTTTCATCTTTCTCATGCAACACTGTTGCTCAGCAAGGCTTTCCTGCCTGTCAGCTGTTACAGACTCCAAGAGATTATGTTGCTTGTTTCATAGATTCCTTATTAACAACTTGTTTTTGCTTACCGCATTCGGAGTACATATGCGGTATATCACTGGCTTTCACCTACATTTCTCTAGTGTACTATTCGTAATATTATCAATATTTCTGGGGCTCATATTGCAGCTGGTCCTATGATTCAGCTGTAATTGAATCGGCTGGTGATCTAATATCTCGATTGCAAATATAGCTGCCTTTTTATTTTTTCTACAGAGCATGTAAATCAAGAGTTTGTGAAGCAGTTAAGGTCTTGTGGCAAATATTGGTTGCTCCCTGGAATTCCCAATATTCTCAAGCAGTATAGCTTTTTTTTTTTTTTTTTTTTTTTTTTTTCCCCTTTCTCTCTACTGGAAATATCCTGGGTTAGGCTTTCAGTCTCTGTCCCTGTCCTGGAATTTCTTTGCACGGCACTGACGTTGGTTTGTATTGCTTCACACATAAACCCCTAATTTTTGTTCTTCAGCTCTGTGCTAAAGGTTTGCTCAACTCTTCTTCAGCTGCATTTGGTGACTGGTACAAGCTGCCAAAAGTGTGCCGTTGGACTTTGCTAGCTGACACATTTTTTTCTGTAATATTCCCAGATTCTTTTGTCAGTTGTCTACACATTTGTACTTTATATTAAAAAATACACTTTTTTTCTATCAACTTTGTATCTCTCAGATTACGCTCCAATTTTTGTATTCCAATCACACCGATGATTTGATGCGTATCAGTAACTGAATTCTGTCTTACACCTTTTACTGAGAATTTGTTTCAGAATATACAAAGGCAAACAACACAATCTGCTACACTTACCTGATATTTTAAAGCAATCACAGTCAAAATAACATCTATTTGTTTTAGTTATTGCTATTATGGAACAGTTCATGAAAGTATATACTTTGTAAAGTAAAGCAGGAATTAGGGGGATGTTGTAATGTATAGTGTACTATATACAGGGTGTTAGAGTACCTTGTACAGCAGGAAATTGAGCCCTATTTTCTGTACAGACTTTGAATCCATGAAACACTTCCTGCTGGCAAGAATACCAATATTTTTTCACAATCTTTCAAAGTTTGTTACAGCTCAACTCATGTAAACATGATATGTATTTTTAAAAAGGCACATCACAAGGTTGTCCACTTCCAAGAAGGTGGTGATTCAACTGCTGGGTGCATTTCCACCAAGAGCAAAGAATGCTGTCTTGTAAGAAACAGTAAAGACAGAAAATGAGGTCTGCAGAAAAAAAAAAATCCAAACAGACCCAAAAAGATTTATATGCTTCATGCGAGAGATCACAATGTATATTGTTAGTTTTCCACCTATTCTGTCCGAGTAATGCATGTACACTAGAGCAACCAGCAGATTTCATAAAGCTTGTATGTTAAATCATTAAACTGAAGATCATTTACTTTCTCTGAATTGGTGAACAGAATTTTTGCCTGTTCTTTTAAGCAATAGTTAATAAAACACTAATAAATAGCTCATAAATGATTAAACATGCTGAATGGTTGAACTTTTACATGGTTTCTTTCATGGTTTCTAATACATGTACAGAAAGAAGATTTTAAAGTAAATGCTGCTCTCAGAGCACAAGACTGCACGGGGCTTTGCACAAAACACAAAACAAATGCAATTATGTCAAGAATTAGATTGCATAGCATAGTTTATATTCCCACTTCCTCACCTTTAACCCTTTTAAGCAGGCAATAGGGCTTTCTTTCTTGCTATGTAAATTATTGTGTGTGGAAACACTTTCTTGAACCACTGGACAATTAAATTCGATTATCTGTAATGTTGTATTTTCAAATTATGAGGGAATACTGTGGCTTGCTATTTTTTTATTCCATGATTCCTTAATAAAATCTGAAGTCACCAGTAATAGAGTTCCAATAATTTGCAGATTTCCTAAATGTGGGATTAAGTTTCATTTAAGCATTGATTTTCCTACCCCACTGCATTTATAAGAAAATGTAGATGCATTATGTTTATTAAAGTAATTAGAGTTAAGCCAGAAATCTCATCAGAGCCTCTTGGGGATTCAACTCTTCCCAAACCTTACTTCAGGTTAAAGATAAAGTGACATGCAGGCATTCGATATGCTAGGAAAGACAGGAATACATGTCTTGTGGCAGCCTAGAGGGCAACAGAGGAAGCTCGACCTTCAACTGAATATGTACTCACACATTTAATCCCATTTGCCAGTGTGAATAAAGACAGAAGCAATACAAAATATTACCAGACTTAAGTTGTATAAACAAGGGTAAAGAGAGTAAATTGATTTACACACTTATTGCAGTCTGCTTCAAAGCATCATTTTTTTCAGTACCTACTGCTCTGGTAAAAGGCTAAGACTTTATATGTTAGTGGCAAAAACTTGAATAAATAAAGAATTTGCCACGAGATTCATTTTATGTTCTTTTGATATTCCAAGAGCAAATTCCAGAATCTTAACATGAATATTGTGTTTAAAAGAACATGAGCAAAAAGGTGATGATGTCATAACTTCTATCCATGGCAACTATGCTCACTCCCACCAGTGGTTAATCTACTGGTCAGTCAATCAGACCTTGATGTAAGAAGCTCCTAGTCCAGCTTTAATGACAGAGAGGACAGCAATAATCTTGAGGAAGGAAATCTGAACAACTTTGTTTTTGCTTCTCTACTGTTCACTGTAAGTGCTATATACATATGGACCACTGAGAGTGCCAGCCCAGCATGGATCTGATCAACACTAGAGTGGAGACTGTCACTGAAAGATAAACAGACAGACTCCAAATGGTTACATAGCGTGGAACTCACATGAGAAACAGTTTTATTGCTAGGAATGTCTGTGGAAAGTGATTTTGGAAAAAAATGTACCATTTTGTGTTGGAAAAGGTTAATGCACAGGGAATTTACTAATATTTTCTCAAGTGACTGATCACACAGATGGCATATGAAATTGTTACATATAGGAATACATTATACACACACACACACGCATATATATATATGTATTTTTACAATATCAGCAAACAATCAGTAAACTCATTTTTCCTCACCATAATATTTGGTAAAGAATAACTGACAGCAAACAAATAAGTAGATCTAACAATCTGTTCAAGCAGTTTGCAAACAGCAAGAAGGACCAAATTTGATTAATATATTTTTTACTGCAAATTCCTTCCCAAGCTGCTCACAGGATTAATGGTGACTTACAAAATACGCAGAAATACCATAGACATTAACCTGCTCAGCTCCAAGCTAAACTCTGCGCATAAATGAACAACACTATAAACCGTGGAATTGTTGCTTTGGAGTTTGTTGTACTAAGTAACCCATTTTCTGTGGGGCTAATATTTATATGTGCATAGACTGGCATTTATTTGAGCACAGAAAGTAGTTTTACATAAAAATGACATATAATATGAATTCACACTCAGGCTTTTTAATGGGTTTCCGTTGATAAGAGTAACAGCAGCAAACCTCAGCCTGAGCTTGGACAACTAATTTGTGCAGTCATTCTAGCCTGGAAAAAGGCTAAGAGCTGCAAACCAAGAACTGATATTGAGAGTCTTCTCTTTTTCCCCAAGAGAGCTGTAGCCGTGTTTGAGATCTCGAGGTCTTGCCCTCAGTTAGTTTAACTGAGAAATTATCCTTGGATTACCTTGGATCATTGATTCCACTAATGTATGGGCAGTAGATAATAACTACTGCCAGATTTAACTTAGCAGTTAGAAGTAAGACTAGGTCTTGCAAATGCCACTGCAACTTGTTCTTTAATGAGCAGCTAATATTTCTGTTGAGTAACAAACAGATTATTTTTCTCAAAAATTACTTGTAACATTCCCCCATCTGCCCATCTGCCAAGTCCTTTATCTTTTCTTTTTTTTTTAAAGCCAGATAGGTTCAAATTTAAGATCAGTTTTAAAATGCTGGAAAACAAATAGTAGCCTTAAAAGATCTATTTCTGTGGAACAACTTTTTACAATCTAGACTTGGCTGCATTAATTTGCACAGATGATTTAGAAACAGCCTGCTGTAGCCTTTACTTTTGTGTACTGTGGCAGAATGAATTATGAATGATTGCATCATTTACATTCAAAGTTTAGTTTTCAAGTACTGTTGATTTTGCTTAAATGAGAATCCTGAAGATATTTAGTAATTAGGACTGATAGCTCTATGAACTTCATAATTGTTCCCAAACAGGTGTTTCCTTTCTTTTTGAAAAAATTAGATATATTTTCACTTTGCGGTGTGTGAGCTCATGGAAATATCCTAAGAATAAAAATATACAATATTCACAACAATTTTGTATTATAAAATCAAAATTATACTTCACTTTAAATGCCTATTCTGCTAATGCATTGAATTTGAACTTCACTTAGTCTCTTTATTTTCGACAGCGCTGTGCAAAGTTAACAACTGTAATTGCTCAGTATGTCAGGAAATCTCAGATGGTCTGATAATATTTTATGAGTCCCTAAAATGTGTAGCAATTCTAAATAATAGATAGGGATGTTAGACATATAATGCTGTGGGTTTTTTGAAATAGACTATGTCTACTTCATATAGATGGATAGATGGTTTGGGGTGTACTGAAAACATACCTGCTATTGCCTATAAAAATCAGGAATCATTTACGTTGACTGAGTGCCAGGAATCACACAATACTCGCAAGGGTCACCCCCTTGAAATTTATGTGATTTGTCTTAGCTCCACTATTAGAAGCTTGTGTCTATGCTTTGAAAATGGCAGCACCTGGCAATCACTGATCGTATTTTATTGTTCTCCAATGATCTGAACTCAGACAAGTTACGTTATCATCAGTGCAGGCAATTTTTATGTAAAGCACTAGTATTGACTACAAGAGATCTGATGGAAGTTTTAAAACCTGTCTGCATTAACAGCCTTCTCTCTGCATTTAAGTATCCTCTCTCTTAGATGCTGTGATGAATGTGACACAGCTATTATATGTCCTAAGTACCCACTTTTAATGGTGACAACATCTATTCTTCAAAATGGTAATTGCCTAATGCTATCTATCTTTGCACTTCATGACCACCTTGGGAAAAATACTCCCTTAAAATCACACAAGTATTTAGTTAGAAATATGTAATTAACCAGTTACCTTGTTGGAATTACTTTAGGGTAGCTACATATTATAGGATATTAAAAATCTTTACTTGTACTCAGACACCACAGTTATCACCCATTTCATAATTTTCTTAGTAATTTAGAAGATGGCTGCCAAAATCACTATCTGTGCAGATTCTCTTGGCAGGCAGTGGAAGGACTCAATGAGCAAGGCTGTGATTTGTTCCAGAGAGAAGCCAGCACGATCTAAAAAGCATCTCTGGCATTGAATTGCTCTCACACATGTGTCTGTGTTTCCCAGCCTACTCTTAAGATAGACTGTTTAGACCATAACATCTCAGGGACATGTATTGTCTCACTAGCTGTCACAATACAGCCTTGTTTCTTAGTTTGAGCTGTTAGAGTATTAATAACATTAATTCAATGCAATGAATGTTGAGACGTGGAATCTCACAGAGGGAGAGTAGGGGGGCTGGAAAACTCAGAGAATTTGTCAGTGCAGCTAAGCAAGCAAAAAGACACAGACCCTTTTATTCCCAAGAAGGAGTAAAATTTGATGAAAACAAAAGTCACTTGACAGGCACCAAGCAAACTAATCTGCTCTCTGCAAAATGGTTTTGTGAAGAAGACTCAATACACCACAAGGTTTGCATGGGCATAAACAAGACCAGCAATTGCATGGGAATTAAAAAGTCCAGCTATTCAAGGCTTTTGTCAAGGCTACACTATCTGTCCAGCACTCCTCAGACACAGCATGCCGGTGACTAAACAGAATAATTAAACATCATATCTTACACTGATTTTCCCCTTAAACTTTCCATGGAGAAATGCTCTTAGCAAAGCTGCAGAAGCGTATTCCATATCCAATATTCAAACAACAACAACCACCAATGTGTTCAGTTGTGCCTTGTTACTCTTTCTGTTATTCAAACGTACAACAAGCCATTTGTCACTGAAATTAAAAAATGAGGGAAGTAAGTGACAATTATTTATCACATAACTATGCAAGGCATTAAGAATTACACGTTCACCTGGATTTATAAATGTGCACAGATTTACATAAAATCTCCTTGAGGCAGACTAATGACCATGTATTTTATTACCATACATGTCAAGACGCTGAGAAATAGAACATACCTGATGAAGTACTGACTGACAGTTCTAAATGAAAAGCCAAAGGTTTTGAATGTTTGAATTTAATTGTAATAAAACCCCAAAGTCTTCTGGTGCTGAATTGCTCAGCAGTGCCATTTTGTTCAATTTCCCAAGGGAGCAAAAACAGGAATGCTGTTGACTCGGTACATCCCTGATCAAAGAATAAATGTGGAAAGAATGGCGTTTGTGGCACAAATGTCTTATAATTCTTAATATAGTAAGTAATTACTTGAGACACTACAGGAAGAGTATGTGACCTTATGAGGCAGAGGGAAACAACCTTATTTGCTCACGTTTCTTGCCTTTTTGGGAGATAGGCAGAGTGAAGACTTCAGATTTCTGAAGTTATCGTAACACCTTTAGCCCACCTAAAACAGAGCTCATTGATTTCTGCAGAGCCAGAGCTTGAGTACACTCTGCCAGCGTCTACAGTGCAACATGCGTCAAACTCCAATTTTCCTTGGAAGAAAAATATGTATAAAGACTGGAAGCAATGCTGACCAGCCCATTTGCTAGAGGAACAACCCAATGGTACCAAACAAACAAACCATTAGGACTTGAGAAGCAAATGTTCTGGACAACTTGATCTGAGATAGGACGTTACAGTCATACAACAGAGATATTACCCAAAACCTAGTGTGAACACTTTCCAGGATTTCTTTGATTTAGTATCACAACGTCACACCTCTGGTTTCCCCAGCTTGCCCAGTCATGAAAACACTGCTTTAAAACACATGCAAAGTCTTAACGGATTACTGAGAATTTTGACTAAGATTTCAGCACGTGCTCCTATGAGGATTTATTATATAAATGAGTGGATATGAGCAAAATTAATTAGATATTTCATGCACTTTATAAGAAAGAAGAAAACTGCTTTTCCTACTTCCAGAAGAAAACAGGTGGCAGACAGTTTATGAGTCTGTCCATATGTAACAGCAACAAAAGAACCTATATCATCCTAGGCAGTCATTCCCTATTTCCTTATACTATTTGTGAAGGAAAAGCGATGTGACAGGCAAGGCTGCAAGCAGAGGAATTGCCCACAAGATGTTCTACAAATTGCAGTAGAAAAAGCTCTTGAAAGGGAAGCAAAATACTGGAGAACAGAAACAATTCGATATGCAGCACTCTAAATTCAGAAGTGCCAGCAGGCGATGTGCAGTTCCTCAGAGTTTTGAAAAAAAATGTTTGTAAGATTTATTTATTTATTTCCCCACTGAATAAATTCTTCCAAAGCAGAATTACTTAGCCCAGCTTCTAAAGGCAACTGAGTCTTGAACTGATATCTTTATGTATCAGATGAAGAAACTGAAAATATCTTAACGGAGATAGATGATGGAGATGGAAGGCATCCAGATGTAAAGTGCTTTTCCTCAGTACCCTGGGAGCAGGTGCCCAAACCTGAGGCAGGTGCCCACCCAGCTGCAGGCAGCTCTGGGCACACACCACCCTGCCCCTGCCTACCCAGGTGCCTGGCTCTGCAGTGGCCATTAGAGTAGAGCTCTCCATGTGCAGGATGACAGGCATTCTCTTCCCCCTACATGCAGGAGCCAGGCACCACCAACTTGCAATAGCGAAAGGGGAAGGCCAGATTTCCTATTGTTCATATAGATTGCTCGTCCCTCAAAGCCATGACGAGTAATGCATCTCAGAATACATGCAGCAAGTAAACTGGGATCAGTGAACACAAGAGCCTTGTCTGCTAGCTTCCTTTATACTATTAAAGCATTATGATGTTTCTGACAAGTTCTGGTGAATGGGTCAGAACTAGTCTTCTCTACTTCTGCCATTTGCTGCTGTTTCCAAGTGCTCTATGGAGCTGTGACTGCCTTGCTAATGCCACCTGCTTGCTAATGGGCTTTCCGAGGGCTTTTTTTTTCCTTACGCAGCCTCTTTTCACGCCATTGGCCAGTTTGCATTTGACAGCTCTGGGTAAGTGCCTGTGTCCTGGCATCTGAAGCACACACTCAGCTGCTGAACAAGTGTGCTCTTCATACTGATGGAGATAAGCTGCTGGCTGATGATTTTGATTTCTTATCTCTCCATTTTGGTTAGAAGTATATTCATCCAGAATCAGAATCTTTTACAGACGTTTGTTTTTTAAGGTGTCTGATTTTACACTTTCGGTAGCTCCAGCTCCCATAGCCATATGTTAGCACTGAGTTTAAAATTCTCACTCTTGTTGTAGTGCTATATAGCTTACATTTCTATATTTTGCTACATTTCTATTTTCTTCTACAAATACATTGCCTATTTTTAATGTGATTTCTCTTGAATTCTTTGTTAGCAACTATGAGTGCTCTTGTATGCTGCCTCTCAACATGACTATTTTGCCTGGCACCTGGGTTTGAAAGATTTATTTTTTTCAACAGTGGTTTTAATTTGCTGAACTTTCCTTTTTAACTAGCCTTGTCCATCTTTCTTCACAGATTGAGCTAATGGTTGATACTGGTATAGCATCTATGACTCCTATACTATATCATGGCCTGCAAAGTAAGTTTTCATTCCAATAGTGAAAAGAATAGACATTGATCAATCTCTTTTAAATTTGGGCCCAAACTTTCTACAGTTGAAGTATTCCTGCTTTGGTCAAAAGAAATATTAGCTTTTCTTTAATTAAATGTCATGTACAACAGAACAAACCCTCCCTTTCCCATCTAGGGCTTGGAGATCACTTAAGATGAGAACTGAGCTCATAAAAGAGATGCATCTCTGTCCTGAGTATGCAGTTAAGTGGACAGGGCTCCTATCTGAGTTTTCAGATTGTGTTCATTCCCAGCTATATCTTTTGTATCTTTGGGAAAACATGTCAAATCCATTGAGAGACCAACAAACCCTGCATATAACTCTGCCCTCTGTTTTTCAGAATTCAAGCAACTGTGGGGTTCTCCCATTTGGAAGATGTATATACTTGTCAGAAAATCCATTTAAAAAAACAAAATATAAAATACTTTAGCAGTGCAAATAAAGCACATATAAACAGGCTCCTAAGAATGGCAAACTTAATATGTACTTGCCTTGAGTACTTATACTTCACCAGCCTGCTGGTAGTATCAGCAAGGTTAACTTCTTCAGGCACATTCAAACAAATCTTGTAGTCTAGTTTGGTTCCTCAATGGCAGTTTTTCTGCAATATGTAAATCTCCTTCCTTCAGCCACAGTTCAGTTGTTCTTATCCTCTGCCATGGGCTTTTTTCATTACTGGACAAAGCAAGTTTTGCAGGTTCACAGCCACAATAGAAATAGAAAAAATTAATTGTTTTGGTAGGTACTACCCCTCAAGTCTTTGCAAAGAGATCACTATGGGGAACTATTCTTTTCCTTCCTGTATATATTACGGACATTTCACTATAGAGTTAACTGTACTCTGAATCCATAATAAGATCAACATGCCCAGCTTCAAAAATTCTTACAGCAGCAACCCAAATCCCAAATCTATTAATGTCCTACCACAATCCATGCCATATATAGCCCCTGTTTCATGTTAAGACAGGTATACCGATGGAGAGAGAGAGATGACTCGAAAGATATTTGCTTACCTTCATCTTCTAGCATAGTCGTAATACTGCCTTGACCTTAACACAAAAGGATGCAGATTGGGCTTGGACCATGTGTCCAACAGAGGAAGACTCCTTGCCTTCTGTCTTGCTCATCTGACTTGGGGTGTTTATATTTATATTTTCCTATGGCTTCATTTTCAATTATTATTTATATTTATATTTTCCTACGGCTTCATTTTCAATTATTAGTTCAATATAGTACTCAACAAAATACAACCTTCCAAAAATGGTGGTGAAAAACAGCCAAGTATAATAAAACAGAAGAAAAGGGTGAGTTTGAACTCTTGTTACGAATAGGATTCTTCATCCATTGTATTCAGGATAATTATATTTGAAATGCCTGGGGAACTGAAGAAAGATTTTTCTCACTTGAGATGACACATGATGTGGTAGGTGCTACAGTGCTTTTTCTATAAGCTACACATATCTGAGATCTCCCACAGATATTCTACAAAGCCTTCCTCAGTCTACTTAACCTTCATTAGTGCTGTCATCATCCACCTTCCAGAAAGAAGAAGAGATGCACGAAAATTGTTTCACCTTCATTTTATGAATGAATTTCATTGTTCAATCTTTTATAAGATAAGAACACCTTCTTGTGAAGAGCACTGCTATGCTCTTCTGGCACCAAAAATACCATAATAAAAAAATAGATTTTTCTGATCAACTGGTATTACTATGCTGTATTTTTCATTTTATTACTGATTCTCTGTGAATCAGTTCACTAGCCTTTTTAGGCTGGGTGGTTAGTTAAAAAAAAACCCTGAAAGGTGAAAACTTTAGTATCTGTGAATAACACCATAGAAATCTTTTCTTTATTATTTTGTTAAATGTAATTGTAGTGCTCAGAACATCACAATGTGATTAGTGAAGCAAATATAATCAACTTACAGTAAAAATCTAGAATTCATCTATGATTGCCATAAAATTACCTCAAGTTTCTACAGATGTAAATTAGAACAGAATCAACTTGTTGTGCCTCACTAGTATCACTGGAGGTTACCAATGCCATCTTTCTCAATGTTATTTTACTTGAACAACTTAACTGTGCCAAGTTTGTTCTTACCTCTCCCTCCTTCTTTACATTTTCAAGAATTTATTGAGCTCTTCTCTATAAAACTTTGTAGATTCCTCTTATCTGTTAGGTCCCGACTGAAGTGTATCCCTTGGGCATTTAAATAGAACAAATGAGATAGCAATTTTTAATAGGCAGAAGTCAGTATAATGATTTGCCTACTATATAAGTGCAGATATAGGAAGCTTTTTTGTATTCCAGATGTTCAATCGTATGGGAAAAAGGTTTGGTGAATTGGAACATTTTCATACAATTATTCTGCAAGAAAATCTCTAGCTGTCACTGAGAATTTTCCAGCCTTCTGAATGTAGAATAGGTTGTCATCTACAGGCATGTCTACACTTGCTAGCCTAGTGTCTAAGATTATGTTTCCAATTCTAAGAAAGAACAATTTGGGAACCAAGTGGTGTGCTGTACACTGCATCTTGTCCTGCAGGGATAAGAGATGGGCAGGCTACATAAGTAGGGAATTAACATTCAGAGAATAGAGAAAAGAGTAAGTTGTTTGTTTACCATTTTCAAAGGTGCACGATGCTTGGAAAATTAATTTTTTTTTATCTGATACAGGAGCTTTTTCTGATGGTGTAGAAAATATAAATTAAAATGCTGTTCATTGTTGTATAACTTTTCTGTCTAGATTAAACAATAGTATTAAATCCAGGTCTGCAACTGATGTTCTGGTACATATTAATTATATTGATAGTGATAACTTTACACACAACAGTCTCCTGCAAGCATAGCTGTCCTAGCTTAATAAGATGACCAAAACGTCAATCTTTAGAAAGTTAGCAAGATTATGTTAGAATTTTCCTTTACCACCTCCAGTTAACAGTTTTCCTCCTGGACATTACTATTCTGGAATCTCACATATTTCATAGAGCTACTGTGTCATTGTCTGTATACTGGAACTGGCTTATGCATTTTATATTGTTTTCTGCTTTGGGACACTGGAGTTCTGCAAGAACATATTACCAAAATTGATACAGACAGCTTTCAAAATTTTTATTCTTTTTGTATAAAGTTTTTGAAATAGCCTGAGTCCTTCTATTCTTGTAATTTCCTCTGCACCTATGTTCCTTTCCTACTTCACTTAGAGTGAGATTTATCTGAAAATGGTGATCTTGCTATTTTTTTTTTTTAATTTCGTCTTTACTGGAATTCATAAACAAAAAAACAAACCCATAAAAGCTGCTTAATAGCCAGGTTATAATGCTGCCTTCCCCTCAATTAACAGAAATCCACACCATTGTCTTATTTATTACAACATTTCCTAGAAGACAATGTACAAAGTTTTCTACTCTTTGTCTCCTCAAATCAGTCTTTTCAGGACAGATTCTTTTCTCCTTTCCTGCACTTAAGTCTTTCCTTGTGAATGGTACCTGACTGACAGCTTGAAAGCTCAGTTCTTTATAAAGACAGCAAATTCACAGGCAAAGTCTGCGAGTGCCCATAGCAACTTGCACACCATGCCCATGCAGGTCCAGTAGAGCTCTCCACTTTGGACCAGGCACAAGTTAAGTTTGCAAGCGACTTTTGCCCTGATTAATCTGACAGCTGAAACCCAATTACTATAAATTCTATCAATTTTCATGATACGACATCAATACCATAAAAACTATGCTGAAACTTCCAGTTTATTTCAGTAGAGTTGGGGATGGAATTTTCTTTGCTCTTCTTAAAATTCTTTCACTCTAAGTCCTCTCTTCAACATCTTATTTTTCTGTGAGTAATCCTTCTGGAACAAGAGTAACACCATTTAACATCTCTTTGTTTCAGATGAAAGACAAACACATTCCTGCTCTGTTTCTGATGATTCTCTCAGTGTATTACATTACAAACCCATGCATACATGCACCCACACCAGTTCTGGCTCATTGACTTGACTCTACTCAAAGGCTGCTAGACAGCCAGAAGCCCATTTTAGACTTCAGGCAGAACTGAGTTCATATAACCAGTGTCACATTCCCTTTAAAAATGGTGTTTTACAGGTGCTTCTCTGTACGCTGGAGACCCTAGATTCAATTTACCTCTTTGGCAAACTGCACAGCCAGTCCTTTCCAAAGACTGAAGGCACCTATGAGGTTCAGTGAAAATAAATGAAAATCAGACATCTGACCTCAGTAGTGAGCCAAAGCAGAAAAGCTTTGGCAAAAGATATCTGAGAACAAGAGAAACAGAGCTAAAACTCCACTGGGCCACAGCAAGACATATTAGAAACTTTTACTGTATTCTGTTAGCAAGAAACTAAATAATGCTGTACATGCCTGTGTTCTACCTGCCCCTGCAGCCTCCCTGCAGGCGGGGATGGTCAGACCCAGAGCAGCTCTGCAGTACCCTCTTACTCTTAGCTTACAAATTGAAAGCTAAAGCAGATTTACATAGCTCACCAAATCCTTATGTAAAAATCTACTGAACAGAAGGAGATCTATTATTAAATATAATCAACTGCATAATCTTATAAACTGCACAGGGAGGAATTTAAATTACATTTTTCTGTATCAGGCTCTTCATTACCACTTTGGGAAGAGTTAGAAGTTAGAGCTCTCTTTCCGCCTGTTGTCTTTTAATCCTCTCATTCTCAAGTCACTCAGTACAGCATAAGAGCACCATAAACCTAACGCTGTGAAGTTTTATGTCCTTGCAGTTACAAATCCTAAAAGCAGAAGGCACACTTGTTGCTTAATATGTCTCTCTTCTTGAGATTCTTCCCAAGCACATTCCCTTACTCACAGATGAATGCCAGCATTCCTCATCTTCCTGCTGCAGAGCTCACTGCAAGGTGGGGGCAGATGGATGAAAAATTGAACTATATTGCAAAGCAAACACGTTTATTGCAGCCACAGATACAGGAGAAAATATATATTGTAAAACTGACTCTCGGTTTCGTTTATTCACCAAGTTTTGTGTTAAGATGAGGTTTTATGAGCTAAGTAACCCAAATTAGGCTACAGAGACATTTCAAACAGCGTGGACATTTTAAGGTGTTATACGCAGCCGGGGTTGTTTGAACCCCTTGGGCTGGAAACAATTACTGCTGAATGCTATTAATTTTGTAGTGTGCTTCATGTTGAACTGCAGGTGTCATAAAAAAGAACTTGAGATGAGGAGCATGCTTTATTTTGGCATGCACAATGCATGGCTTGACTCCCTTGGGATGCCAGGATAGCTGGGGTGTACTTTAAAAGCAGCTGATTGTAACTACTGCATATAAAAAGCCTGCAAATATATCTCTTCAAATGTATTTAATTGTGCTTCCTCCTTCTGCTATAGCCACAGCCCCACCATATCCTCCTCCCTGCAAAACTGCAACACCAAATACAGCTGCTCATGAGAACCCAAGTGCTATTTGCAGAGGAATAACCATAGTCTCAGAGCTTTTACACCTGGGACAGCAGCTCAAACCCGTCACAACCACTGCTGGGTCTCATAAGGGAAAGCTCCCATTAGTTTGATTCTGCCTCATTCTAGGCATTCTAGAATCTAGAATTTCTTCTTTTCCCCACAGGCACAGCACAATACACACTGGGGGAAAAAAAAAACCCAATGTCATGTCTGAAAAACACAATACGGAGAAAATATTTTACCATGAGATATTTCCCAGAATATTAAGATCAGTGCAGAACTTTGCACTGATTTGCAAGCAAGGTCCTGAAGCCAAATACAGAAAGGTAGCATGGTAATTTCTGTACTGTTTCTGTACAGTTAAACATTGCATGAATTGATGAGAAGACAACCTCACACAACTGCTCCATCAAGACAAGCCCTAAGGACAACAGCAAGGCGTACGAAGTAGCACACAGGTACAGAGGGGGACAAGGAAGCTGCAGTCTTTTATCACATCGAGTTATATAAAATCTTTTTATCTAGCATGAATTAAGATCAAATCTAGGCTTTGAGACATGGTGATCAGAAAGCAGAAAGTAGTAGTGGATCTTTCTGAAGGCCTTTGGGGAAAACCTACCTTGAAATTATCCTAAAAGCTATTATCCTAGATGTGGAGTACCAACTTCTTTTGTGAAACATGATGATGCGACCTACTATGGTCCTCTCCCCAGCACTGTTTCCAATCTGATCATACAATATTCTGTCTCCCTAAAGTAAGGCTGTAATATCAGCTGGGTGATTTCTGTGCTCAGCTGCTGTGAAGTGTTGCTGTCTTTGCCAGATTTCATCTCAAAATTAGTTGCATTTTTAACAGCAAAGAAGCAAAGAGCAACACCTTAGCTTGCTTTGGGGAAAAAAATCACAAATTATGTGACTATTATTACCTTTGAATGCACTACATTTCCACTAATTTTTCTAAATATACATTTATTTCAAGCAATAAAATAAAGAGGCTTAATTCATAATGTATAAAGAATATGGTAATGCTCACTCCAGAGCACATTTTAATAAGCCTGTTTAGTCACTAGAAAGTCTTTATGGATATATATCTGAGACAATTAGTGATTTACTGACCTCTTGTTACTAGAAAATCTTCAGGTTGCTTGTACTTTCCATTAGTTTGTTAATTAACTTTACTCAAGAATTTCTTTTGTGACTTATGAAATCCCTATATCACAATGACACTTCCCTGAGAATACTTAAGATTTCATATTTAAAATATCAGCTGGGTGAAGTGTCGTGGCTACTCCCTGAATGGATTAATGTAAATCAGAAATATGGCTTGAAGATGCTACAGGAACAAAAAGGAAATAAACAAGAGTAAGTGAATAACAGATACCATTAAAGCTTTTCCTTTCAGAGCTGCGTAAGCCTTGTCCAAGGCATTATTCCTAAGAGGAAAAGAGGATATTGTAAAGTTTATTGGCTTGCTGTAGTGTTTAAAGCTATTTCATCTTTTGACAGTTGTAAAGCATAACTCCTTGGGGAGTAAAAAGGTAAATAAAGAGTTTGGATTTAAATCCATCTCTGTTTTCCTTGCCTTTGTGCTTTGACTCTACAGTGATTGACTCGGGAACTCCATCTCCCCTGCTTATCTCCTAAAACACTTCCAGTTCAAATATCCAAATATCGAGCTAGGCTCTCTCTGCTCACAGTCACTGTGGGACTTGAACTCAGAAGCACTGCAGAAATCAAGTGTATGAAAAATACAAGCATATGTTAAAAGAGCAACACAGAAAACATTTGATGTTATTTACCTAGCTCTTTGTTCCAAAAAGCACATAGTAAAATCCAAACAGATATATTCAACATGTTAGAAAAGTTATGAGATCTCAAGCTCCTTGTACATACCCCAAGAAAGAAAAGTATAACACAGTCAGAATTAGAACAGAAATTACCAAACATTTGTAGATTGTAAAAATAAAACAAAAAAGATCTTTCCAAATAACTTCATAATGCTGCAACAGCTGCCCACTCCTTCTCAAATATCCACCCACGCATAAATACACACCATTTTTTGTTTTACATAAGTAGGTATATAATGCCTGTAGAAGAGGCATGGCACTCAAATGAATACTTTCTCTTCTGTGCTCTTTGCTACAAGTTTGATCATCACCATTTTAAACTGCTGTCTATAAATATTGCATAGACTAATTAGTTAAAAAAAATCACTCTTGTATGTTTAAGCTCCTAATAAAAGTATAACAGAATGCAGAACGAGGTACTACAATTGCATTTTCTTGTCTTTTCTGTAACAGACATCCCATTCTTCTCTTGCATCTCACTACAAACAGTTCATTTGAGCATAAAGGAACGGCATACATTTCTCTGTTTGTCAAAGGAGCTCCATTTACATTTCCATGGTGACATACACAGCTCTGTTCTTTGTTACTCAGGAGTGAAATGTGCAGGATCTCTGCCACATACTAGAAATGCCAGTACATGCAATTTTAATTGCAAAAGTCCTTTTCCTCTTTAATTCCATTATTTCTGCCTTGCTCACTTGCCAACTGTCTTGGCTTTGCTGGCTGTCTCACAACACTCAACTTCTAACTGAGAGGGCAGGAAGCACAGCCTTCTCCCAGGCGTTTGGTACAGGTCCAAATCCTGCCATCCTCACTTTTTACTAAGTTCTTGTTCTCACACAATTCCCATTAACCGATGTGAGAATTTTGACTGCATAAGCATGAAGCCAGGTTGTGCAGATCCGGCCCAGTGTGAGGAAAGTGCAGGGCTCCAGTTCCCATCAATGGACTTGTTAAAGTGAGTGGGAACCGCTGCACCTGAGTGCAACCTGCAGAACCGGGCTGCAGCAGCGCTATCAGTGCTTTGCTTCAGAAAGAACGCGTTCCATCCTTTGACCTGGTAAGTTAGATTATACCGGCCTACAGAGTGGAAGTCAGAGAGATGCTGCAAATACGGAATCTAATTTTGCATCTCAGTAACAAATCGTCATATTTCTCCATTGAGGCAGTCAGATGTATGGTAATAAAATGTTGTTGGCTTGACTTCTTATGGCTCACTCAGCTCAGAGCCTACGGAAAAAAAATGTTGGGCCAGATTCTCACCTGGTAGAGCTGGCAGAGCCTCAGAAAAGTATCCTGACCAGTCTTTTAAAAGTCCCATCATGTCCATTCTTTCACTATAACTTTTCTTCTTCCTTGCAAGGCAAATGCAATATCCCCTTTCTCTGTTACAGCCCCATCTCTTTCCTGCAGCTTCACAGAGAGTGAGACCTGACTCCCGTTGCCAGCCTCAAAAATCCAAGCAATCATCTGCACATTTTAAAGCATGCTTTATACAAATGCCCTGGGACAAAAACACAAAGGATGTAAAATTCTATAAAATAAATATTTAAAAAGCTAAATAAGCCTAATGGATTTTTTCATTTTGACCTAAAAATAAAAAGCATTTTTAAGATGTAAAACACAAAGGCATCACATTTCACAGTTGTGGACACCAATGAATAAATGGATAAGGTCCATTAGGTACTGTCCATGGATGCGGATGAGGAAAAAGCCTTTTAGAAGCTGAAAAATGTCTCTTGATTAAGTGTTCAAAAGACAGAACCAGGAGATGCAAGCCCTTGTAAGCTGAGATCAAACTTTCAAGTCAAGCCTATTATTACTGCAGGTCAATTAGGTTCTTTTCAAACTGGGCTAATACAATAGAAAAAAAATCATCCATGAAGCTATTTTCAGGACCTGATAAGGCTATGCTCAAAGGTAACATCAAAGGCTGGTTACTGGAATATTCACAAATAAAAGAAAGCCGGGAACAATCAAATCAAGATTAAAGTTTCAGCAACTACTTTGAAAATGTCTTCTGCTTTACAGAGACTGAAATACAGTGCCTTTTTTTTTTAAGAAGAGAATTGTCGCAGCCCCTGCACAACCCCTCTCTTCTCTCCACTGCTCCTGAGGACTCAGCTCCTGTCCCTCAGTCCCTCCTGAGGCAGGCTTCTTTCCCTCCTGCTGTTCTCACTGTTTTTATTTTGGCATGTTAATTCCATGATCTCCTGGCTATGTTGCTGGAAGCATCTATATTAGCTAGTCAAAGCAGCTCCATAAAGATAGTCTGCAGTACTCTAAGTAATGCAGATATAACCTGGATTACACTGCTCCATGTGTGACTGAATTTTAACCAGAAAGGACTGTCATTCTTTTCTCTGGAGCTCTGTCATCAGTGGGAAGCAGAGATCAGACACCTTTCTAAAGCACATTTGGCTTTATCAATAGTACCCAAGCATTCGGAAAGAAATACTATAAAAAAGAACGATAAAAAGAAAACAACAAGTTTCATTAATGACTGCCTTTTCCTGGTTTTGTTTAAACCAGCTGAATCTAGGAAAGGGGGAAAATCATCAAAACTCTTGAATTATCCTTTGCCATCTTGCAAGAATTTGTAGAGAAGTGGTTATCCCAAAGCATTGTTTTCCTCACTGCTTGTTTTTTGTAAATAGGAAAGCAAAACTTTTAGCAGACTGTTTACTCACAAATTAGATTCTGTGTGTGTGTGTGAAGGTGACCCTATAGGACTTTTCAGTAAAACTGCTCTTGGACAGAGTATTATGTAAAACTTATTTCCCAGGTATTCTGGTACTGCTGAAATACAAACATGTCCCTTTCTTTCCAGAGATCAAGACTAGCATAATATAGGATCTTTGCCTCTTAATTCCTTTGACTTATTTCATGTGCATCATAGCTCGCTTTCAATACAAGGGCATTTGCAGAAAAGGGGCACACCCATGTGGGTCAGTAGTAGGTGACATGCAATGAATGAACACAGGTTCACTCCGAGACTGCCTTGTGCTGTTGCTTGATGCCAGCAGCCAGCATGATGGCTATGGAAACTTCCACAGCACCCACCTCTTGACACCTGAAAGGAGCAAAACCTACTTGAGTTCACCACCAATCCTGCCTTTTGCTCCAGCTATAACTCAGCTCTGCATTAGTTCTTGCATCCACCACCTCATATTCTCACTCCTGCTTCCTCCACTCCTGACCCTGGATTCCTGCTTCTGCCTCTGGCTTAGTCCTGACATTTCTGTGTCCAACCTTATAGCCATCCTGAGAGCTGCTAAATCTCTACAGAAAATGGTCCCAAAGCTGGCACTCATAGACAAATTACACAACCTGCTGGATAGCTTCACTCTCTATGTTTTTTTCACCACAACTTTCACCGACATTCAAAATATTTTAACAAAGACCTTTACCATAGATTTTAATTGCAGGACTTATGCAAAATATCTATAACAATTGCAAAATTTCCTCTTGTTCCCCCCCCCCCCCAAAAAAGGGGTAAAAAATATGGAACTTGCAATGAATTAAAAATTCTAGAGAATGTTTAAAAGAAATGTCTAATAATCTTATAGAAAAAAGTTCATCTCAATGATAGTTTTAATTTCACTATCAATTTGATCTTATTTTTAATTGATTATCATCTATTACAAAAAGTCAAAATGAAACAGTTTATGCTGTTTTTAAAGCTAAATTTTGCTATTATCATTAAATATATTTACAGAGGAAAAAGATGTCTCTGAAGCGTTCTGCTTAAATTAAATCTGCATTTTCCAGTGGGATACTGCTCCATCACATTCTTCTTTTTTACCAGCTTTAATTTTGATCAGGCTTAGTTCTGTGGCAGAATTCAGAGATACCTGATGGATGTTCTCAATTATACCCAATACCTGTAGCTACAAAAGGCCATGCTGGCAGCCAGGAATAATCAGCACTTAAAGATGCCTGGATGTAGGAAATAAATGCATTACACACTCTTGAGCAGTTAGACGATGGATGATTCTTCTTATGCTCCCTTATTGTGAGGATCTGCAAGTGCCTGCTTAAATAGAAGTCATGCAAAACCACCTTTATATTGGATATTGCAGATATAAGCTCTGTATACAGACATGAATAGACTAAATATTGCAGTACCTTAGGTTTTATGACTTGGTGAGAAGGTAAGTAGAGTGGAAAGCTGTAAAAATAAAAACTTGCAGCTCCACTAGGCCAAAAACTGGTATCTCAAATATCAGAAATAAAGCTGCTGGCTCACATAACTAAAAATCTTACCCTCCCAAAGGCTTCTTCCCCTCTCCCCGCACTAAATTGACTAAAGGTGATACAATGCCAAGGGAGACCTCTGTGAAACATGAGTGCTTTCAGTGAGCTGAAGTGACTCATCTTCACATCTTTTAATCAAATCTAGATTTTTCTTTCTCTAATTTCTTCCAGAAAAGCTGCTGAACAGAAGGTCATAGCCTTAGGACCTCTCGAGATAGGACAGAAATAATGACTTTAAGGAAAGCACTTCTGGAGAGATTTATCAAGTGCAACAATTACTCTCATGATGTGAGGCATGCTTGTCCTCAGCAGTTTGCAATGGTAGAAGGGTTTCTGAATATCCAGTCACTGTTGAGGCTGAAGGTTAAATCTGGTCAAGGATATTTGCTGGGCAACATTTTTGCTAGAAACATTTCTGAAGTTGGGCATGGACTGTGAGCCCTGGAAAAAAATAGCAGGAAAAACCCATGCAATAAACAGCTCTGTGGCTGAAACACTTGGAGGGGACCCAGATTATGGTTCTGCTTTGGGTTATGCAGAACAGGGAAAATATTCCAGGTAAGTGTCCCCATCAGTCCCATGGGACAGCTGTTATCTTTTACTTTATAAATATTTATTGGGTCAGAGAAAGAAGGTTGGACAGAACAGCTTGGTGGTTAGAGTAGATATGAGTCTGGGAATCAAATCCAGCCCAAACCTAGTCTCAAATGTTATTTCTTTCTCCAGTCAAAACTAAACCTGAACTATGATGCTGTAACAGAACAGCCTCACTCAAAGATTAACCAATTAAAGATTGGACCAAAACTAAAACACGTTCAGGTTTGATTGAGGTAGGAATATACAGAATAGACATGGCGCTTAGTCTTGGTGGAGTCCCATATGCACTGCAACACAGTCTGGTGGCAAAGATGAGATAGCTGAATTCATCTGCAAATGGACATGTACTGGGAATGTCAGGCAGCAGATGTAGGGCCTGATAGGGCTCAGTGCAGGCTAGCAGTCTGGTCCTGATATTACAATTGAAGTCTGATTGATTTGACCTACTTTGGGCTTGAGACAGCTCAGGATGTGAGGAGTCTTAATGCTGGCTTACACTTGCCTTTACTATTCCGTTGGCTGCACAAAAATAAAGAACTGACCTAACAAGTGAAAACTTGCTTTAAAAAAGAAGAAAGAAAAAAGATCAGTACTTTCATAACTGAGGTCATGAAAGTTCCACACCACATAAGAAGATTTAAATGGAAAAAAGATATTTTCAAGGCAATTTTTAGTATTTTTTTGGTGACTCCATTTGGTATCAGAAAATTAGAAAATACAATGCCACCAGTAGAAAATCTGTAATGATTTTCACAACAGTTTATTGTGCACAACAGTTTTAAATTAGATTATAACATTATTTAAGCCACAGTGGGAAGAGAGTATCTAACATCAGATAATTGACAGCAGTGGAAGTAACAAAAGGCAGTCAGAAGCATTACTGATCCTATAAACCTTACTTTAGAAGAGGAAGTCTATAGCATTTAGATTGTTTTCATGCATATGTGTAAGGTAAAATTATTCCAGTTGGATAATAAATGCACCTTTCCAATTGAAAAGTCAATATTTAACATCCATTGTGTTCTGGTTTGTAGAGCATGCCTCATTCAGATAATAGTGATGTAAACCAATTTAGCTGCAGAAATATATGGGAGAAACATTGAATATGTGCAAGGAATCAAGAGCACATATTTTACAACACTAGACTTACACACTCCTATCTGCAGACTTAAGATGGCATCTTGCCTCTCTGTGTCACAAGGAAAGCGTGAGATTCCTTTGTTTTAATGCACAGAAGATTTCTATTTTATCATTTTATCATTTATTATTATTTTAATTTAGTTTTATATTTTATTTTATTGTAGTGTATATATAAAACAATTTGACGACTATCATTACCTAGTTCCAAGCCCTTCTAATATTTTGTCAACATGATGGAGTCTGCACCTTTAATCTCCCATTTCTCCCATTGTCCCTTCTTAGTCTGTGGACAACAGTGCCTTCATATCTCTTACTTTGTAGATTTAAATCCCTAAGTGAAATTAACTATGATTTGAGTTATGATTATTAGGACTCTAATAATACCACAGAGTCCAATTCTGCTGTTGCCCAAGTGTAGCTTTTACATTGGATTTAGACCAACATAACAAAACATGTTATTGCTGAGGCAATGAAAGCATGTTAATTGAGATTTGCAACACCATATTGGTGAGGGAAATGTTATTATTTCTGTTTTACACATGAGGAAACAAACATGGGCAGGCAAGGACATTCATCGAGTTGGTCTCAGTTCCATTCCAGTTGTTTTAAAATCAGGAAAATTAGGCTGAAGTTCTTCCAGGCAATACGTTCTGGCTAGACATCTATTACTGATTTTTGCAACTATCCCGATTAAAAAAAAGCACATACAATAAAGCACAAACATATCTGATCAGCACTTACCCATGCCAAATGTTGTATTTGTTTGTATTTCTTAATTTTTTATTAATCTATATGCACACACACACATATATAAGATACACTTTTCTTTGTATTAAAATGGCTTTTTAAATTTATTTTTTAAATGGAAACAGAGCTTTGACCTTTAATATTTGAACAATATTAAGTTAAATGTCTAAAATAAGAGTTAGAAATACATCCTATTATGCATGGAAGGAGGCAGGATTACAGACATAGTGAGAGAAAGTTGCTAAGGTAGCTGTAGTAGATTTTTTAAATTTTCTTTTATATATGTGTGTGTGAGAGAGAGAGAGTTAAAATAAGCAAGTGACCCATTGCATCATGCATTACCCTTGCTAATGTCTCAATGCTATTACTCCTACTGGTATAAATCATTCACTGTCCTTACACACACTTCAAGCATGAATGTAATTACCTGGCAGATCACTAAAAATAATTAAAATGTGAGGTGCTGACTAATTTGAGATATTCTTATATGCTCTCCTATGAAAAATCATTCTCTGTGCTCAAAGGCAGAAGTGGAATATCAGAGCTCATAAGCTATACAGCAAAAAATATCGTTACATTTTAGATGAAAAAGTGCTCTCCTAACCTAAAACTATGGTATCACTAACTGATAGGAAATGTAATGATAATCCTTACTAATCCTGAAAGTCAGTTACATACTTTGATGAACACAATCACGGAAATACAGAAGATGGTGCCCGAAATGACTTTCTGAGGTCATCTAATCCAACTGCTTCTGGGCGGCAAGATGAATTAGACCTTAACTACTGCTGACAAATTCTTGGAAGCTTCAGTGCTTGAGATTTGAATCCCAGGACCCTCTATGGCCTGATCTCAGACTACACAACTGCTTCCTTCCCATAGCATCATGCACATTCTCAAAGCTGCTGTTACAGAAGAATCCTACTAATGAAGCATATGATTTTCTACAGTTTTGTATCTGATTTTTCAAAAGTTTGTGGAGAGCATTTATTCTTTGCCTCTGTATGCTGAGCTGAACTGCTGAGAGCAAGTTCTGTGCTTGAAAAGCTTTGTCAATAAAAAGCTTGTTTAATTTCTTCTATTAGTTGCCAATCGCCATTCCTCTGAGAAGGTGAATCAAAGAAAACATCCTGGAAACAGTATAGCACTAACCCAAGTAATCATGAACACGCTACATGCATCGTACAAGAACTCAGCCATTTCCTTGGGAAACGATAGGTAGATAGACAGATAGATAGATAGGCAGGAAAAAGAATTTTCTTCCATAAAAGATGACATAAAAACTATAAATAAGGTGCTTGCAATCAGAACACTAACATTCAAGATCAAATTAAAAAGCTCATATCACCTGAGGCTAACTTTAGGAATTAGGTCTGTGTTAAATATATATATTAAGAAAAGTAAGAAACAAAAAGTGCAGAAATCTGCAGTTTTCACCCCAAATACTCATTTGGCAGTCAGAAATTCAGTAACAGCTTGAATGTACTTTACCCATTAGGTCTAAAGGAATATGAAGCCTCTTTTTCATAAGTATTTCTCAGATAATTATACAAAATATTGACTGTTTTACCAGGTCTGTCAAGACTCAAAGTATATCTGAGTATTTCCTGCACATCAATGACTCCACAAACAATGTGTATGAATAACGTTACCTGGGGGAAACAGAAGCAAAATAAAAAGGGACCATAAATGGCATTCAGCAGTTGCAAAAATAATTTCTCAGTTAAATGGCATTAGCTAAATAGTTACATAATATAGAAGAATAGAATTTGATAAACCAGTTCTAAATCCCAAGTGAAGAGGAAAAGATCACGGATAACTGGATTGTGAAAATAAAGAAGTTTGTAAACAGGAAGATAGAGACATCAGTTAGATTGTTTGTTCACACATCAATAGCTGAGAAGCTTGAACCCTACGGATTGATGCAAAATGAGGCAAACCGTGCAATTGTACCCCAATTGTCCTAGATTTACATTGTTAAACACTCGTAAATTCAAGGCAATCATCCTCAAATGAAATAAAATGGCACTTGGAGCCCTCCCACGTGCATTAGATTTACACAAACAATTTTTGCTACTTGTATTGCAAGCCTGAGAGGTGATTTCATCAGCCTAGGAGACAATCCCCCCCCTGTCATCCCCTGATGTATATGGCACCTTTGTATTGTGAGTGAGAGAAGTGATGTAAAGGGATAGCTCTGTATTTCTTTCAATAAATTTGTTGACACCTATGATACTGCCAGACAGTGTCTGTGTTCTGGTTACCCTTCACTGCAGCACTACATCCTAAATTCAAGACAAAGCTGGATAACCTTTAGAGTAATAATTATCTGCATCAGACCTCTAGTCCTATGCTGAACTCGCTTACGACATAAGGATAAATTAAACTCAGTAGCTTCATGGAATTACTTCTGAGTTTTTCCAATGAGCAATCAGATCTAGGAACTAAGACTTACTGATAAAATCAAATACACGAAGCTGCTGCAAAAGCTATTTCACTACCACCTTCTCAACTGCCAGTGGAATAAAAGGAACGGTATAGATTGGATTAAAACTCACTGCATTTGGTCAGACTACCGAAGCTTTCTTAATTCTAAAAGTAATTGCAGTGTATTCTAGCGAGCTCAGAGCTGACCTTGACTGAAAAGAAATGTTCAACAGAAGGATGATTAGCCCTCGAAACTGATATAGCATGCTTGAGGAAAACCACCAAAAGAGAGTGAAGCAGACCAACCTTTTCTGTTTGCAGAAACGCATAAATGAGAATCTTAATTTTATGGCAATAAAAAGCAATAAATATCTATGTGGGTACTGTGTGCTTGGCAGTGCATTGAACCAAATGAATTATGGGGAAGGAACTGAAGAAGGAGCCCCATGTAGCTGGGGGAAGGATGAGATCCAAAGAACACAACCGGAGGGGAGACAGGGAGGGGGCATCAGCCGACTCCGAGAACTGTCTTTATGCAGGGTCACTGATTCTAAAAATCCTATGTGTCAGCAGCAAGGATGTAGGACCTAAAGCAGCACTGAGCCCTGGGCAGCTGCTAAATACCATAGGAACAGCAAGGAAAGGGAGAGAAACCTTCAGTCAGGCTGCTATGAGGGTTAACTGAATGAAAAAGAGAAAAGAGCAGAGTACCACTGAGATGAGGATTAAGTAACATACCCAATTGTAATGTAAGGTGTATTGTGCAAGAAGGAAAATTAACATAATGTGAAATTCAACAGATCATTAAACATTTGTAAGGGTGGATGTTTCAACATATCAGTATAAATTTCAAAATCACCCATAATGAAAAGTCTTATTGAGGTAAGAATCAAATCAGGAGTCAGCTTTGGCCATTAGGTAACAAACCAGAATGAACGGTTGGTTGGTGACAGAAAACCCAAATGGCATGAACCAAAAAGTATGCTGAAGGAAGAACAGTTTAAAAGCAAAAGGGTGAAAAAAATAGTGGCCAAAGTAGTTCAGACAAAAAGAAGACCATTAAATATGGGTAGACAGATCTCCATGGAGAGCAGAGATCACCAGGAATGTCTTTTTTATCTGGAACATACGGTGCTAATTTCTTTGTACTTGGATCAAGTACAGAAAATTCAATTAAATTGGCTGAACTTGGATGTGTCTTTAGCAATGCTTCCAAGATGTTACTGTTATTTCATGTTCCTCAGTCGACAACATTGCAGGTGTCAGACATCATGGGGGTGCTCAGAAGAAATTACCTCTTGGTTTAAATAAAGGTAAAAAAGAAACCTGATGATCGAGTTATCCCCTTATCAAAGGAATTTGAAAATAAATCACTTTCTCCCAAATCTGTGGCTGCTTCCAACAGCAGAGGGCTCTCTGGGGCAGGCAGTCTAGCTGGGACGGATGCCCTGAAGCTCCAGCAACCTCATCACTGGTGAATGTTGACCCCAAAGTAAGCTGCTTAGTCACAAGTATTGCCAAGATGGAATAAATGTTGTACTGATCTGGCATTTTTCACACAGAGAATCCACTGGAAAGACCCCTCCAGAGTGACAAAGGATCAAATGTGCTGTCCTGTTCCAGGAAGGAATATCAACAAATTGTTCTTACCCAGGAGCTGGGATGCACTTCCCTCCAACTGATACAATACATATTTCCGCATCAAGAGAGCTGCATTTGGCTCAGGCACTGCACTAGATAAAGTAGATCCACCAAAAATTTTCAAAAGTGCACATATATTTGAAAAAGGAAAAGTATTTTGTTTTAGGAATTCTATGAAACTTTATATTTCTTTAATTTTGATACTTTTGGAGCCAAAGAATGAGTCTTTTATAGAGCTAATGTGAGAGTTTGTGGATGGTCATTACCAAAATTAAAGCCAGCAGCAACTTTAGCTGAAGAACTCTGCTGGATAATTTTACTCCTGTAAGTAGTTACAGTTGATTGATTCAGGTTCATAAAATGAAGAGATACATTCATACTTGACTGTAGTGAGTCTGCAGTGGTGTCTTAACCAGGTCTTTTAGTAGCTAATGAGTCTTTTGTTAATTATTAGTCCCAGACTCGGGATAACAACTGGTGGGTTGTGTCTCTGTTCAGGTAGATACACAGGGAACTGCCAATACAAGTAACAAAAAATCTGTAATGCAATCTGAGTGAAAATCAGCCATGAGGCTTTGTTTTGCATTTCTTTATATCCTTAAGTAGTAATTCTGTATCATAAGCATTTCTGCTGTTGTAACTGCAGCTCTTGGAGCTGAAGCAGATCTATGAATATCCTTTTCCTAATATCCTACTTCAGAGACAGTCATACGTTGTAATCAGTGTTTTATATGGCAATATTTTGTAGGTTTGCAACTGAATATTTGTGTCTGTTTTTAGAATAACAAAGAAAAGCATTTTCTGAATTTGCCCTAAAAATGTCTGCTCCTTTTTCTCCATTTTTACTTTGAACGACAATGAAAAAAATAATTTATTGTAACTCAATCTAACCTTACACAATTATGCCTACAGAAAAAGGTACTATCCTATGGGATAAGAGAAAGACTTTAGATCTTCTCAGAAGTAGTATTTCAAAAGCTAAGTACAGCTGGAAACAGACATTTTTTGTAGTAAGTGTTGGTCTTTGGTAACAAAGCTTTGCTCCAGTGATAAAAGACTCCCAAACAGTACTTTAATTGAAACTTTTTATCTGAATGTTGCCTGAACCTCTGCTAAATGCTACTTTCTTGCTTCAATTCAAATTTTCTTAATCTTCATTTTCACGTTGAATATTGGTACACTGTCTGCCTCATTATGCTAAAGAAAGATGAAGTGAGCTATTAACATGCTGAACAGCCTACGAGATGTTATGATATAGAATGTCATTCATTTTTATGAGTTGGCTGTCAGTGTGTGCGGCAATAAAGTTATAATTTCTCACTGACAATATGTGATGTCTGGAGTCACTGCACAATCCTTATTAAAATTTCAATAATTGTAAATCAAAGGAAAGCAAATACAACTTTTATGAAATGGTCGCTTCTGAAAGTCAAGGAGTACAAACTGGTGGAATGCAAAACCAGAACATTATTCTCGTGGTGCTCTAAGTCATCATCATCACCCTGTAGTTTTACTTCTCATGCACAAGGCAGAGTGTGCTTGGCAGTGTGCATTGTAACATCTTCAGGATTGCTACGCCTATCTTGCTGGCAGTTCAGCAATGGTGAAGTAGTGCTTGGTTGTAGCTCTTCACTGACTATACCGTTATGTGGCACTGAAAGCCATCAGAATATTTCTGGAAATGTTTATTGGAACTGCATATTACAGCTCTTCGTCAGTAAAGTCAGGTATCTCTGGAAGCAGTTATAAGGCTTGGACAGTGAGAAAAGTCAGAAGAGGTTTCAGACAGCTGACACGCACACACCCCCTGGCAGGGGTTTCAAAGCATTTCTCATGGCTCTACACAGCTGTGGAAAATGGCAGGGATGGTTTTATGGCAGGGTCTTTAAAGTGTCTCAGAAGTTTGAACTACTACTGGACAGTACCCAGGGAAATGAATCTCAAATTCCAAGTAAATATCTCCTAAATACATATAGCTGTGTAAAGGCTACATTTTTCTTTTTTTTTTACTGCTTTTATTATTATTTCAAGTCAGAAATGTAGGATGTCTCTATCACTGTCCAAAACACAGTGATCTTTCATTTTTAGCTCGAGATAACCCAGATGCTCAGAAGTTAAAGTTGTTGTAAAACATGCCCTCAAAATAACAGCTTCTTGGAGTTCCTAGACACAGATCAAAGTGCCCCAGTCACTGAACTGACAGCACAAGGTCTTGATGTTGTGGCATTTGGAACTGTAACATTTCTCCTTGTTATTTGCAGTTCCATTCCAAGTGGTTACTTCTTGCAAACTGCCACATGACAAGCTGAATAAATGCATTAATTGTATGTTTATCAACACTGTACATGGGATAAATAATTAAATAGATAAGTTTATGAACTTTCTTCTGGGGATTTTAAGTATCTAGAGCCAGTCAGACTACTGAGGCGGTATATAGGTGTATAGGACATAAAGGTTATGTAGCCTCTGCTCTATCCAAAAGTTGGGAACGTCTACACTACAGAGATGTATGCCAATAGGCAACAGTATGCTTTGATAATTTAATGTGCAACATTGCTCTATAGCTAATACTTATGCTATTGTTCATTACTCAATAGTTTACTCAAACATATTTCACAGCTGCATCTGGCATGCTTTCTAAGTGTTAACTAATACCTTATTTCTAACTGTGCTTCTAAATTGACTACCTCTACTACAGCTAAAATTTACAGCATAACAGCAACACTCACATGTCAGATATGATATATATCCATCAGTGTCAAATTTCCAGCACATCAGCATCTCAGACGTACTTTCTCTAGACAGAACAGACAGCATGTGTCCATGCACAGACAAACTATTGCAAAACTCAGTGTCTCTTCATAAATAGAAATATTTGGATGCAGAATTCAATCAATTAAATTGGAAAAGGTGTCCCTTCGTGTCAGCTGCCTACCAAGTAATGCGTTCTGGTTCTCCCAAATTTGATTTAGTACCACAAGTGTCCTACCATTACTGGAAAAGGTTTATAGCTACTAGAATAAGTCAATGGACAGCTGCCCATGTCTATCAGAAAGTTCTCTGCTGGAAAAAAGTCACAACTGACAAAACTAGCCAAAGAAAATAGACTCTACAAGGAGTTTTGTAATGTTTTATCTCCTCATACACCCAGACTGTCATATAGAAGATTCTCACCTACATACCAAGACAAAACCAGAAACCTAATGTTACAGCGAGATAAGACTTTCAGAGAAATCTAAGGAAATTTGGTGCAAAATCCATGCTGTGTACCAGTTAAAAAATATTCTATTTTAAAGATGTCAACTGAAGATAACTGGTCTAATGAGAGATAAGACAACTTTCAGAGCCTCAGTGGCAGTCAAAAGATCAAACATCTCCTGCCACCTGAAGCAGCTGGGAAGCTAAACATGTATGATTTGCTTTGATATATTTGATAGATTACCAGTTGAAACAAAATACCTGAAAGCCCACTCTAATTAAAAAAACAGTAGGTGAAGAGTCAAGCTTTGATGCACACCGACGTACTGATGTTTGTTCTGACACTGTGATATTTGGCAATACAGAGACTGAATAAGTCATCCAAAATATCTGACTCTCATGCTTTCTGTTTGTGTTGCTTCTTGGAAAAGATTTTTGGACAAAATTTTAGTGATCTCATTGTTTTTATGATGCTGTTTTTCAAAGCATTTTTAAAAGAGATTTACTTACTGTGAAAAGACCTTGCAACGACAGAAATATTTATGATAGCAAATTTTTTAAACCATGAAACAGATCTAAAATAATTTTCTTGTATACCAGCCTGTCATTGTTTTATGATCTGATATTTTCTGAATGGCCAAGGTTAGAAACAAATGCTTCCATGTGGTTGAAACACTGGAAATCCTGTAATCCCAGTCGTGTTATGCAATATAATGTGTGTCAAACCCAGGTGTTAGTGGGGATATTCAGTTTAGGATCCATCACAGATATGGGCGGGGGAAAGATGTATCTGTCTTGGGTCTGTGACATGTACAGTTTGGTTGGAAAAACTAAATATTTTAAGAAGAAAGTAAAGAATATTGTGGTAGGTACTGTTTCACGTTTCTATCCTTTGTATAGAAGGCTGAAATACAGGCCACAGAACCAGGAAAGCCAGTGGGAAAAGTGAAGACAAAAGACTGTTTGTTTTAGGTCTCTGTACATTATGCCTCAACTATTGGAATTGAGGCAATTATACCCTCAGTGTTAATATACATATACACACACACAAACAGGTATAGATATGCACTCAGGGGATGGGTACACATACATACACTACATACACACACACTCACACCCTAATGTATTTAATTAATCAGAAGGCTTCCTCTGCTCTTATCAAAACCAGTCACAAAATTACAGTGTATTTCATTTGGTATAGAATGACCTATTTAACAGCAAAATTACTTGGGCATAATGTGGATACTTTACATTCAGTTCAGTAAAAGCTATCTGATAGCACAAGTACACTAAGATGCACACACCTAAGCAGAGAGGAAGCTTTAGCTTTGTAATTCTGCAGTTCTCATTATTCCTTCTCCTGTGCCTCTGTGCTACCTGCGGAAGCCATCTGCCACCCCAGGTTAGGCACATCTGCAGCCAACACCTCAGCAAACAGTGCAGTGCTAATGTCTGAGACCCAAAAGCATGGCACTGTGATATTTTTCCTTGTTTCTCAACCTACTTCCTAAGCATTTCTTTGATTATAAATTTGTAAATGTCTAGATATCAAGGGTTAATTTTAATGGAATCGTGTGATGACCAGAGTACAACCAGACCTAATATATTGGACTTACAGGAATGTGTACCTTTTATGACTCCTCAGTTCAGTAATGAACGAGCATTTTACAAGATGTATCAGCATAATTAGTTTGGTCTTTTAACAGAGAACACCAAATCCTTGTTGTTCTCAGTATTTAAGCTATCAAAGAGAAATCATGTATACAACAGCTAAATCTTTTCAGACTGAAGTACTTAGTATTCTTCCATTTAGCAGCACGTTATGAAGTTTCATTTAAAAGGCGTAATTTTACCAATTAGCTCATCCTGCTCAAACACACACATACCGTTGGGAAATATAAAAAAGGTTTATTAAATCAAAAGATATGGCTGCACTTCAACTAGCACATGGGCATTAGAGATCAAATATTCCCTATAGATTAATCCCCATGGCATCACGGGCTGATTTGGCTTGCCAGTATTACATTAGTAAACCATCTAATCCAATTTAGAACAGGCCAGGAATGTTCCATCCATTACAGTATTTCTAGTGTCATTAGAAGCAGACTGATCGAATAAGCATCTTAAATCAGCCTGCAGCATGCAAGTAAATTGCAGTGGCTTACCCAATGAGATTTTTTTTTTCAAATAAAGAGTTTTGCAAATTAAGAAAAAAAAAGAGCCATGTCATAAGATGGAAGCTCTATGATTTTCATTTCTGAACACTTTCAGGCAGCAAAATTTCAGTGCGTATGATTATACACTCAGAAAAGCAGCAGTACAGAACACCGGGGGTTTAAAGACACAAGAAGCTCCTTAGTCTGTAGCAAGCTTATTTTTAAGAAAAGCGATGGAAAAAATACCACAATAAAGAGTAATAAACAAAGTAGGCTGATTGAAGGCAGAGTATGATACTACTCTCACTAAGAAAATCTGCTGTATAAAATAGGAGTAGCCATAGTTATAAAATCTATCAATCAAATATATTACAAAGGTTCGTTCTGACAGAAAGGATTAAAAGAGAGCCCAAATTTTGTATCCACACAAAATGAAATGCATTATAAAAGTAATGTTTTCATTCCAAACTGGTACGCCTGAAAGGAAAACAATTCTTCACTAAAGTAGTAAATATAAGAATAAAATATTGGCAATAGCTCTTTGAGATGATGCAGCTATCAAAATTTCAGAGAAGGGCTAAGCTGCAGCTTTGAAAAGCCAGGTGTCAAGCTGAATAAAATCATCCAAATAGCAGGTAACCTTTGCAGCCCTCTGAGACCTATCACGTTCCACTGACCGGACTACACAGGTCTCAGTCGCACCATTTAAGCAATCACCCATAAAGATGAAACACTGCTCCGATGCACAGGTTGGTGAACACCTGTCCCTACTGTAGATAAGGGCTCTTGTGTATATGAGTGATTCACCTTTGTTTAACTGCTCTGCTGTCAGTCAAACAGCTCTTAATATTGACTGGATTTCCAGCATAGCTGTGTGAGAAAGGAAGCTGTATTGGTACCTTGTGTACCACTACAGAAAAAGTAACAGCTACCCAGAAGTGCAGGAATGGACCTGGAAGGAATTGTTTTCACTGCAAACTGTTGTACATCTGGAACAAAGACAATTTTGCAATAAAGGAAATCATGTACAGACCCAGGACATGACTAATCCTTGCAAAGTGTATTAATGTTTTAAGTTTGCAAGTTTTCATTCCTTTAATGAAAACAGATCTCCTTTACTTTTGAAGGAGCACAAACACCTTCTGTGAGAGAAAAAGTTGAAGACGATTTTCAACATGGTTCATATAGAATTCTACTCAAATTTCACTTCAAAAATTAAATCCTTTCATAGCGCTACATTGAAAAGCTCCAAGTCTCAAATTAAATCCATCTGAGAAAAACAAAATAGGAGAAAT
This sequence comes from Numida meleagris, assembly GCF_002078875.1. NCBI lineage: Eukaryota > Metazoa > Chordata > Aves > Galliformes > Numididae > Numida > Numida meleagris. The sequence goes on along the minus strand of NC_034417.1, from coordinate 9,188,334 downwards.
CCTAACAAACCCAGTAATCCATCCTTACACACAATGACAAGCTTGCAGCAAGTCTCTGCTCTTGTTTTTTTGTGTCCTTTTGATCCCAACAGGCCTGGCCCTTGCAAACCCTTCTCAGCAGGACATGGAAAACCACACTCAGCCAGCCAGGGCTTGGGAAATCTGTTCTATCCTTTGCTTACACCACTGCCAAACATTATTATTGTTATTAATAGAACAAACACAGATTGCAGCAGTAAATCATACTCCTCCCAGAGCTGATTACTTGTCAAATGTTTATCATCAGTGTAAATGACTAATGTACCTGATTAACAAAATCCAAAGGCTCGCTCTAAGGTAAAAAAAGCCTTAGCACTGCAATTTTTCTAATGAACTTCCATTCTGTTCCACAGCAGAACATGTCAGATTTACCAACGCAATTTCTGAATAAATGTACAAATGCTTTGTTGAAGCAGGGAGTGAGCACTGGATTGAATTATGGCCACATGTTACTTCTCTAACTAATGTAATTAGGAGAGCCACACTTTGTTCTTCCCTTCCCTTCCCTTTTATTAGTGTTAGGCATTAGTCTGAGATGGTCAACAGGGAGATAGAGGGAAGGAGGTTATTCTGATGGCCAGTTCTGCCTGCCACTAAGTAGTCTTCCCTATAGCAGTGACTTTCTGGGCACTGAACAATCAACCTAATATCTCAGGCAAATGCCCAGAGTGTAAGTAAATGAACCAAGACTTATATGTACAGCCTTTAATCATTAGACTGAATGTAATAGTAACTCCATTGAGTGCTCACCCACAAGATGGATCCTCTGAGTTGTCAATGAAGTTTACAAGAGTTGCTGTTGGTTCTCAGTATCTTCAAAATTCAAATTCAAAATAACACAAGATGAGCATCTGCAAAGAAAAAGCACAAATCCACCATTCACATTGGTGAAGAAGAGATATTTCCTGGTATAGAAACAAACGACAATCCAACAGCTTTATATAGTGGTTACAGTACTTGCAAAGGAGATGATATATAGATAAATCTAAATTTTCTTCTGACATGACTTCTTCTAAGGGAGAGTGCCAGAATAGGATTTTGTCCCATGTCTATAGTACCAAGAAAATTATCACATACTGACAGATTTAAATACCGCATGTTGAAAGGAAAACTAAATGTTGCCTTGACTGAGCTTACATCTTCCAATCTTCCAAAGGCACTTGCTTCCCAAGGGAGAGCATTAAACAAAGAGGCAAAGGCTACAATTCTAGACACATCATAAGTGCTGAATTTCACTTGTAACGAAGAATATTTTTGCTTACTAAAGATGCAGCATCTCAAAGGAGTCAAGGTGTACCAGTGGGATACTTCAAGTGCTCTTCTACAATTTTGCAAGCTCCTATAAATTCAAACTAGTAGTTGTCCTGAAAAGGTTATGCTGGGTAAGTGCAAAGGAAGTACACACAGATACTTTTTGGTTAGCAAGGCAATTTCCTGGGGCAAGGCACTGATCAACACACTGAACTGAAACATCTGCAGGACAAAGGATTGTGTCTGAAAACCCTGTGTTTGATGCCCATAATTGTGATAAAGTCATTGCATATTCCGCTCAATGCTTTTTCTGTTTCAGCACTTCGTCACTGTACAAAGAACCTCCAGCAGCCTCTTAAATGTGGTTGGTAACTCAAAATACATTTGGGTAATCAGCCAGAGAGAAAGGCTTTCCTTCTGTATGTTTTGCTTACTATCTGTGAAGTGATGGAAAAATTAATTACACACATTTGCCATCTTTTCAAGGCTTTCCCTTGAAAAAAAAAAAAATGAAGATAAAGAAAGAAAAAGAAAAGCTTGAAATACATTTCTTTTAGCATTAGTCATTAGTAGTTTATATTAGTGAGGCTTAAAGCCACTTAAAATCTGTCACGTCTCTATCTAGGTAGCCAGATTTACAGCTGTATACCATTAACTTTTTAAACTACAGTAACGAAAGCATCTATTTTATCTCAAAATTGACTCTGCAGAGCTGTCAAATAGGCTTTTCCTCTGTGCTAAACATAATAAGAAAAATGTTGCAAGCCAAAGCATTTGCTGTTATTTACAAAGCACCTTGTGGCAGAGACCATGCAGAAGGAAAATAGACTAAGGCTCAGACACAAATGTACTCAGCCCTGGTAGCACAACTCACTAATCCTGGTTACAAAGGGAATTCACTGGTAACAGAAGACCAAAGGGCAAGACACCTAAATGAATGAATAGGGAATGCTGAACAGAAAATTATTTCTGAAGCCCTGCCTCTCTCTGAATATCTACTCCATATATCAAGGTACCAGCAAGGATTATCTAAGCTCACACTTTCTGGTCTTTAGTGCATTTCTTCACCTGCATTAAGCAGCTTTGCAGAGAAATATCATTGCTATGCTTTTTTAAGACTTAAGCTTTTGTCAGCATAGTTAGAGTTCTGCCCAGGTGTACCCACTGCATCAAGTCCTCTACAATTTTCTCTCTGCCTAAACTCAAAAAAACTTTTTGTCCAATGGCCCAGATCCTGTTTGAGGGGTGAAGGCAGCCAGCAGTGTGTATGCTGGTCGGCCTTCCATTGACAATGTGGCTTTCATCTTCCTCACCCTGGAGAAGGCTTAGGGAATAATCCCATGCATCCTAGAGCAATACTCTCAGCTGCTCAAATGATGCACAGAAACTGGGAGCAGCCATAGCAGAGCAAGATTTCCATGCCAGTGGCTAACACTTGCTAAACTCAGTGATGCCCCTGCGTGCTTGTGCTCTGCACTGCTCTTCATCTGGGACAGTCAAGTGCAAGAACACCTTGTCTGCCCTTCCAGAATGGCTGCAGGGGGAGGAAGTGCTCAGCCCAACCAAAATGGGCAAACTGCCTTTCAGACTGTGCCAAGGTTCCCAAGGCATTGAAGAGGCTGAGCAGGGCTTTTGTGCCATTTAGTCACTCAGGTTTTCATCTCTGGGTACAGAATACTTTTTGATGGACTTAAAACACTTCTGAATGTAAAGAGCTAAATTTCCAGGCACTGTAACCATCCAGGCTTTTTCCCTGGCAGCCAAACCTGTCTCTTAGCTTTGCAGGTGATCTTCAGTATACAAGATGGTTCTCCATTGCTATTACAAACTGGGACATTTGTACACACGGGTGAAAGTACCTGCACCAGGACCATAGATTGCTTAGCCTTAGCAGCCTGTTTCATTTTAAAAATAATCATTTAAAATACTTATGAGAGCCAAACAATCTCAAAACCCTTAATTACAGTGCTTGTGTGAGATTTGGTTTATCAGTAATTTTTCTTTTTTTTTTTTTAATTTAAATGGTAGAATATATTTATTGCTGGGGCTGGAATCCCAAGTGGAAAAAAAAAAAAAGAAAAACAAAAGAATAATAATTTATGATCCGATTCAGAGTCACTGAAGTCAATTAGAAAGCCTTCCACAGACCTCAACATGCATTTCTATAAGAAAATGTTGCCCAGAGCACACTTTATAGCTAAATTAGAAACCTCAGAATCAAAATCTTGTAATACAGAGATTTCAACAGATATTTTATTAGGGTCAAGCTAAAAAGATACTATTATAAACTTACTGATCTCCTTACCTTTCAAATCAAGCGGTGTCAAAGGGAGGAAAAATGACAAAGGTGCTCTGCCAGTGAAAGGGAGATCCCTTATGGGAGGCCACATGTACTAATCCTGTTTGTCTCGCTTGCAAAAGAATTCTTCAAAGTTAAAGCACTCTGGGGATTTATCGAGCACTTTTCAGTCTTCAGCTGGATTTAGCAAGTGAAGCAGTTTCAAAGCCTGTAGATTAGTACTACACAATCAGCCTCATATAAACGGGCATGACAAGGCTCAGCATGATGTTTCAGGCAGTGACAGTTTACATGTTTCTGAAGACAAAGGTACCATTCCACTCACAAAACAAGGATGAAAAGATTGCTCTACACTTTGTGGGTAGAATTGCTTCGGAAGACAAGGCTTTACCCTGCTGCCTGTTGTCAGATGACTCCTACTGCACTTGTGTTCATCACAATGATGTTAACAGGATTGGCAATGCTTAGTAGCTTCTCTACAACTTGGATGCTGCCTTGTTGAATAGTTAGATTTTTAAAAAGTTAGAAAGAAGACCTGCAAAGGTGCAGTTTAGGGCATTTTTATTGTTAAAAAAAAGGTGCAAAATTCTATTCCCAGTAAGTGAAACTGAATCCACAGGAGCCTTCAGTGGGTCTAGGGTTTCACTACATGATCTTTGAGTACCAAAGATCTTCTCTAACAAGAGGAGCTGAAAGGAGCTCCTGAAGCAAAGACAACCTATGTTATCATTTACAGTCATTATTAAATTCTCTGTTCTCACGCCTTAGGCAGAAAAACTTAAATCATGATAGGAAGAAAAAGGTTCATATTATGCATTGTTTAAAAGAAAGGTAGAAGAACTATGAAATAATGGAATATTTTTTTTTTATTTCAGATTTGAAAAAGGAGAACTTCATAATTTTCATAATTAAGCAAAATGGGTGGAAGAAAAGCATTAACAAAAAAGTTGGCATTTTCTTCTGTTTAATTATTTTCCCTACATTTTGGAAATGAGAGAAGTTCGACCACCTCTACCTGCTGCATGGACCCCTAATCAAACATAAGAATATTAAAATCCCACAGCTAATTGAACTCTGAGCCACAGAACACAGTACTTTCTCACTAAAACAAATCATCCCATCCCTTGGTTGGGATTCTTGGAAAGTCTGAGCCAACTTGTCCCTTAGATATGCAAGTAATAGTTCCATTGCTTTAGAGAAAGAACTCTCAAAAAATGTCAGTATTTAGCACTTCAGTCATACAGTAAGATTAACTTCAAGGTCTATTTCAGCGTACATGTCTTCAGGCAAGCAGAGAATCCTCAATTTCTAGCTGGACATTGGATACTGCTGAGTATTACAAAACATTATATCACATGCAAGGCACTAGAGCCAAAGGGCCTGAGTTAGAGGTACCAGTGTAGCACAAACAAGAAGAGTGATAGAGCTGTTCACCTCTCATTGGGTGTACTGTCTACAGCTACAGTTTTCTTACCATTTACACCTATAAACATTAATATGATGTCAATGTGCTTAGTACATATTTTGCCCCTGCTTTGTTACAACTCTTGAGGTACAAAACAAGCTCAAAGAAACATCATTCTGAAAAACATTGCCTGCCATTTGAAAGACTGAAATGATCCCAGTACTATAACACTGTGCAGTTTAACTACAATAGTTCACTGATTAGCAATCAGTCTACTTTTTACAGTTTATTTCTATGACTCTATAAGCACACAACCTGTGGTTTAAGGAGATAACTTACAACAACAATAATGTGCAACACACTGAGGTATTAAAGGCTGCTACAGACAGGAATCCTCCCCCTCTTCCAACAACAAGACTTGGGCAGGATTTCCAATTGTTCAGGAAGATTCAGACTTAGTGGGTCACTTCATTTTTGAAAAGGAAATTAGCTGGATCATTACATTATTTCCACCCTTGCGTACCTTCTAAATAAAATAGTTTGGGATGATGCAGTCCAGCTTGCAGATATATCAATAGAGTGGAACTTTTTCCTTTTTCCCGGTTACGCTTTTGCAATCAGTTTGACAACAGCAGGATTACAGGAGTGTAACTGGGGACTGAATTTGCACAGTCACATAGATGACTTTGAAGAAAAACAGCCACTTGTCAGTTAAAATTACCATTATCTGTTTGTATTTGTTCACAAAGTTACAGGGAGTTTTTGAAGAAAGAAGTTGACTAGGCAGTCTTGGCTAGTTGAAGATTCACTGCTGCAACAGCAATAGAAATAAATACTTATTTTTCAACTTATTTTTCAAATGATTGGTTGTCTTTTGTACAACATTCTCATATGACTGAAAGTCATGATGCAAAATCACTTTTGGCAGCAATTTCAAATAAAGGTCCTGGTTCTAGGTAATATTATAAATGTACAGTGAACTAGGGCAACATAATAATATGGCATGTCAAATTTATTTGTAGCTGTAGGCAAAGAAAAATGAAGAAGGGAGAACAGATTCAACATAGTATTACAGCACAATAAAAATTTGCTCATTAGGTTTCATAAATTTCATTACAAAGTTTAACGCATACGTTTACATCACTAATACAGGCTGAAGCCTGTGTTACAAGGCTTTCAGCTGGAAATTGCTTTGCTTTACAGATTTTCATCTGAAGTCCTTTAAACAACTACATCAAAATCCAGGAACTAAATATGAGCAGCTACAGCATTCTGCCAGCTTTCTGAACATATCTTTATTACTGGGAGTATGGTTTGTAAAACATCAAAATCAGGTTGTCACACAGAGATTAAGGCTGGGATTTTTAGCAGAAGCTAAGGGAGTTAGGCACTCAGCTCCTTTTGAATTTCAATGAGTCAGGAGCATACATCTCCCTTAGGCTCCTTTGAAAATCTCAGCATAAATATTAATAACTAACTTTTAACAAGCATTTGGTCATTGGTTTCAATCATCTCAAATATGCCAATGGCTATGTCTCCTTCCCACAAAGACCTTTTCCCATGTGCCATTTTTTGCCAATGTTCTCATATGCATAGTATCACAAAAAGGATCTTCTAAATTTCTCTCTCTATCCAGACCCAGCAGAGTTTACATATGCTATTTACTGCTCAGATCTTTTGTGCTCTCTCTTGTATCTCCCTGAGATGCTGCACTTTAAGAGTAACAGCGAATTCACATCATGTAGTATGACTGATATTACTCAGAGAGAAAACAGGAAAGAAAAGTCAGAATACAGAAGAACACAATGCTATGGATATTCTGATCATTCCATGGAAATACGTATCTTGCAAAAAGTTAAACACTGACTCAACAACTGCATGTAAATGAGATCCAGTTTCACTTTAATTACATACTAGAACTACATTTTTTGTATCTTTCATTTTTAATTCCAACACTACAGGAAAGCTCTAACACCTTGAAATGTGTGTGATTCTGTGCAGTACATGATGCTGAGAGCTATGAGCCAGCTCAGATATTGTGCCAGACTGCCACCTGACAAGGTACTCTGTGCATGTGTGTTGTGATGGATCCAAGTTGTCATGCAGTTTTGGAAAGGCAAATATAATGCAGATTGTGATTGTGTGGATATTATGCAGACACAAATAATAGTTCTGTATTGCTCCACTCTACCTTTTGTAGCAGGGAAGCAACTTGCTCTCAGGGTGAAACTGGCTTCAATACAGTGCTCACACAGAGTGAAATACAACTCCTTAGCACATCTGATGTGGATGGAAGCCTATTCCACCTCCATTTCCTTTGTTATCTCTTCCTCCTTTCTCTTTCTCAGAAGTGTACCTTGAGGCATTGGCACCACCGTGAGTGCTCAGATTTATAACTGTGGGATGATGGAACCACATGCAAATACCACTCTGCGTGTCCTCTTCTCTGGCTGAGCCCGCTGAACTCAAGTTTCGCCCTTCACAAGGTGAAGTACCAGTATCTCATTTTAATAAGATGTTACTCCTGGTTTTCTATTATCATTGTTCCTTACTGCTTCTCCTGAGTAATGTTTCTGTTGTTCGTTACTATTCTTCCTCCCTCAAGCCACTCCATAATTTACAAATTTTAAGATGCAATTCTATTTATCCTAGTATTTCTTCCTTCTGATTCCCTAAGAGGGTTCAAACCGTGTCTCACAGTGATAGCTTGCAGTCCTTACATGTGTCTTGCTAAACACAAATCAGTTTATCTAACCCACAGTCTGGAGAATTCCACAGTGCCAATCCCTTACAAATTGTTTCACAAATACGCTCTGTTTCATTAACTGTGCAAACTAGAGTATGGTAACTAATACCACTCTTAACAGTCTCAGTTTACTTTCTATTATAACAACATTTCCATAGAACCATATATATGTATCCCTGCATGCTTTGCATTTTCATGGAGTGTTATTGGCAGGAGATTTGTGGCTGCTGTACATACACAATAACCAATATTGAGGTGAAAAAGTTCAGACTCCTGATAATTCAGTATATTCCCAGAAAGTGCAAAGAATTGCATAATTGCATCTGCTCACATCATGGATAGATTTTGCTTTTTGGAAGCTATAAGGAAACTAAAAATTTGCTTTCAAATTTGATTCTTCCATAGGTTCAGTTTTTGTCCTGTTTAAACTTGTAACTGTGACAATATAAAGACATAACAACATATAAAATCTAGCATCACAGAGGACTACGTAATGAGAAGCCAGAAAAGCTGGTCAAACATATTTTACGTCAATAACAGAATTGATACCTGATTTCATGTTGTCATCTCCACAATTCAGCAAGATATTCTCTGTCCTCAGTGCATTTAAACCATTATTTCAAGGGAAATGCTGTAAATATTTAAGAACTACCTTGCCTGGGCATGAGATAGCAAACTGCCAGTACCTGCATGATTGCCACAGAAAGGAAGATAGAGAACTTCTCTCCTTTTCAACTAGGATAGGACAAGACAGAAAATAAAAGCATTATAATGCAAAAGGAATTATTTAGACAACATAAACTCTTCTCAGCTATTAGGACAGTTAGACGTTATAAGAGCTACTTAGAAGGGCTGATGCGCTAAGAACAGATGAAGCAAATACCTGCAAAAAACACTTCAATTTTAATCTGCCAAGGAGTAGGCTAGGATACCTCTCCACATTCCCCTTACACACAATGCTACGATTTATAACCAGATCACGTGCTAACTAGGTGTGTTACGGGAGGAAACTGCAGGAATGCAACATAACTAAGTTAAAAATTCTGCCTCTATTGTGAGGCCTGTGAAAGCCCCTCCCAGGCAACAGCCCTGATCAGAGTGCACTGTCTGCAGAGGCAGAGCAGACCTCCAGGGAGACAGACCTCCGGTGCTATCTCTGAGCTGCACCTGCATGCAGGCTCAGCCTGTCGCTCCATGGCCTGGCAGGTATTGACAGCTGCACCGACCCACCTTCCTCTCTGTGGGTGCATCACTATGCAATTCAGAGATTCCTTAAAGAGCTGGGGTAGGACACATGAAATTTCAGCTACAGCATCTTTATAATCTCCTGAACTCTGGTGTAGCAAAAATCTGAGTGTATTATGCTCAGGGACCTGGCAGAAGGGGTATACGCCTTTGTAAACGAATAGAATAAGTCAGCTATGACTAAGATTCTATTGCATTAAATAGAAAAGTTAAAAAAAGAAAAAGATTGAGGTCCCAGAGGAGAAGAAAAGAACATGTTAGAGAATATTTAGGTAATTAAGGTGATTTCAGACAGTCTAGACCTGATGATTTTAATCATAAAATATGCAGAGAACAAGCTGAAGGAATCTCAGAAGTGATTATCTATGGGAACTTGGAGAGAAAGAGATATTAAAAGGATAAACCCAGTCCTAATATTAAAAAGTGTGTGTATGTGCTAAGGGCTGTGGGGGGCAAGACTAGCTGGAAAAATGTTACTGAATAGCTTAACTTCAACTGCTAGGGAAAAAAAAAGGAAGTAAAAGTTATTTGTAAGCTCCTGGAAGACTATAAGAAGGAAGGTAACAGCCAACACACATTCTGCAAGAACAAATTATGGCCAACAAATCCCATTTCCTTCTGTGACACAGTACGGAGGCAACCCCCTTAGGGAGAAGCTGAGATCTGTCCCAGGTTTGGTGCTCTTCAAAGCTTCTCAACAGAGAGATGCTTTCTAAGCTCGCAGATGGCATCAAAGAGGGAAGGTCTGCAGGTATGCTGAAGAATAGGAACAGAAACCAAAATTTTGACTAACTGAAAATGTGGTATGGAGGTGGCAGGGAAAGTAGATAAAACTCAACAAGGCCAAAGAGAAGAACTACGTTTATGTGGGAACAAGCAGAAGCAGAAAGGCAGGACTGAGGACAGCAAGAGAGCTAGGTAGTAGATTACAAAATGAGTGTGAACCAACTGCATCATGCTGCCCCAAAAAATAGGAACTACCTCCCCAGCAATGTGCTGTTGGGAGGCCTCAGTTTTAGCATCACTTCTGAGCACTGCAGAGAGTTGTGGACAGACTGGAGGCAATCTGGAGGAGGGTGAGAGTGAAAATGACCACAGGACCATAACCTATGACAAAGAATTTGAGTTGTTCAGCCTAAGAAAAGAAGTGGTGTGTATGGGGTGTTTGAGGACTACAACCGTCTTAAAGAAGACAAGTGTCAGTTGCCAGGAGGAATGAAGTAACAGGGCATATAATTGTGCATAATTATAGGAAGATTTTTCCTAAGACACTAAAACTGGGGAATAGCTTGTATTGGGAGACTGGAAAGTTCTCACTATTGGAAGTCTTGACCACGAAGTTAGAGAATGTCTGTCAGGGCTGACATTAGTATCCTGCAAAGTCCTGCTTTGAAGGACACAGATGAACTGGAAGATGCACTGAGGTACCTTTTACCCTATTTAGCTATCATTACAAGATAGCTGAAGGATTCCATTATTCTATCAATTGGCATGAGATTTCCTAAACCCCAAAGCTTTGTTATTCCTATAGCTCCACATTTGTCAATAAAATCTCCTTCTTTCCCTTTACAGTTCTAACATATTTCAAACTTAGAGGAAAATACATCTATTTCTTGCTTTCCAATGAATTGTGGGTTCGATGCTCTAAATCTGACACTTTTTCTTGGTTTGTATTAACATAAAATATTTCAAGCTGTTCAGAGATTGAATTTAATCCTCCTTACAATAATCCAAATTCAAATTCTCATTTCAATTATCTCTATATTCTGTAGAACCCCTCAAATGACTCAATGCTGAAGTATTATATGTGTTATAATTTAAAACTCAGAAGTTATGAATGGAAGCAGATTATATCTTATTAAAATGTTAATTCCAGTCCTTTGAGATAATTGTAACTACAAGCAATTGGTTAATGTGTCAGAAATAAACACTGTCAGAAATAATTGAACAAAAATAAGCATATGGACCTCATTCACTTCAGAAAAATAATAGGAAGGCAGAATTATAGGATTGATTTTCAGCTGCACAGATACAGGTAAAGACCTAGTTCCCAAAACCAATAATTTTGCATACTTCTTTATGTATCTATATTTCAAATTTCAAACTTAATTTTCCCTTCTGTATTTATATATTGAGCTGAAATTCTAAGGCTTGACAACACAACATGCACAGTGCTGAGTGATGGAGTAATGCCATCCCGGCGTTACGTTACTGTGACTGTACAACCAATACAGTAACCAAAGTACACAGGGCTAGAAAACCCCTATTTGTCCAGCTCTTCTCTAAGCAGATAGTGACCAGCCAACAGAGCATTTGGTGAAGGATCGGAGACTGTCCTGAATCATCTCATGACAAATAGAACTGAAAACTGTAAAAGTAACGATAAAAGGATAAAAATTATTCTTAACAGTACCCTAGCCAAACAAAATAAGAAAGGAAGGAACAGTAAGAGATGAAAGAGATAAGGTATGTTACTTTGAAGCTGAATTCAACACCTACATGCAGATTTACTGGAGACAGTCCCATTCAACATGGCATCAAATCCGGATCCATTTATTCTCATGAGCAGTGCACCAAAATCAATTACATTACTCACGTGAGTAAGAAGAGAAGCTGACCTTTACAGAAGTAACAATAGTTTCTAATTATAGTTAAAGTAGAAGTACATAAATCAATCCTAAAAACACTTCGAATAACATTATATGTAGGTTTCTCTGAAAGCAATGCCGCCTATTATTTTCCGTGCAGAGTACAACACATACAAAGAGAACAATAACACTTTAATAAAATAGTTCTCAGATACAAAATGCTGTTTATTTAACACGGTCACCACTGCTTTCCCCAGTGATGAACAAAAGCCTGCAGGTCATACTTGTAAAAATCTGCACCAGCAGAGATGACTCGTTGTCACACTTCCATGTCAGACACCATTTTGTCAGACTGCCCCTCTGCTGCCATCTGTCGCACGGCAACAACATGTAAAGGAATACTGGTGAGAAAGTTCAGCCTCTACCCTACTGCCATACCACCAACATTTGTCTCCGCCATTATGGGCCAACATAATAAAACAGGAGGCATTACTTTCAGAGAGGATCCCATATGAATAACTCACTATCTAAACCCCATCGATTGACATTCTGTACAGAGGGGTTTGAGGTACTGTATTGTCTTCTCTTGACTGTCTTTTATCTACAAACAAATCAACAAGTCAACAGCTAAAGCAAAAAGCACGGGGTGAGAACACATTATTGTGATGCATCCCAGCATACTAGTAGGAGCAGCAAAACAACGAGCAAACACAGCATAATCCTGGAGGAGTGAGAGGTTTAAAGCACATTGTTTAGAAATCCACACAACAGAATACCCCCTGAACTCTAGACTTACTTTAGCATATATTTTTCTTCAAAATCTTCACTTAAACAGAAAATGCACACAGTGTTGTGCCTTTTTCCTCTGAAAAGATAACCTTCAGAATGTAAATCAATGCACTTTTGCCCTGGTAATCCAGTCTTGCAGAAAGCTGTCTCCAGCTAAACAATATCAGCAGAAAAAGGCATATTAAGCCTTCACTCTTCAGTAGGGTATTCACCCCAGTGAAGAGCTCATTTCAAATCCAGGCTGAGATCATTTTAAACGCTTCTGGTTCAGTCAATGTAAGAAATACCTGACTGACTGTTTCAGTTGTTATGTAAATTGGGAACATGTCAATGAAGTTGTAACATTTTGGTAGTCCTAATTATCAAGACTTTAAAAAGGCATTAAATCATTGGGCTACTTTTGGCCTTGAACAAGGTAGTATCGGCACATTCCCCTGTGTTCTTACTTGCCTCTCACTGCAGAGGACACTGCAGGAGCATTCCTGTGGAGGTCTGGAAGCACTCTGCACTGACCAAATGCATGATGGAGGAGATCACAGCAGAGCAAAAGGTGTGCTCATACCCCATCCCCACTTCTGGTTATAAATGAAAATGAGAGAAAATTTACCATTCCTCAATTTACAATTACACAAGGTCATAAACATAATGTAGGCAGAAACATATAGGAACTCAATATACGGTTCTGTGGGACTCTGCTTTCTGGTACTCAGCTTAACAAACGGTCACTGAATTAACACCTCAAAAAACGTGTATCTCAAAAAAAGGGAAGCATTTATGTATAAATATGTATCTATGTATATATAGCAAGCTCTGTAGCAGCAGTGAGGACTTGTACTAGCTAGCAGCTTGAGAGGATGTTATTCTGAAAAACAGTAAGGAGATCACACGCTTTCAAGGTCAATTGAATTGCCGCCATACTGCAAGATGCTTGAGCCCCATCCCAAGTACAGGAATTGCTGCTCTTACTCTGTTCCGTTTCCTCAAAAGATGCAAAAGCCTGTTCTCTCCCACCCATAGTACACTGCACAAGGTTCGAGGATTTAATAACAGTTTCCTTTGAGCTTACTGTGATCAAGCCTATTTATAACTACTCCTCTTATTTATGTTTCAGGATTTGAAATGGCACACCTACAGTCAAGCCCACACATTTTACAATCCCATAAGCATAAAGCAAAGCTGACTCCATCTGATTTCCTTGAAAGAAAACTGAAACAGTTCTCATTTTAAAAACTTCACATAAAACAAGTGAACTTTTCAAAATGACATTATTCGAAGAGAACAGTGAATCCTAATACAGCCAGACAAGGATTCCTGAGGTCAGAAACATCAGCTTTACAGAAATGTCCTAAGGGATGCCTGAATGTATTATCTCAAGACCTTTAACCTCTCACTTAGGCCCTACTGCCCATCACTCCACTATCAATCCATTTCTAACATTTTACTTGGCTATGAACTTCTTGGAATGACAAGAGGATGATTCATAACATATAGTAAGGCTTCCAGGAAGCTTTTTCACTCAAGCTACAGGGTAAGTGAATCAGCCTTTTGCTTTCTCCCAGGAACTACTTATCTTCAATCTTCCAATTAAAGGTCAAAAAATGAAAGAAGACAGCTCAGTCATCTATTATCCTTCCCCCCTTTCTTATTGTAAGCAGCTCTGTTCTTTACATAGTTGCGTCTCAACCAGTGTGTGATTGTTTTCATTTGTAGAAACAAAAAAAAAATCATAGTGCAAATTTAAAGAACAAAAGGAACAATGCACAGAATGACAGCAATTCCTCTTGCGACTCTTTTGGACATTAGGTACCTTAGATCCTCCTGACAGAAGCAAATCCAAAGCTTTTATTGTAAATTAGCAAATATTTTTAGAATGTCAATTTGATAGAATTAAATAAAGGTATCTTTTCCACCTGCTTGGTCAGAAAGGAAAATACAGAAACAGAATAATATGGCTGTTGTTTGGCTTTCCTGTCTGAATTTCTGGGCAGGGGGGAGTTGGTTTTGGATTTTATCAGACATGCACATGGTGAAAAGTAACCGAGGATATGGATTAGCATACTATGCCTATTTCATCGGTGCCCTAAGGCCCTGTTGTATCAGCTCAGGCGGAACTCAGGTGGGTCACTGGGCAGACCTAAATCTCATTAAAAACACACTTGGCACTGAAAGTCTCCATGCAGGTCAAAGAAGCAGCTCCACTTGCCCCGTGCCAAGTCCAGGCACAAGCCTAATGCAAACACAGGGTGATTTTGAGGAGGTAAGAGTCACTGGAGAGGAAAGCATGAGAACAAAAAATAAATGAAGGAAAAGCTGAAAAAAAATTGATCTGGTGAAACCAAAACAATTTGAGATTTCCTTCTATGCTGTGTCTTCTATGGGGGGAAAAAAAGTTATTACTCAGATTAATCAAAAAACAAGTTTTGAGGCACAAAAAAATGGTTTACTTCACCTAACTGAGTCAGTTTACCTGCTCTTTTGTTAACAGGGGTTTGTGTTCCTTTGTAAAATTTTGCACCCAGAATGTTTCAAAGGTTTTGGTTTTCTGACGGGGGAAAATAACGTTTTGACCTTCATAAAAATTCTTTATCTTGTCCCCAATACTATTTTTATTCCTCAGAAACTCTAATCATTGCTGGAATAAAAGATTGCTGAAATAAAAGTGCTGTAACACTCTGCTACCCCAGTTACTACTTGTAAGTGGGCAAAAGCTGGTTAAACCCCCAGGCTGCAGTCCAGCTGCACAGGAGGTTTTGCTGGGCTTTGTCTCTCGGCCCCAGACAGAGCTCACTGCTGGTGAGGCTCTGTGAGAAGAGCAGTGGGAGCCCCCTGCCTCTGACAGTTTGGCCAGGGCTAGCGAAAGTGCATACATTGTTACTGTCTGGGATAGGGTAGATCACAACATTTAATGTGCTACCTTGGGAGAACCACCTCCAGTCCCATCTCTGTGCTCACTAACATCGTGCTGTGGCGTGGATGTGCAGCCCAGCAGGTGGGAGCCAGACCCCTTCACCAGGAAAAGGTGGTCAGCAGAAAGGCTAGGAGCTAGTTCACATTGTGAGCTATAGCAATGGACTCAGGAGAACTATGATTTACTGCAATACGATCAGCTCGTTTGACAGACGAGCCCATGAAGAATAGCAGGAAGCAGCTGCTGAGCACGCAGTGCAGCCTGGCACGGCACCGAGCCCTGCACAGGGGCTCAGCAGCATCCCCCGCCGCTGTGCCTGCATACCCAGCTGAACTCACTGAGCACAGCCGCGCTCAGTTCAGAGGCAGTCTTGCATATCTGGGGAGGAAAAAATGATTAACGGTTAATTCTGAATTAAACTGTGAGCACAAGATTGAATTTCCTTCATGAATGACACTGTGTGTTAGTGTTAGTAGCTGTGTCACAAAGCAGCTCCGTTTTGCTTGTTCATTACAAAGCCGATAATGGGACTAACAGAGCATGTGCACCAAGTGGTTGCTTTCTGCAGCTCCTCACTCGGGTTCAGCACGGCGTGCCCAACTGACAATGGGAGTGCTCAGGCACAGGCTCCCCATTTGTCACCTGGCTACCCTTGCACACTGCTGTACTTCTTGATATAGATGAAACAGAGCTGCTGTTTGTTCCCTTTGAAAGAGGGAAATGTTCTTTTAAATCAGTAAATGATCCTTGGCACAGTTAAAGGAAAAAGTTTACAAAGAAAAAGAGTTCTCTCCATGACCTGAAAAAAGCCACATTCCTCTGCACCAGCTCTTCACAGGGCTTTGAGCGTGTGAAAAAGACCTGAGTGAGGAGCAAGGCCCTAGTGAACTCCCTGCAACCATAGCACAGCTCCCCATCACCTGTGTAACGTTTACAGACTTATTTTTTAGACAACTGAGAATCTCAACTATCTCACACCTACCCTCAGCCATGTGTTCAAATTAACGCGCTTATGCTTGTGTATGCATCCTTGAGATTTCTGCATGCTGATATGCTTTTTAGGGGTACAATGATTCATTTCCCATCACTTGTTTATCATTTCCCATCATATTTCTTGACCTAGTACAAGCAGTCAATGGAACTGCAAATTTACATCACATATGCCTCTGGCTCCTCTCTTTACAAGAATGGCCTTCTTTGAACTGTATAATTGGTAAAAGTTCAGATGACTGAACTTTTCAGAGCTCATAACAACTCTTGACTGATAACCACATCTCATGGAATAGGAATCAGAAGCAGCGTTTTGGTCTAGTGTTCTTATTTCTTCTACATGTTGTGAAGCTAAGACAGAGGGATAAATCACAAAGATCCTATTTATTGCAGTGGTACTAAGTTGACCCCATGCCTTTCTGTGGTGCTTTGCAAGTGTGACTTGGTTTCATGCTAAAGGGAGTCATATTATCAGCACTTCACAGGGGCCTGCATGGGGGTTGCAATGCACTGGTTTCCCCTGTGTCCTATGATCAGAAACACGTATCTCTGCATTTTTTTTTTGACAAAAACAAAACATGAATATATTTGCTTGCAAATTCCTGCTCCAAAGTCTAAGGAAACCACCCAATATTTGTGTTTGAAAGAGCTTCTTTGGACTAGATGATCTCTAGAGGTCCCTTCCAGCCCCTACAATTCTGTGATTCTGTGATTCTAGGGATCAAAGAAAGAGTGGAATGAGATCAACTTCCCTAACAGCCTATCAAGAGCTCAAAATCTGAAGGCACAAGAATGGTGAAGTGAAACCTGCTTGTCCCCTCCCATTTGTGGCTGACGAGCTGGCCTCACCTTGACAGTGTTCTGAAGGCCATGTGTGACTCTGTGGATGTCAAGGAAATGAATGTAAGGAAGTTACCCTAAGGATGAATCATTCCACAGTTCCAAAGGAAATGAGAAAAAAATTCAAAGATGCAAAAATATTATCAGCGAATTCATAGCAGGTTGTCCAGAATTAGGCCCAGTTACAACAATGCAAGAAATATAACTGAATGCAGACAGAAAAAAAAAACTAAAACAAAGGAGGGACCAAAGCTATGGAAGGATAAGCAATAAAGAATGAAGAGTCTTTTGCTGTCTTTCTGGAGTCAGCTTTTTAGTAATCTGCTTTTTAAAATACATTGAATATGCTGGCAAACATCCACACACTTTATATATATATATCATCCACAGAAGAGTCTACCAGTCTATCATTCTCAATAGGCATTGAAAGGCAGTAAATGTCTCCTCGTTGTGTTCTGAAACTCTTCCAGGTCCAAGCTATCACTTACACTGAAGGTTATATGACGTTTGAGGAATGGAACATTTCCAAAACAAACAAAATGCTCAGAGGAAAAGTACAGGCTGCGGATACATCATTGGCTGTAACAATGCTAAGAGGACTCTGTGAAGAGAACAAGGTGTTATTCAATCGCTGGATTATTACCATCATTTCAGTATGGCCATAAAATTACATCTGACCACAGGTCAGACACACCACTGTCTGGAGCAGAGTGTAATTACACCAGCAGTTTTCTTCTTCCTAGCACAGCCCAAACACAGACCCACCAGCTCCTGCAATCTTCCACATGGCTTTAATTTATCACATCTCGCTAAAACATTTTATTCTTTTTGATAATGAACACCAACAACAAAGACAGCAGCTTCAAAGTGTACTGTCAGTCCTTTTACCTAATAGCTCATGCAGACACCATAGGCTTCCTGTCAACTTTCAGAGCTCTTAAATGTAGAGAAAAGGCAAGGTCGCTCAAGAGAGTCAATCTCTATTCACAGGGAAAGGACTAGCAGCACATTATAAGAGAGGCTTGTCGTTGTGAAAAAAGACTTCACGTTTTCTTGGAACTGAAAATTTGACTATGTACTATTTAGATATTCTGCACATCACAGTCATTGAGTTTCCCTCTGAATGCATATTTATACAGCAGGTGGCATTGTTAGTGACTGAAGAACCACACAAATGTTGAGTGACTCACTTTCCTAAATATGAAGTTGAAAACCCTTTGATCAGACATTTCCTGCTTCGCCATTCTGTTTTGAGAACAAAATAAGAACTACTTGTAGCAACGTGAGCAAGCAAGGCTTTCACTGAGTCTTAATGAATTAGTGTTTTGCTGAGCAGCTTTGTATCTTGTTCTTGGCTAGTGTTAGATATGAATGGCAGTGACAGCTTAATATACACTTTCCCAGATCCTGAACATTAGTGTAATTTTGTGGGGCCAGAAAAATGATTTCTGGAAAATAGAGAAAAATATCTTGTTCTGGGGATGGATTTTTTTTTTCTTTAAACACATAAAAATCAGATGCAGATCCTTGGTTATACTTAGTAACAGTGGGCATGAAACTGCGTAGGAAAGTGCCCTAAGACAGTTATTTGACATTTCCCATGATATAAGAGGCTGTTTGGGAAGTATACCCCCAGCTAACTGTGCATCACCTGCATCCTGCTAGCCGCAGGTGGGGAAGCCACCGGGTGTGCAGGGGCACAGGCAACCTCGCACCAGCAGTGCACCGCAGGACTCATTAGTTGGCAGTTTCGTGCAGCTCTTCCAATGGCTTCTCCCCCTGGTGATGTTGGAAGTCTGGAAGAATACCCATGCTAAACTCCTTCCCCATCTTCGTGAGCTGCTCTGAGATTCTGACTCTCTGTACTTTACTTGTAAAATGTCAGCAGCCTTTTTCTCCCGTTGCCCCTTTCAGTGAGGGAGTAATTCCGTGGGTGAGAGAGAAATGCTGTGGCAGACTTTAAGGGCTATTTCCAGATTTTTTGTTTCAACACACATTTGTCATTTTACACTTGTATTTCAACATGGCTTACCTGCTTTTAACTTTAATTAACTTCTGCTACTAACACTTCATATATTGCTCTGAGTTTGAGGGCATGATAGGCAAACATTACAATAGTTAAGCAGGTGAAAAATATCAACAATAAGCAGGGGATTTATTGTAATCAGTCAATATGCTCAGCCTTGCAACTGCTCAGTACTTTATGCTCCATAATTACATGGTTGCCACAGTGTAGCCATTCAACAGTGTTATAATTAGTGAGTAATTAACTGAAGAATTTGATGACATGCTGCAGAGCACAAAGCATGTGTGCTGTTGATAGCAGAAGAATTCATCACCTGTCTTCATAACAATTCTCTGAAGCCACCATGAAAACCCATTGTTTCTCATTTGTGATTTTCAGAACTTTTTGGGTGCTGTACAAGATCAGAGACATTTATAGATGGTTGAGATCCTGGCACAGCAGTTAGGCACTATGCCGTTATTGAAATCGGCCATATTTAGTTGCTTTTGTGGATCTCAGCCTTGAGCATACACACGTATTAGGCTGTTTCAATACATGCACTCAGAGCTATGTATCTCCCTCTATTGGTGTGTGTGTGTATATATATACACTTATGCCTGTAGGATTAAAGTTATGTTAGTACAGCTGAACCATAGTAAGCAATAAATTAAAATAGCTATTCTGTTAGAAAACAGACTAGTTAAAGGCAACATTTTTTTTTAACATTTGCAAATTAGTAATATTTGCCAACGTACCTAATGAAGTTACAGTAGCAGAAATTCAGAGCAGCACAGAAAGCTCGTGCAAGCTTCTGAGCAGGCGAGACGTGAAAAGGCACAGGGAGGTCTGCCTGATCCCTGGCAAGGAAGTGCAGGATGTACGTGGATAGTAGAGAAGGGCTGCAGTTTCCATGCCAGATGAGGGAAAAAAAAAATCTGCATGAGAAAAGCTGAATGCCACCCTGAAAGCTGCTTTCCGTTTCTCGTGCCAAGTCTTGGCCTCTGCATAGGACCAGTGACATGTTTCACTTTGATATTTTCAATCCATTGTTTCACCGAACATGTTTTTTTTTTTTTTTTTTTTTTTTTTTTACAGCTTTTTAGGTTATCCAAGTATTTCAGACCATTTAAAGGCTCTTCCTTATCCTTTTGTTAGAACAGCAGCACTGCTCGCTGTGCATGTCTGTACATAATCTCCAGTAATCTTTGCCAGCAAAGAGCTGGAACTCCTTCCAACTGTGTTGTCTTTTAAGAGAATTATTTTACATTTTTTGGTCGTGGTGCCTAAAACATTTAGTCATACATACACTGGAAAGACAGACATTCCTTATGGAGTGACTGCGTCAGCTTGAATTTGACAGGACAAGCCAATGTGAGCTATTTGCTCTCCTGAACTGAATAAATGAATAAATAAATTTAGATAGCTCAGAAAGCTATCAAAAATTGCAAAGCATATACAGATGTAAACACAACAGCCTATAATTTCCCAGTGAACGTCAGACTGGAACAGCGTAGGCGGTGCTAAAAATCTACCTGTGACTTTCTAACGAAGCCCTCATTATTGCAGCCTCAAGTTTTTGATCAGCCAAGAGTTCCTAAAATTTACTGCCATATGAAGGGAATGTGATCCGGTGCAATACCACCTCATCAGTTGTTTCACAGGCTGATTTAGAAAGCCCTGACAGAAGATTTTAAAGCAAACTTAGTTTGGTGGCCTACTGACTTCAGGAGTTATAACTCTCCTACTTTCACCTTTTTAGAATACAGTTTTGAAATTAATGATGACAAATTAAATGTTGGTATTTTGAAACATTTACTCTGCAGTCCGTAGAGCTCTAGCCATTGCTGTGGCCCTGACCCAGCCCTCAGGGCAGGTTGGACATGCTGTGCCAGACCAGGGGGCTGGCATGCCTCCTGCAGCAGCTGGTGTTTCGAGTTGCTTTCTGCCATGTGGTATGGCCAAAGCCCCCTGACCAGACGTGCTGCTCATGTAAATCTGAACTACACCCGCCTCTGCCTTGGGCGCAGGGATGCATAGAAAAATTGCATCAAGTCCTCTGCTAACACAGGTGGGAATATGGGAGGAAAAAAAAAATCATGTTTCTTACGTTTCGGAAGAAAATGACCCTGTTATATATCAGCAGGGCAGTGCGATAAGCAGATGCCTGTGTTTATTTGCAAAGCAGATTCCTCAGGAAGCCAGGCTGCCCTTGTGCTGCCCGGCACCACGCCTCAGCCTCACCTTCCTGATAACCCGGCAGTGGGAGAGATTTCAGCCTTGTTCTCACTCTCCTTTTCAACCTCCTCTTCCTTGCTGTGATTGCCAAGAGGAGGACCTGTCTGGTAGTACTTAGCAGGATTTCCTGTCAGCTTTTCATATCCGTTAGATACCAGAATGAGACTGAAACTTGCCTGAGAGCCATCACAAGGAAATGACTGGTCGGCTCTAAAGAACGTGAGTCAGATTTTCACCAGTGACCCAGGACAAAAACCCCTCAGCCATGTAGCCCCTCTCTACCATTTACAGGAGATGGAAGAAGGATGTTTTGCAGTTGTTGTTAGTGGTGATCTAACAATCTCTAGCAACCACACTGAGGACGGGGCTCAGAGCAAGGGCCTTTGCAGCCCCTGCCTGAAATGTGCAAACAAATTGAGATGCATTCCTCACAGTATGCTGGATTTATCATAGCTTCTCCACAAAGTGGCTGTCACGTGCTTGCACGCTTTTTGCCTGAGTGTGAAGCTGACCTTAATTGTTTATAGGTGTTTCCAGATTAGGGGGAAAAAATGCTGCCTAGACAATCCTATAAGCAAGCTAATCAAAAAAGAGCACAGACTCTGATGGCACTGGCGCTCAGCAAGGAGGAGCACTTGACCATACCTAATGCTTCACCGAGGGGGCAGGGTTTATAAACGCAGCAGTACATCAATAGCAGGTGAATCAATTGATACAGAAATTAGATGTCATGTACAGCAACTTGGCCTTTATTGCTTTTCCAATATAGCTCATCTTTTGCTCTCTTCATTACCATTAAATAATACTTGGGAAGTAGAGCTCTTTTGCACTTTCTCTATTTAAAAGGTGGACTTTTATTGCACAGATTTTTTTTGTTCTTGACAAGAGTCGAGAACATCTATTTGCGTTTATTACTTTGGGTAATAAAGCATTTAGGGAAACAAATGCAGAAGATACTGCTTTAATCAAAACTGATAGCACTGAATTCTTCAGACAACAGCAGTAGGATGCTGATGGAACTCCGAGGCCTTCAGCTGCTCTGTCTGAATCCAGACCAAGGAGCATTGGCTACAGAAAGTAACGAGGCATTTCTGAAAGGTTTCTGACATGGAACTGACAACGTGTATGTGTCTTGTTTTTACTTAGGCAACTGTTCCCTGATTTCAAATGGAACACATGTGTTCATATGCTGTGAGACAAGAGGGACTTTTTCACTGCCCTCAGGCAGATGGGAGATGCTGTCCTTTCTACCAAATGAGGGTAAGAGCCGCAGTGAGCTCAGGCACCGTGTCCTGGTTTTGTCTCCAGTAGGTGGACAGCTGTCTGGTAAGTGTAGGTTCTCTGTCCCAAATACATCATTTTATCATATAGTTGGTCTTTGGTACAAAACTGACTTAGTCCAAATGTCAGACACACACTATTTTGTCTGCATTTACAAAAAAACCAACAACTGTGGAGTAGTTTTAACATCCTCAAGATCCTTAAGTCAACCAAATCTAATTTCTGTGATGGTACTTACATAGGTTATAACTTCTGTATTGTGTGTCATGAACCCAGGGAGTGCTAAAGGACAAAGTGCTCAGAGATTAGAATCCTCACTTCTAAGCAGCATTATTGAAAGCAACAGTGGATTTCCACCAGGGACACACAGACCCTGTGCTGTGTTGAGGTGCAGGGAGGAAAGAGAAGAAAGTCTTGCCACAAGCCAGGCACCAAAGTCCCAAGCCATGTCCTATTTTCAGCTGCTGTGACTCTGAGGGAAGAATATGGACTTATACAACATCACTTCTGGGTTCCTGGGTGCAGCAGAGGAGCAGAGATGGCACCCAGCTCAACAGTTCCTATGCCCAGTTGTTTTGGTAACAATTCTCTGCAAAATTTGCCTTCCCAGTCTAAAAGGAATTGGAAAAGAATAATAAGCAGGCATCAGCTGAAAGCCATTATGCCCTCAAGATCTTCTCTGTGGATTCACACAAATAAGGTTCTCTGTCCTAAACTAAAGTATTAGGGCAATTATACAACTGTGACAAAGCTCACAGCATGCCCATGGAGGATCTGACACTGGTCCAGCTATTGGGTCTTGTAGAACAGTGCAACTCTAAATCTTTGTAATCCCATTATGGAAATGACAAGGGGAAACAACCCTGCCTCAGCCTAAGTCAATGTCAATGTCAATTTCTAGTGACAGCTTTTCAGCAAAATCATCTTTTCTAGGCCTGGCAAGAAGAGAAGAGCTACAGGGCAATGATACATCTCCAAGGAAGGAGACTACACAGACAATCAGAATGTACTGCACTATTTTTGCCACTTACAGGGAAATCTGAGCTGTAACCAAAAGATTTTCAAGGGCTAAAGATACATAGACACTCACAACTGAAAGTTTCATTGTAAGAGGTGATTTGTGAAACTTACTGAAGCTCAAGTCATGTAATTTGCACAGGATCTATTCATTTCTCCTTTTTATGTGAATTTATTCTTTGGTTGTAAATTCACCTACAAGGCCATATGAAGAACAGGGCAATGTGCTGTACAGTGAAGACGAATAAGACATGGATAAAATTGCACTTAAATGTATTAGATCTCATCTGAAACCTGTTAAATGTTTAACACATCCTTGAACCTGTCTATAAAACAATATTAATTTCTCCCTATTTTTCAGGAAAAGACTTAAGGGCACACTGAATGAAGATGGTGGAACATGTGGATTCTCTTCTAAGACTTTCAGCCTCACACTTCAAAACCTCTTTTTTTTTTTTTCAAGTTCCTTTTAGAGAAATGCAACATCATATACAGAAAATAAACCAAATACCTCCTGAAAATACCAACAACCATTTATTCTGATTCTTTTGACTAGCTTGCATGCAGCAAAATAAATCAGATGGATGTCCCACCCATGACAAACAGAAAGGACATTTTTTGAACTTTATGTGAGCAGTTCAAATGAGTTTCAAACTGGTGAGGGAAAGGTGTGTGTAAAATCCTATTAGAAAATAATGGGATTTGTGTGCCTACTGTACTTCAAAAGACAAAAGCTCCTGTTCTTCATTTCTTTACCAGTCGTTTTATCTTAAGCAATCTCTGAACGCTTTCTGATGCTCTGATGGGTGGGCTGCTCTCATTTAGTCATATTAGCTGAGCACTGACAGTGCTGGCAGCTCAGATTGTGCACTCCCTTTGCATACCTGAACATTTTCCCCCTTTCTCACTTTCTAAAGTTGTAAAATACACTTATTTCAGCTTAAGATCATTATTTCCTTTCTTTTCAAAAGTTTTGCAACCTAGTGCGATTCATTTCTCCCTCCCCACACCCAAAAAACATCATCAATGTTTTTTGTTTTTATTTGATCTAGAGGAAAATCTACATGTTCACACGAGCAAACTGTACCCTCAGCTCTTGGAGCCAGCAATGTAAATCTACCATGCCTAATACTATAACTATGTGCCACACGTGCTCGTCAAAGGCAGACAGTTTTGTAACTCATCAAAAAATTGCATCAATGTTAATTAGGATTAGTATATTAAGCCATGACCTGCCATGCTCTCTGATCCAATGAACACACTGATGTTACACTCCTAAGATTGCTCTCTCACCATAGTGGATCTTCTGAGAAAATTGTCCTGAGATCAGCAAGCAATCATGTTTCTGCTATCTCAGCATCAGTTGCAGAAGTACCACTTCTGAAATGAGAACAGTGAGAAGTAAATCTAAGACTGCTGTCCTATCTTTAAGGGCAGTGGCACCTACCTTACTTTTTGCAGGAAGATCTGCCATAAAACAGAACTTAATTGATCAATGAGAAACAGTAATTTCTTATTGCTCTTAGCAATTACCTTCTGGTCAGTATCAATGCCAAAGGTATGCCTCTACATCCAGTATCCATAAAAGACACATAACAGCCATCATAAAGTTGCCCAGCATGGAAAAGGAAGCAGTCAACCTTCCAACATACGAAATTTCACCACTGTTCATTTCTTGTAGATATTCCATTTCCTTAGCTTCAATATTTGAAGGAAATTAGGATTAAAAGCATCACCTGTGGCAAGACACTTCCATATGAATGACAACATGGTAATGACACGCTGTGTGTGGAGTCTATTACCATAGGCAGTACAGAAAAAAAAAACCACAAGGGATTATCCCTGATCTGGGAATGGCTCTATGCTTCCCATCATAATACCAAGGTAATTTGTAGCACAGAAAAAAAGAGAAGTACTGTGTTCTTCTAACACACATGCCTATGTCAGTAGACTATGTCACATCAAGGAGCATGTTAAACACAGTATTCTAATTCTCTGCTGCCTGTGACATGTATTACATGTCACCTTAAATACGTTTCACACCTATACCTACTGGAAAGTTTAGTCTGCATCTTACTATTTGTTTCTTCACGGGCTACAATTAGATGCTGTACACATATACTTCTCAAAAGACCATGGTTGGTGTGTAGGGAAGAAAAAAATAATTACGTTTTGCTTTCTGTTACAGTCTGGAGAACTGTCTGGAGGAAGGGATAACTCTGCTGAAGGGCAGTTAAGAATATTTGCCTTTGGATGTACTTCTGGAGCAGAGGCCAGGCTAGGCAGTAAAGGGAAAACCAGTAAGCAGCATGCAAGAAAACTGGAACGTGAGAACAGACTATGAACACCCCCGTGAAATGCAGAGGAGTCTAGGGGACACAGCACCAAATGCACCCTGGAAAGCAATTGCTGGAACAAAACTTCCCTAGGGATCTAGAGTTCTGCAGAGGTCTATTCAAAGGACACAGTAGAATATTTGTAACCCAGGGAGAAAATGAAAGCTGATAGAATGAAAACCAAAGCTGGAGGAATCAGGTCACCCTTTTGTCCTCAGCAAGGATAAGTTTGTCTGCAGGCTTTTTATTCAGTTTTTCTCACCAACTGCATCTGAGTTTTTCTGTTTAAAGAATTCCCCTGTTGCCATGTATTACTGTGGTGTTCTAATAAAATGCAATTGTAAATGCTGAGGATCCTTTTGGATATTCCCACTTCCAAGAACCAGTCAGAAAGGACCACCTCTGTGCTCGGGCCACGCGGGGCCCTTGTCAGAACTGGCATGGTTTGTTCTGAGCTCCGCACAGGCCGAGAAGAAGCGAAGGAGATGCAGATGGAGACCACGTGGGTGCGTCTGCGCTTGGCTCACTCCAAAGCACTCATTTTGAACACCTCAGCTCTCAAGCTCTGGTACTAAAGGAAATCTGCCTGAATTACACTATGTTGCTTCAACCCTTTTGAGGTCTAATCCAGCGCCCACTGAGATGAGATAATTCCCATTGATTTCAATGGGCTGTGAATTACATCCTTTATTTCCTTTTTAAAGCTCTTTTTATGTTCTTCTCTTCTTTATCACAAGGCTTAAACCTGCATTTTCCCCCAAATCACAACTCCTGCTGCCCATGCACATCCCTCAATTGGATCATACTTGCTCTGAAAAGCAGTGCCAGCTGCTCAGGACGCACAGCCAGCCTTCATCACTCCTCCTGCACTATCTGCTTCATTAATAAAAACTGACATTTCACATTTCAGCTGTAACATACCTAACCAGATATTTATTATACATACAGAATAGCAAATGTAGCGTTCTCTGTCTCCTGCTCTAGTGTGGGCTTTTCTGACGATAAGACATTTTATTATTCTTTCCAAACTTGAATGTGCTGAACCTTTTTTCAGATCCTCTCAGGCATGCTAATTGCAGGTGGGCTTTATTAGCACTCAGAATTGAATTCTAAGGAAACATCAGTAGATGGCATGATCAGTAATGTGTGATCAATGCTTGACCTTTTGCCTCTAAGTTTGATTAAGTAGAATACAGCTGAACAAAAAGAACAATTTGAACAAAAAAACAAACACCAAAATCCGATAAACCAACAAACCTAAAATGAAAAAAAAAAAACAAAACAACCTACCAAACCCAGCTCCACAATAGTCCATGTAACAATACAGAGGCAATTCTCTTTTACATTTGGTGGCTCTGATGCTCAGCATTCCCATATCCACGTTGTTCTGATTACCATGTTCCTGGGAACACATGCCCAGATCCAGCAAAAAATATAACTACATGCACAGACTTCTGTTGTAGTAATAAAACATGCATAGAATAAACAGTCTGAAAAAATTCTGTATCAGAACTGCAAAAGCTGACCTCACGTTCAGTAAACTTCAACTCATGCTCAAAGTCAGCACAAATCCTTGCCCATCCCAAGTCCTACTCAGTCTTTTAGGGGCACAGTTTGGCGGATCACGACTGGAGGCTCCATGAGGACCAACAGGGGGAGGGTCTGAGCCATTTTGTTGAACTTGACAGTTTCTCCACAAGTGCTTAGAATCAGAAACTGCTGAAGGCACTTCAGAGACTGCTCAAACTTGGCCAGGGTAAATGTGGCTGCTTCTGTGTGGGCTAGTTCCTGGCATGGGATAGTCCTAAGACAGAGACAGCAAAGTTCCTGATGGGTCCTGATGCTCTGCCAACAAGAATGGGCAGAGGAAAAGGGGAATTATGGCAACTCATGCTCTTTTCTTGAGCAAAATACAGCTTTTGATGGGGGTCAGCATTCCCTCACAATGGGAAGTTCATCTCTGCGTATTTTTCTGAGTGCTAGAATTACTGCATGGTAAAACCTTAAGCTTGGCTTAGTTTCAACCCAAACCAAAGACTATGGCGTAGTTTTCAGGTCCACTAGAACCAGTAAATAAACTCAGGTGTGACTAAAATTTGCTGAAAGCTCTGGGTTATGTTTTTTTGCACAGGCACAGCACCACTCCAGGTGTCAGCCCTTAATTACAAGTCCCCAATTGCCTAATCACTTCAAGTCACTCTACAGTCCTGAGCTGCCAAAGTAAAACCTTTTCTGAGCAACACTCTTGTCTTTCTGCACCAGTAGCAAACTTTGCAAAACCCCAGAGACCCTGAAGTCCACAATATTGTAAAAATCCCAAAATGTTAGCAAAGCCGCCCAGGCAAAGAAAAAACAGTTTTCAAGATAGGATTCATGACCCCAAATGAATTCAATGCCATTTAAAGAAAGAAAAGAAAACAAACCTACACGTTATTTTTCAACTTCAATAAGAAAGAACTAAGTCTGCTACAAGATTTGCACTTAACCTCCAGGGTTCAGTACACAAGGCCCTGCAGCACTCCAGTGGCACACAAGTGTCCCAGGATAGTCACCCAGATCTCATCACACATTTGCACTCATCTGCAGGAGATCACAAGTTCAGAAACTGCCACATTTATTTTCTTTCCTGCCTGTCAAATTGATGCAAGTCTCCTTCTGTTGCCTTTCAAGTGCCGTCATCTGAGCGCACTGAATCAATTTCTACTAGTAAACTGCATTATGTTTGGACCTAGCTACACTCCAGTTTTGTTTTCTCCAGATTTCTAAGTCCACACACGATATTTAAGTAATAATATACACCAGGAAGTGGTGAATGAGTGATTGCTGTACTCTTCAGGTATTGTTATGCAGTATGAAGCTGAAGGCCAGAATATTCTGCCACCTGAGAGGTGCAGTAATCCTGTAGGAATGCACAGAGTGGGATGTCTTCCATAACAGAATTTGTGATCATAAACACAAGAAGCCAGGAACATTTGCTATTAGCATAATGTCACTGCCAGCCAGTCAGAAATGCTACTCTTAAAAACTTTTCACAATGTAGAAATAATTCCAAAATACAAAATGGCAGGATTATGAGATTTGGATTTTTGTAAAAAGTTTGTCAGACTCCTTGGACTCCTTTACAAACATAAGATGATGCAGTCACACATTACCCCTATTGCAGAAAGAACATCAAACCATTCTAAGAGAAAACAGGTAATAGGAACGAAAAAGACAAGACTGTCCAGCTTCTAGAATAAGATGCTGATGAGGAATCAATACATTAGACTCCTTTCCTTCTCCACTCCGCTCTCTAACAACAGTGGACATGCAGAGACACCATCAGCTTTCAGCCAACATCCAGTTTGGCTTGACATCAGAGGTGCTTGCTGCTTTCAGTGAAGCCCTGGCCTCTTAGCAAGCAACTCAGGCCTCTTGGCAGGCAGCTACTTGCAACAGCTTTAATGGTCTTCTGCATCATGCGAAGCAAATTAAAGAAATAGTTCCTCTCATTTTGACTTTAAATGCTAAAGATGGCCCCTGTGTACAACTCTACTATTGAAATGGCACTCAAATTAATAAGCATTTATTTTCTGATATTAGCTAAGACCAGCTGAAAGAGGATGACATAGTCTCAAGCACCCTGCATAAACACAATTAACTCATTAATCTAGGTATCTTCTAATCAAATAGAATGCTGCAAAAGAATAACTCATTTACTCAGCTGACTGTTCAGCCACTGTGGTTGTAGATGTCATACAGACACTGTTCAAGTGGGAGGACGTTCTGTAGCTGTGCTGAAAACTCAGCCCCAAAGTACAGGCCTCCCACGAAGCCAGGATGCACTTGTGGCATCAGGGCTTTTGGGCTGCCTGATTTAAAGATGTGTCCAAAGGATGCTGTTGCTTGTCTTGGCAGCTGAGACAGAGTGATTCTGTTTAATTTAATGGAATTCAACATCAGAGAGAGGAGTTTATGCCAGTAAACAATTCTGAAATTTGAGGCACATTTTATCATTTTAACTTCATTTCTTTTAGTGATCTTTTCATTAGTGGAAGACAAAGATCCTATATCTCTTCTCATGCTAAGCTACTACTTTGTTTCCCAGCTTATCTTTAGCTCCTGCCAATATGTATAGGCTGAACAGATGCTAATTTTCCTAAATCCAAATTAGTACAGACAGTAATACAAGCACCTTGTCCTCATTCCCTTTCTCCCCAAAGATTACTAATAAAGAGTCAATTGCTTGGCTACTGATTGTACCACGTGCTCTAATTACTTGCTTAAAGGATGGCAAACACATTAAATGAGTATTAAACAGTATTCCAATCAGTGCTTTTTGAAGAGAGAAGGACAAACATTGGAGCCATTTATTAATCATTAAACTAATCCTAAAATTAGCATGACTTTTGAGAATTTTCATTTTGGAAAAACACCACCCTGAGTGAAAATAAAAGCTCAGAACAGCTTTAAGAGCAAAGAGCTCTGTACAGGTCAGTTTACATCCTCTACCGCCCAGGGGACTCCTAAGGGGAATGCTAACGTGAGAAGCATTGCCTGTAATGAACCAACAAAACCACAGATCTGCCTGCTCTACAGGCTCACGCATAGTGCACACCCAAGCACCAAAATATACTTTGGTTTGAAAGGCTGTAGTGAAATACACAGGTGTCACATAGCTTGCCTACATCAGACACATGGATTAGAGGATTAGAGCCTCAGCACAAACAGCCACAAAACACAGCCCCAGCAGCACAGGCATGCTTGCAGGGTGACTCCTGGCACATGGGCACAGCCAGGCATGCCAACGTGGGAGCTGCCCCCCACAGGGGAGACATAAGTAGCCATGCCACCAACATCTGCCTCTGACATTGTGGGCCAATGATAAAATGGTAGACATTACTTTCAGAACAGCCCTCGCAATCTATCCTGCAAGAGAATACAATGTATGCAATGACATGCACTTTCAGTTATCAGTTTCCAACACAACAAAGCACACACAATAAGGAGCGTCAGAATCTTCACAGCACATGTACAAATTACTAACCGGTGTCAGTCATTTGTCAACTTAGTGGGCATTGCTTCCTTGTGGGCAGGAAGTCTCTGGAATACTGTGAAACACACATGCTCCTCCCATTATTCTGGGATGATAGAGGTAGAGTTGGGTGATTGCTTTTTCCTGTTGCATCTTAACATTGCAAATCAAACTGCAATCAGAATAATGAGGTGTCACTAGTTGAAACCAAAGCTGTACTACATATTGTCAAAGATTGTTCACTCTAATCAACTAATAATGGCATTGCTTCCTCCACCATGCTAAATAAAATTCCCCCGGTTTTGCAACACAATTACTACTAATAACCATAGAAGACTCAATGAGTTTAGGGAGACCATTTCAGTGGCTGTCTGGAGACTTATTTTAGGATGAGCTGGGGAAGATAGATCTACCAGATGGAGATTATTCTTTAGTAATTAACCAGATTCTGTTCCTGTGGGTTTAGGGTATTTTCCAGTATCATGAAATATTTTTCTTCTAATGATGCACCTGCATTAGAATGGTACTTTTTAAGCTTATGAAGAGTAGCTTAAATGTTTTAAAACTTTAATAAATGCACTACATTAACAACCATTCTTCAGTCTCAGAAAGAAAACATAAGAAATGATACTCAATAAACAATCTGATTATAAGATTAAAGGAGGGATGATGAATACAAATTCATTTTCTGACAAAAATGCACTCTCAAGAGAGTCATACCTCATGACTATTAATACAGTTGTTTAAAAACCATACTAGCACAAATGCTGAAAATACTTTGTGCTCACTAACTCAGGAACAAAACCACTTTGAAGGCTGTAGAAGTTACTTGCTTATTGAACTAAATTTCACCCAGATGCAGCAAAATTTTTCTACTCAGATGACAAGTGAGAAGACATAATTGTTGAGACACAAATGTAACACAACTCCATGAAAGACGTGGAGCTCTTGGAACAGGTCCAGAGGAGGGCCACCAAGATGATCAGAGGGCTGGAGCACCTCTCCTGTGAAGAAAGGTTGAGGGTACTGGGCTTGTTTATCTTGGAGAAGAGAAGGCTCCGGGGAGACCTCGTTGTGGCCTTCCAGTATTTGAAGGGAGCGTATAAACAAGAGGGGGAACAATTGTTCACAAGGGTGGACAGCGATAGGACAAGGGGGAATGCTTTTAAACTGAGATGGGAGGTTTAGGTTAGATATTAGGAGGAAGTTTTTCACTCAGAGGGTGGTGATGCACTGGAACAGGTTGCCCAGGGAGGTTGTGGACGCCCTGTCCCTGGAGGCATTCAAGGCCAGACTGGACGTGGCTCTGGGCAGCCTGGTCTAGTGGCTGGTGACCCTGTACACAACAGAGGGGTTGAAACTCGACGATCTTTGAGGTTCTTTTCAACCCAGGCCGTTCTATGATTCTATGATTTTTGAAAACACTAATCAGAAGGATGGGGGGAAGAGAGAGAGCAAGATCTGAAAGAGTAAGTCAAAGTCTCAAGGTTAAATAAACCTACCCAACATTAAAAGCAAAGGAAAGGACGAAAATTCAAATCTTAGTTATAGCCAGAAGTAATGATTTGACTGACAAAAAGTAATGATTTGACTGACAATTAAATTCCCAAGTAGGACATCTAAGGGCACAGTTTTATCACCTTGTCAAATATATTTGAACCAGATTTCTTTAAAAAAAAAAGAAGTCTGCCAACAACAAAAAAATGAAACTCGCAGAAGTCCAGTTCACTGTAGCGTATCTCAGTAGTACTCTGATTTATAAGACTGAAACTGCGTCACACATATATTTGAGAGATGGATGAAATACTTCAGTACAAATAAGACCTATACCTAACCAAGGAGAAAACATTGTCCCAGATCCTTCAATCCAATGATATTTGATGGGTCCCTTACAATACTGCAGATCACCATCATTGTACAAGTTACCTTCAAAAGTCAACCTGGAATGCATATTTTTCCTCAAAATAAGATGAACAGAACCCATATATTTTATGCAGCTGCATTTCTTTACTGATACATGAGGGTGAGACTGATTTATTTCAGGCTACATTGCAAACTAGTATGGGCAGTGGTGGAGAAAAACTCTGAAACACCCGATTAAGCCTATTCCTTTTTAGTAAAATAATTAAAATTGTGCTTAACTTGACGTATTTTGCTGAACACAGGGTTTTGCTGAATCAGACCTTTCACAGATGCAAACTTTTCAACTGCCGCAACTGCAATCCTCCAGACTTTTGCAGGCTTATCGGAAGTGAAACTGAATTGAACGCTTTCCAAGTTTTGCCCATTACTATTTCCTAATGTTTTGTAAGTTGTGCCAGAGACTCCTGGGATCCAGATTTGGAACGCATTTTGAATATTTTAAATCACAAATTTCCCCTTAAAGGAAACAGATGTATGCATGTATTCACTTGAGTTCTTTATAATTTGAAACAGTATCATTTTAAACCAATTTTATTATATACAGATGAACAATTTTTTTATTATTTTTTTTATCCTGGTGAATTGCTGCTTCTATTATTCTTGTCCTTTATTTCTAGAAATCTTCCTGCATAGCTTTTGTTTTCCTGAAGTGAGTAATAATTCTTACTCTGCCATCTTGAGAGAGACCCAGAAAATAGGCCTACTGCTGCATCCAAATGAACCCTTTAAATATCAGGCAAACACAGTAAACAATGGACTCCTGGAGGCTGACACTAATTTACATGTTTTCTGTCTAGATGTGACTACAGGTGTCTAAATCTGTTATCCTCAACAGTTTATGGACTTGCCTCCTCTATTTTCTCTACCCATATTGCCTCCATGGTCAAACTCAGGATGAAGAAAGTCCCAACAAAACATAAGATGGTTGGAGGTACTTTGTGCTGTATCAAAATTGCCTTTTCAACTATAATGTATTTCCACATCTGGAAGACTCTTTGGAAGCACTTACAGATGCTGATGTACTCTCCTTGCATTACTATAATCAAGTGAAACACTGGACTAGAATCAGTGATCCCCACCAATGCACAGATGAACGCCTATAGCAAACTAAGCCTTCACAGCGCAGAGCGGCTCTTGCTCTTTTCCTTTGGTGTCTGTCTGCAGCTAACATCTGTTTCAAGTTATGGTAGTAACAAAGGCTTCTCCTCTAACTATTATTAACACACAAACTCACAGTACCACTGGGGTGTACTTCTGCAGAATGGCTGGTAAGGGAAGTCTGACGGGGTTGTTCACAAAAAAGGCAGTTTAAATCGCATCTGTGTGCTTAACTACTTTGATACGCCTTCTGGCTTCTCTTAGTGAACCAGAAAGAATGAGAAGCACAAACACTGTTGCAGAAAGGTTTGAAAGCAGGATCTTCCCACAGAAAGAGAAATTTTATTCTGACAAAAATAACCTTCCAAAATGCTCACAGAACCCCTCCACTGTGGAATCAAGAGTTTGGGTATTTGGACTGCTAATTCCCAAGGATTTCAACAGTTTCTACATTCTTAGAGACTTTTGAGACCCTATATCCCAGCAGTCTAACATCTCTAGTCACACATATCTGTCTCTTTGATTTGCTTTCAGTTCTTTAATCAGCAACCTTCCCTAGAATACCCTTCCTTGGTAGCTGGCATCTTAAACACTGGGGAAACAACTGGATACTTTGGTTTACAACTGGCTAATGCAACTAAAGTTTTCCACAGCAGAGACAGGATAACACCACATTTTATTAGCAGTAATATTTTTTATCTCCTTGTATTTTTCAGAATTTATTCCCTCTGTGGTATTTTGGGAATATGGTTGCTCTCATGATCCACACTGGAAATGGGTTCTCAAAGCTGAGGAGAAGGTAAAGCTCTACCCTACGCCCAGGAAGCACGTGCTTCTTTTGGATGTATTGCAAATAACCCACCACTGCGGGAACGTGCCTTAGAGGAAACGGAGAAGTGAAACTCTGCTTTCAAGCGACACGTTCACAAATTCAGAGCTGCCCACTCTGTTCCCATCGTAGTTACACGTGCCCTGTGTTATGAATTCTCTCCCTTCCACCTAAAGAAGCATTAGGTATGTTCCTTTTTATGAACTTCCTACACAACAACAAACATCTGAGATACCCACTGTCACGGAGTACTGAGAAGACAAAACAAAGTCCATACGCCAACCAAGAACAGAATCAGTGAAGCTGTCAAATTGTCAAGATTAAGTAAACTTCATTAAGAAAGCACTTGCCACATACATAAGCAAAACACTGCACTTTACCAGGGTTTGGCATCTCCTTAGAAGAGCAAGGAAAAAAGAAAATTTCCATCTTTCACCTCTGAGTGAAAAAAAAATAATAAAAAAGAACCACAAAAGAGAAAGAAAAAAAAAAAAAACCACATTAAACTCCACAACTTGTACAAGTACTCAGGAGTATGGCAGGATTTTATTAACATGAATTCATTTTGTTTTGGAGAAGGTGACAGCAAAAGTATTCCTTCAGCCAGCACAATGCAAATTATATTTCTCTAGCATCCACCCACATGTTTGCAAGGTTCCTCAACAAAGAGGACATGCAAGTACTGGTGTTGAGGTCAGTATTTTATAAGTTCATTTCCTAAGGGAATTCGCAACAGTGATTCCCTGCATCAGTTGACAGAAACTCTTCAAATGTACTGAACTATTGGACCCATCAGACACATCTTTGGACTATCACTGGACAGGGAGCAATTGTGGTCATATATGGCTTTTCATCTAGGGAAAACGCTGACAATAAGTTATACCTCCTGGGAAAGCTATGTGCAAAAAGATAAACGACCTAGGATCAAACAGAAAGCTTGGAGGAACAAGACTAGATCTTTTGTCTCCTGGATTATCTTTAGCCCCGAGAACATCTAATTTAGTCCTTTTCTTACTAGTGTATACTGAGGAAATAACACAAAGTAATGTGTCATCACTATCATATTAGTGAATTTACTGTGCTTTTGATTAAGAGCTAGGCCAAACACACTTTCCTTTAAAAAGGCAGCAGAAAATTTGTAATATGAAAAGCAATAGCACACCATATGCTGTTATTTATACTGTTTTTTGCCTAGTCTTTTGCCCCTTTTCTTAGGTTGATACAGTAAGTTGTCGGTGATATCAAAGTTTTGACAGCCAAATCGGCTGAATGACTCTTCTGGTTCCCAATATCATTGCAAGGCTTGAAAAAATGAATTCTAATGAAGTATTACAACGACAGGACATTAATAGAAGTCTACATAAACAGATTTAGAAAGTGGAGAAGCATGGCAAAGAGCATACTTAAAATTTTAGAAAATAAGAGAACCAGGAGTTTTATTTTCATTCTTCAGAGAACATGTGCTAGCTGGACAGCAGATGACAACAGTGAAGAGAGCAAAATGAGCAGAACTCTGTGGCTGAGGTTTGAGAACATTTTGATGAAAGCACTGCTTGAAGTATATTTATATAACAGAACCTGGCAGAAGCTAAAGGACATTTAAAGCGAGGACAGAGACCAATTCTGGGTAATAGTAGGAAAGCTAACAATGCACAAACAAGGCTTCTGAGCGGAAGAAGATGCCATTTCCACACAAGGGAATAAAAAGGATGAGAAGAATGGGAAGTGGAAATAGGGTGGCATTAAGCAGAATCTATGTAATTAAAAATGCTAATAGCCTCTTGGAGGCTGTTTCCAAAACAAGCTATTTCCTTTAGACAATCAAAACATCATCAAGTTAACTATGTGCAAAGCCTGATCTCTCCTTATTGCAGAGAAAAGATTTGAATGCTCTTGCCTTGAGGGTGGGTGGTGGAGAAGAAAAAGGAGCTTCCTTTTTCTCTATGCTATTGGCATCACAGCCAGTGAGGATGAATTAATACTTTGACATCCTATCAAGTAAATATCTCCCTAAGCTCTTCCTTATTCAGTTTGGCTTGGTGACAGTTTTAGAGAAGACACAACCCTGAATCTATGTCACAGTTGTAAACATTTTTTTCCCCCTTCTCTTTTTTTAAATGTCATTTTATGTGTATTTTTGTTTTTTATGGTCCTGAAAGAGACATAAAAGTGAATTTTAATTTAGAATAGTCTTGTGGATCCATGAGTCTTTATCAAGGATATGAAACTGGGTGCATGCACCAGCTGCAGCTACCATAAAAATACATGTTAGGATGGGTCTTTCCATTAGATTAGATATGAGTAAAAATGCAACATCAATAGCACTGTAACCTCAAGGGCCTGTTCTAAATCAGATGATGTATTGAAAAGGTGCCAGTATCATCTCTAAATCATATTGCTTCACTTGAATGGATGGCAATGCTGTCTAGAAGTAGAGTCTGGAACTAGACAATTTTGAACTTTAGTGTTAAATCAAAGTACTTGATTTATTTCAGTGATATCTCTCAGGATTATTTGATTCAGCAAAGTGCTATACATACTAGGAATAGAAAAAAATACAATTTTTGGCTGCTACACAAATACCATGAAAAAAAAGGCTTTGCAAATTTGAAAGATTTAGATAAGCTAATACAAGCACGTGATGCCCAATACAGTAGAGTTTCAATGAGAATAATAGATTTTACCTTTCGTCATCTAGGAAGAAGAAAGGTGTTAACTATTTTCACAACTGAATCCCAATCTTGCCCCTTCCTCCGCTCCTTCACTCCCACCCCCCAGCATTTGTACGACTAATACTCATTCTGTCCAATATTTTCCCCAGTCTTTCAGTTATCACTGTCTGGGTTCCTCAGGCAGCTGTATGCCCCTCTTTAGAGAAGTGTGGTTGCCTTTCCTTTTCTCTCTCTGCTGTTTCCTTCTCAAATAGTTTCCAGGTCTGATTATATGCCGTTCTCAAACTGCATCAAAGTACAACTTCCTGTTCTTTCTCTTCCAATAAAATTTCTAACTGAAGAGTTCCATGAGCCATGAATTGGCTCATGGATATTTTTGCTCCACTCTTCAGGTGGTCTAGAAAACAAAGACACTGTGTCACCCATAGTATCTTATTATGATAATCAGTGCAAGATAATCAGGTGGGATTTTCTGCATATCTGTTAGCGTAACATTAATATGGATGGTCTGGTTAAAATACAGCTGATTCTAAAATGTGATTAAAGGAGGTGCCTGGTCTGAAGAAAACAGTATAATATATTTAACTGTGAAAGGAAAACATATTTTCCTCAATGAACCTTAGAAAGTAATTATTCATTTCATCAAAGCAGAAAATGGATTAATGGCATTACAAGAACTCATGGGTTTTGGGGATAGAAGCAACAAAAAATAAGCAGCCCTTTCACTTAAACTCATGCAAATTTGCCGTCATTCACTATGAAACAAACAGCATTATCTAATTTCAGCCACTTCAGGTTGTACTGTACCTATGTCATTTAAAAGTTCACTCCTCAGCTTTTGAATCACCAGAACATTTTTATTGGTACAACCTACTTCTTGCCAAACTTGCTCTCCCCCAGGATTGTATACATTTCCACTAAAGTTTTTATGGAGAAGATAAAGGCTTGTGTTTTTCCTGAAAAATTGAGAAAAATTTTTCATGACACAGATTTCTTTCAAAATTATTTTCATGGAAAATCTGGCTTTTGTTCTGATACATGTTTTGAGATTGCCAGAGGCCTACAGATATCTAGAAAATGCGTGCTTTTTTTATTCAAGTCATTTTTCCTTAGACAATTCGCAGTCATTTTTGAGAATCTGACAAATTTTAGGACCCTCATTTGTGGATTTTAAGTACAGTACAAACACAGGACATGAAGTAATCCCTTTCCATGTATACTTTGCAGAGCAATGAATCTCTATTTGGTCATTTGCTCTGACCTCTGATGGCAATTCTTTATCTGGCAAATTTCCTTTCAGAAACAAAATTTGTGTGTGGACTTGGACAGTGGTGGTGTTATTCAGAGAGAAGCAAAAGGCAGCTGTAGCTTTGTAGCACACAAACCAAAAATAAAATAGGTATTGAGCTTTCTATAATAGAGACATAATAAAATAATAAGCTCACCAAATACAGCATAAAACTGTTACTAAGAGAGCTTTTAATCTTTATTTGATCTTCTTGGCTCCAATTCAAATTAGAAGCAATTTCATGGATGTCAGTGGAGTTATTCAGGTATAAATCTGGTTTGGGAGCAGAATCTGGCTTATCATTTAAACATTTTTTTATGAGAGAGAAGGAAAAATTGTCAGCAGCAGTTCAGGATGTTCTTGTAATTAAATTAATATTGCAGTTCACCTTGCTTAAAATGAGATACCTTCTCTTTTTGATACTAAACTAAAACCCTGCTTACTTCCAATACTCATCTGTGTTATCACAGAAAAACAGATTGTAGTTACTTGTATAGCTGTAAAAATTCACTCACAAATGTAGATCTAGTTCCTGAAGAACCTGTTTGAGCTGTCCAGACTGAATAAAAGTTCCACTTGCTGTGTAAATAAAGACTAGCCATATAAACAGGAGCTGAAGGGCTGCTTTATAACCGCCAGAACCAAAGTCTTTGCCATATTCATAGACCTGTACTCCTGTGATAGAATTTGCTTATGACATTTCCAAGGTTCAGCCAAAGTCCCTTCCATTAGAAGCCTATTAAAAGATACTTAAGAATCATCTTTCATATTGCTTCCATATACTTATATTTCATACTCTGCTTTCAATTACTCCAATACAAATCTAAACTCACCTAGCAGAATCTATGGAATAAACCTAGATATAAAAGAACTGGGAACAGTTTAATATGTTTGAATTTAAAGTCTATCTCTCTTGCTCCAAAGTTTAGGAAATGGGCCATGTATCACTTTAATATCTTCATTGTTCTAAGTGGTTCCTATGTAGAACTTTAAGCATAATTAAATCATCTTGACTGTTTTATGGAAAAAGAGGCCATAATACATAATACTTATTTTCAGAGCTACAGATTCCATAGTTTTAATTTTGTGAAAACATTCTAGGAAATCATATTGTATAATGTCTCTGTAATGCCCAAGAACATACATGGGCAGTAAATGTTTAAAGCCCATCCATCACTTTGTGTGGGCCATAAACCAGACACTAGAAAGCTTTGCTCTTTGTCATCAGAATGTCTCATTAAAGATCGATCTTAGGTCCCAAAGGTGGAATTTGAGTGCACCAAGTTAGGTGGGAGCACTGATCTGCTTGAGGGTAGAAGATTCTGCAGAGATAGGCTGCATCAATGGGCTGCATTTGATTGTATGGTATTCAACAAGGATAAGTGCCAGATGCTACACTTGGGTCATAACAACCCCATGGAGTGGTATAGGCTTGTGGAAGAGTAGCTGGAAAGCGGACCAGCAGAAAAGGACCTTGGGGGTCTGGTAAACAGCCCACTAAGCATAAGGCAGCAGTGTGCTCATATGGCCAAGAAGTCCAATGGAATCCCTGTTTGCATCAAAAATAGTGTGGCCAGCATGACCAGAGAAGTGATTGGTGGAGTCACCACATCTGGAGGTATTTAAGAGATGTGTGAACATGGTGCTCAGGGATGTGGTTTAGTGGTAGACTTGGTAGTGTTAAGTGATGGTTGGACATGATAATATAAAGGGTCTTTTCCAACCTAAATATGATTCTGCTTCTTCTGTTTAGGAGTAGCTTGTCTTGGCATCTTTCTTCCTCTGCTACAAATTTATGAATATTGACTTCTGTTAAGACAAAGCAATTTCATTTATTCTGTACAAGATCAGAAAGTACTGTGGGGATTTTAGAAAATCAGGAAACTCAGGTTCATTTGGAGTGAGCTCCTCTGTTAAGACACATTGACGCCTTACAGAATGAACAAAGGTGTTTTTAAAGGCAAAAGCAGTTTACTTTAGGTAGATAAAATTGTAGACACAATGGATAGACTGCAAATGGAAACTCATCTCTGAAGGATTTAGTTAGGTGTTCCAAGCATGTACTGTGTTCTGATTTTAGAAAGCTACAGAATGAAACTTGTGGAGATCCTAACACTATTGAAGTCATCAGTGAAAGTGTGATTAAAGCTGATCAAAGAGTCATCGTAAATATGCAGTGCTGCTCATCAAAGTTCATCATGGAAGATGGTCTAGCCCCCCTTTAATTCAATGACAGTCTAATAGTGATATGACAAGGGGGAGTGATTTTAAACTAAAAAAGGAGAGGCTTAGATTAGCTATTAGAAGGAACTATTTTACTCAGAGGGTGGTGAGGCCCAGATCCAGGCTGCTCAGAGAAGTTGTAGGTGCCCCACTCCTGGAAGTGCTCAAAGCTACGTTGGATGGAGCCCTGGGCAGCCTGATCTGGTGGGGGCAACCAGCTCACAGCAGGAGAGCTGGAACTAGATGACTGGTAAGGTCCCTTCTGACACAAGCCATTCTATGATTCTATGACAAAATACACGAACAGGATTGAAACCAAAGTCATAAGAGTCTGAAGAATAAGAAATACAATAGAATATTTAGTCCAAACCACAAAAACAGGAAAGGAGTCAAACAGTCCCTCTAATGTTTTTATCATGGTTGTGAATAATGAAGTCTAGATATGCCTGGGGATAGCAGCAGCCATTTGAAGACAAATTCATAGCTGTAACTGGCTACACAGTATTGTTTTTATATATGAATGTTGTTCTGCTTCTTTTGAACAGTTCTGTACTGCAAATTCTTATTCACTCAAAAATTCTTATTCATTCTTCAAAGTACAATTGCATAAAGGATTGCAAGAAGAGATGAGAGCCTTTAGAAATGAATTAAAGTTTTGACAGAAGCCATTGGTTTAGGGCTTAATCCTGCAAGGTTCAGAGCACTCTGGCCTCCAACCAGCAAAGCATTAAAGCATGTGACTGCTTAAACTTGATGGGACTATTCACATGCTTAAAGATAAGCATAAGTTTAAGTGCCTTGCTGTATTAAGGCCAGACTGCTCAGCTAGAATCAAGTTTAGTCCATTAGGTCATTGCAGTGTTCTTCACTTTTCACATTTTGAGTTCACTGCCTGCAATCCAAGGCTTAATTTCCTTAGTTTTGGGGCTTTCTGTGAAGTCCTTTTAGCTGATACTTTAATGTCTGTCCAATTAATAAAAAGTCAAATGCAAACTAAATAAATAGTGAAAATTATGGAAATAGTGGCTGCCCAGTTTTAACTCCTCTTCCCACTCTTTCGGCTCTGTCACATTTTCTCATCTGCTACACTTTTCCCACTGCAACTCGGAAAAACATGACATTCATAGCTAAAGCGTCTCTAATCCAAGTTAGCATAATATGTAGGCTGCTCCGAAAATAATGCCTTCTATTAATTTCCATGCAGACTACAACAGATACAAAGAGCGCAATAACACTATTTGATAGAGCAAATTCTCAGCTACAACGCACTATGTTTCATCACAGTCACCACCATTAGCTATGCATTTTCACCAGTGATGAACAACAATATGCATGCTGCTCTTGTAAAAATCTGTACCAGTGGAGATGACCCATTGTCACTGCTGAAGTGCACCATCCACCACCTGGCATCCACTGCTTGGTCTCCATAAACATTCAGCAAGCGCTGATGAACGTCAATTGGTGCCAGTTTTTCCACTCGGAGAAATTCAGTTCCACCCTTTTTCTTCATAAGCACTTCCTTGCCAGACACCATTTTCTCAGACTGCCCTTCTGCTGCCATCTGTTGCATGGCAACAAAATGTATCAGAGTATGGGTGGGAATGTTTATCCTCTGCTGCCACACAACCAATATCTGCTTCTGACATTGTGGACCAACATAATAAAATTGGAGGTGTTACTTCTGGAGCAACCCTTGTAGATACAGCACCTCCATGATCCTTCAGACCTTTTGTACAAATCCACTTAGCCATTTGCTGAAGTACCTCTTCAGCCTTACTGGACAAAATCCAGGAAGAGTTAAAATGGAGGGATTCACAACAGTTGATGCCTTTTTACAGTCCTTGATGACTAAAACCACTCCAAAATAGCAACAACAGATACAAACAAGGTAGGTTATTATTTAAAATATCATGTTCAGGTTTTTAGGATGTTTAGCTTCTACAGGTTTACTGCCACTTTGTATGTTGGGAGGCCTTTATGTGAGTTGAGTGGCTTTCTCAGATGAAAGCAAGTATAAATAATACTATAAATGTATGTCAAGGGAGTCGACATTGTATTATATTATAATGTTGCATTACAGAATGCTGTGTCATCCTTTACTTAAGTGACAAGATGGCAGCAATTTGAAGGAGAAAATAGCAAATGTTACTTCAGCTAACATCATATTTTGAACAAAAATTTTACTTTGAACTAATGCAAAGATTTTTGCAATCTAAAACCAAATTAAGTAAGCAAAGATGCTGCAAGGGTAAGTTCCGTGTAATTCAAATTTGTTCCTGCATGCTAATGTTCACTGAACTTTTGCACTGAACAAACTGATATAGCTTTTTCCCGGAAGACAAAACCCAAAAATGTCGGTGATAAGAGACACAAAACAATAAGTCAAGACACGAAGTCCATTAGATAAAAATCCTCTGAGCCCATTTTAATGCATCTTGCTTCAAGTTTCTGTTTTTTTTTTTCCTATGAAGAGATGCATGTATTATGGGAACTAAAATGTCTTTACACAAGATGCAAACTTGATTATTATTAAGTGCTGCTTTACCAGAATTATGGAGTACTCACTTGTGTTTTGATCCCTGCCTTAGTTAAAATTCAGAGAGAGCTAAATGAAAAACAAGATCAACATTTGCTGTTGTCAACCAATACATAAATTATATTTTTAGGTGCAAAATACTCTGTATATATTACTTGAAAATATCTTCTAAAAATTGTTGAAGATCAGATTTTCCACCATGATGTTCAGCTTCTTCGTAAATGGACTCAGACTAGAAATCTCAGCTTCCAGATGCTATTTTTCTAACAAGTTTCAGGGTACCACTCCTCTAGCTCACCCAAGGTGGCTTTCTGAAGCATCCCATGAACAGCTGTAAAGCTCCCTCTCTACTTGCAAGAAAGCCTCCTTTCATTAGAATTCCTATTAAAAAAAAAGGATAGAATTACAATAGCCATCTGAACAGCTCCTGTCCTGCTGACTGGTGTCACCAAGCTGGTCTTCCCTTGTGCTTCTTCTCTCCCTATCAGTTTTGTAACACTTGA
Source organism: Numida meleagris (assembly GCF_002078875.1). NCBI lineage: Eukaryota > Metazoa > Chordata > Aves > Galliformes > Numididae > Numida > Numida meleagris. Next base: position 9,144,274 of record NC_034417.1, on the reverse strand, counting down.
CTTCTACTGGCTCAGCCAGCACATTTGTTCTGTGTTTATTTGGCACCTAAGACGTATTCTGAGTCATGAATTGCATCGTGTTTATCCTGATACACTGTAATAATAAAATAAAACTGTTGGAGTGCCAAATTTGGCTGAGAATGTATGCATACAAGCTGGAAGGTCTACCTGAACAGTAGTGGGCAATGTGCTGTATGACACATGCACAACTACAAAAAGGAAAAAATCTGCCGGAAGAAAACTCACAGATACTACGTGGTGTATATATAATATTAACTACCGCATGGTTTGAAATAACATTTATTGTAAGAGTTTTTTGTCATGGAACAAAATCAAATGATGTTTTCATTGACACAGGAGAACTAAACCTCACAAAAAAAAGTGAATATTCTCCAGTTCTGAAGGGCATTTGTGCTGAGTTGCGTGATGTGAGAATGAGGAGGGAAACATGCTATGAATGTTACAGGATAATTTATTTCTGAAAGAAAAATCACCAGCATCTTTGTATTCATGGGTTACCATTTTGAGGACCACTCAGAAATCAGTGTCAGCCTGCCTTAGTTTAAAAGACTTACTAAAGACAGTGTCCCCAAGAACCCTGCACACTCATCACATAGATGAGTGGAAAGAGTAAGAACACAGTGCTTGAAACAATTTGTTCTGTCAGGATAAAGTGATCTTAACTTGGCAACAGGTAGACAGCATTTAGAAATGTATTTTATGGCTTCTAAATGCCAGTCAAACAAGTTATTGCCACAGTTCATAAATCCTCTTTAACTTACATTGCCTTTCCCGAGTAACAGACACGTAGAAGAGGGGGTGTGGGTTGTGGTGGCTTTTTTTTTTTTTTTTTGAGTTTTAAAGTGTTTTCAGCAGCAAACAAAATCTGAAAAAATTTAAACAGATGTCAAAATAGATTTCTACTTAAGAAACACTCTTTCCAAGCACAATTTGCATATAGCTTAACTCAAATAGCTGTTGGATTGCTGAGGAAAACTTATACTTAAAGAAAAAAAACTAAATTTAGATAGCACATTAGTGGAAAAGAAACAACATTCAAACTGATTTCTTTCTGTTCCAGTGAAGAGGATGCAGAGACATGGTATCTTAGCAGTTCAATCCAACTAAATACTTGGATAACGGCAAGTACAATTGGACCTCATAAAGCTTCATCAATGCCAAAACAGAGTTTGTTTCAGGAAGCTTATGAATGGCATGTATCCCAGCAACTACAGAATATGTAATAGGAAAACCAGGTAGTGGCTGTTAAGAGAGACAGTTATAGGAAGAAACATGAAACAACTAGGAGGAAAAAAGCTTATTCAGTTTCACGATATTGTAAGTATGTCCAATTTCAATGTACTATGAAGTAAAAGCTTAGGCCCTAAATCACCACAAATTTTTTAATAACCACACTGAACCAAATCAATCAGGCTTTGCTAGAAGGTTTTAAATGAGGATACTCTCTCTGTCCATACTTTTTGCTGCCAGGATCTGGGAAACTGGAGCTGGGAGAAATACAGAGAACACTTGTCTTCTCTCAGGAATATATGGTAGTGCTTAGAGATGACAAAGACACAGACAGCTCCTCCTGCCCAACACGGAAACCTGGAAATGCCCATCCCTGGAAATACAGTAGTAGAGAAGATAATATTTCAGCTACATGACAACATGAGCCATAGAAGAAAGAAATGCATATTCCTCTATATTACTGAAGTTAAGGGACTGCTTTCTATCTTAACAACTTGTCTGAGCCGTTATTTTAATGGGCAGAGTTTCTTCCAGGATGCTAGGGAGTGATTTGTGACTACAGCAAGTGGAGAATCTGGTAGACTAGATTCCTCTGTAATATCAATTACAATGGCAGGAAATCAAACTTCATGACAAGACCGAAACTTCCACCCTATGTTATATGCCTAGAAAGTCTGTTGTGCTGCCAAACACGAAGCTTAGAAAGTAAAAAGGATGAAGTAATTTGGCCCAGATGGATAAGACTGGCTGCTTTCTTCTACAGTGAGAAGGGAAAATAGTTGAAGGATCTATTGCAGCCTGTTCAACAGGTTTATTCAGGTGGTGTTTCATGAATTCAGAAGCACTCTAGGTATACAAATGCAAGAACCAAATCTAATTTTAATGTAAATTTGCATACACATAGTCAAATAATGTCAGTGTGCATGTAAGATATTTACTTGTATCAGTATTTTCCTGTATGGAAAAGAGGCTTTCACTTGGCTAAATTCATGAGCAGTGAAAACAAAGCATCAGGGAACCCTTTCTATTCAGGAAACAACAGGGGATTTGCTCATAACAGACTTCATATGCAACATCTCCACATGGTAAACATATCACAGTATGTTGGAAATATGTGTGCTGATCTTAGTACATTTAGGACTCATGAGCAGTATTTAGGGCTCAGAGTGCTTTTGCTTCCCTTACCTTGGTGGCACAGACTACAATTCCATTAAAACAAAAGGATTATTCAAACACATCATCAAGCTCACAGATAGCTAGCTTCACACTTGTACCAAGGAGTGGTGGTACCCTGTTGTAGGGGAGTAGCGTACATATTGCATATAATTAATTTTCATTTCAACTTCCCTAATAGATGTAGCAAAGTGTGTTACTGTACAGTGAAATAAAACGATTCCCCAATACTTTTTATCAGATGTAAAATGGAACAAAACCTCATAGTAGTGATTTAGAGAAAGTAAATATGCAACTGATCCTATACATATGTAATAATTCTTCATTTGTGTTTACATAAAAAGATAAGAGTAAATGTTATTTTTATAAAAGAAAAAAGAAATTAGCTCACTGAGGGCTTAATTATCCTTTCTTCTCCAATGGGAATCAATGCTATTGGCAGCTTGCAAGCCTGTTCTCTTGACAAATCAAGTTGTTGGTTGAGGCGTGAAGTGTTAGATTATGATCGACTCAGCGTGACATTGTGATTCATGGCTACTATATTACAGAGGGAAAAGGGGGATTTATGCTTCATATCCACTTTGAATTCAGAGCGAAACAAGTGAATCATTCTGTTCAACCTCAAGAGTTCATGTTCTACACCTTGGGGCTGAACAGTATTACAGACTTGAACATTTTATGGAACAAGTGTGATAAAATACTACTGTGAAATATTCTCCTCATGTTATATGTTTAAAGAATTACCCAGAGTAAAGATTTAATGAGTGAATTTCATTAAAATGAAGACGGAATGAAAATGGTGGCGAGGATGAATGAGAAAGGTGTATACCAGGCAACTGGAAAAACAACCAAACCACTTTCAGATGGGTAAGTGCAAATATAAAATAGCTATACGTAGTCTCTCAGGAAGGCCTAAATTGTAGACCTAAACAATGTACAGATGTTTTTCCCTCAAGTATCCCCCCCCCCCTCACCCAAATAACCATTAATAATACAATTCAGTTGCACCATCATGTTTGAACAATGGAATAACATTAAGTATGCTTGTAATTATCTTATTTCGTATATCCTCAGATCAACATTTGGAAGCAACCACAGGCACAGCTGGGGTCAGTGTAGCTGCTAAAGTGATGGAACATATTGGTACTAGTTTCCATAGACCCATGACAAAAAAACATGCACTGCACTGGACGGTATTAATAGGGTCTACATCTCCCTCTATTCCTCCTGGAAAGTTTATGGCTGCAACACAGCTATCATCATTTATCTATGTGTACAAACTGCACCTGCAGTACCATTGGTTGGTAAAAGGTCTAGCTAATCCCACATTTTGACCACAAAATTACAACTGAAGTCCATATCCAAAATGTCAGAACTAAATTCCTATTTCAATCTCATCTTTGTAACAAGCAGAAACAAAGCGTGGAAAGTGGCACAGGGAAAACTCGGATGCTTTTTTTTTTTTTTGTGACCCAGGGAATTGTTTTCCTCTTGTCTAATTAAATACAAATGCCTTTTTGAGTTTTACTCAAAATAATGAATTCTCTTCACCTAAGATTTGTTAGTTTTTGCAAAGAGGAACCAAATATCTTGGAGAAAGGCCAGCAAAGATAAGGCTGAAAAATCTCTCCCTAATTTAGACATAAGGGTTCTGTTCTATATATGTGTGATTTTTGAGAGTTTTTTTTTTTTTTTTTAAATCTGATACTGTTTAGAAATGGTAAGGAAAGGAGCTTATTGTTATTAATAATTTATTTGGCACTCTGAGTGATGAACACAGTTTTGGGACAAGTAAAATGAGAAAACTTTGTCAGACAAAGTTCAATATTTAACCAATTGCTAACGCAAAAAGTATGAAAAAGTAACCCTAAGTTGCTGTTCAAATGGCATTGGCATGGACAGTCTAGACTTGCATTAGACAATTCAATTTCAGCAGTCAACAAGCAGTATCCTTTAAAATATACTTAGAAATTTGTTCGTAGTCACAGTTCATAATTTCTATGCATATAGAGATTTACATATTTGTTTATGAGTATATTTACATACATATATATATATTCATATGTGTTTCAGATCAGGCATAGAAGGTTTAGAGTTGTTCACCTTTAAAATTTTAAAGCCTACTCTTATAATAAAGCTTATTTCCTTAGAAACCTTTATTCCTTAAAAAGGGAAAAACAAGACATCTTTTCTCTCTCTATATATACATATTCTCATATGTATGTCAAAACTGACAATTTCTTTCCTGATTTTTTTTTTTTTGCTGTCTGAGCTGTTGTTTCAGTGAGTTGGATTATGTCTCTGAATTAGTCCTTTATACCATCCAGCTGCAGAGATATCTACCAAAGAAACAGACATAGCTTTTCTACAAGGAAAGATAACAGTTCACCTTAGCTGTCTCCATCTTATAATGTCTCCATGTTTACCTTCTCCCATTACAACAGCAGCTACTTCTCTATTCTCTGGACAACCACAGAAACATGGCTGGGCAGGCTATTTAGATTTAGTGCTCTGATCTAAACCGTGTAAGAGGTAAAAAAAAAAAAAAAAAGAGTATGCTATAACATGCAAAGAAATCATTAGACATTGCTATTAATTTTACTATTTTGTCTTTTTCAGCACAAAATATATTGAGGAATTTTTGATAAATTTTCCAATTATATTTGTTCAGAAGCATTAGTAAGACAATCTGTGCTCTTAATGAGATGTTTAGTGCAAATTAATCATTAAATTGGACAGTCTTTCCACTGAAATGAAATTTGATTTGCAAAGTGTTTATTAGCACAGTCAGTCTTTGGAAATTAGTGTTTCTTGGAAGACTTTCATAATTGCTTTGATTTAACTTGTTATAAACGTTGTAAGTAATTTGTTACGAAGTTAGTAATGCACAAAACGGTCAACTGGACCGTAGTCTGCCCTTGCATATCTCACAAGGAATAAATTGAGAAGCAATGTCTAACTTCCTGTGTTGGGACAGTGAGCAAGGCAAAGTCTAGCTGAGCTCCAGTGTTTCCTATGATATTGAAGGAGGATGTGGGAGTAATCTTAGAGACAGTCATCATATCATAAGCTAAAGTAACCTCATGAGTACCGATAGTCTCACTGGAAATGAGCTCTCCATTAAGAGCTCCCTGGTTACCTGTTTTCTTTCCTACATTCAGCATAACATAGGTGAGGTAGAGAATTTGCTGTTTTTTTAACCTCAGATAAACTGAAACAAAGAAGTCTAATGCAGCAAATACAGCACCTGAAGAGGGGTGATTGTGAATGCATTCTGCGTAGAGGTCTTACTCATACACAGGTTTGCCCAACAGTAGGACACATGTAAATTAACAGTTTATCAAGCCATGCAAACACATTCTATTGATGCTTCCAGTATTGCACAAATACATTAGTGTCTCTTAACAGAAACAGCAGTTCTTGCCTAACAGAAATATAGTTAGTCTAAACACACAATTTGCAAGGGAATTATGAAATCAGAGGCAGCCATCAGATCCTCTCAGCATCACTGCATTGTCTGGAGCTAATTGCTACATTCCACAATTACGTTTTTTTCCCCAGACATTTGCCTAACCCTATTTTTTGTGGTGCTTTTTCAGATCATTGCCGTGTTTTTAATACAGGATAGCTATTCTCTGTGCACAGACACACTCTACTTGCATTCCTTTAGGACTTGACCCTTTCTCGGCTTTAGTTCACGCTTCTTGTTCTTGCATTTGACACAAGTTCAAAACGTCTTGTAACATCTATTCTCTTAAGTCTCCTTGGAATTTTACGTACCTCAAAAATGTCGCTACTTTCACTCTGTACTCCACACATTCTAGCTTTGTTTTTTTTTTTTTTGTTTTTTTTTTTTTTGGAAGAGCTTTAAAAAAAGTCACAAATTCTGTTGCAACATTATCCTTGCCATCTGCTTAATGCATTTTCCTGATATCCCTCAAACCAGCCTATGACTGCTGCATTTCACATACATCCTTATAAGGTGTCAGTCAATCTCCTGCTTGGCAAGGATAGATAATAATGGCATGGATTCCTTTAAATCAAAACAACAACAAAAAAAGAGGGTTGGTCTTTGATTCCTTTTAACAGCTATTCTCTTCAGGGTGACAGAGACAGTTACATAAACTGTATTTAATGCAAAGGCCTAAATAGGGATGGTGCAGTTCACCCAAGATAAAATCCATGTGAGGAAGCTACAGTTGCCTTATCTCATCATTCATATTTATATAATCAAGTATATTTAATAAATGCTGCCATATGCCAGTTTTTTTTTTTTTTTAAACTGGAAACCTCTGTAATTTTGATCCTGTAAAAAATAGTAAGAGCCAGAGCATAAGAAAACCTCTAGTTCTTCCACTTGTACAGATGTAGTTCTTAGCAGACACAACACCTAATCTTTAGATGTCTATCTGTTGATACATCTTCACATATATATAGGGAGTGAGGTTTTTAAATGTGATTATTCAGCAAAGAAATAATTCTACACTGTCAGAACTGCATTGCACTGTAAACTCCAATGCTATACTTCAAAATAAAAGCTTATTAAAACTCAGTAAGCTTTGACAGGAATTTATGTCTAAAGTCAAGGAAGAATGAAGATATAGTAGCAATCTTTATGATGAATCAATGGTGTATGTGAGAAGAAGGTAAATAATGCATCTTTTATTCAGTCAGCATATTATGTACGTTTATTGTAGAACAATTCTGACCCAAATTGTGTCTCTTCAAATACTAGGAGCATTTAAAGGGCTGTGTTAACTGTTAATTGTAATTTGCATAAATACAAGAATGGCTGAGAACCAGTCTCTCAAGGACTCATGGCTGTGTACTACAGAATATAGAGCAGCTCTTAGTAAGAAAGGAGGTTTTTGCATATCTTGCAAAACAGGCTCAGGAATTAAGAGCCCCTAGGCCTCCAGCTCTGAACTTCACTAGGGTCTCTGGACAGCGTGTTAGTGAAGATTGTTAATTGATAATAATATCTAGAAGAAAAAGGAAAACATGCAGAGGAGAATCAATTCTTCACTCAGTGAAGAGTCTGATTTGGGGCTGTGCAACACCAGTAGACTTATCTGATTACCATGAGGTCCCATCATTTCTTTTGTCATCTGCTTTAGTAGAAATATTATGTTGGAATTTTACTGTTCCCCCCACCCTTCCTTTTTTTTTTTTAAAAAAAAAAACAAACAAACAGAGAACTGCTAACAAATAGTGTATGGGATTCTCAATGGGTGCCGTATACCAGCTCCTGAAGGAACAATATGTTGCATTCTGCCTTTGCTAAGGCAATGCTTCTCTTATTTTTCTTTGTTGCAAAACCACTGTTGAAAGAACAGATTGCTGTGTCATCCGCGCTGCACAAATCGTTTGTAGCCATATTGGTGCTCACCATGAGCATATGTGAGCATTTTTCAAATGTCACAATAAGTTGCCATCTTAAGAATTAATATTAAACACCTTGATCCATATGGAGACACATGAGAGAGAGCCCTTATAGATTTTACCTAGATACGGTAAGATTTGCTAGAGGACTGTTCTGTAAGCATCTTTAGTGTCTGCAGATAATAGATATTCATGCGGTTAAAGCCAATATCTCTCTCCACAAACCCAGCTTAATTAGGTTTGCTGCAATTTTCTAGGATAATTTAGTTCTGCCTTTGTCTTCTGTCTGGCAGATTGTCCCTGGAAACCTCTTACAGAAATTCCCATTGACTGCAGTGATTCTCTGTTAGGGCAAAACTGATCACCGCTGCCTTCCCTGTTGTTGAACTCAATCAACAAAAGCTATATGTAATTCTTTACAAATAAAAAATATCAGTAGAGTGAGAAAAGTTAAAAACTGGCTGTTTGACACCAAAAACATAACAACAATGTAATTATCTCTGCCAGGACTTGTATCAAAGCACAACAGATGAATCCCCCCCACCCACTGAGTCACCTTGCCAACTTTTTCAATTAGTCTCTTCCTTATAAATCAATAGTGAAAGATTACTTCTCATCTAGAAGGTATTCAATGAAACACCAGTACACCATTACCAGCAATGAGATAAAAACATGAGGAAAATGACAACAAAACACTTTATCCTTTCTTCTCTCCTTTACACTTGAGACTTTTGCTTTTGTATTGTTATAAATGTTCCTCCTCCCTGCCCCTCATGCTTCAGAATGGTCACTTTTGCATAGGAGATGAATGACATGTTTGTCTCCTCAATTTTTGCTTACCTGTGTCCATGAAATTAGGGATCTCTCCTCTCTATCCTTAAGATCTGTCTCAAATTTGTATCTTATACAGAACCTTGTTATGCCTTGGTCAACAGGGCTGAGTTTTGACTCAGCCAGCTTGAGCTTCAGTCAAAAGACTGCTATTCCTGCACTACCCTTCCTTACATGTAATTCTGTCACATTTAATTGGAACTCCAGGGTGATTTAAGCTGGGTGAAATTCCTTGTAAAACTATGAAGTTGCTTATGTACAGCCTGACACTGCTCATTCTGCTGTTTTTCAGGTCTGGGTTCAATGTTGCTCAAGACTTTTGCCAATATAGAAACTGCAGAGCCTTCAATAAAATAAATAAGCAGTAAGAATGCATTCTCAGTTTCCCCTGTGGATTTGTACCCTGCATGCCCCTGCTGTCTCACTTCCCTCTTCCCCTGCAGTTTCCTACTGTGCTTTCTGTAGCATTCCCCTAGCTGAGGGCAAGGTGCTCCATAGCCTGCCTCGGGACATGCAAGTGCCAGGCGGTCACTGCCTGATGGCTGCCAACCAGAACCTACAGTGTCTGCAGTCTGCCAGCCTCTCTTGCATTCCCTTCTCCCTATTTTGCAGCTGATTTTCAGAACCTATATAAGAACTTAACCTCAAAGACTTCAACACTTCCTTCCAAGTTAGTTAAAATGGACCAGCAAATCCAAAAGTTACCTGAGACAGATGGGCAGCACACACACTAAAGTCTCATTTCTATTTGGACTACACAGTGCTTCAATTCAGATCATGTTCCGAACAATTTAAGCACCATCTTGCTGCTTGGCTGCTGTAGCTCACATTAAGCTGTCTTCAGTGTATTTGTTTCATCAGCGTACATTTACCTCGACTTATTGCGTGCCACCATTCCACTACAGTTTTCAGGAGATTAGATACTCCGTAACATTAGAGCAAAGTATTTTGGCACAAAGCAAGAACATCACCTTTATTTACAAAAGAATGCATCTTTTGGTATCAAATCACTGGCTAAGAAAAGGAATTACCTTATGTAATCAAAAGCTAGTGCTGCCTTGTCTTATATTTGAGGAAAAGACTGAGAGGCATCAAAGATCAATAAACTCAATGAGTAGAAAGAACAAAATACAACGTAGAGGCCTGGAAATGCTTAATAATGAAATGGAAAACACAGCTATCTAAGAGCAATTGGAAATTTCATTTGAGTATCTTCAGCTAAATGTTATCAAATACAAAAATGGTGCGCTAATTATTTTTTCAGTCTGTCTACATGGATTCTACATAACATTCTAATAACAACTGGCAAGACCACAGTCTAAATTGCACACATTTTCTTGATTTGAAAGTTACCTGATGAATAGGAGTATTATAGGGATTGTGCCTCTTAATGACAAAGCTAATCTCCTGTGTAATAGCTGATGGTGATCACTGCTTGTGTTATTCAAAGTAAAAATGAATTTTTCTGTGTGCTCAACTTCAAAGGATTTCATTTGACTAAAAGAAAGGGATAAAAATACAAAGGAGACAAGAGCATGAACTCTGAGTTGAAAAAGGAGGTAAAATGATTATGTCAATGTTTTGTGCATTCAAACCTGTTAGAAAAATAAGAAGCATTCCTTATATTAAATAATTGATTTGAGACGAAAATTAAAATGCTTACATTTCACAGTGTGCAGAAGGACAAGTGCAAAGCTTCCAGTAATGACAGCTCATGAAAATAACATAAAAATATCGCAAATCCAGGCACCAAGTCAAGACTGCTGAATCGCCATTGTTAGGAGCCGATAATACCACAGGATTTATTTTTCATTTGAAGAAATACTGTTTTCTGTCCACAGCAAGCTATGCTCAGAGGCATAGCATATTATGTAAAGTGTTATGATTCATACCTCCCCCTCTCTTCCCCTCAAGTCTCACTGTTTTCTGTGGATAATGTACCTCACATCTGATTTATCTTTAGCTGAGAACAGCAATGCTGCTTACTTGTACCCCTTCGACTCCTGGAAAGAAGTGTCCAAAGAACTCCCTGCCTTGAGAAAGTGCACGCAGTCCAGGAAAGCGATGGAGACCTGGAACTGCACCTGTTTTCTCTGTGGACATCATCAGTTAAAGATACAGAAATCTTCAACAGAGGGATAAGAAATGTAATAAATAAATGAAACAATTAAATACAGCTGTCTGCATTTGAGCCAATTTCTTTCCTGACTTAGGATAAATACTCCTTAGAGCCCTTTGTCTTGCAAACTCTGAGACCGTGGAAGGAAGGGATGAGAGAAAACAAGAGTAAGCACAAACACACTTGTTAAGTAGGATTTTATAAAATATTGCAGCTCACAGCCTCAAAATGTTTAAATGAAAACCTGTTGGAAGAACATAAAAAAAGTAAAGCTGATAATGTGCTCCCCTAGGAAGAAGGAGCACATGCTGATCCCTGGTACCCAGAAGCCATTATTTCCACTGAGAATAAAAACAACTTACACAGTAAGATGCATCTCCTGCTTCCAGAGTTGATTTAGAGTTATCAGGAAACGTTCAAAACCAGGCATGGCTTACTGTGTAATTAGTGCATGGGAAATGCCTCTACTGAACGTTCCTGTTTCATCATTTACCTCCTCACCCAGGAGCACTCATATCTGATCCCCCGCCCTGCAGTGCCCCACTCAAGTCTCATTATTATCAAAGCACAGCAATCAATCATGTCTCACTACAGGTGACCATCAATAAGCATTGGAGAACAAGTCATTGTTAGTTACATGGAAATAAGTATGTATTACAGTGAACTTTTTACCTTGGACACAATCATCTAAAAACCTCAAAAAAAAAAGTGTTAAGAAGACAGCATGAGACTGACCTCTTAACTTAATATCCTTCCTAAAACTTGAAATGGATTTACAGGTATCATAAGCAAACTTTAGGTTCAGCATGATATCCTAATTAATTGGCTAATAATTATTTAGTTAACATTATGCCTCATTTTATTTCTTCCATACTATATTAAATAATCAGCTGCACTAAAATCAGCAGTCTCACTTTGAAGGAGGAAAAGAAGTCTAGATTCAGAGCCTAGCCTTTCTGGGAATGGGGAAGTTACGCCAAATCACGACCCCACATGGAGCTGCAACCCCGACCTGATCAGAAAGGAAAAATTATTAGACACAAACAGCAATCTGAAAAATTCCAAGTGTCCATCTGTCTTTCTTCTCACTTGCACTTCAAGTGTCAGAGGTTTTCCTCACAAGAAGGCTAGGAGCTGCTGGGGAGAAAGAGTACTGTTCCCACTTTACTACCTTCCCAGTAGGTTCTTCTCAGCATTCAAGGATGATGAGAAGGAGAGCTTTGCTGTGCTAACAGGTAATATTCTTATTTCCAAAAAGAAGATAGAAATATAGTCATGCAAGTATGCCAATAAAGTAACCAGGAATCCTTTCCAAGATTTTTTTAAGCAGAAAAATTAAAAGTTACAAACATGCACACCATATCGTGATTACGCTTCAGTACAAGACAGTATTACTAGCACAGCATATTTTTTGTGGTTTATGAGAATTCTCTATAATCTGAAGTTCTTTAAAGTTAAATTGCACTTCAAAGTTTCATTTACACACTGTAAAAATGATATAGTTAAGTTTTCAACAGGGAATGAATTATTCATTAAAGAAGATAATGGTGTTAAACTCATCCAAGGAGCTATAACATTAGCATAAAGAATGCCTTATGTCACATTAATTTTAAAACAGAAAACATACAACACAAAAGATATTGAACCATGGATTTGTTTTTGGTTACATTAAACAAAAAGCAATTATTCTTACAGCAACCTTTTCATAGCATTTTAATCATACTGGTAGGTATTTTACAAGCCATTTGATCTTAATTATTAATTGCATCAGGGTAGGTTGGGTAGAACATGCATCTATTCTAATTTTATCATCTCTGCTTTTGATGTTATCCAAAGATGCAAAACAGGGAAGTGCTTAAAAGGGAGAAAAAAAATCTATATATTTTTCCTTTACTTCTCAGTGAAGTGGAAAATACAGTTGTAAGAACAAACATATCTTCACTTTCATGGAGAGTTTAGAGTGAATGGGGATTCCAAGAGTTCCAGAGAGATAAAAGAAGTGAAAAGAAATATTTTTTCCAAAAATAGTTAGTTTTAATAAATAAACACAGTAGCCTTTACATCTATATATCTGTAAGGAGTCACTTTGAGGTATTAAATCGTTATTTGTAAAACAGTTCCTCCTGAACTCCATCTCCAGTTAGTTCTATTAACTGATAGAATACTTAATTTCTTAGTCCTCTTCCCTGACATAGCTTCTGTAAAGTGGGCTCATTTTCCAGTTATTTTTCAGTCTTTTTAAACTGGTGTTATAAATTATTTGGGTAAATAAATTTAAGAATCATAATGAGAGATCTCTGTTTTCTCCGAAACCATCCATTTTCTCAGCTTACTCATTCCTGCTGTCATACAAAATGGCTACATCATCAGTTTTTTAATAGAATTTAATGAAAAGCTTTTACACCTGTTTTGTAATTAAAGCTAGTTTTAGAGGTCTTTTACGTGTTTTGGATCAAACCAAGGTAGGCCAATGATCTTTTCAGTCAGGCAAACAAATTGCTGAACTAGAACGATCATGGCAACAGCTGTAGCAGTCAGAGGGGCTTTACTTACATTAATTATTTTATTTACATTTATGTATTACTTGCATTTGCTTTGCTTTATCCATTCTACAGTTATATAAGTCTCTGCAGTTTTAGGGGGAAAAAAAGGAGATGATTCTGATTCTGGAAAGTTGGTGGGACAAAATTCAAGATAACCACGTAAAATACTGGCATCACTATAAGAATGAGGTGTTTGGATGGCATCTTCATGGACAGCAGGTTATTGCTATTGCAGTGCATGATTCAGTCTTGCAGTTCATCTCACATTCAGAAATGAATATTTCATCCCAAAACCTTTGTAGAGATGGTCTGTTAGTACTTGCTCTTGCTGGAGTGTGAAGTAAATGGGCAAGCTGAACTCCTTTCCAGCCTAAGCTCCTAAGGTTTGCCTCACCCTTTAAGTCCTTCACAGAAGGTTGTCCTTTCATTCCCAGCCTCCAGTTGTAGTGTTTACAATAGCTGTTCTTTTGAAATTCACAGGGACAATAAAACCCAGTATCCTCTCAGCCATGAGGAAAAATCGGTGCCATGGAACAATGTCTTCTGTACTCACTGCAGCATAAGCCCATGGCCTACGGGAATGACACTGAGAAAGAAACTGGGAGTGACCACAAAGTAGTGCTTCATTCTGTTCATCTGGAACTTGCAGGCAAAATCCATTTCTTAACACAAAACCATTCTACAAAACTGCTTATTTATTTTAGACAAATTCCAGATCCTGAATCTGTAAGAGAAACCTCAAAAACATGTATTACATGTAATCTCATTCTGCTTTCCCCCCCACATCCTGCAAACTACTCGAAATGATAGCCCTGGGAAGCAGAAAATAGTCCATTTGTCTCAAATGTTTGTCAGTTATTTTAAGGAAACATTTGGCCTGCATGGCCCTCCTACGAGTCCACGATAATGTCACTCCTCCTCCCAGATACCAGCCTGCCCCCCTTCACTAATCTCTCTCCTTCTCAACAGTTTTTGAGACATAATAATTAATTGCTAATGCTTGAGACATGCTGGCACCAAAAATGGGGAAGGATAAAACCAATTCTATTTAGCAGCTTACAGAACAGCACAGCAGCCACTGTGCCAACTGCAGTATACTTTTCCTCATTTAATTAAGAACTTCATCTATTTACAGAAATCTGCTATACAATTTCAAAGGCAGGATCAAACAATGAAATCTAAGGCTGCTTATCTCTTGGGGAGTACAGACTTTCCCCACAGTAAATAACGAATGCTCCAGTACCTCCAGAAGAACCCCAGGTGTTTCTGCCCAGCCTTCAGTTACTGCTATTCCTCCCCAGTAATTACTACTCAGAGACATCTTCAATCTGATATTTTAGCACTATTACGGGTGTTATGTGAATCCTAATTCCACAGACATTAGATCAGGTGCTAAACATACAGATTTGGGACTGTGTGAGGACACAAAAATAACCAAATCTGTTTCATGTTTGATGGAGGGTAAGACACAAATAACGTATGATGGGAGAATTTAATATTTCTTCTCCTAGAAGCTCAATACTTTCTCTCAAAGTAATAATAAAAGTGCGTGATATCAGAGTCAGGCATATAGCAATCTGAGTAATACAGATGGCTAGTTGAAATTATGAAGAGATAGCAATAATGGATAGAAATACTGTCAGTAGATAATATTTCTGTGTTTCTAGATACATAGCAATGACAGTTGGCTTTCAGAGTCAGAGACTCTAATAATTCCCTTTTTTATTGACTTGAATTCTATTATATAAAATTATGGCTGTTTAGATACAATCCTTGTATCTGATGGATAGCAATGCCATGGAACAAGAGTCACTTGCTCCTTTGCTTTGAATGACTATAGATTCCTGACTTGAAATTTATCTCATTTTAAACAACTGTCACACATGTGGGGATGCAGAATCATAAACAAAGTACTTTAGAGTCATTCTCAGGTTTTGGGGCCTAAATTTCTTACACCACTATAAACTTGGGCTTATATGGTGGGGGGTACAATTTGTTACACTTAGATCAATCTTGCACATTCAAAAAATTATGACCCTTAGGATAGTGACTCCCAAAGACAAAAAGAGAACATATTCTGTGTAGAAGCTCATAATACAGAGCTTAGATAGCAATAGGTAACAGAGAGATGTATAGGCTAAGGAAAGATAAACATCTTTTAAATACTTTTAGAGTAGATTTATATTGTTTCCCAAACCTCTGTGAGCTGAAAATCTGGTTGACCATAGCAGAACCCAGAATATCAGGAGAATAACCTTATTGTGCTGTATAACAACAACGGAAAAATTCATGAAACTATACAGAATATGAAGATGGCTTTTATATCACTTCAATATGCATGAGCACATGGTTTCTTCTTCTATCATTCCCAACATTTGCTAGTTTCCAATTTCATTTTCAACTCCCTGCAGACAATTATCAGTGTAACAGGTAGAAGAGGAGAGAACAGAGGTAGGCCAGTTTAATTAACACACAGGTAGCAGAGGTTTATTTCAGTACTCCAGCCTCTCCTGAAGAGAGGATGTTCCTGCTATCAGGCCCTATTAAAAATGCATTTATTTCATATTCTCTCATAAATCTCATTGTAAGAAAAGGAATGAATCATGATGCATATTTTGTGAATGATCTATAAAGCAGCACTACAGATGTATGCTCTGAATCACAGGCTCTTGTGGAACTGCAGCACTACTCCTATTAAATGGACCTTAAAGTGGTTAATTTTTTTCTTCCTCATATTATTTGACACGGAGGGAGTGCCCTTTTATCTTTCTCAGGTACCTCCAGACCTCAGCATTATGAGCACAAGCAATATCTGATCCTCTGTAATAGGTGAGAAGGAGGGAGACTTGCTTGATGCACTACTCTGTCTGGGGAAATCAAAAGCAACATAGAATAGTTGGTGCAAGTTTGCATTTGAAAGAGTCCCAAAAGCTGCATCCTAAATACAAGCTTCCCAGGATGCACATGCTACTTTCAGTCATCACATTTCCTTGCTGGCTATGGATTTACTACAAAAATAATATACTTCTTTTATTCTTCTTCTTCTTTACTGCTAAAATAATATACTTCCTTTCTGGTGTTTGCTCATTACATCAAAGGGACAAAGAGTGCTACCATACAACTCTTTCTGGAGAAAGGTAGCAAGGATCAATTACACGCAGTACAAATAACAAAGCATGATTACTTTCAAAATTGAAAGCAAAGAGTATGTAATCTGTCAGTATCTACAAGAACTTGGTTCAGTGAGACACCCATGACTTGGCCAAGTGGATTTCACCTAAGTTTCAGAAATATGGGGCTTTTTGTCACAAGATACAAAATCACAGAGTACAAGCACACCTCTCACAGCTTACAGTTTGATAATAGCTCTGTAAGCCCCATCACTTTGGGCCTTGTGATTTCATAGGAGGTGGCCTTTCCTTATGAGTCCAGGGAGCTGCATAAAGCTCAGCCCTTAAGGGCTACTGAAAATTAGCAGGTGTGAAGGGGAACAGTCTGCAAGCCTCCTTCCCTCCTTTATTAAGGGTAAGGAAGCTCCCAGGAAAAAAATCTTTGTTAAGTGAGAAGTACGTATCAGAGAGAGAACAATCACAGAATGTTTTATTGCTACTGGGAATTACTGAGTTGATTGAATTCAGTCTTCCCTACTTTCTACTTCTTATATAAAAATTTTCATTTTTGAAGGCAAGAGAGGGTAGAGAGAAATAGGTGTTGACAAAAAAAAAAATGAACAGAGATTGAACAGAGCAAGGCCTATGGCTCAGCCACTGTGCTAGAAAAGTAATCAAAACCAATACAGACAATACACCCCCCCCATCTGCTACCAATCAGCAGTGAGAGATCACCTTATGTCTGACAGAAAGAAAAACTTTCATTTAGTCTTAACTTCTTAAAATCTGGCCATAGTCTACCACATTTATCTTTCTGCTGTATTTGCTCTTCATCTGAAATTGATACTCCCATACAATTGCCCACCGTAAAGACTTTTTTCAAAAACTTATAGAAAATTGAACTCCTTTGTGCATAATTTCCTTCGCTATTTTCACTTCTATTCCTAGTGTTCCAGCCTGTCTACAAATCTGTCCATTCAGTGTGCACCACCAGGGTAAGAATCTGTATCCTCTTGGATTCCTGCAAGAATTGGGTAGCACTACGCAGGAAGTTCAGCCTCACTCAGGATCACGGCAGCTGACCATGAATTTCCTGGATGATAGCCTGTTCCTGAAATGCTCTCTTCACATGAAGCACATTATAATGAGAATACGACATTTTTTTTTTTATTTTAAAAAAGTACTCCTTCCTTTAAATGGCATATTACTTTTTCTTATACTAAAATACAGGAGTAAACAAGGAGAGAGGGATGCACAGTGACCTCAGGAATGCAAAGAAAAAAAGCCATTATCAACATCTGTAAAGTTACATTGCGACTCCAGGTTGGATGGGGACCTGGGCAGCCTGAACTAGTGCTGATTTAGTGGCTGGCAACCCTGCCTGCAGCAGGAGGGCTGGAATTAGATGATCTTTGAGTTCTCTTCCAACCTAAGCCATTCGATGATTCTACAATATGACAGTACTGTTCAGGAATGATCATTGAGCTGAACTCCTGATCCCATTAAAATCAGCTTTGCCACTGACTTAAGTGATACCACTTAATACTGTTCATCTACAGTGTTTTCCTTACTCCTTCATGACCCTTAACCAAAAGGAATGCAGTACAGCTGGCCTCCACGCTGCTGATTGCATCCCCCTCTCCATGCTGTTTATTTACCCTGGATACACTAGAAATGTACAATGCCTTTTCATAGGAGTTACATGAAAACTGCAGGCCTACTGCCTTCCCACTGGAGCATCGTGGCAGAACCTGATGAATTAGAACACAGAAACTGCTGCACAGCACTGCACGCTTTGAGTAAGTGACTGATTCGCTACTGAAATATGACTTTATCTTTTTCAAAGAGTATGATGTCTGCCCTGGAATGAAGAATTAAACAGAGAAATTCACTAGATGAACAGAGTGATTTTTGGTGTCTGCTGTCATTTCTGTTAGCTTGGTTACTGTACTGTAATTTTTGCAGTCTCTCTCCTCCTCCTCCCACCCCAATCAACTGGGGTATAACTTGGCTCACCTCTCAGCTACACAGAAGCAACTGCAAAATCAATAAGATGACCTCAAAACAGAGGAGAAGAAATTACATCTATTTGCTTTGGCCTCCCATCTGCTAAGAACAAACACACATTTCCAATATCATCAGCAAATCCTGATGTTTCATAAACACATTCTCCAAATCCATTTCTTTTCTGACAGTCGTGAAAAGGTTAAGAATGAAATCATGTCAGCTTAACAGACTGTTCAAGGTTTTGTCAATTTGGATCACAACCTTAACATTATTATTTAAATGTGGCTTTTGTATTTCATTGCATACAAAGCAATATTATGGCGCATCATATTTGCATTTATAATGTCCCATAAT
Source organism: Numida meleagris (assembly GCF_002078875.1). Taxonomy (NCBI): domain Eukaryota; kingdom Metazoa; phylum Chordata; class Aves; order Galliformes; family Numididae; genus Numida; species Numida meleagris. The sequence goes on along the minus strand of NC_034417.1, from coordinate 9,125,504 downwards.
TGTAAGAGTATGCCATTGTTCTAATGATAATGTTCATTGATCATTCATAATGCAGGTGGCTTGTGCCATGAATCATGACTCTCTTATCACCTTTCTCATTTTACTTGCTATTAGATGGCTTTATTTGCAGATTTATGCTTTAAACTCACATTTTAAATTTCTAGATTGTATAAAATGCCTCTTATCTCTAAATGTACATCACTACATACTTACCTAAAAGTGAGCTATTATTAAAGTTCTCATTTAGTTCTCATAACAATAATAAGCCCCATTTTTTTTTTTATGTATATATTTTAGTTATGGAAACTAACATCAAAGGCAGCCAGATATCTTACACAACTATGTATTTCAGACATGTCTACAGAAACGTAGAATTTTATGAAACCAAGAATTTCTGCATTATGGTATATTTTAACATGCTGGTACTGTTTTTCTCTCAATTGAGTAAAATGCTCAAATATGTTTTTCCTGGAGTAGAAGGTTCCTGGGAACAAATAAACAAAGCAGTACCAAAATGCTGATTGAACATTTGTGGATTGGAACTGAATGGTGGTCCTTTCAAATTAGACAACAGTTCAATTGCATTTTTTAGTGTCTTGCAGTAATGACCAGGGTTCAGAGAATCCTTAGCTCCATACTGCCTAAATGCCAGAGTCAGCTCTCTCAGATAGCTTTTTCTTTTCTTTCAGTTTATTTCTTCCATGCTTGGATTCTGTGCCAGTGTGCTCAGAATTATTTGTTATGTGAATCCTCAGAATGGTCAGCCTCAACCTAGTGCTCGGTAGCATGCTAACAGGGCTGCATACACATGCTGCATAGTCAACCATACGTACCAAGAGTTAGCTGAAGAGCAGACTTTGGTAGGTGATCAAGGAGGTGAACTGACAAGCAACACAAGTGTTCCAGAACAAGTTACCCAAACCACAGCTACTGCTAGGCGTCACATCCATGTGAACTGCAGTGTTAAAATGACCTAAAATATTAATGCCTCCCCTTCCCACTAAAAAAAATAAAGAAAAATGAAATAGTTTGCAGCAAGTCTTTTTTATCCCCAAATAATTTTTGTCAGCTCTCCATACAATGTTTAACTATGTTATGTATTACAAACATTGATAGGTGTAAGCCTTCCATTAATCTTGAGCTTCAAATGCTCGTGGAAACCTTGCCGAAGAGAAAATTGCCATAATTATTTTCCAGAAGAAAAAAAGCAGACTAGCCTTGATGAAACAAAGGACTAAATTCCACCAACAAGAAGGGAACAACTTATAATAGCTATTCCATAAAGGTAAATTTATTGATGAAATTATCAATTCTCTATAATGATCAATGATCAAGTCTCTACAAGAGAGTTTTCAACTATTTTGGCTTTTACTGATTCAAATATTCTCACAGACTTGGATGAGAATCTGTAGATTTAAATTTGAAGTAAGTTGTGTTTTCCTGGGCATGCTGTCTGCTAGTAAGATGTCAGATGTTAATAGGACCAAGTAAAACTAAGCAGACACTTCCCTCTAGTTTTGGTTGCATTTCTGAAAAATCAGTCTGGATGCACTCCAGCAATTACATGATTTCCTCATACTATTCAATTTACTTGCAAGATTGGCTTTTAAAGAGTCCCTGTTATAAGGCTTTTGAAACATTCAGAAGTGTAGTGTTTGGGCTTTTGCCTTTAAATGACTAGTTGACACGGGCTCCACTTATCCTGCACTGGCTGCGAGAAAGAAGGGAGATGGAGAAGAAATTAAATTCTGAAACTATTCACATAACTTATTTACACAGCAATGTTTTGGTTATTGTCTATAAAGCTGGAAATTCTCTTTCTGAGGAGCTTCTACTTGTTTGCATATGAGGACAGTGGAGGAGAAAAGATGGCAAGACAGCACCTCACAAAGGGAAGGTTTTACCTTCCAAAGACTGAGAATAGCAGTTTAGACATGCTGTAAGAATAATATGCAATCCCAGGAGCACTCACTTTTAGAACAGAGTACTCTGAGTTGAAAGGGACCCACAAGGATCATCCACCTCCTGTCTCCACACAGAAACACACACACACACACACACACAAAAATAATGAAGCCATATGTCTAGAATTAAAAATGTTTCCGGGAAGAGCCATAGATTTGAGCCAATATTTTGGGGTCTGTGTGGTACCAAAGCTAATAGATGAATCTGGAAGGTATCCTTGTTGTAGGAAAAGGATGACACTACACAGTGCTATGGACATCTGGGTAGATGGTCAGTGTTAATAAGATTTCTCTCTGTTTACACTGACTTCTGAAGAAAGTAGCAAGACAAGCACCTACAAGAATTTATGAAAGTTCATGCTGATGTTCTGATAGAGAAGTCAAGAAACAGCAAGGTGAAGAGGTAGAAACTCTTTAAAAATTGGCTTGTAGAGTAACTAAGTATATATATAACTTGTTTTCTGCAGTAAGTTTTGGAGTCTGGATGGGCATTCATGCTATTGGGTTATTTGCCCAATACCATCCCATTTATCTTTATTTTGTGTCTTGAGCTTTATAAACAACCAGAAAATGACAAGAGCACCAGTACCTTATTTACATTACACAGCTTCCCAGAGGCTTTAGCCCAAGTCCAAACTGTGGGTATCTGAGTATCATGTCAAGAGACAGAGGTAACTTCCTAAGAGAAAAGAAGATATGGGAAAAAAAAATAAATAAGAAATGATGCAGTTCTCATCCTGGGTTCATGGCATGCCTCACATGCACTGGTTTCTGTTGTAGCACTACAGCCACTAGATCCTACTGTCTCTCCAGCTGTGCATATGAACAATGCTAAGGCAGATCTCTTGTTCAGCTTTGTTCCCTCTGAACTGGTCAGTTCTGCAATGGATGAATGTCTTCAAGAACAAGCCAATCTTTTTGCCCTGTAATATATGTGCTCATCACCCTTCCCAGCCAAAACTGATTCTGCCATTTGAATACTCAGTTCCAGAAAGATATAAATAAACAAGAAGCCTAAAGTAATATTAATGCAATCTCATTGAAACAAATATATTTCATAAGATTTGTGTTTTTTTTTCCAGGGTTAGCTGGGTGCAGAGTAAGTATCCCACTTAGAGTTAAGCCTAAGGAGGAAGAAAATTATTTACTCCGGAGAAATTCAGTGGCACCAGGACCTGCTGCTCAGTAGAAAGTACTCTATCTATTTGCATTTATTTTTCAAATAATAATAGTAGGAAGAACATTGTAGCTGAGAAATTATGTTTGCATTACAGCTTCTTTTCTCCAACCGTAAGACTCACTGAATTGTACCATGGAGGCTTAATTTTTCACTCTGATTTTCTTTTTCATGGTTTGCAAATAGTCTGTTTATAATTACTTTCAATTAACTCAGCCTTAGCCGATCAACAGACCATAAACTGAACTTAAACTGTTATGAGCTGTGCTTTGTGATGAGAATTTATCCTTACATTAAGTGTTAGTTCATTAGAAAATCTGAGCCCAGGGAATTACGGGAGCTAAATACAAGTTTTAAATTCATGGCAACATAGATCTATCTAAAATGTTCAAATTTCATTGCAGTTATCAGTTAAAATGCAAGTCCATGGATGATAGCCGTTCTGCATAGGTCCTATTAGGTTTCCGTGTATATTTTTCATTAAAAAAAGAGATCACAACGTGCTGAAAATTGAGACAGCACAGGCATTATGAATGCAGAGTTGACCATAACACAGACATGTGGCTTAGTGCTAGCTGTGTTCTTTAGTAGGTTGAGCCAAGCCAATGACCAAAATTGTAAGAGAAAGTCACCATTTTAAAACACTTATAGAAAACACAGAAGATAAAGGAATCACCTTACAAATGTGATTACTGGGATACAAAAGGAATACAGGGAACCAGTAATGAGGAAACTGCTGAAAAATAAAACAACATTGGAAGGAGCAGCACTTCTCATGCTGGATCAATAGCATTTACTGAGGGAAATTTAGAAGATATTTATAAATAACTAATAGCTTAGTTTGCTGGAGCTGTGGGAACAGAGGAACATTTATTCACATCAGATAGAACTGTCTGGAACTTAAGGACAACCAGTGCAATATAATTGACTAGAACTGGCCTCTTGTTGAAGAGGGTTACCCAAGTCACCTTTGTATCCCTTTAGGATTTCACTGCAAGTGCCATGACCTTTGGTGAACCCAGATCATTAACATCACATTTACTAGTAGTGATATCATTGTCCTTTGCTCAGAAATCCATGTAGAATGTACTCTTCTCTTGGTACCACAGAGCTACATATATAGTGATAGTGAAAAATTAACATGCTCAATAAGAAGTACTCCAGCACACAAGAAAACCTAACAAATTAAAAATAAGTCCCTTTTTAATCAATAATATGTGTTCTATCTGCTCTAAAGCTTGAAGAGCAGACCTCTTTCTATTGACAGCGCTGACACACTGGGAAATAGTAACTCAGTTTTTTTTTCTTTTATGTCTTATTTCAGCAGAGATCAGTCATAATTATCTATTTCCTTCTCCTGGATGTCTATCCCCTTTCTCTTCTCATCTTGCCTTCACTGTGGAATGTTTGGAAGTGACTTTCTTCATTGGCAGCTGTAAGTGGTGAATCTAGGCGTATTTGCCCCCTCTCAGTTTTGCTCTTACCTACAGGCTTTTCTCCAAACAGTTACTCCTTAAAATGTTGTATTTCAGTAAAGCTAGTCAAGCAATTGAGAATAGAAACTTTAATACCAAAACCTGGATAATAATTTGATTATTGATAGCTATCATGAGCTAAACCTGAATCAAAGTTCACTAAATATTGCTGCAAAAGCTATTCTGTAGACTCTGCCCTCTTTAAAATGCATGCTGTATATTTGATAGAATGATCAAACACTGTATCTAGAAGAGTCACATAAGTACATTCTTGTTTATGCTATCCATTGTTAAATATATTTGCAGAAGCAATTTGTCCCTCAAATGATCTATGGTTGGCAAAAATGTAATATGAATATCACAAACTGTGGATAAAACTGTCATTTACTAGTTTCAATAGTGAATCAAATTATGACCCATTTGAAGGCCATAACAATAATTTTAGTTCTTATTACCTGATGTGAGGATAATACAGAACAAAAGAGACAAAAGAATGAGACTACACTGCAATTTCTGAAGAGTAGGATAAAGCTCTACAAAGTTAATATCTGTATTTTTTTTCCCCAGTGTTGATATTAATGTAATGCTATCACAAAATGAATGTTTCCATTTTTACTTAGAGATATCAGTGACAACAATGAACCAAATGGCAAGGTATTATACATGAATGCAAAGTAATAGCATAAGCAAGTTTTGCAGTGACTGAATTATGCCAGCAAAAGGGTTAAATTATTTGTAGGAACATTTCAAGTAGCCAACACACTTCAAAATGTACATTTGCCTTAACAATTTTCATATTTTGCTGCAACTGCAGATAGACTATCTAATCTTCCTTTCATATTTTATAGTTTAGCTTTTACAAATGAAAACAAAGAGACACAAAGCGAGACTGAAATCCCGTTAAAATAATGCTAGAACTTCTGTAACTTTACTGGGCTGTGAGCCTCCAATTTCTAGGCAATCAGAAGTTATCGAAACTCAGCAGTGATTACCACAATATGTAGTTAGAAAAGAAAGATTTATAAAGCAAGCGCAAGGCTGGCAGCAAAAGTAGCAGCAGATCCTAAAACAATAACAGCTTTAGCAGGGCAAGACACAGCACATAGGCTGAAGCTCCATTAACACCATGCCCTTTAGAAATAGTAGTATATATTGCCTAAATACCTGAATTACATCACTTTGTTTGATCAAACAAATCTTTAGCAACGTCAGATCTTCAGGTAACAGTGCTGAAGAACATACGAACACGCAGCTAATTGTGTAGGGCTTAGCCATGTGGTTACCTCTGAATGTAGTGGAAACATGCTGGCAAAGACCTTGTGTAACAGGATTTGAGAATGTAAATTCCAGAGAAGGCTTTTAAAGTTCAGAAAATTCTAATAAATTATGGACTAAACATCAATAAAGTCATTCAGACCCTCAACAAACTCCTACTTGAAATCAGGGAGGATTTGGACCTGAAAGACCTTTGCTGATCAGGTTGATCGCTCAGAGGTTTGGAACTAACATGGTCTGCAAGCTAACCAATCAAAAAACCAACCCAAAAAAACCAACCCAAATAACCACTATGCCATATGGACAGATGCGCACAACCCAGACAAACAACAAATAACACAACCAACCCCCTTCGCGCTACCTGCTCACTATTCCCCCCACCCCATGTTTTCTTAAGACCAGCAAAGAGGCGTAGACATAGGGTCACTTCAAAATGGGTTTCATTTATGAGAATGGCTCAGAATGTAATGCCTCCTATTTTATCGTGTTGGCCTACAGCATCAGAGGCAGATGTTGGCAGTATGGCATTAGAGATTGAGCCTTCCCACCAATATTTCATTATTTTTTGTTTCTGTGCGACAGATGGCAGCAGAGGAGCAGTCTGACAGAATGGCATCTGACATGGATGTGCGGATGAAGCAAAGGGGTGGAACTGAATTTCTCCAAGTGGAAAAAAGTGAATCGTTCCCTACTTCTAAAACGTCTGCAACTTCAACCCAGTGCCAAAACTTTAGACATTAGATTTTGAAAGCCTGCAATTACAGAGATATCTTCATGTTAGATCGCTCCTTAAGCAGCTAACAATATAAAAATTACCTCTAATTACTTTACAGAAAATGAACATTTTTACTTTTGATCACAATGTTTAAATGCTCTGATTGGGATACAGCTGCAAAAACAAAAGTACTACCAAAAATGAGTTACCAGATGTCTTACACATTCATGACAATGCTTTGTACTAAAAACAATAACTGTTGAAAGCATTGTGACAAGATACTGTATATATTAAAAAAAAAAAGGGGGAAGTGCTTGGTCTGTAGCACATTCCTCCTTTTTAACACCCGCCCTTTTCCTTTGTTGTTTTTTTTTTTTTTTTTTTTAGCCATGTGTAAAGAATGCTCCCGGGTGGGCACAGATCTCTGTGATGTACTCGTAGTTTTTTTTACCTAAAGTAATTGGAAAAAGGATAGGAATTCTGTATTTTCACAGGAAGACATCAAGGTTTCAACTGAGTTTTAGGTAATGACACACTGTAAATAAAGTGATATAACTGACTGTACCAGTGTATAAACCCACATATACATACATCTGTATGTAAACATATATGCATTCATATTTAAGTATACCTTCTCCTCACAGAGAAGGCTTTGGAAGATGCTCTTAGAAGGGTCAATCCACTTGTTTGGCTGAAAATATGCTGCCCTCTGGATTTAGGAGATTAGTCTCCTAATGCTTAGTCCACGTGTTTTTAGGGAGCATTTGCATCAGTAATTTTCATATGGTGTTCCTGAGTGCAACAATGTGATCTTGTATTAAAAAGAGGTCTTAAAGTTACTGAAATATATCAGAGAACATCAGAGAACTATCAGCTCAGACTTTTGATCAACTCAAGCTTTGACACTTGGTTTGATCCTAATTTCATGTCCTCTGTTTACATAAAATTGAGTTAATCCATAAAGATAACAAAAATTGGTTTTCTAATAGAGGGAATATGTCACTATAGGGAACCTGTGGGAAATTTCAGAAGATGAGCCTGCTTTCATTTCCAGGTACTCATCTGCTCTAAATGTGAGGATAGAAGATACACCCCTACAAGTTGATGAACAAACAGTTTTTGGAAAGACACCACAGTATTTTTGGTGTCAGCTGGAGGCACAGAACACCAGGTGAATCCTGCCTTTGAGTCCAACTTAGATAGGGAGCTATAGGTAACACGGCAAATGCAAGACCTGACCTTCCTAAGGAAGCAAATATTCCTTTGTCTATACAAAAAAATCTAAGAAAAATATTAGGCAGAAGAGTTGATTCTTTCTTGCTCCTCAGATTTTTCCAGAAATAACTTCCAGAAAATCAAAAGGATTTTATACTAACTGCTTAGTGAATGTAACTTTTGGCAGAGTCCTTTCTGTACACTCAGCTATTCTACCATCATTAAGCAAGTTGAGGAACTCTGTGCTGTACTTACTGTAGTGGTCAGGAAGACCTGAAGTTTTGTATGGCTTCCTCTGCACTGTGTTACAGAGAAAACGACAGACTTCTCCCCTTCTGCAGGGTATGAGATGTTTGTTGGATACAGCACCAATAAATCTTTATCATGGTAAATCACATAATCATACACAGGTCTATGTCAAGTCCTTAGTGTGAGAGCACTGTTTCTAGGAGGCTTCTGTTCGCATACAGAAGGCACCTGGCCATATCATAATGCATGCAACACACAGTAATTTCTGAAAGTTTCCCTTCTGTATTTTCTTATATTGGCCCTTTTTGAAAGGGCAAAATTCTTCCTATTTTCTTGATAAAACGATTCACTTCATTTTTAACAACCTGCGCTGCATCTTCCTGCAGGACATAAATTATTAGGAAAACCACTTTTCCCTGTCTTTCAGTTTATATTATGCACTCATGAAGACTTGCATTTTCATTTTTGCTTTTCCCTTTCCAATTTATTCAGGTGGATTCTCTTTATTTAAATAAAATAGAGATCTTTCCTGTAATAACAGAAGTCATAATATGTAGAGTTTCTCTTTGTTTATGAAAATATGAACAGACATTTCCTAGGTGGGCTGAAAGCCTGTTGCAAGTTTACCCATGTAACTCCCCACTTTCACACAGCATTTTTCTGTGGCTGTTATCCCTGATTAATATTGGCCAGACACCTGCAAGGAACACTACCAATGGTCGCTGTCCCGATCCACTTTTAGCAATTTATGAAAAATAACAAACAAGACAGTTTATCCTGAGATTTGGCTTTTAAAAGTGGTAAAAGAACTACATTCCTTTTTCATTGGGAGCTTGTGAATGTTGAAGTATAGCAAATTAAGAGCAGACAGACAAGAGTGCCAGAAGCCTTCCCAACCTAAAGCAGCTTTCAGCTGCTGTCATCTGCCATTGTTCGATAAGGCAGAAGTCCGCTGAAAAAGTAATTATCTGTGTCAACAGCTATGCTTGGTTCAATGGGAAAAGAAAGTCCATGACAGACAAGGATTTTAAATAACCTACTAATATTATAGTATTTCATCATAATAATCATTATAAAGTGATTATATACAGATATGAACACATGTTTTAAGTGATGTGGGGAAAAGTCCGCAAATCACAACCACAGCATAAATAGTTTGCTGTAGCAATCTATGCATCATATAAAGAAGCACGATCAGCTTAGACTGTAATGGAAGTAACTTAAATAGCCTCCCTAATGCATAGCTGTCTCTGACTATGAATTCAGAAGTACAATAGGTTCAAGGGTTTGACTGCATGTTTTAAGAAAGCCTTGTTATGGATCTTGATACATTGCTACACTTCAGGTGACCGAATCCGAAGTTCAGTACTGGGAACAATCAATTATATTATTGAATTGAACCAACTTTTATTTTTAAATTAATGGGATACTGTGCATGTGCTTTTTATGATGGCATTAATAAAGCCAGCTTGAGCTCAGTAGGCAAGCTGGTAGTTTATCATGCATCTGAAGCTATCCTATACACATATTAACAAGCAAGCCCCAAGATCAGGACCATAAGGACAATGCAGTACATCATAATGAGGGGTTTTTGTTCATTTGTTTTGTTTTCATTTAGTCATTGACAGGAGCACAGCTTCTTAATATTTGTCTTCTGTTTTGAAGAGCAATATGCTATCTAAACATACATCAAACCCAACTTATCTCTCACACTGAAGTCAAATATGCAACAACATTAAAGCATGTTTCTTCCCCCCTCTACTCCTGCCATTTCTTCAGTCTGTGGATTTATTTTCTTCAGATTTTTCTCTGGCTAAATGTATTACTGATGCAAATGTGCCCTTCCTCATCTTGGGAATTCCTGATAAACGTCCCACTTCAGTCCAAAATCTTGTAATCTTTGAAGGCAGAACTACTAAGTGCTCTAAGTGGCCTCAGATTGTCATAGTACCTTCCGGTATTTTCATATATGTCTTTCCATTTCCAGCCAGTATTCCCCCCCATGGTATTTACAAGAAACCTATCTATTGGCCCAATCTGACTTCTGCCATAGGAGAAGCCTTATCCAGCCTGACATTTCTTGCATACACCACTGTAAAGATACCAAAGTGAGGATATAAGGCAGATCTACAGAACTGCAAGTTAAAGCTTATATAAGCATGAGCTAACACAAACTCCAGAAGTTATGCTGTTAGTTTTAGATCAAATCTGTACTTAGTCCTGCTCTCTGAACAAGAGAGCGTTATTTCAAGGAGAGCTCTATGCAGAATTCAGACTGACCTTGGCATATCCATTTTGGCTGTAGCATGTCTCGAGCTGAAACATGAGCTTAGATATAGCATTAACTAGAGAACAAATGATTTTCCCCCTCTCCCTTAATTATTTATAGACCACTGTCCCCTTCCCTTTTTAGTGTTAGTATCAATGTTGGAGTACTGCAGTCAATGTTACTAGAACTGTTATATTGCTTCACAATGAAGCAAGAACCTAGAGACAGCACGATTTGTATGCATGTTTGATCTCCACATACATACACCTTCTCCCCTATTTGCCAAGAAATATAACAAACAAATAAAAAGAGGGGAGGGAGGCAGAAAAGTTGCCTATAACAGGAAAAGAGAGCTCTTTCTGGGAAATAAAGAAAACAAACACAGGGTAATGACTCCAGACCAGGAGTGGAAGAAAGTGGTAAAAGCCTCTTGTATTGCTAAAACTTATGAGACATTAAGAAAGGAAAGTTCGAAGATTAGAAACCTAAATCACATAAGTGTGCTGTAACTGTACTATTCTCTACTTCCATTACAGTCATGGAGCTCCATAATAACTTCATGACCTGTATTTACAGAGACATAATGATTTAATCTGCAGGAAAGCCAAGAAATCATTACAAAGGGGCAAACATCAGAAATAAACGAAGATCATGTATAAACCTGGCAGACTAAATAGATGCTTAGCTATAATTTGCTGAGGGCTTGGGGACACATTAAGACAGACCTGGGGAGCAACTCATCAGCAAGCAAGTATTCAAGCATATGGTGACTTCGCACTGAAACAGGCACAAAAATGCCTAATGGTGTGTAAAGAGCAAGAGGAATATTTTGCCAGCTTAACTATCTCCTCAGGAAGGACTGGCAAAAGAAAAGTTTTAGGGACTCCACCTGAGATAGTTGTACAAGCACAAGGATGGAAAGCGGGATGTAGGAAAGTCTGAACAGTCAAGCTTGTGGCAATCATTTAGTGCTATTCAGCAGGTATGCTGACAGATAATACAAGAGGAAAATAGACGTGCTGATGGTGGTTGATGGGTCATGCATGCTATTCCATTTTTCCATTTCTTACCACAGTTTTCTTCCTCTCCTTTTCTCAATTCTTTACCATAAATAGGAATGGAACATGCAAAAGAAGGAAAGTCAGTTGGGTTGGGTACGCTTCTGACCCAAGTCATGCTTCTGTACAACTAACACGTACTGGTCAGCCTAACACCTTGTCTCCCACACAGCAAAAAAACACCCTTGCTCAGCCACATGAGAAAGCGTATTACTTCCCTGAAAAGGTCAGCTCAACTTCCATCATCATTGTCTAATCTTGTTTTCCCCTTCAATGCTCAGCTTGTCCCCAATACAGTCTGCCTTGTATGAAACAGTTAATTATCCCCAACAATACTTCACACCACTGTGTTGTGAAATATAGTGTGGAAGACTTGCTAATTAGAGAGTTTGTTCTCCTCTCACAATGTTCCCCTCCCCCAAGGCACGCACAATGCTAAAGGCTGCGTCTGCCAGCAAATGCTTCCCCAGTTCCTGTTGTGGCAGCCAGCTGAAAACAGCGGAGGGCTACAGCTGCCCCCAGCACTTCGGGTGCTCCCTGAGCAGAGCTCCTGTTGCTCAGGAGATACCAGGGGGCTGGCTTGCAGCTGAAACACGCTTAGAGAGGAGAGCACTTTTGGAAATATCATTGAGCATTCTGGGAAACAGTAAGAATGCTCAATGAAGATGACAGTGGATCCTCCTCCATTACACAACTGGAAAAAAGAATAACGTCAATTCAACCTTGCACAAATTTTTCTCCTTTTTATTTAATAAACCTCTCCACATGCATGTGAATATATTTTTTTAAGTGTCATATCTGACCATGTAAAGAGTGAAAGTGCAAAAAGCATGGCACCTTTTAGAAGAGTCTGTCTTCTGAAATCTTATTGCACCCTCAAAGAAAAAGATAAAGAAGAACCTAAGTAACAAGAGTTAACGAGCAGTTTTATTTTCTTTCAGCAAAGGTCATCAATCCCACAGCAGCAAATTAATCCCAATTAGTAATGATATTTTGTCTTGATATATCATGACACTTTTGATTTACTGTGTTTCTAGGATGCAGGCAGCAAATGTTAATGATTCGGTTTGCTGGGAATTTATACTCCTGCTCATTTCCCATTTGCTGATCAGTTGCAGCTCGTCAAGACTTGGCTGCTTCAACTAATGAACTGACGGCCTCGCAGGAATAATGGTGTGTTCTGCAAGCCTCATTTTTTTTCATGCCATCTGCAAAAATGCAGGTTCTTCTCTGAAAAAAAATCCATCCTGGCAGCCAGGAAGGAGTGATTATGATCATATAAATGTCACTTGTAATTTGTATTTCACTTGTTTAATAGTATTACCATTAAATGAAGATTTCTGTAGAGAACAAAACTAATTATAGTAAATTCAGCATTTTTTAGGAGAAACGGGAAGAGAAGCATACCCAGCTTTGTTCATTTCTCAAGAAAATTCTAATAGCAATGACGTATTTTTACTTGATGATTTATCTGCCCAGCTGGTCTAGTTTGAATTAGAGCTACACAAAATGCTTCTCTGGAGGCTTGTGCAGGCAGTAAACATCACTTCTCTTACACACAGTAAATGCAAAACCCATTCAAAACCACCACAAATGTTGTACCAAAGGTGTGAGGAAATTATCAGTACTTACAGCAATAAGTTTTATGACCGATTATTCTACAAAATGGCTTATCTAATTGATGGTTACTGAGAGAGTTTGATAAACACCTTGTGAAGCCTATTAAAAGAAAGGTCACTGATTTTCATGCAGACTTTATGGCATACTATGCTTGTATTTAAGCAATGCTTTAATCAGCAGTAACCATGAAACTTAGGCACCTACATCCTTGAATCCCCCTAGCTTCAGTGAAAAGAAAACCTCTAAGTGTTAGAAAAAGATCAGGTTTTTGACTACTACAGAAGAACTCTGTGGAGTTCTTACAGATTGCATCAGAAGAAAGTCTGCACTCAGCTCCAGAGAAAGGCACCATTCTTTAATTTTCAAGTTGTTTACTTGAGTGTTCTATAGATTTCGCCTCAAAACATAATTGAATTAGGAGTCACTTTCCCAACTGTATCAAAGCTATTTCTACTTCATGAATAAGGAAAAGTAACTGCCTTCAAAATTTTGGAGCCAATTTCTTCATGTGTTAGGAGAACTGGATGGAAACGTTGTGTGGAAAGTAAATGGAAAAAAGTAATATATATTTAAAACTCATAAAAGGAAGGAGGTGAAAAACATTTGATAAGCTGTATTTCTCCCCTCAGAGAAAAAAAGAAAACCTTTTTCCTGAATGCAGCCAAAACTAATACAGTGCTGCTGCATTGGTATAAACAATTAATTATGGAGTGCTAATCTGCACAGTCTGTATCTTGAAGGTGGTTAAATAGCCAAAATACCAGGCAAAGCAACTCTTGATTAAGGTTGCATAGTGTTCCCTTGGCTCCACTGTTGTCCTTGAATGAAGGCTGTCTGGGTTTCAAAGAAAGACACTCACTCAAGAGGATATATTCCATAGAGAAGGTGCTAGCAGAGGAAGGAAGTTTCAGAAATACAGCTCTCTCTAGAAAGACACATCAAGCCTCTACAGTGTTGCACTGACATCAAGACAGTTACAAAATTATAAATAATAACTTCAAGTAATTTAAGCCATGAAGCAGCCTGAGTTATTGAGATCCCCTAAGCAGATGGCCTGACACAAAATGTGCATCCTTCAGAGAATATGCAAAGCTTCAGACAAAGAGCATCTACAATCACTGTTGGTTTTTTTCCTGGGATAATATTGCTCTGCTTTGCTGAAGATTTATGGGCTGAGGAAAAAATCTGATTAAGATGCACTTGATATGCCTCAGAACAGTGATTCCCAGCCTTTTCATGTAATGCTGTATCCAGCAAAGCCCTTGTTCGCATGAGATGTCCTCCAATCAGCTGCATTCACCTTATTGAAGGCTGAATGCTGTCCATCCTGGTCTCATAACCAGGCCAGCTTCTGCTGGGAGCTTTCTCCCTCCCTTCCCCAGCAGGACTTCAGGCAATGTTACACGTCTGCAACCAGTGCTTTTACACTAAGGCACCCTTTATAAGTTGGAACCACATGTTCATCCTAATTACAGAGGGTAGAAAAAGGAGTACTGGTATATACACACAATGTGTGTTAGAGAAAATATACACACATTTTTTTAAAATCATTTGCAACAGAACAGAGGGCTGGATTTATAGCCCCTCAAGGAATGAGGGCAAGGAATAGAAAGAACAAGGAATATCACACAAAATGCATCCCTTACCAGTTGGGAAACATTTTCTTTGAAAAAAAAAAAACCTACTAAAAACTGCTACAAAATCTACTATTCAATCTGTATGAGCAGAGGTCTTGAGAGAGGAGAACATGATACAAATGCAGACACACTGTATGGAGTATGCTATATTGCTTATGTAGTCAGTATTAAAAACCTCTGCAAAGGAACCATGGGATGGCAGTAGTTAACACATTTTGAAAAATCTGATTTTACCCATGTACCAAAAAGTCAGACTGGAGCTGGTTAAACCCATCATCAGTTATAGGAAATGCTTCTTTTTTCAGGGCATAGTACAAGCCTTAGGAGAAATTTAGTTACTTCTTGCTTCCCACACCTCTTTTTTTAAGAAATAGAAAAGTAGAGGAATATTTGCCTATTAATATTCCAGGATTCTATGTTTAGAAGCTCAAAGAAAAAATATTTCATGATAAATACATATTATATAAGCAAGCCTTTTTACAAAACATTTTTCTTGGATTGCTAGTTTAAGAAAAAATAATAATTATAGTAGAAAAAAGATCAAGGAAATCCAGAATATAAAATACTGTTTTGAAAAAAGTTTCTGCTATTTACAGTTTAGACCTCCTTCTCATGCCCCCCAATTTAACAAGACCAATTAGCTTTATTAAACTTGCAAATAATTATAGGATGGAGTGGTATCTGTGTAATTCATGACCTATTTTTGAGAATAAAATGCTGCCAACATGCTTTTTGCTCCCTGCCTTTGAGGAGAAAATTCAGTTTTTAGTGCAAAATGTTTAAAATGTCTCAATGGAAATAACAACTTAAGAGTGTGAAATACCCTTTAAAACAATTTAAATTAAATATCATTGTCCTTCCTACAAGGCATTACCTTTAATTGATTTAATTTTAATTTGTTTCTTCCTAGCACAGTAATTGCCATTGATTCTAATTAATATTCAGCTGGCCTTTCTCTAAAAACGGAATTACTGGCCAATTTATTTTTCTCAGATCAGATTTTCTTCTGCTGTGGCTGTTATTTGGGATTCTGGGATACTACGTTGAGGCCAGTGATAGTGGCGAGAGTACCATATGGGCAGAGGCTTTGTTCCCCTACCTGCTCACTTTGGAGAATTTTCCAGCTTCCCAGGTCTGGCACATGGGGGCAGGGAGAGCTGGAGCATACCTGGAGCATTTCAAGAGTTGTGGATGAATTGCTGGCCAGGATTAAAGTGGCTTCCATCCTGCTCCTAATGACTACTGGAGGGCTTGGAGTGTATCCTGTCCACTAATTCCTCTGAAATCGTGGTGCTACCAGATGATGGTAGCAAACTTGTCTGGAAGACAAAGTTTTACTGTTGCTATCAGCCCACAGAATATAATATGCCATTACCCAGGACTAAGGACAGTACAGAGTAGGACTTCACTGTGCTAGGAACTAAAATGAGAGTTTCTTTACCCAAAGAAATTTCAGCTTAAGTCCTCATCTAAGTGGATTAATCAATATTTCTAAAATAAAGATTAAAAATAGAATTAGATTCTTGGTGCATTCAGATGAATTAGACATCTAACCTGGAAAACTGTTGTTGCAATCACTATATATCTTAATTTAAGAAGTATATAAATGGTCTGGCTTCTACTTCTTAATATCACTTTTTTTTTTGCCAGTAAAAACACAGATGGAAAATGATAACTGTACCACCAGTTTTGTAAATCCAGGCAATAAAGAATCTTGCACAAATATGCAGTTGGTTAAAGTCGTATTTTAACATGTGCCTCAACTGCCACTGAAGCCTGGAGAAAGCTTACTTGTCTAAACACTATATCTTCCTCTGAAAGTCTCAGAGTGCAGTAAGTTTACACATCAGTGCATGTGAAAACCAAGATCGAAGCACAGGTAATGAACATCAAGTCAGAAAACTTCAGCCACAGAGAGAAACTGGAGCACTGATATTAATTAACGGTAACAGACTAGATAGAGGTCAGAGGTCATTTTACCTCTCTTTAAACCCCAATTCCAATGCATTCTAAGACATCTTAGTGAAAGATGCTATAGAAAAGGTAAGTATTTCATAATCTCGTTATCAAGCTATTATTTCAGCTCAGAAAACTCTGGTTGAATGTCCAAATCCAACAGGAGAAATTCTATTCAGATGATAGGTTCATCTAGGTAGAAAATATACCAATAGACTGGCAGTTCACTGTCACCCAAGTAAAGATAGACAGATCAGTTAGAAGATGCACTGCATGTAGTGATTAACGAGTGCAGATATCCCTAGGGATACCTCAGGAACCAATTTTAAACAGTCATTGGGGACAGGAAAAAGGTACTTCCCCAGTCACAATTCTCATCTTCTCTTCCAGCTGATGCATGCAAGCTAGATAAACTCCTTCCCACAGCAGAAATCACTATCTAAGGTAGAAGGAGCAAAGACCTTCCATTTGAGTCTCATATCCTCTGAAATAGCTTTCTCTTAGTTCACCTTAATCAAGCTGACCAATCTTTAAGTTCACAGCCACAGAAGAGAGAAAACCACAGCTTAAAAATGAATTGGAATCAGTGGAGTGAGCAGAAGATGAACAGAAACAATTTTCCATGTAAGGAAAACCAAACATACACTTGTGTTTCAGATTTCCCTCTGGAAACTCTGTTTTACAGACAGCTGGACACGAACCGCAGCTTGTACAGTGTTTTTCAGTCTTGTGCAATTTATTTGCTGGAAGAAGATAAAGTACAATATATTAGCCATGATTTGGGAAATTCAAAGTATTTCACAGATTATAACAGGCTGGGTCTCAAAGTCCTTTTACTATTGTTGTTGTTGTTTTTTTTTTTCCCGCCCAGGCAGATTTCTAATGAACCAAGCCAAGTTACCTGTAGATTGTGTACCAGAAATACCCCTTCCCTGGCCATTTTCTCCAGAACCTGCTGAGTCTGTGGGAAGACAACTCATCCTCATACCTGCAATCACCTGTCTTCTAAACATCCACATCTTAATTATTTTTGACTCTCCATTGTGCTATTTCTCAACAGTAGGTAGAAGTTTAGCTATAAAGATACTTCTTCACAGTAATACAAATAAAGTGCTTGGGGTTTTGGGTAACCTCTTCTATCCCAGTACAATGAAATCCTCTTTAAATATAGGTGGGTAGAGAGACACTGGTACCAAGGTCAGAAAAATGCTTTTTATGGAAAACAGCCAACTTCTTTCATAGAAAGTTTCTCACACACACTCCACCTTCTACCTCCCAAAATAACTGATGCAAGCAAATGTGAATACGAAATAAGATGATGTGATTCTTTCAAGTCATTTCAGGAAATTGCAAGTCTTTCCGAAATGAAAAATCCTTGCAAAGTCAATCAGCCATTGCTGAGAGGTCAGCAGGGAACTATGCTGTGTCAGCCTATCTGCTCACTGGGGCCAGGAGATGCAATAATGCACTGATAGACCAGATTCAATCACAAGGATCTTCATATTATAACCTCCTTACAATTATTTCAGACTTGCAACATCTTTTCTGAGGCATTTTCTCACTGAAAATTCAGGCTGAACGATTCCACGCGAGTCCCGTCACCTGTTCTATAGATCATAATCTACCGCCCAAAATAATTGCATGTAAATTCTTGTTCCACCTCTTGAGATCAATGGAAAATCTGCTATTGACTTGAAGAAAATAAGAGGAAGCATTAAGTACACCTTCTGTTCTATGGGCACAGCATGTTCAAATTATGCCTACTGGTTTCTAAATGGCAGAAGTTTTCAAACATTGTACATACTAGGAGCCAACTGTAATTTGGTTGAATGGGAATAGGGTCACAATTCGTTTTCTTCAGGCACACAAAGAGCTAAATACTAATTCCACGAAAAAAAGAAATACCTTTCCAAAACAAGAGACAGCAGCAATTAAAAGAATATGGATGCAGAGATGTAAATATATAAGAAAAAGGGAGAGAAGAAAGTGAACTTAAACAATTTTGAATGTAGATAATATTTCTTGGAAAAGCATCTCTGACTCATCACTGAAAATAACCCCAACCATTTATTCATCGCTTACAGAATCACTGAACCATAGGGGTTGGAAGGGACCTCAGGAGATTCCCTAGTCCAACCCCCTACAGCAGATTACACAGGAAAGCATCCCAGTGGGTTTTGATTATGTCCAGAGAAGGAGACTCCACAGCCTCTCTGGGAAGCCTGAAGGTGGCCAAGCTCAGAAACAACGTAAAGAAATTTTTTCCTATGTTTTAATTGAACTTCCTGTGTTCCAGTCTGTGCCCATTGCCTGTTCTGTCACGGGGCACCATTTAAAAGAGCCTGTCCCCATCCACTTGACTCCTGCCCATTAGATATTGATAAGCATTGATAAGATCTCCCCCCCAGTCTTCTCCCAGCTAAGCAGTCCCAGGTCTCTCAGCCTTTCCTCACAGGGAGATGCTCCAGGACTTTCATAATCTTTGGGCCCTCCGCTGGACTTTCTCTAGAAGTTTCCTGTCTTTCTTGTACTGAGGAGCCCAGAAGTGGGCACAGTACTCTAGATGTAGCCTCACCAGTGTAGCAAAGAGGAGGAAGATTGCCTCCCTTGACCTGCTGGCCACACTTCTTTAAATCCTCTGGTAATCTTGGATGGCAAAGGCTCACTCAACAAAGCAAAAGAATTGCTGGAGCAATCCACTGCCTTTTAATCTTTTAATATTCTACAAATAAATATAATCTCAGCTCTGTCTTTGAAGTCTGCAAATAAAGATGACTGTCACCTGCGAAACATTTTTACTCTTATTTGCTTCATATTGTTGCAAGCAAATGGGCAGGTAGTTGCAATAGGTCTGAAACAGAAGGCAGCAATAATGCTGGAGCATGCAGTGCTATACTTGACAGAGAGCATCAGGAGAAATCCAAAGGTGTCCAAATTCTGAAAGAATTAATTGTACCTTCTTGTTATCAACTGAAATTTGGAAATAACA
This sequence comes from Numida meleagris, assembly GCF_002078875.1. Classification (NCBI taxonomy): domain Eukaryota; kingdom Metazoa; phylum Chordata; class Aves; order Galliformes; family Numididae; genus Numida; species Numida meleagris. The sequence goes on along the minus strand of NC_034417.1, from coordinate 9,105,905 downwards.
CCAAATGTAGAAAATCTAACAAAGGCAAGATAACTCCCACAATTTTACTTCAGTCTAACCAGAAGAAAGATGAAATGAAAAACACTTGAAATATTATAGTTGAGGATGTAGTATAGGGAGAGTGTAAGGAAAGGACAAAGAAAAGGTTAACTACAGGAGTCTGAAGTTGAACTCTCACCAAAATCTTAAAAGCAAGTCAAAGTTTTCCTAACAGGATTCATATCTATACATCTAAGCAGTTTGTTTCTCAGTTCACATGGATTAGTGGCACTTCAAAAAAAAATTTTTATTTATTTATTTTTTATAAGGAGCTAGTCTAGTTCCTACACTTCTACGGAAAGATGGTGACAAGAACAGAGCTTGATTAAAAAAAAAAAAAAAATTACACCCACATGCTAGAAGAGAGGAGTGCCAGTGCTGCCTCCCCTCCACGGGAGCGCATCTTTCAAATAGTCACTTATGAGCTTAGGCCCACCTGAAGGTATAGCCAGGGCTTTAGTGTAGCATGAGAGCACTTCCCTGGAAAGCCTGTATCCCTGGTGAATCAAAAGCTGGAGAAGAGCAGTGCAAGATACTTTTCAGCTGAGGTGAGAGCAGTTAAGTAAGTCTAACACATGGAGTATGACACTGAGTGGGTACAAGGGAGGTCGCTTGAAATTTTGCCTGAGTGCAAGCAATGATACTTAAATTCATTGGAGACATAATTTCATATCTAATTTTAATATTCTTACTGAAGTGATTAATCTAATACCAGAAAGGCTGGTGTCATAGTTAGTTGGGGTTATGGTCTTTGTTGCACAGAAGAAACTCTGGGAAAAAGAAAAAAAAACTGTTCCGTGTGAAAACAGATTAGCAGTGCTGAAATAGGATGCAGAAAGAGTGCAGAAGTATGGCAAAGATGAGCGAAGAAAACTTTCAAATTAAGAAATGATTTGACACTCAGCTTGAATCTGCTACCGCAAATATCTTCCATCCATTTCCCTTGAGAGATTCCACTAGGGAGAGTGTCATTTTTAATTTCTTCAGCCAAATCCCGTTACTCAGCAGTTATCATGTTTTGAGCCCTCCCCAGGAGATGGGGAACAAGCATTTCACACTATTGGTGCAACCCATTTCTGGGCAGACTTGCCAGCCACTGTGGTTTCTGGGATTCATGCCAGCAAGGATAAGTCTGCTTGTCAGTATAAATCCTATGTATATATGGGCCATAAACTCGTGCCAGCTTCCCCCCCCCCCCCCCAATTTGTTTGTTTTTCCCTTCCATTCCAATTCAATGAAGCTCTCCCATTAGGTAGAGTTCTTCCTTTTTACATTGAATTGCCCTTGGAAACCACAAGGGTTTATAAGTTCAGGGAAAGAGGAATTAAAATACAGTGTAGATTTGAACTAGTTTTGCAGACCCTGTGAACTTCTGCAAGAGTTCAGGTCACTAAACAAAAAAAGCCAGACAAAAAACCACTCTAGAAGAATCCCTCAGTCCTTCTCAGAATGCAAAACAGAGTTACATTTTACCTGATCCTAACCTCCCTGGTAAAATTTTTCTTTCTTAAAAGTTTTTAGAGAAGCAGAGTCAGGTTTTTTTTTGCGTGCCAGAAGATGGGTTTTGCACTTGCCACCCACACAGAAGAATCTGTTTGCATATGGTATTTATGCCACTTTTGTATGACATATGTTTGTATGTTTAACTCCCCGAATGGGAAGTCTCAGGCAATGGGTAGGAGGAAGAACAGCAAGCCAAAGCCTTCTGCTTTTTATTTTTTAAAAAAATAAATAAATAAGAAAAGAGTGGAAGAGTTATAAATTTCCATTTTTTTTCATCCTCCCTGAATAAAAGAATAAACAAGGCCAAAGTACAGACAGGAAAGAGGCAGCAGTGAGTAGGAGGACTTTATGTATGCATGCACACTCCCATCTTATGAATAAAAGGCCAGTAACAAGAACACAAGATTTCTTCAAGTCCTAAACGTTAGAGGTATTAACAAGAAGAAAAAGTTCCGAACAAGGTGCCCAGACTAGTGATAGACATATTCACCACTGATCTCAGTGAACTCCTCTGTCTTTCTATAGCCATTTTAATCGCAGTAACTTTAATTTTTAAATCTAATCAATGCTGGGGAAAGATGAATAGGGGAGGACACATAATTCATGGAAAAAATAGGCTGTTCATTATTTTTAAGAAAACACTTTAAAAAAAATAGTTATTTAAGTAGCGCCAAGTAAATGTAACTGTGGTCATTTCATTCCAATTCTTAAAAGAAAATAAGTGTTACTGGAGGTCATTTACATAACGCACCACTCTCTCAGAGCACTTCTGGCCCACAACCCATTTGCATAAACACATACGTACACATTTAATGTTATTACCCTGAATCATACTTCTATCACAAGGAAAGCAGTAAGTAAATGAAAGGTTTGAAAGAAAAATGACTAATATTAACACAGAGCACAGAACTCCAAACTTTACTCCATGGTGCTGCTAGCAAATGGCAATTGCATCCTTGTAGGAAGGAAAGGAAGGGGATTTGGTAACAATTACAAGGCACAAGAATAGACAGGAAACAAGACAATACGATGGACGTTTTCCGTGGCGGGGAACACCATTGCTGGAAGTGGAAATGCAACTGCATTCAGTCTCTTGAGGTCAGAATGCAATAGACTCAGAAAACACATTTGTGAGAGCAAAAAGTCATGTGTTGCAAATTGGTTGTGCTGGGAAAGCTCCCTACCACCTACTGCAAATCATCAGCAAGGTTGTAGGGCAGCAAAGGAGGAAGAGCATTCAAGTTCTTAGTATATACCTATGATAAGAGCACTCACAAAGCAAGTGTTCCCTTCCTCACCACCTGCACCATGATCAGAGAGACATATGATAGGCTAGATCCACAAAAGACCCGTCACTTTGCAACAGCCTAATATTTCAGAAGTATTTAAAAGGGAAAAAAAGCATACAGTAGGGACTGTCTAGGAATCCATATAGAATAAAAGTCACTTCAGCTCTGCTCTTGCTTTCTGCTGTGTTTCATCTAGAATGTTTTTGTTGCTGATCTATGCCACTTCTATCAAGATAGCACGATTCATTGAAGCTAAACAGAACAAACTCTTCCTACCACAGTGCCCAAGGCTGCTTTACGCATAGACTCTGTTTTTGTGGATTGAAGAGGAATTTCAGAGCAAGACCAGGGTACACATCTATGCAGGTCTGGTATTCACATAACGGGAAAAGCTGAGGAAACTGATTCTGAGGAACTGAGATGCTGGGAGGCAGAAGTAATTTCAAGTTGGCAGAAGAGATTATGTCCTTATTATGCGTAAGGATAGGAGGCAGTTGATATATTTGCCTTTAACCAGTGTCAGATCACCTAAGAAAGGTAGTAGTCACAACTCGGTAATGAAGAAGGAATAACTTACCCTTTCCAAGGACCAGCATTCACTGGAAACTTTGATAGGAGGTAATCTCCAAGCCGAGACACTCCTCCTTTGGTTGCCAGCCCTTAGATGAGGTTAGGGCGGGGTGGGGTCTGGGTCCACTCCTTCCGGTTGCACAAGTGAATTGCTTGCACCTGTGCTCCCAGGTCTGGCCATGCCCCTTCAGCAGGTGCTCAATCACTTGTTCGGGCTATGACCTAACAGTTTCCATACAGTATGTCAAGCCAAAGAGGAGGACAAAGAAGTTATCCCTGGTTCGTGACAAAGAGAAAGTTGTGGCAGCCTCGTGGATATCCAGTATTCTTTATAAACATGTTCCATCATTTCTTCCACTGTTCACAGCTTTGCTTTTGAATCTTTCCAAATCCCCCTATCCAGAGATTTTTTTTCCTCTCATTTCTTCTCAGCCTGCAATCCTCCTTTTTTAAAAAAGAAGGAAATAAATAAATCCTATTTCTCAACCTACTTGGAATATCTGTACAGAGTTACAGAGTTTCTTCCATTCCACGTAAGTCTCCTGTCCCACGTTCCCCATTCCCCAAATTCTCCAAAACAGCTGCCCCTTTAAAGGGAAGCCCTCTTATTACTGAATGTTTTTTGAATGGTAAAAAACAATCTTCACAGCATCAACATATTCAGCTTATGGAAGTAGATAAACAAAACTGATAGCCGACACCAGGACAGGAAATTCAAGACAGGTTTGTGCTAGGCCTATTTGCATATTCTGTACGTTCTTCATTTTCAAGTCCCACTAACAATAACCAACCCCCACACAGAGTTGAACAAAGCTATTTCTCCTTAAAATACCAGAATTTCAATATCTTATTTCTGGTCAGAGCCTCAGCTGGACAAGTGTCTGAGACTATTTTCCTTTCTGTCATGTCACCACAGTTAACTAGAGGACTTCTGTGATTTGTCACTCCTGTGTGGGGCTAAAAGAGGAACTAACAGCATGAGGATAGGAGTGGAATTCAGTTGCTGGAATCAAACATGACATGAAATATAAATTGAGTAAAATCATGAATCACCTGTGCACTTTATGTCATTCTACTTGTTTTCATTAGGTTATGACAGAGTTACTCTTTCCTCTGCAGAATTTTTCACATTAGAACTATTCAGTGTAGAATTATGGGTAGAGAAATACTTTACTCAGTAGACCAACTTTTTATTTTGTTCTTCTGCCTCAAATCTATTGCATTAGAAGATGTAAATAATGGAAGTGATGAATATCTAGGCAGCAAGCTGCCTCACGGTCACTCTTTTATCTCTCCATCCGTAAAGACTGTAAAACCACATTACATTTAGCAGGGATACATGTGTGTGCTGAACCTATCTTGGAGTCATCCTCCAAAAGGCACGGACAGCATTGTCCCACCAGGTGAGGGTAAAAGATCTAAGTTGGCTCTGCCACCAGTCTTGTAGAAGGAGGTATGTGCATTCTAATCAATTCATAGAATATTCTGTCTCGCTTCTGCTCATCTAGAAGCAGAAGGTTATGCTGCCTACACTACAACCTCTGTCATTCTTGAGAAAAACACTTCGTACTACAGGTTCTTCACTACAGTCACAAATAAGCAGTGGAAGACTACATTGTTTTGAGTGTTTTGGTCACCAGAGCATCTTCCAGCAAATGGCAGTTCCACATACTGGCTAGCGATGTCTGTGCACCTCAGAACAACAACAAAATTGTTCTATTGTTCCACAGGTCATGGATTGTAGAACAATTTTTCACTATTGTCTTTAAAATCAATCTATTTTCTAGTTTAAATTCAATTTCAATCTATTCAATTAGATATATGTTTTTCTATCCATCTTTTGCAAGACTGAGGTTATGCCATTATCATTCGTAGATTTGCATGCTCTCCATTTGCAAGTGAGCATTTGAAATGAGTGGGAGGTATGTTAGGTGGGGCGAGGACAATATCTTTCTTTCTATTCCAGAGCTTGCCAACAGAAGCATATGTAGGCTGGGCAGCTTCCAAAAGTCTTTCAAGCATATGGAACACCAGTTTACAGTGTGCTTAGACCTCCCGCTCGATTTGTTATGTTGGCAGAGCTCCCACCACAAGCACCTCATTTCACAGTCAGAATTCTTTCTACCATTCCGGCTACTAGTCAAAGCAGCCATAACTTGCATGCAACATCACAAACATTTTTGTTCCATGATTAATGATGTAGGGATTTGTATACATCCAAGTTGAAATTACAAAGTATCGTGGGGAAGTGCTGGTGCTATTTTTTATTTTACGATGGCGCTGACAGCATTAACTTCAACTTCGCAAGCATAAATAAATCCAAGAGGCACAAACGTGGATGAAACTCACTTCAGACAGGTGCTGGAACTGTGGAAGTGAACTGCAGCCTGATCCATTTCAAAACTTTTAATAAGTGAAGCTAAATGGTTTGCAGTGACACCAAGACTGGAAAAGGACAAGACACAATTGGCAGATTGGTACATTCTCCAATCTGTCCGTAACTGCCATCCAGCATTTAATCTGGAGACAGTATATCACACGTACTCAGGTGACCTTGAAGTCACTCAGCAGTGGACAGGAATGAGCTAATGCTAGACCACGACATGGGGGCAGGCACTCATACCTGAATCCTATTTTTCTGATTGTCTTTTGTCTCTATGACCGTTCACTCTTTTGACAGCTCTGAGAATGTAGTGCTGAAAAATATCACTCCAGGGCTGAATTTCATCCCATAATTTCACCTCTGCACAGTGAAGTCCCTATTTGCAGATACTGCAAATTAGCATTTCTGCGTGAAATCAGACAGACAGTGTTGATGTACTCCAAATGAGAAATCACAGTGATCTTCCTCACCTAGTTCATGTACTGAAGAGTAGCACATTAGATTTAAAGAAAGAATATATTTAAAGAGTCAATTTCACTTACGTTTTTTTCCTATGACTTCTTCATATTATAGCTCAGAAAGAGCATCAGCTCACTATATGCTGGACTGATACTGCTATTACAGACTCTTGTGTTAGAGAAGGCATCCTGAAGTCTGTTTTTTTGAAAGGCTGAAACAGTTTTCAAAGCTAAAGTTACAGCAAATTTTTTAAGAGTAGGAAATGCTGAAGAAAAGCAACTTATTACTTCCCCTAGTCTCAAGATTATGCCCTTTTTTGTTTTCAAGGACTGTGGGTATTTTTGTTATTGGTTCCTATTTTCCTATAGCCCCTGATTTCACACGCTTTTCCCACTACCTCCTATATTTTGCCCCCTTCTGGTGATCCAAGCATAGCAGGTCCAACCCCATACCCTTTTTTCTTTGAACTATTCCAATGTAGAAGATGCAAATGGCAAAGGTTAGTTTCCTTCAGTCACTCCAGAAAACACATCAGACTGCTTTGGTCTTGGATCTCATGGCCATTAAAAGCTGTTTGGAGAAAATGAATTCACAAGAAAGTAATTTAGATTGAAATAACCTGGTTAATTTGTATGGATAACACTGCAGCATATCCTTTATTTACTTTTGACCCAGTTTAGTTTCACTGCTATCGTGTGGCTCAGACTTCTTGTGAAAGATTCTACATTTTACTACTGTCTATATCCTTCCTTTAACTATGATGAAATCCTGAGACTGCAAATGTTCAACTTTGCCTTCTATTACATTCTTTGTCACTATTTTTTTTAATAAATACAAAGATCAAAGTACAGAAGGTTTCAGAAGTTTAGGAATAAAATAGCATTTTGCACTTGCAGAGCTCTGCTCCTTAGAGGTTTACAAGATCTTTCAAAAACATTAATGAATTAAGGCTTATTATAATACTGTGAGTGCTGAAGTGTGATCCAGTCCTTCAGTTAGGAGATAACAGCTTGGAGAAATAGCTTACTATATTTTGCTGTCTCTTTGGGCAAACCATTTAGTACCAGGCCCATAAAGATGTGGAGCCAATTAATTCCCCATTGAAACACGTGGTAAGTTAGACACTAAAATAGAAGCCCAGAGTTTAAAGACCTCTGTGGATCTCAGCCAGTTCATGTTTAAAATGAAAAAAAATCAAAAGTTGTGGATATCAGGAACATAAATACATGAATAAATGAATAAGAGACATTCACAACTCAATGCACACAAAGAATTAGAATTGTTAAGTTGGAAGGGAATTTAAGGGCCATCAAGCCCAACTCCTCTGCAACAAACAGAGACATCTAAAGCTCCATCAGGAACTCAGAGCCTGGTACAGCTTGATCTTGAATATCTCCAGGAACAAGGCATCCACCACATCTTTGGGCAACCTCTGCCAGTGCCTAATCAGCCTTTTTTTCTTATATCCAATCTAAATCTCCCCTCTTTTAGTTTGAAACTATTTCCCCTTGTCCCGTCACAGCAGACCCCACTAAAGAATCTGTCCCCTTCCTTCTTTTAGCTCCCCTTTAGATACTGAGATGCTGCTCTCAGGTCTCCCAGAGCCCTCTCTAATCCAGGCTGATCAGCCCCAGCTCCCTCAGCCTGTCTTCGCAGGGGAGGTGTTCCATCCCTTGGATTGTTTTTGTGGCCCTCCTGTGGACATGGTCCAACAGTACTATGTCTATCGTGTACTGAGGACTCCGCATCTGGACACAGTACTACAGGTGAGGTCTCACCAGTGCAGAATAGAGGAGCAGGATCACCTCCATTGACCTGCAACGAAAAAAATCTGTGTGTACACAGATTAGATTTCTTGAACTCGTAAATACAGTCTGTTCTGAACAGATTATTCAGCACCAGAGCTAACCTGGGAGTCAATATCTGAAGAACGGTCCCACTGAAGTGTCTATATTTTATCTAATACACCATCTTACCCTTCAGCTGCAAGCAGACCTGAGCGAGAATAAGCTCCTAATTAAGTTCAAACTTCTTTTGATTTTTTTAAAACTATCACCTTATAATTGCTGTAATGTTCCCTAGCCCCTGCCATTTTGCACTCTCATGGTACTTCTCAAGTGATCAAAGGCACAAAGCTAAGTACACCCTCTGGGGAAAAGAATGTGTTTCTCAGCTTACCACACCACACCTTTTAGTCTCCCGTTGTCTTTTATTATTAAAATCAGCCATTAGAACAGCCTGTGCTGCTCTGAACATCACCTCACACAGTCTTACGTGATTTATTTTTTTAACTGTTCAATAAAAAAATGAGAGTAAAAATTTACTTATTAAAAAAAAATATTGCAAATCCCATCTTCCAAGCACATACTTGTATGGATACAAGCATTTTCACCTCCTTCTAAGCCATGACTGAATCATTTTCCTGCAGCTTCATAAATGGCATAAATTGCATGCCGTGTGCATAAGTGCATGTGTACACGTGTGTGCTGTGTTGACACAAAAACAAAAAATGGAAAGCAGAAACATGCAGTGACAATGTGATGCTTTTCAATGTCAACATACTATACAAGATGGTCACTGGACCAGTCCTTGTCATTTTAGTACTCTGCAAAGGGACACTGACAAATAATAACATCAGGATGAACCTCCCCCGTTCCCCCTTCTCTCTGCAGTTAATTCACACACAGATGTCTGTCCAACTCAAGACCCGTGAAGCTGTTGAGCTAAAGCAAGGGCTCTGTTCTCAATGTGCACAAATCAATATACTTTCATCCATTTTAAGTGAGATGTACACACCTGTCCAAAGAGTACAAACTGAACATGTCTCTCCTACAGTTTAACCAATAAGCCCCGGCTGAAATCTAACCTAATTGGGCTTACACGTTATTTTTACAGTTTAGCCTCAGCTTGATATTTCATTCTGGAAGGAGAGAAACTTATAGAATGATATTACAGAAATCTCCCACACAGCAGCAAATATATTTGGACAGGCAATGGAGGAAGTCTATCAAAGAAGGTAGGCAAAAAACCTCAACAAAACAAAGGCCCCAGAACAACAACAACAAAAACAAACACATACACACTTTCAAGAAGTCCCACATCATCACCATTCTTTGCAAGTTAGGAAATACTCACTGTAGTCATCATCTTATATAGGCACTAACGCTTTGAAAATTCTGAGCTGTGGAAGTTAGGCAAATATACTGCTCATATTCCATAAAAACAGAGCCCAAGGAGGTTAGTTTTGAAACATTATTTTCTCCTCTGTAAACTGAGGAATAGCTGAGCAACAGACTATTGTATAACATCCTAACACTTAGCAAAGGTTCATGATAAAACTGAAAAGATTAGTATTTCATGTATGGTTCCAGTATATCTTCATTTGTCAAACTGATCACAAAAATCAATAAATCAGAAAAGCTAGTAGGATCCCTGTAAATATAAACTAAAAGCTGTAGCCCCTTTGACCCCAGGCACTTTGCATTACCAGAATTCCTAACAATAAATACAGGGTGTGACAGCATTAGCGAGCTTTGTAGCTTCCCCATGGATACTGTCATGGCAATACATAAGATGAAGACATTATTCAGCATCTGAGTAAAGAATTATTAGCTCAAAGGAAAGGCAAGAGAAAAATTAGACCAAAATGCTCTTAAGCAGGATTAGGTAAGGGAGAGAACCCGGGGCACTTCGCAATCATAGGCTGGTCGCCTTCATTAATCACAAGAGCAGATACACACAGCAGAAGATGAATTGTTCATGAAACCAAGGTTTGGCCGAAGTTTTAAATAATACATAACTATAGCCCACTCAATACCAAACCAGCATAAGATAAGTATGATTCTATAGGCTATCTGTGAAAAGATAAAAGAAAATGATGTCCCACTGGAGACCTGAAAATTAACGAGGCTGTGACTATTCCCATGGCTGAGAGGGTTGGGTTTTCTTTTTTTTTTTTTTTCTTTTTCTTTTTTTTTTTTTTTGCAAGATGGATTGCAAGTGTTCTCGAGCAAAACGTACAGCCAGTTTTATGCTCCACAGACTTATATGCTTGGTATGAGATGTAAAGAGATAAGCCAGGTTGCAGCCATGAGACTGATCAAAATAGGACAACGTATTTTAACACTTGTGCGCATTTGCACTGCATTATAAATCTACGCAGTATTTCACTGCAGGTCTTTACTGCTGGTTTCTCTTATATTTCTGGTGTGATTCATTAAAAAAACAATAAACTAGCCCCCCAAAAAATCAACAAAACCCAAAACATAAAAGCAATTTTCTTTAGTCTGTGTTGTTTCACAGTAGCTTACAACTACTGTTACTTTTCTACCAATTTTCCCTTTTCCATTCTGTCACTGTGCCCCCTTCCTTTTGTTTATGTAGTACTTTCAGTTAAACTACCATCACCTGAGCTTCTTGTTCTTCAGATTGCCTCCTTATTTACACACTGCCATTGATAACACTTCTAAAACAACTCCAGAAGTAGAGCTTCTTCATTAGTTTGTAAACACAAGAAGAGAATCTTTGCAAAGGATACTTTGAAGTTGCTAAAAGACAACATGCATGGAAACAACAGAAAAAATACAAGCCACGTTAAAATACAGACACTGCCCACCCCCACACACACTTTGCTAATATATCTCACACATGAGCTAAGACATTCATGGCACGTGGAACTGGCCAGAGAAGGCCAGTAAGGATGTCAACCATTACATGCAAAGGAGCCCACACAAGTTTTACTGATAATCCAAAAATCTCATTTCACTTAAACCATTCAACAATCAACAGATAACAACCTCTAATCATTACTGCTCTGTTCCAGAGTCAAACAAGCAGCTGCTTCAGATCAGACATTAAATCCACTTCCTAGTCAACAGATCAATTTGAGGTCCACTGCTGAAGAAGCACAGGATTAAAACGCAACGTACATAGTCAGCATTTTCTAGAAGAGAAAATTCAAAATAATAACTGTAGTGGAGACTGCTTTACAACACTGTTCTTGAAACAGACAATAGCAATATATGTTTATTTATGTTCTTCAGAGTGTGTCAGAAACAATTATAACTTATTCAGTTGTTGCTTCCTTCTATGCCAAGTCTTTGCAGGATTATCATGTGAGGAAGAACCAACTTTTGCCCTGAACATAAACAATTTCACAGTAAGAAGTAAAACGTCTTTCCAAAATAGGCAGCAGTGTTAAAACCGGCCTCGTAAGAACCCTCTGAGGACTGCAGCTGCTTCTCTGCCAAATTTAAAGGCACAGTTAACACATGTTGAGTAAATATATTAGTGCTGTTGATGATTCAAATTATATCAGTGATAGACTCTCCAGCAAGGAATGTCACCATTAGACAGCTTTATAAAGCTGGAGTTCATTTTTTGGGACTAGGGGTTTAAATAACTTATTTTAATATTAGGAATTTTTACACTGTGTTCCTATCCCAGGAGTAAAGCTACAAATTCCAGACTTGCCTCTGGCTACTTCCTGATAGATGTAAATTTACCTAGTAAGTTACAGTCTCTGCAAGTATCTTGTTTGATCTTCTCTGGTAGCCTATTTGCTCAATAAGGCATGGAGAAAAAGCATTGACCCTGCCACACTTTTCCTCTGTGCTACCAGATTTAGATCACAGCACGTGTGCTTGGACAGAATGCCAGGGGAGTGAGGAAAGATCTGGGGAGGGGCTGCAGAGTTGCGGAGCACCATGGGCTTTGAAGTCAGGAGCAACAAGGACTGTAGGCACTTACGATTATGGGAATATTACAGAGGTGGGTGAGGGGACATTTAGCAAAATCTGCAAAAACACAATATTCATTACTCAATTTATGTAGGCATGTTTTCCCTCAAAAATCACAAAGCATGGACAGAATGGAAATCCACTTTTAAGAAAATGTCATATAAATGTCCTGTAGTATTCAAAGTAACTGGATGCAGCTAGCAGATATGGCATGAGAACCACGGAAAATTAATAAATTTCTGGGATAAAAGCTGGAGGCCAAGCAATTTCATCTGGCTAAGGGCTCATAAAACACCACTGGAAACCCAGATTTAGGCAACTGAATTCCAAGACAATGTATTTCTCCATGAAGATACATGAATTTTGATCTTGTCTGCAAGTCACGTTTTGATCTAAAGGCATTTGTCGCTCTCTTTATTGGACTACACATGGACCACACACATCTGGACTAGGAATTCAAAGGCACACCTGGCAGTGAAACCAGCATTTTGTTTCACACGCCCTCATGTACATACTTTACGTGTACCAGTGACTTTTTTTTTTCACTGGCAACAGAGTAAAATCTTAAAAGTCTAATAAGAAAAGTCTAAAAGTGTAATAGTAGTGTAGCTGGACTCTAATGGATTGCAGCCACATTACACTACTAAGGGTCTTTACAAGGAGAATCTAAAACACTGATCAATTTAACAGTATTAGTTTCATTTTATCCTGATTTTTCTCTGATGTGTATGCCTTCAAACATACAAAGCTGCTGCCAACCAGTACAATACTTCTTGCAACAGAGTATTTATAGACTTATAAAACACATCAGACATTGAGACAGGTGTGTTACGCTGATAAATATGTTGACCAAAATTAAAGTGACACCAGTAATACGTGTGAAAGAAAAGCTACTTGCTGGGTTGGAAAAATAGCTGGAAAGGCAGAGGGGAATTACTGTGGAAGAGAGATGGCAGAAGGCCAACTGTCTCTGGATAATACACTTCTGGATACTTGCAGACTAAGTGCGTACACAAGTGACACAGACCTCCCTCTGCTCCCCAACCACAAGACCTGGCAAACAGGAACTACAAACACACCTGACTTCTCTGTTTTAATTTTATGTGAGACACCTTCTCCCCAAAATGCGGTCCAGTCAAACTGATGTTTTATTTTGTATATGGGAGTGGATGGAAGAATCTTTTGTGGTCCGTAAAAAACATTCACTTATTATTTTACAGTGATTTAAGGCTTTGCTTAGATAGAGTTGTGTCAGCTTTTTCAACAAAAACAGAACTCCCAAAACCTCAAATATCTGTTTTTCCAGCTTTCTCATATACTAATCAATTTCTGATCTAAACTGTTCTGTGAATATAACCTGAAATGAGGAGTTTGATCTCTCCAATATTCAATAGTCTCTGATGTTTCTATTCATCAAGAAGAAACAATTGCTTAGATTTTGCTACCAAGAAACCTAAAGAAGAGGAATGGCACTGCAGTCATAGGCATTGCATGCTGTGGGAGTGAAAAGAAAGAGATTTATAAAAAAGTTGTTAGCAAACATGGCACCTGCTACCTCCCCTAGCACGAGGAAATAAGAGCAGGGACAAAAGCCACACATAAATAGGTACAATGTAGCCATCAATTCAGATTATACCAAGACAAATTATTCACACCACATAACATACAAGACTTGTTAGGAAAAGTAAAAGATGCATAACACAAAGAATGAATGCAATAAAATAAAATCACACTCAGAATTAAATTCTTTCAATTTGCATGAAATCCTGAGACATCCCAGCCTGGCTTCACTGGGGTAGGTTTTCATACTAATAGTCTTCTGACACTTATACTGCCATGAGTATAGCTGCAAAAAAGTGAATTAGTTATAATTCACGGTTCCTCTTCATCCTAAGAAACATAATCTGTAGGTTAATAACTTGAATTTTACCTTTCTAGGCTTTGAGTTTCCCTGATGTCCTTCGGTGGATGGTGCTAATGTGAGTAGAATCTGACTTCGTTTCTATAAGTAGTTTGCATCAGCACCCAGATTTTTAGAGGCACTTGGACCTTGTGAAATATCGACGGTGTTTGGTTTTGGTATGGAAAGGCTGCAAGGACATCTAATTCCATGGTATTTGGTCGTACCAGACACTCCAAAGCCACAGCAAAGCAATGTGGGGATGAACGGACACAGTTCATGTAGCTGAAGATTCAGCCTTTCCATCATTCCCTGAAACTCCCACTCCTGAGGTTTAACTGTGTCCTTGGCCCAAATCTCCCTTCTAACCATTAAAGCACCTCATTTGTTTGTGTTAGGTGTTACATGGCCACGAAAATGCTGCCTTCGGGACCCCTGGGTCACCTCCCTTTACTGTGCTATGGGCATGCAATGGGGACGGTCACCTCTGCATCCTGGGGAAGCCCATGGGGCGCCGAGAACCTTCTGGAAGAGGGCGAGCAGCTCCCTGCGGGCTGAGGGGAGGTGCCAGCGGCTGAGGGGCCCTCTGTAGTGGGAGGCAGCGCCTTTCCCGCCCCACAGGCCCCCTGAGGCCTGTGCCTCAGCACCTTTGCCTGAGGAAAGCGCCAGCATGCACTGAGCAGAGCTCCCACCAGGTGTGTGGTGGATGCGTGCTTGAAGTTGGTTTTGAGTCTCTCCCTGAGCATGTATCACCTGCCAGCGTCATTTGTCTCTCTTTGCGAGAGAAGCGTCATCTTGCAGCTTATTGTTCTCAAATACATCAACTGAGGGCCTGGGAATCACTCCCGAGGCTGTTGTGCCTGACAAGGGTGGTCGAGCCATGCTAGGCCTGCCTTGGAGCTGCGCTGGCCTGCCTGGTAACCCAGCAGGTCCATGTGGGTTACTCTCTACCACATCTCTGCTGAGCACAGACTGTGCACATGATTAACAGGAATATCTCTGATGCCACAGTGTCCCTTGCTGCTGGCTTCAGGATTGACAGACTGCATGAGTGAGGAAGTAAGGGTGGCAGCAGGCACAGAGCAGGGACGATCTGACGAGGTGAAGGAAGGGCTGTGGTGATGTCCTTGTATGTGTTGTGAGCAGCTGAAGTGCCAGACTCCGATTAGCGCTTCCCCAGCCAAGATGGCATGTGGGAAAGCAGATGCTGTGTGATTCCACTCATTCCTGGAGAGGGTCATCCTTTCTACATGCGGCTGAGCTGGGGAGAAGAGGTGACCTCAGCTGGGGCCTGTTTCACTCTTGGCAGCAGACCAGCAACTGCTCTCTGGATCTGCTCTGCTGACACAAGTTTCAAGCAAAGCAGTACTAATTTGCTTCATCTCCTGATGATCAGTCTCATTACACATACTGCTCTCCTCTTCATTTCTTGAGTCATGTTTTACAACATGAAGTCCCAAATCTTTTTCACCCTTACATGTATGTATACAAACACATCGGTCCAACTAGGCAGACGCTGCTTTAGTGGAGTTGAGAGAGAAGCAGACAAAAGGGAGCAGAGAAGTGCCCTTGATGCCAAATAGTGTACCACAGCTTGTCTTTCTTGGGCCAGAACTCACAGAACAGAAACCATAAAAGACCCTTAGAGTGACTTAATCCAGTCTCCAGGCCAAATCACAAGGTCATCTATCTCTTCATTGACATAACTGTGAGTAGTTTGTGTATCCAAAAACCTCCAACATTCTCTTCTCTGCAACATCCTCAGGTAACCAGTTTTCATGATCTATTTATCTTTATTGATGGAAAATGTTCCTCTATGTCTAACCTTAAATTCACTTGCGAGAGTGACATATAAGTCCTTTTGCCATTCACTGGAGTTGTGGATAAGACTTTATTTCCTTTATTTTCACAGCTTACAATAAAACTCTAGTCAGTGAGATCAGCCCTCAGAGAGCCTTGTGTGGCACAGGGCCACATGTACAGGGTGGCTGTGTCCTGCCCAGGTGGCACCCATTCCTCCTGTGACATTAGGCTCACCTGGGAGGCCACCAGCATGGGCAAACATAGTCAAACCTCTCTTATGAGCAGTTCCTGCAGCTGTCATTACACAATCTCAGCAAATACAGGACAAGTGTTACCTGGGACACCAAGAATGACTGTATCTTTCTCAGTGTGCATTATCCAAAGTCGTCGCATTTACTTCCACGGAAAACAATCTCTGCTGTGTATTATCCCAAAGTCCATGAATTCCTCTCATCTTCTTGGTCTGTGTACAAAGATGCATGTGTAAATAACGGTCAAGACAAAACTCTATCTTCAAAGTAGAAAAGCTGCTAAGGTTTAATAAGAGTTTTAAAAATTTTATGAATATTGAATATAGCCAACTTATGAATCTTTTGTATGCATTATGTTACTGCAAATTTCAACACGCTTCAGAAACTTATGCACTCTCATATTGCAATCATTTTAAAAACAGTTTTAAAATTGAATGCAAACACTTTATCCTTATGATGGAGGTATATATGTTATGGCTATAGTCCTTTTTGCTGAAAGATTATGGCTGGGAAAAGTCACTGAAAGGTTTGGTAACTGAAGGTATGTTTAATAAATGTAGGATAACACTATAAAAATAGTTATCCATACTTTATTTTAAGTACTTTCTATAGGAACAATCTGTAGTAATTTATGCAGGTATGGCTTTCAGATGTCTGCTTTTCTTATTAAATTGTAACAAAAAATCCTCTCACATAAAAATAAGTTACTTGCAGGAAGAGGTTTCTATTAACCTCCACTGAAAGCAGAAGGTCTAAGGCCGTACCACTGTGAAAGATCATCAGCTTCAGTACAGTCCTCCTTGTCTGTGCCCACTTCATCACAGACTGGGAGAAGAAAGGCGGTGATATTTTCTGACCTCTTCAAAGGGTGTGTTGACCTGGTATGCGTTGATGATCAGGACTTGGAAGACTACATGAAAGCATCCCAGTGAAAGTTTATTGTTTAAAGAAAGTTACTTTAAGAATGTGTGAGAAACTTCAGAACCCATATGCCAAGGTATATTCTGCTCTCTTTAAAAATAAAGGGTGTGTTTACTGCCTGGAAATTTATGAACCATTAAAAATTAAAGCTCACCTGACACATTAATTTTCTTCCTTAATTTGGCTACCTCTAAACTCAAGAACACCTAACCTTTCCTTGAATAGCGCAACTCGTCAGCCTGTGAAATAATTATGCTGAATTTTCTGGGAATGTCAGAAGCATGCTTTTTCTTGAACCACAAGTAATGAATAAATACACATACTTGTAAACATCTCTGTGCTGTGGCTTGTATTTGCAGTTGGATGCATGGTTTGAAAAAAAACCAAAAACTCTCAGAATACTTAAATATAGTGCTGAAATTGCTTCTAGAATTTTTTTAAAATTAGTTTTCACTTGTATTTTGATGAAGCTCAGCTAAAAGTTAGGACCATGCTCAGCCCAATGCCTTCACTCTGAAGACACTCTCTCTGCCAGTGGGAAGAAAGCAATGAATGCAAAATAACATTTAAATACTGTCCCTAGGGGCTGAACTCTCAGCAGAGCCCTAAAGGCCCATGTAAGCCCTACAAAAAAGGCTTGAAATGGGTGTGAATACCACCTACATCTCTTTCTTGGTGGTGGAACCAGGACTATTCGGTGCACAGGAAAACTGGTGCACGTGAAAAGACAGATGTGTGCATACATACACAAACAATTTCCCATTAAAATCAATATTGGATCCCCTGTTATTAAATCTAAGTATCAAAATACACTCAAGACACATTTCTGTAATTCCAAGCAGCAAAGTTGTTCACAGAGTGCAGTGAAACCACTAGGAACGTCACTAGTATTGATTAATGTGATATGACTGAGGGCAGAAATTAAGCTGGGGATAGGGGTCTCCATTAAAAATGTTTATTGTTAAGTGCTCATGTATCACTTCAAGTCCTCTGCAGATCTCAAAAAAAACCCAACAACATTAGAGCCTTCTTCAGGGAAAAAGAAAGTCATTTAGCTGACATATTCATCAGAGAAATTTTGCTTCCTTTCTTTACTCCAATCTTATTCAGGGTACTAAGAGTGCTAATAAAACCTGATAGAAGTACCAGTTTGGGAAAATAGTTAAGTATGTGCTTAACACAAAGCAACACTTTAAACAAAATATATGCTTTTTTCAGTCGAGGATTCAGTAGCCTGAATCTCAGAGTGGGAAAAACATTACCATTATATCAAGTTGGATACATCGAAACTGCTCCCACCCTGCCAGCTCTTTTATTATTCTTACCCCCACAAATCCATTAACCTATCCAGCAGCTCCACAAGGTTGCAATCAATTCAGGAAAACATCCAATAACAATTTATGTTATACAGAGAATAGAGAACTTATTGATACCATCCACTCACCCTGCCACCTCCTCCAAGCCTGACAGTAACTTCAGAACCTGATTGTCTGGCAAAGACTATTCACCATGACCCACCTAGATCTGTGTGCCACTGTGGGTATTTACAGCTGCTCCAAGGTTGCTTGCTTTTACATCCAGGCTCATATAAAAGAAATAACTTGGATACGAACCTAAAATTTTGCAGCATTCAAACATCTGGAGAACTAAGTTGGGATTCACTTCTAAAAAGTCAAAATACAGTTACAGATTTTGTTGTTGTTGTTTTTATGAGACAAATTGAGTTGCATCAGCCTTGTAATTAAACCTGTTGTGTTTACCTATGCTTCTACCCAGAGCCAGAGAGATGAGAATCAGGAATAATTCTTGTGACCCTTTGTCTGAACCCCTGTGAGCTCTGGATTGGTTTCTGCTTGCTCCTTTTAGTTCTTTGGAGTCCAGTTAGTCTAAACACAGGTGTTAGCTTTTGTTTCATGATTTCTACTTTCTTTTGGTGTTCTTGAGAAAACTTCAGAACAGCCTGCAGGAGCTCCACACCTGCCCTCAAGGTCCACAAGCCCAGCCCACAGGTCCCGATCAAGGGGAAGCAGAGCAACCAAGAAGTATGCGCTGCTCCACTCATCTGAATTACCATCCACACAGATAAATCAGGAAAAGAAAAACTGTTATCCTCACTTCACCACTGATGAACTCTCCAAAGAAAAACTAGGCAAAGTAGAATTGTGCAGGACATACGTTATTTCTTCAGTCCAAAGCCAGTAATGTTAAGTACAATTCCAGTCTTCCTTTTACAGTTTTAACACATGCATGCACACACACATAAACAGGGTAAAATAACATTTACTGTTATTTTTGAGTGTTTTTTCACATCCCTGAACACAGTAATCTGCTTAACTTGTTATTTTTTGTTAATGTGTTAACAGAGTCAGTGCATTGGTACCGGAACAGTTAGCCCAGGGATACTGCCTGATGCTTGCACACAAGCCTTCAGTGCTTGTAGCAAGTATGGCAGAGGGAAGGAAAGCTAAAAGGCTGGAAAAACAGTGAAGGAAGCAAAGTATGTGCAAGTGAATGAGAGCAAGAGAAAATTCCAGTCAGGCCAAAATTCTCTGTTTGCCAAAAACAAGCTGAGAGATCTATTTCCAAGAGAAATGATTCAAACCAGGGAAACAAAAATAATAATGCTGTGCAACTTAAAGCAGCAGCTGCTGTCTGAGAGAAAACATGAAATGAGTTAGAAGACACAGAAGATTAGTCTTTTTTTTGGTTTTCAGATGATTATGTTTGTGAAGCTTTTGGCTGAATAATGTTTGACCTAATCACATCTGTTTTGACAACTTAAATGAAAGGCTCAACAGCTGTAGCTGGCAAAAGAATCCCCAAATCTGCAGACACCATTCCAATATTTGGGCTCTTGTCTGAACAATCTAGGGATAACAAACTATACCCTAAAAGTGCCTACAAAATGCATAACCACTTACAGACTAGTGCTGCAGCCATTCTGCAAACAAGCCTGCTTCTAAATTCAGCTGTTCATTGGCTTAGCCTCTGGAAATGGAAATCTCTTACTCTGATGAATGTAAATTTACATCATATTCTTGCAAACAACAAACTGAAGCCTTTTTGTCTACACCCAGATACAAAGACAAACAATGGATGCTGAAGAGACATGAGTGCTGCTAAGCCAGAGGACAATGCAGACAGTCTCTCAAATAAAGTGAAGCCAATCTGGCTGAACCTTCCTTCAGTCAATACAGAAAGAACATCTTATAGAAAGCTCAAATATCACACATAATTTTCCTTATTACTACACAAATACACATATAACTAGCAAAAAAAAGGGAAACCACCAAAAACCATGGTCTAGCTAAGTGGTCTAAGGTATTTTGTTGTTGCTGTTGTTGTTTTGCACTTCTATAACCTGCTGGGTTTTATTTAGTGAGAATTTCTTGTCTGTCTAATTTTCATTGGCACATCAATTTTCTTGCAGTGCCTGATTCTTTTTCAACATCTGCTGCTCAGTTTGACAGTATTAATTTTGGATTTTTCCCCAGATCAGATTAGTTGAAGATTGTGGTGAATGCTGGCAAAAGATCTAAGTTTTCTGTCTCTCTTTCCTCATCTCCCTAATGAAAAAAAGCTTTCTTGAGATTCATAATCATTGCTATTATTGTGCTTCATACTGAAAACCAGAAAATGGTCAGAGAACTGTTATACATACTAATAGAGGCAGATTTTCTTCTCCCACCAGATTTCTTTCCACCTTTGCATATGCATAATTTATTATTAATAGCTATTGTATCCATGGTTTATAAGTAAAAGCTGTATGCATAGTTGGTGAAAATGTAATTATTTTGTGTGCGTATAAATGCTGAACCATTATTCTGTAAATACTGCTGAGGCAGGTGGGTTTGGATGGGGCGTACATGTGATGACAGATTGCATATTTTGCATATCCAGAATCACAAAACACCAAAATATGAACATAGGCACTACTATATTACATTTTTTTGTTGTCATTATAGTTAATGGTCACACATGGGTGCTCTACTCCATTAACCACTTCTCAAACATAGTCCTTACCCCAAGGAGCTCACATTCTATGTTTAAGGAAAGAGAGGAGATGCTATCAGGAAGTGAGTGGAGATGCTAATGAAATAATATTTGTCAGTATGATCAGTGACAGCATCATACATTAACAACATGATACTATTTTTGCATAGATGATGGCAATTTAGATATTTGAGCAGAAGAATGAAGCAGCTCTGGGAAATTCCTTGGACCACGTTGCCTGTTGTGATTTACCCTTGGCAAGAAGCAAAGCCAATTGCTCACTCCCTTCACAGTGGGATGAGAGAGAGAAGCAGAAGGTAACAAGTGTGAGAACTTCTGGTGAGATCCAGGTAAAAAAAAATGTGCACACACATGCAAAGCAAAACAACGAATCCATTCACTCCTGCCCATCGGCATGGCAGATGTTCAGCCACCTTCAGGAAAGCAGGGCTCATCATGGGTAGCAGGCTCTTGGGAAGACAGCCATCATCATTCTGAACATCCCCCACCTCACACAGTCAGAGGCCTTGAGAGTGTTCTGACAGGCAGACTCTGACTCGGTTTAGTGGCTGCACATAATCCTTCAGACATAAACCACTGACCAAATCTGGGACTAGGCCTAGTCATTCTTAGACTCCCCGTTGAGGAGTTTAGAAAGCAAGGGGGTCCTTCCTAAGCCTCATGGCCCACCAGTACGGCTTTCCCAATTAGTTTTGCATCTGATTTGTACCCTTAATGTGAAAAAAATAAATCAGGCTGATCTGAAAAATAATCTATTCAGAGAGTAGGAAATCTTGATTTGCATAGAGGCTGATCTTGCCCTGATTTATAAACAAATAAACAATAGATATCCATCAAGCTGTTCTTACAGGTTCTGAAAAAGAATTATTTTGGTTCTTAAACACATGGGATGTGTTCAGATGCTGTTAACCAGAGAGATCTGAGAACTGTCTTCTGGTTGTGGGTAATTTATTGCCTGCTATTGCGTATTAACAAGATCTGTCATTTAGCTTTGTAGAAACCCATACGCTTTCATGAGGCACTTGACTTTTATAGTTGTTCCATTTAAAAATCAGCTGTCCTCACTATTTCAGTTCTAGATCTTTTGATCCTTATACTTTAATGTACTGGACTGTTGAAAGTTAGTAGAGAGCTGCCAAACATACAAATGATGTTTTAGCTTGATTAGCTCTGGCTTACCCTTTTTAGCATGGACTACACATAAGTGCATGCAAATATTATTGATTCAGAGTGACTGATCTATAATATTACTCTGAAGGTGAATTATCACAAAGAGCCAGAAGAGCTAAGTGCTCTGTCTATGCTACACCATTAACGGCAAGACTTTGGAAGGCTTATTTTTAAACTACTATATCCCTGGATTTGGGGGATTAACTTCCTCTGACTAGTTACAGACAGGCTCATTCACAGCACCAAAGCTTCCCATTCATTTTTGTACCCTTGTATGAAACACGCATTTTCAATTTGTAGTTGGAATTTTACACCTCTCTACATATTACTAATGATGTTTAGGCCATCTTCATTATGCCACAGTCACAGTACTTATCTTTGTGCTTTCATTTCACTGAAAGAGCATTCACAGCAAAGGATACATCTGCCTCTATCTTTTTAAAGGTGTGACAACTGCTGCTGTTCGATAGCCACTTTCCTTGCCATAATTCATTTGAAAACGTGCTTTTATCTCATCAAGTACTCTAGGAATTAGAAGGTAGATGTTTCTATATGTATACATGAGCTTTTAAGTTTGATTCAGAGCAGTTCCTAGATAAAAGTTCTTTGCAATCCTTAAACACTGTTGCTGCTCAGCTATCCCTGCTGACCTACTCTGGAATAGGCAAAAGAGCCAACTATAGGTGGCTGTTTTTTAAGATCCTTTAAATACATTTTAATGGCAGAATTTCCCAGAGATGGGAAAGGCAGTGCCTTGTATTATTAAGTGTGCAGATGTGTCCCATTTTAAAACTTCATTTTAAAATAATATTTACATAGGTCATGCTGAAAGTAATGCCTCCTATTTATTTCCATGGAAAATACAGCAAAGGTACAAAGAACACAATAACACTATTTGATAGAGTAAATTCTATTTTTCAACATAGTCACCACCATTAGCTATGCATTTTTGCCAGGGGTAATGAACAAGAGCTTGAGTGCAACGCGCATACAAATCTGTGCCAGCAGAGGTGATCCACGGTGTCACAGCTGCTATGATGGAGCTGTTGCTGAAACACACCACCCACCCCTCCACTGTCCTCACATTCACTGTTTGATCTCCATAAACACTGAACAAGTATTGATGAATGTCCATGACTGTCATTTTTTTCTGAGTAGAGGAATTCAATCCACACCTTTGCTTCATAGACATTTCCGTGTCAGACACCATTTTACCAGACTGCCCCTCTGCTGCCATCTGTCATGCAGCAAGAAAATGTAACAGAATATTTTGGGAATGTTCAACCTCTTCTTCCATTCCACCCATACCTGCCTCTGATGTCGTGGGCCAACATAATAAAACAGGAGGTATTACTTTAGGAGCAGCTCTTGTAACTCTGACAAACTTTAATCATTTAGCCTGAAATTTTATTTGCATCACAGAAAAGGCCATTATTGATTCTATCTTCAGAGTTGTGTCTGGACGCATTCTCAACCATGAGGACAGAACAAAGCACTGAACTATTCACAGCCACTGCACTGAGCATGGCTGAGGTCTAGCAGTAAATATATTATAGTAAATTATAATGTATGTGCCCGAGGAGGAAGTATACAATATTAAAGAGAGCCAGAAACCCAGGCTCTGGGAAGTCTGAACTCTGGAGTTTCCGTCCCTGCAATGTGCTCTTGGTAACACTATTTTTGCATGCAATTAAGCATAGGAAATATTTGTCTATGTTTTCTTTGTCAGTAGTTTCAGCATAATTTAAAAACTCCATTTTGCTGGATGAAGAAAACATTACTGCAGGAAAATATAAGGCAGCAATATTTTGTGAGATGAATGTAAAAGGCTTGCAGCAAGACTGTTTCATGAGAAACGATGCCATCTGGAGCATTAAATATGGCCATGGCAGAAGTTCTTTCGAGCAGGTACCTCAAACACAAAGGATCACATTTCCCTGAAACTGGTCATAGCTGACTCCACATTTCTCAGTAAATTGAATGGCCTTTGCTTGCGGCTGTATCTGTGCCGTCATGCAAGGAACAGATTGACTCTGGCTTGTGACTGTTGGATTACTCCCTGGAGTTGACAAGTGCTCTGTCTTAGCCACATGCGCTTTGTTCAGTCTTTCAAAAGCCCTTTAAACTTCCACTGATGAGAGGTGGCTGAACTGCAAAAAGAGCTTTGCTTTGGTTTTGATAAGCTAAAAGTAGCTCAGGTGCTTCTTTAACTTCAAGGTACACATAAAAGTCTAATCTGGGAAGTTTACAGAAGGTATTAAGTACATATGTTATTTTGGGACACAATGTGGTGAGTCATTTTTTGTAAGCTCTTTATGTCAGCAATCTAGCTTGAGCATGGCTTTGAAAAGTAAAAATGTAACAATAACTCTGGATGCTTTAGCACTGCTCCCCAACATATTCTTCCACTTTTATATCATTAAACTGTTAATATTTTAAAGTTATTTCCATTAAATGCATACAGAGACACAAACACCAATGTAATTTCAAGGAAACAAAATTTGGAAAGTTTTTTTGTGTTTAAAATATACTCTTAGTTTGAGGAAACTGTTTTATCTGATAATAAGTTGATTTGAATCACAGGTCTTTTTTAGAAATGTCTTATATTCTCACCAAGGTGCGTATGAAAAGGGAGGATACTATGCGTGAATGAATACATTTCTCATGGTTTTCTATCCTGCTGCAATCCAGCCTCCGTATCACTTGAAGAATTCATTCTGTTTTGTCACACAGCAGAGATTTCAAAGAATTCCCTACACTGCAGACAGTACAGTTAGAGTCAGTAATTCCTCTGGGAGTACGCTTTGGGTGTGGTCACTCTGATGCTTATTTATCCACCAGGGAACACATTTTGAAAAATCTTTATGTAACAACATAGTAGATATTGGAAGTTGAAAAGCAAAAGACTAAATTTGCTTAGGGAACGTGGCACGATGTCAAAGCACACTTGTATTCACAAACTAAGGATTTACTGGCCAGTGAACTTGGGAGGTAAACAGATCAGGAAACATCCCTCACTCAAGAAACCCAGCGCTGGAATCCCTCAGGAAGAAAAGGCATTTTTTTCCATTCAGTGAGGACAAAGTCTTGCATTTATTTTACAATTTTTTAATTTAATCCAGGGAGCTGGATTATCACAACATGAAATATTTTGCCGTAATAATGAAGTTTCATAACAATTCCAATTCTTTTACAAAACATTTGTAAAGTGCAGCCAGAAATGTCACTTCATTTGCATCTGTAAAAGGCTCTAAAAACCTCTGGAGTAGAATTCCTTTATCTCAGTAAAATTTCACCTGTTTATATCTGGTTGGAATTTGGGCCCTGACATCCTTTTTATGTTTGTCTTACTGAAGTGAGGAACTGTGAGCAATCGTTCTCAACAGGGATCAGCCAGCTGTGTCAAATGCAGGAAGAGAATTATTTCATTTTTGTCATTAGACATGATCTAAAATATGAGGGATTTCAGAAAAGGTTCCTTATTGACAATTGTTCAGTGTTCTTGTTTTTTTTGTCTGCAGACAGTTAAAAAAAATATGCTCTGTGAAATTATAAGCGCTTCTCGTGGCATTTTCCGAATGACTGAATCTTGAAGTCTCAGAAATCCTCCGCATTTTTCTGCAAGGTTTTCATCATCAAGAAGTCTAGATGGATCAGATAAGCTCCCTTACTTTGGGGTACTTAGCCAAACTGATCAAATGGGTTTGCAAGTAGCCCCCTTTCAGACTACCAGCATTTTAGTATTTCCCTGCCTGCTCATGCATTGATTTTTACTCTTCTTGAGTACATAAAATGTGAGCTTTTAGTCCAGGCTTTTGCTAAATTGCCACAGTTTCATAAGAGAATAACGAAAGTGAAAGATTTGGCAGTAAGCCTCACAGAAAACTGTTCCCTCAGCTCACGCAATATCATGAGTTGTGAGGACTATTTGAAAGTCATTAATGCAGAATTCAGTGTGCTGTCTAATATACTGCAGTCTGCGTGTGATGGAGATGTCTGTCTCAAAGGCAGTAATATACAGTGTAATATAAAGATATATCGTTGATTTTTTTCAAGACCATAGCTGAGGGAGCTATGAATGTTCAGTCTTGTTGTCTTCAAATTTCATTGGTTTTTAAAATACACCTTTACTTAGTATCCGAGGCTATGTTCATTTTGTAATAACTATCTACAATAGAAAGGAGTATGTTTTGCACTAATCTTTCCCAAAAGCAGGTTAGAATAACCATGTGATAATCATCAATGACACAACTCTTGGAGAGAAAAGAAACACTTCCAGGTGAGTGCTCCCTCCACAAGAGCAGGCCCATGAAGACCTGAACCACTCACAGTCTGTTTCCTGTATTTCCTTTTTGCCTTAAGAAGAAAACCAAAATATATTCTGGAAAAGCTGCCAGAGAATAAATGGGCTGACTATGATTTTGTTTCCACTGATGCAATAATGTTTATGATCATTAACACCATTAATACCATCTCTATTTTTTCCAAGATCTCAAAAAAATCCTAGCATGGGTAAGAACAGAATGTAGACCCATAGAAAACGTGCCCTGGCAAGCAAACCTCTGCAACATTCTCATTGCTCATCTTCATTGGCTGTGTTTCCCATATTAGCACATTTTCTGGAAATGGTGGAAGACAACTGCATCTATATAGCCAGAAGACCAGCTCTTTTCCAGGACTCCATACACAAGTGCACAAAACTAGTGCGGAAAATGACAGAAGCTTTGAAATCTTCACACATCTTAAAGGCTTTTATTGGATCAGGAAGCCATAGTGCTTGTGTAGAACATTCAGCTCCTTAAGCATTCAATCAGCGTGGAAATGGGAGAATTCATTTTGCTCAAAAACACGGTCAAGTATTAGTTGTGCTATTTTTGGCAAAAAAAAACACAGACATTTTCCTTGAATACTACTTTTTCAAAATCACCATAATTTTCAGCAGTTGCAAAGTAATTAATCCTGCTAACAACCTCAACCCTAATTTTTACAGATAATTAGTAGGTGTGGGTTGCTAGTCCTTTCTGTCATAGATGGAGAAATCCTTTGTTCTCAGTCTGCAGTTTACATGGCAAAATGTTTCATGCTAAATTTATCATTGTTGATTATTTGCTTGAATGCTCTGGGTGGCCTTTTGGGATTTTTCTGGAGTCTTGCTGGTCTGTAGCTTGACAGCTATACCACAGTAAAACAAAGCTATGATTATACACACTAGTAAACAACTCCCCTTCGAAGAGGAAAAAAAAAAGGGAGATAAGAGAGAAAGCTGAAGAAGGTACAGCAAGTTTGTTTCTGGACAGGGGATCTCTGTATGGTTAGACAATGCTAGGGGCAAAAACAGTTGCTGTGCCCCACAGCCACCCACACTGAGTGACTCTATTCTCCTATTGACACTCCTCCATCTATTTTCATAGGTGGATAAAATTCTTTGTTACGCGAATAACACAGTACCAATTCTTCCACTATGCAGGGGAAGAGGCACAGAAAGAAGTGCACTACGAGAGGAGATATTTTCTCCCAGATTATACACAAAGGAGCACTATGTCCTTTATCTGGACAAGTCTCACATGCATCTTTATGTCATCCCTGTGTTCTGATTGTGTTAGTGCAGCTTCTTAGCATTTTGGCCATGACAAATATTTAGTAATGTTTAATAACCATGATGCGTTGCCTAGCTTTTCTCTGATGTGGATATTAATAATCTTTAAGTAACCATCAAAACAGAGACATTAAAGAAACTTTCAAAATGAGCACTGACTAGGATGAAAGCAGCTTCAAAGCAGTATACTGAATTCTGGTGTTCAAGACCTAGATATTGAGTTTCAGTGAATTTCAGAAATGAGAGCCTGGATCTCTAAGTCTAACATAACTCTCCTAATTTTTTATTAAAAAAAATATTTAGTGCTTTTTCTGTTGCACTCTTTGTCTTAAAAATTTGCAGTCATTAGGGGAGAAAAACAAGGAAAACCAGTGCTCTGAGAACAGAATCCCAAGCCCTACCTACAGTTACTGCTCAGCTGCTAATGGATTTAACAAAAAAGACAACTTTAAAATCATTCTCTTGCTACAATCACCCATCGTGCTGTTCAGACAGCATGCTGTAGAAGAAAATCCACATACCACCCAGACTGAACTAGATCTTGTTGCATTCATTCTGAAAGTGAAAAAAATATATATCTTTAAGGATGATGGGGCATTCTCTCGTCTTGAAAATAAATGACATTAACTCTGTGATTAGGTCATTGGCAAGAAAGAGGTAATCACATACATGTAGCATTGTGCTAATTTTATTAGCTTGAATCTTTTAAGCCTGTATGTAATCAGCAATGAAGCAACGTAAAATGGAAAATCCAATTAGCCCCTGCAAGTGCTTTGTGAATAGCACTACCCCATCTCTGCATGTAGATGAATGAAACAATACATTGATAGCTAATAAAAGAACTGTTGTTGGCTACAGCTTTGTAGTATTATGTTAATATTTTTCAAAAAAAGATGCATTTATTTCTTTTTCAGGTGAAGAAAATATTAGATGATGCATGGGTTGAAAAAAATCTTTTTAATATAAAGCTTAAGGAAACTATTCACATTTAAAAGTAAGTTTTAATAGTGAGAAAGCTTCTGAAAAGGTAAAACAAGAATGAGACTGTCAGTTTTGAAGTGGTTAGAGCAACTAGAAAAAAGTCATAGAAAAATCACTAAAAACCCCTAAAAATATATCTGCTTAATCTATACACATTGATGCACAATAAACCTCATAAAATTTGAACCCAAATTTATGCAAGACATACTGTAATCAGATAACACACAGATATCTTTGTAATGTGTAGTGTGGGTGCATCTTGGACTGCTTTTTTGCAGTCTGTAATGAGTGAAGATATAAAAATAAACACAAGAATTGAATCTTTTCTGTTAGGTTTTTTTTTTTTTTTTAATGTAAAGGTCACTGTCAGTGTCTGCGTACTACTACCTGTACAACTTAGAGCTTTAACAGTAATTCATCATACTGTTCTGTTTTAAATTAAGGCATGTAATATACTGTTTATGCTTTTATCAGTGCTATGGAAGAGGTTATGCTTCCAAAAAAGCCAAAAGTTTCCATTATGGATTTTTTATCAGGTTATTTATTTGATTTTAAAACTTCTTCTGTGCTATAAGTGTGAGAAATTCGAATGCAGTATAATTGGGGCTGCAAAGGAACTTCAGAAAGGAGAACTTTGCTCTTCATAAGATATAAAACCTTCTTTTATTTATATAAATTAAAACAACAGATACAGATACGTGCAGGTTTATATACCTTTAGAATCCAATACAACAAAGAACACAGATTTTGACTCCAGTCCATCCTCACAGTTCCTCCTCTCTGTTTAAATTTTGCCCAAAGTTTTAGTGGCCTGTGCTAAACAACCAGGCTCATCGTTACAGAAATCCAACTTACAGCCCAGTCCTGCCATTCTTACTTTCACGCACAGAGTCATTGACTTTGCTAGGATTATGTAACAGTTGAACAATCTGGCTCCACTGGAATCTGTACTGCAGTTCTTAAATATGCCACGTCCCATGAATATTCTCCAAAACTGACTGTCGCAGCAGCAGAAGTTCTAATGTGTCTTTGGTTTAGAACTAGAAAAATAGCAGATGTTATGGGGAATATCTGTGTATACAGATATCAGCAGTGTTTCAAGAAACCTCATATGTCAGAAGACGCTAAAACTGTAGAAAATCTATATTTTGTAGGAAGGAAGAGGAAATCTGGTAGCAACAGGCCTTGGAATAAAACAACATGTAGCAACATCAAGTACCTCTTATACTCAGCTGACATTATATCAAAACACACAGAGTACATCAAACAAGTGCTGCATAAATTAAGAAATACTCAGCCATCAGTTTTCCCATGGAAATTGCCATAGATATGCGTAAGTGCAGTTAGATGCAGAAAAGAGAAAAGGTTCTCCTCTCATTAGCCATAAAAAAAGATAACCAAGCCTGGGTTTCTGCAGTACTCTCTTTCAACTCATGATTTCTGAAAAAAAAAAACAAAAAAATGGCTGTTGTGGCACATCTGGGGATGTTAGAGAGCTAGCCAATGCACAGAGGGACTCTGGAGAACATACTCAGGAAGTTCTTAGGAAACAGTAATTTTTCTGTGCATGCACACAAGCAGTATGTCCAGCATACCTAGAAGAACCATGTGGAGTCCAGTGTGCATACATTATCTGGCCAAAAAATCTCAGAGAGAAACATTGGATTCACTGAAAAAAAGACGGTTTGCCTAGATATTGTCCACAGAACTTTCTTGATTATAGTTTTTTAATACGTAGTGTGGTATTTATAGTCACAACATCTCAGATAAATATGAAAATTGTCATTGCTACTTTTAAACGTGCTTTTAATTTATTCTCAAAACAAGAGAAAATCAGGTAGAATCCAAAAGAGATGTCTCAATCAACAACAGGAGTATGTCTGGCTGAGTTTGACGGTACGAGTATACTTTTTCACAGGAACAAAGATGGGGATTGAATAAGCAGCACAGGACTGACTCACTTTCATTCAAATTCATTCTTACAGAAATGAAAGTAAAATGCAATTAAAGCTTGGATTTTCTCCAAGGAGCTCTAAATAATAACACATCTTCCGCCTTTCATTCAGATGTTTAAATAGCTTTCAAAGAAAACTTGATGACCATTTTTTATATTTGGCTTTAAAATCCAAGAGAAGTGGCGATATGCCTCTTTAATTTAAATCCTAAAAAAACAACCCAACAGCCAAATAAGCAAAAAAGGAAAATATGTACCTTTCATTTAGGCAAGATTGGGTTTATCCTAGCTTAAAATGGCTACTTTAGGCACTAAATAGAGAAGTCTGCGTTAAAGGTATTTTCATCTTGTTTTTTCTCTCTGTTCAATGAAGAAGGGGACTTGGAATCAGTCTGAGACCTGTCTACTTTTTGGAAAGGTCTGGCTCCTCACTAAATATAAAGGGACTACTCCCAGCTCCCAGTAAAATCTGACATTAGAGCTAATCTAACCTACATTCACACCTCTCCTGTTCATCTGACTGCTCCAGTACTTGTCTGGCCTCACTGTGAGCTGTTTCAGGTAAGTTAAACAAATCCTGCCATCCCAAAATTGAATGCTTTCCTGTCACATTTAGCTCCATGAATCAGCTAGTACCATAGCAAGACTGATCATGTCAAACTCAGACCAAGGGTAACAATACACATGGAAACACAGCTGGAGGTGCAAGGGGTAAAAGGGAGAAAGCAGCTCCCGGCAGGAGCCAACTTAATTAGAAGAGAAAACTGACACCTCCTTAAGGGACTTGAATCCAGGCCTTCCAAATGTAGGGTACACATAACAGAAATCCTTCCTTCCCATTCTTCCCTCCTCGAAGGAGGCAGTGGCTCATCTTTCTACTTAAAAGGATGCTTGTTAAAGTAAGTCTTCATCAGATCTCTAGTAATTTCCAGGAGACATCTCCTAATACTATGAGAACTAACACACAATTGGCTGAAATAGTCCTCATGGCATATATATCGTTAACACGAATTAATTAAACAGAATATTAGTAATAGTTTGCACTTAATAATATCCAGTCTTCAACAATCTCAAAGCACTTCAAAAATGTAAATTGATTAAGGCTTCTGAGATCATTAAAGATGTAAATAAACATGTTTGTCAGCTAAGACAACCTCTGCTAGTTAATTTATTTCTTCTGTTTGGAGAGAACTTTTATAACTGATTTATAAACCTCCAAAAATAAATGTTTATAATTGAAACACTGACATCTCCTTAATCTTAGTGCAACCAACAATTATTTCTGTAATTTATTTGCACAAAAAGTTAAGAAGCAATGACCAATCCCTCTTACGTGCTATGCTATAGACAGAAATATCTGAATTAGAAGAACAGAAAGAAATTAATTCCTTGAACACCAATGAATTGTTCCTCAATTAGTTCATAATGAACAATTTTTGATGCATGCAATGGATTTAAGTTCTAGTCAAATCTCTCTCTGGAAGTTGCATATTTAAAAATTCTCTGAAAGACAATACATAATGTATATTCTTATCTCCAGAACAGACAGTTTTCTTTTTGGAATCAAATTGAACAATATTACTTAAAAATACTTCCCATTTTAATATTGCAAGAATTTAGTCATCTTCTGGAAGTTTGAAATTAAAGAAAACTCAAAACATTTTTTGGCTTTTTTGTCTTGATCACAGAAATCCATCCACAAGAACAAGTATGTAATGATAACCCTTTGTTAACGGTTTACGGGTGTTCGGCCCGGTTCCGTGACGAAGGGGACGGGGGATCCACGGGTCCACGCCCCGGGAAAAGGGAAAAGGGGAAAAGGGTAGGGAGATGGCCCTGAGAGCAAAGAACAGCGGCAACAATCTGAGGAGAAACAAACTAATTTACTAAATAAGATATTGGAATGCAAAACAACACACTATAATACAATATAATTACAATTTAAGCTGATAAATCCAATACAGAGAGAGAGAATGTCCCAAAATCAAGGTAGGCCTTACTCTACTACAAACGATAAGACGGCTGGAGAGCAAGGTGCTGCCAAGATGAGAGACGGCGGAAAAAGGGACGAGGTCTCGTGATCTGCAAGTTTTTATACTGCGAGCTTCTATCTTTTCCCTCCGGCTGGAAAATGGTAACAGAGGAGCAAAGTGCCGTGGGGAATGTAGTAGTCCTTCTCTTCTGAGAACCAGGTACATTCACTACTTGATGTTATGATGTGGAATACCAATAACCGAAAATCACAAAACCATGACACCCTTATAAAAGCCCTTGGGTTCAGGACAGCTATGAGTACTAGGGAACACCAGGCCACAGCCAGCGGGCAGATATTTTATGCTCCCTGCTCCCTAAGATTACAAAAAGCCACTGCAGGTCTATATAGAGTACAGAGTAACTTATGGTTTCTTTGAGTTACAACTGCCTAAAATATTTCCCAGAACCTTCCATGTGATTTTGATTCAGTAACCTCAAATTATTACTACGTAGTTGGTTTGAGAGCACTGAGGGCCTCTTTCTGTGACCAGGCAAAGGAGAAGCTTTTAGGAAATACAAAGGTGTCACAGCTGAAATGGTCCTTAACTTGGAGGATGTCATAGCATAAGAACAGGGAAAACAGACCCTCTGCTTGTTCTCTTGCCTTCACAGAGCATCTCCTAATGTTTGGAGGTGAGAAGGTGAACTTGGCATATTCTGGCCTTGAGTTTTCAAGATCTCTGTCTAGAATGGACTTGTTCCTGCTTTACGTTCCTGGAATGTCTAATCTAATCAAGCCCCAGCTGTCCTATCTGATCATGCAGGCACTGCATCAAAGCACAAAATGTAGCAAGAACAACTACATTAGACAGTAAGTTATCTCCTAATCATGTTATTCTCTTTATAATTTAAGGCAATCTGGAACAAAAATATAGTTGCATGAATGTTTTCAGACAGAAAGTCTCTGGGTAACTTTTCATGAGTGACATAGCTTACAGCTGCTTTTTCAGTCTGCTTTCTGAGATGGAAAAGAAAGTTACTCAACTTACTTTTTATAACAATTCTACCAGTACACCACTCTTCACAAAAAGCTATTTCTGTTGAACGTGTGATTCACTCCCTTAGACACTTTAAATAGATTTTTATTCTTACTGTCACTGGAAATGAGAGTAAACATCCCTGCA
Source organism: Numida meleagris (assembly GCF_002078875.1). Taxonomy (NCBI): domain Eukaryota; kingdom Metazoa; phylum Chordata; class Aves; order Galliformes; family Numididae; genus Numida; species Numida meleagris. The sequence continues at coordinate 9,072,176 of NC_034417.1, read as the reverse complement.
GTTGCAATAGGAAATACAGTGCTGAGTTTAGGAGAGAGAACACTTACACAGTTCTTCAATGGTGCCCTATGTTTTATTTAGATTGTAGTTTGCGCTACAATCTATTTAGCTTTGAAAAAGCTCAGCTTCTGACCACTGTGCCATTCTCCGTATACACCTTGATCCTGCATCAGCCCATGGAAGGACCTTTCATCTAACTAACAGAGCAGACATGGATATGTGAAGTACCAAAGGCAACTTCTGTGTGCTTACATACTGCTAAATGTTGCTTAGTGACACAAAACTCCTTAGCATAAAGATACGTCAAAATCGTTCAAACTGAACTGACTTCACATGCTGCTAAGAGGAAGACAGGGTTGCTGCAGACAACCCTTCAGGAGCACAGGGCTCTTCAAATTTTCTTTGTAGTGCTCTCTTTTTTTTCTTTTTTTTTCTCCTCTCCTTCTTCAAAAGAGTGTCCATGCTCCAGCCTCACTTGGAGAGAGGTCCTCCATTTGCCATTCATCTAAAGAAACCCAAACAATGAGAAAATTCTATCTCCAACACTTTTCCCACTGAGATTTCTGAGAACATGCATAAACCATGAAGTGCCTGCTCTCAGACCATTCCTAACAAAGGGCTTAAAGCTATTATTCCTATGCTAGAATGAAGTCTAACATATTCACGGTTCATACACTATAGCACTGGTCCACTTTTTCAGTTCTTTGTTCACATGAAGGCTCCCAATGGAATAATACAAGGTGCTAGAGTTTTAGGCCAGGTCATCTTGTAGGAATGCATACTACCTGATGACTTTAAGGAGAAATTTAAATTTCTCTAGTAGTACGTCCTCATGTAAAGAAAGACACAGCATGTGCTGCAGTTATGTTGTAGACAACCTGCTTGCATGGAATATGTATTAATTTGCTTTCGGGTCTGGATGTGTCAGAAACTGGTACTGGACTTGGACTACTCATAGTTCTACCACCACTGTTCTCTGCTTCTCCACGCACATTTTTGGCAACCAGCTCTCTGTAGTGATGCAGTGACACGGTGGGGTCTCAGACAGATTTTAAAGGACTCTGCAGATTACAAAATTTTATCATATGTATAAAGCATTTTAATCTTTTAAAATATAATGTACAACTCATCAGGCTTCCAGATCTGTTCTGAACTGTATCTGTGTGTCAGTAAAAAATATTAGTCTAATGACATATTAATGTGGCATCAGTGAGAGACACACAATTACAATGTTTCATAAAACTTTCTTCATCCCTTGCTGTGTACAGCTAATGAACAAGGACAGGGACTTTCTGAGAAAGAGAAGATAATCATTTTCTGATTCTGGCCCTCAGCAATTGTGGTCATCTGTGAAATTACCTTTTCTGTAAGCAGAAAATTCCTACTTTCAATATTTAACAGAAGAGTGATGGAAAATGGAAAATGCTTCCTCTGTGAATCAGGATAGTACTATTTAAAATGAAGTCATTAATAAAGGATCAATGATATATGGAGGCCCAACTTCATTCCAGAAAGCATGAATACTTTATTGACTGTTAGATTTTTAAAAAGAATCCTGTCTGTACTTTGCACATGATTCATAAAATCTTTTGCTCTGCAATTTAGATGATTGCTATGCAGAAATTGGAAAACAAATATGAATGGTTTAAGGGTGTAATATAGCACAGGCAGAGACTTTCTCCTCCAAGGTACCTGGCTAAAGATTGCTTCTCTGTTTTTAAGTGAACTACAGAGAGATTTAGCCTCAGTCCAACTTATGCCCTAGCAAATAAAAGTCTGTGAAAGAACACAACTGAGTTGGTGAGAACCCTCTCCAGTCTCTGATTTGTCCTACCAAAAGAAGGCAAAAAGCTGCCACTGCCACTGAGCCAAGAAACAAAATTTACTATTCTCTGATGTTTTCCCTAATACAGACAAAGAAAAAATAAAGCCAAAAAGCCAAAAAGCCAAACCAAGCAAACAAACAGATAAAACAAAACAAATATCTCCCACCCCCTCCACTCTCGTTTTTTTTTTTTTTTTAAAGTGTTTTCTAGAATTTTGGTTATATTATTCTGGTCAGTAAACCACTGAACTATCGAGTAAATCTATCCATCACATTATTACAAGGGCTTTCATATTATGGAATTTGTACTTAATATGGTACTTTTTCTATGTTGGAGGAAGAAGGATTTAGTTGTATGCTTGCAGCCTCATCATCGGAAGGTCAGCTCTGGACTGTCTTGCTAAAGGGATATTTGCTAGCAGCAGCAGAAGTAGCATTAGCAGCAGAGCCTCTAAAAACAAATCTGCTGGAGTGAAGCCATGCATAAATTAATAGAACATATTTTGTCCTTATTTTACCCTGTTCCAGGAGCAGAAATAAAGGTAAAATACACAGTACTAATGCAGTCTGTTGGTGTCACTAAATAATGCTCTATCCTTGTCATAACCACTTTCACCATTTGCAACTCCTGTTGGCTATAGTGAAAGCTAGTTGGAGCTGGGACTAAAGACATATGGAAAATTTTGTTGGTATGTGGGCAGTAATCCAACAAAAGAAGAGGTTTTTGCCATTGCCATATGTGACTACTTTCTTTCCTAAACAGCCAATCCATCCTATTAGTCAAATGGTGTAAACAATTTTCTTGACAACAAAAGAATTATAATACATCAATCAAAAAGAAACTCAAATGTACACCAAACACTACTGCAGCTGAATATGCCTTTTTACTAACTTTGTTTTAGTTGATATAACTCTGGCAATAACATCCACATACTCAAACAACCTGACTGATGGAAGGACCCACACTATGGCTGCTAGTGGGCTGCGAAATTTCCTCTGTACAAGAATAATTACACAGGAATGTGAGGGGTGTTCCTCTGGTAATACAGAACTACTGTGGAGGTCTCACCACAGCACAACTGTTCATGACATTTTTAAAGATCTACAAATTAAACTTAAAAAATTTTCCATGTAATTCTTGAAGAGAGAAAGGACACAAATTAGGAAGGAATCTTTCTAAAGGCCTATAAACTTCTTGTGGGGCTAATCTTCAGAGAAGAGAGGCCTCAGAAACCAATTTGATGAGTAACTTTCTCAGTCAGACAGCATTGGAATATCATCTGACGTGGATATCCAGTTTAGTCTCCATTTATTTTTATTGGTTAGATAATCGTGGATCATAAGTTTAGTTTTAATAACAACTGCAACAGATTTTGCAAGCTACAAGCTTGTCATTTGTCATTATAGTGATTTTTCAGGTTTAAATATTGCATCAATTTGTTTCTCTTTTCTTTTTTTTCTCCCTTCAGTTAGTTAGGTTAAATAAATCTCAGTACTGTTTTCATCTTGAATTCTCTAATATTACAAGTAGTTAATTTGGCCAGTTTTCTGAATTGAGCTAATCTTCTTACAGAGAGCTACTTAGAGAGCTCACTGAGGAGTTGCCTTGGACTTATATATGACTGTTGTATATGTTTTTTGGCATTGTATCCATGGAAAAGGAGAAGCTACTACAAATACCCACTTAAAAAATTAACATATTTTTTCTTTAGAAATTTGTCCTCACACTCAGCATCATTCCTGTACTACAGCCTTATGTTTTTCAATCTGGAACCATATGAGAACATGGGCAAGTGGTTAAATTTCACTTCAGTTTTAAGCAGAATAATATTACCGTATTTTCCAGCTGTTTGTTCCCCTTAGGAGAAAAGGGGTGGGTGCTGTACCATGCCAATAACCATGTTGTGGGAAGCTCTGGTACATCAATAGCAATTTATTCTTCTTTGGCATGCAAGATTTTGGTAACTGGTTTTGAAAAGTAACTGTTAAAATTAATGCACAACAATATTTCAGAAGTTAACAGTGCGTAGAGTGTGCTTCAATTTCAGCTGTCACTTTGCAAATACTCTTATCAAAGACTTGACAGTCAAAAAAAGATACCGACTGTAAAGTGGAACATGTTCCAGTGACTTCTCTGATCAGAAAAAAATATACTAGGCTGACGGGCTCCCTGATATAGCAACAAGGTTTGAAAATTAAATTTCTATATAGGGGAATCCACCCTTTCACACACCTGTGCAACTGTGGGCTGATATTTGGAAGTGATATTATTACCTTCTCACTTCACAGGGCTTCTCTGTTAATGGTGATGGTTTGCTGGATAAAAAAAATCTCTAAAGGAATCTTCACAGAGGAAGACTGAGGTATCCCATTCTTGCACTTGGTCATGTTGCTAGTCAGGCACCCTGGCTAAGAACGAGGCTAGAAAATTAGACCCTTAGGGCACACCTCATGTTTATTTTACTGTCTGTCAGAACTTCTCATCTTTCTGGAAACTGAAAATAATATCAGCTGCAACTTGGTTAAAAGGAGGTATGTTTATATCTTAACATGACAATATTTAGTCATCTCGTCTATTCATCCAGTCTGGAGGGGAAGATTCAGGTTGGCTATTAGGAAGAATTTCTTTTCAGAAAGAGTTGTTAGGTGTAGGAACAGTCTGCCCAGGGAAGTGGTGGAGTCACCGTCCTTGGAAGTGTTTAAGGAAAGAGTAGATACAGTGCTTAGGGACATGGTTTAGTGGTAGGTGGACGACTGGACTAGATGATCATATAGGTCTTTTCCAACCTTAATGATTCTATGATTCTGATTCCCAAGCTACTCTGAATTATTCTTGCAGAAACTGCTTGCTATACAATGGTGGTAAATATTATAGAGATTTTCCTTGAGAGTAAGGAAAAGTGTATTTCATCATCTCTGAACTATTCACTCTAGAGATACCCAAGAAAATACAGTCCAAAGCGAGACATCCTCCAAGAAATCAGATGATTAATGTGACAGAGGTGGGTGAGTTTTGATATGACAGCAGCTATTCATTAGTTTTATACACAGCACACACAAAATGTGTATGTATGTATATATGAATAACTATACTTAATTAATTGAAATAGAATGTGTTATATGCCTGTGATCTCAGTTGATTGATTAAGAAGGGTCAATCCAGTCAATATTTTGCAGATTCATCAGAAACAACAAACTGTGTCATTAAGCAATTCTAACAGTTCAGTAGATGGTACTGAACTAGCCTACCCAGCAGTAGGCTAAGGTCTTTAGATAATGATTAGCAAGGAAGGCTCAAATACATTTTGGGCATTGAAATGTCCATCTGATTTATGAGGACAATAGAAGTTTTAATCTAATTTTCCAAGTGGAATATGACTATATATCTCTAGCAGTTGGAGTTCTGTTTGCCCAAGGCATGAATTCCACCTTGATGCTTTCAGATGCTGAATTGTTCATTTTGTAGCAGAGGCTTCAGTTTTAAACAGAAAGAAAATGCAGCAAAGCAACCGTTAGCCATTACTGCTGAGTAACTTATTCTTAAATCAACACAGGATGTTCCATAAATAAGAGGGGAAAAAAAAATTAGAGAGGAGCTAAAGTTTGGAAACCACAGCTGTCCTTCAGGTAATTGCTTATGTCACAAACAGTACAAAGCTTCAAGTCACAGAGGTTAATACCAACTTTAAACACAAGATCAGCAAAGTGAGTTGCCAAGACTGTTTTCTAAAAATTGTTTATTTTGGTTCAAATTCATCAGGTGGCAGAGATCTCAGATCAGTCAACAGTATTTTGTTTTCCATAGTCCCAGAACTGATTTTACATTTTAAAAACAAATTGGGAAAAGTTCCCTTTGACTCTGTTCAATGCTCTTGTGCCATACAGTCTCTTGAGGAGATAAATCAGAAGACAGTACTTTAGTAGTTCTTATTAAACAAGTTTGACAAGCATATTTAAGTCAGTAGTAAATTCAGAGAGCTGTACAACTGATTTGAGAAAGCAAGCCTACAGTGCCTAAATATAATATTAGATGTGCATGAGATGTAGCATGAACATATGCCTGAGAAACCAGGAGGCAGAAACAGCAATCAATAGCCATCTAGACCCAGCAGATTTAGAGCCATATTTGCTAGTAAGGGGCTTGTAGAGTCTCAAGAGATCAGTATTTTTTCAGGTGGCTGTTCATGGAAATCTGTCACTTTTCACTGTATCTTGTTGAAAACCTGGGACAGAAAATATTTGCAAGATCTCAAGGCCAGCTATTTGTAATTAACCAACAGGAATTTCAACTTCTATATTTGAATGCAACACTTCAAAATTTTTCCTTTATTGGTTAAGGGAATTACTCACAGAAACCAGCAGGAAATGGATGTTCTGAACAGTTTTAAAAATCATCTTACTTTAAAATGCCTTTCTGCTAAATGACTGTGACCTTCAGCCAACATTTGTCTGTGGTTGCATTTGTTCAAGTGAAAACCATGCAAGTGAAAACCTTAAAAGATAATAGGTAATATTTTAAATGCTTTAAAATTCTCAAGTAATTGTCAAATTTAGGTTAGGATCTTATCAGTGCTATGCCCTTTAGCAGTTTTTCCAGGAAAATATATTATTCTCAACCCACAGAAGACTCATGAATTTTTGGTTCAGTTCTTCTGTTCTCTATCTGGCCATGGAGAAGCCAATAGTACCATATTAAGTGCTCCAACTAATTTCTGTTCTTCTTTTCTAAGTTTAGAGAGACAGTAAAATTGCTACAGTACAAATACATGAAAACTACACCAACTAATTGAATCTATACTTTGCTCAAATTAAATGGAGGTTATGTTCACATACAGATTGTATGTGCTTGCCTGGACAGTTAGGCAGAGATTGAAAACAATCCTTACTACACACACGTGTGTTTTACACTAATCTCTGTATTTGGGCAAAAAGCTTATATTTAGTAATTTGTTTGCTCATAGAAATCTGTATATGTGCTCTTAATACTTGAGTTGAATACTACTGTACTTGTTGCCTTTAACAACCTAACTACTAAAAAACAGTACAGCCATAAGACAGTTTCTCTAAGCAAATCCAAAGTTCTGAGCAGGCAATGAAGAGCTGCAAAAGATTTGAAAAGCTCTATTTTTCTTCCACAGCAGCCAGATATTGATTTCATCAAGAAATGCATACAGCAGACATCAGTGATGCAAAAACTAACCAAGGAGGTAGAGAACTTCTCAGCTCTGTCTTGAAGTAGTGCTTCACTAAGAGCTGAGCAGTTGCCTATCAGTATGACTGCAGAACTGTAGTTTTAATCTTGAGATTTAATAGTAGCTATATTTTTTTTCCAGTAAGGTGGAACTTTAATTATGAAAACTTGAAGTCTCCCACCAGGTGAGGAATCTACATGAGGAGACTTCTGATACTCTTACTCAGGTATTTGGTAAAAAAAAAAAAAAACTCCACAAGATAACAAATCTGCCTTGTAAGTATTGTCTTCCACAAAGAGACTTCATTATTAGATTATCCCTGCTAAATTGAGAAGGTGTCTGTAATTCCTTTTTCATCTGCTCATTGGAAGGATCAGGTTCCTTTTCCTAACTAATCTTTTCAGGACTGAAATGACAGCAGCTGGAAATTTATTCAGCAAACAAACCACCTCCTTTTTCAAACATTTTGGGTAAAATCATTAGTGTATCTGCTTAAATCTAGCTTGTTCCTAAGCACTTCCAACATACACTGGAATCAGCATCAACCTCTGCTTCATTAATCATCTGATTTCTTGGAATATGTCCTGTTTTGGAGTAAAGTTCTTTTTGGCATTTTCTGAGCACCTTCTTCCATCTCTAAAGTGAGTAGTATAGAGATGATGAAACAGAGTTTTCATTACTGTAGAGGAAAATCCTTATAATACTTTCCATTCCTGTGCTGCAGTTTCAGCAAGAATAATTCAGAGTGGCCTTGGGATTTTTTCCCCTCCGTAAGGAATGAATAGATGAGCAACACAGTCATGTTAAGATATATTTAAATAAACAGCTACAGATATCTGCTAAGACAGGACACAAATGAAGATATATTCAAATTAATGGGTTTGGTAGCAAATCTCTGATTCATAAAAAGGGACAAAGGAAACACAGTCCTGCAGTGCTGAGGGACACGTGCGTAGTATCCCCACCTATTTAGTTACATTCTGCATATGCAGCAAATGGGAATCTAGTTCTTGACACTTGCGTGCATCACTAGTCATTTCCTCTACAGTACAAAGAATCATAGGAGACTGAAGATATTAGCATGCACTATGTTGAATGTCAATTTGAAAAAACCTAATAGGCTCGTGTGCTGAACTTTGCAGAATCACAACATGACTTGGGTGCCCAAAGCTCAGAGACCAAAATAATTTCTTATTCAACTTCCCTAAAGTTAGAAGGGCCATAAAGGGGCCATATTCATTTAAATTAGGGCCCCTTAAGTTTAATTCAGTCATATTTTTAATATCTTAATTCATTATATTTAATTTGTCTGCTAAGTTGGAGGACAGTTGGTACCACTGCAAAGACAGTAAAAATGCATATGCCATCTGCTCTCCTCAAGCCAGCCTTAGATTCTGACCGCAACTTTAAAGCATCTTTATTATTACATAAGATGCTGATACTTGTTCACTGTTTTATTAACCCAGCAGTAAGAAAACAAGATCTCATATAAACAATTAATGCTTTCCAAAATCTCATAATCTATAAGTACTTCTCAATGCACTCCTCTGACTGCTGATGCATGCATCTGGAGGTAAAATACTTGTCAGAAAATAGCTAATTATTTCCTTTCCCATGAGGAAGAAAATCATTAAATTTAATTAAAAGATTTAAACTCCAGTCCTGTGCATTGAGGTCTTCTTCCCATTGAATTTTCTGCTCTGTGACTTAAAGTGATAGGCTGAACGTTCACATTAGCAATAGGTCTCATCTCCAGTTCTGCTTTTTTGCACAACATTTCTTGAAAGATATTTTGATCAAATGAGTCTCCCTCTCACCACATCTTTCTATTTCACTTCCTCACACACATGAGCTAATAAACAAAAACAATGTGAACTTTAAAGTTCATTTCTACAGCTTGTGCCAATATGCCTCACACTCCAGGTAGCAAAAGTCTTGCTCGCAACATTTGGGTTGACATATTAATCAACATAGTGGCAAAGGTCCCAGGAAAATCACAGAAGAAAAGTGTGAAAAAAAAGCTCAGCTAGAGCTGATCTGGGCAAGTCGTACAGGGTGAGCTGAATAAGTTCAGAAATAAAAATGCTTCTCCTAATCCTTCACACATTTTCAAAAGAAGGAAAAAATAAATCATCTTAGAATTTCCAGAAAGTTAAAATAGCCCATGCTAGAAATCTACGTAGTTCTTGCTTTTGTGTAACCATTCATTAATTATTAAAAGTATGTTTAGAACTACTGATGCTTTGCTAATATAGGTTGGTTCAGAAAATCTGGATATTAACAAACAGAGAAGTATCTAATACAGTTCTGTAATATCCACACTTAATGTAATTTGCAGATTATTAAACCTAAAAGGCAATAATATTCCTGCAGTTCTCTAATGATTTCAGAGGGGTGATACTGTTGCAAAGGAGAATTTCTCATTAGGGCTGATAGAGACAGATTGCTATAAGTTCTTTTACGTTCAAAACTGACAAAATTGATATGTATACTACTGCATAGCATCGATGCTATTTCATCCTATAGCTTGTTTTGCACTTCTGATCTATATCGACCCACACTAAAGTAGGCACCTTAGAAGTAAAGATAAGTTTTCCAATCAAAACAATTTTTGGACAGGACAATCTTCATGATAGCTCTGTTTTGTTAGGAATTTCCCCAATTAACAGAACAAAAAAGACACACACACACAAAACCATAACAAAATCTGGTTAAGTAGAACTTTTTTTTAATATTAAACAAAGAAAGAAGTCCTGAAAACATTTATGGGAAATTATACTTTTTACAGGTATGCTCTTAAAAGAAAGCAGTAGAAATAAAAAGTAAATTCTACTCCTCACTAAGACTAGCAGATTCTTGACCCATTTTGAAAAAGAAATTGAATCTTCCTCTCCACTCATTAATTTCTTCAGCACATGTGTAGCAAGACTTACTTCTCTAAGGTGTTGAGTCACAGAGGGCTAAACAGATAACTGAACAACTGTAATCCTGACTGGTCTAAAGCAGTTTGCTTTCAGGCAGGTTAAATTTCATCTTCTGCCTTTTGGTTTTGAATATCAGTTAAAATATAGTGTAATTAATAACAAAAAGGAAGGAGGCAGCCCCCCACTTTACGTAATTCAGAGCATAAACACTTAAATCAAAGTCACTCCTGGCATAACACTGCTGAATAACGCTAGCGATAAAGTTAGACCATAAATCTCAATACCATTGCCTGTTATGATGATGATGACTAATTTATTCCAGATTGAAGACAAGGGGTTATAAAAACAAATTTATGGCCACTGTATTTATTATAATTAATTTCCTCCACAGTGAAAGCACAGAGTTTTGAAAAAAAAATGACCTTTTGAAAAGTGCCTTATTTAATGGATCATTGTTGTATTATGGAGCCTGGCTGCATCCAGCATTTACAAAGTTAGATACAAGTTCTTGTGCTCCGCGAAGGGACAGTTTCATCAGTCACATCAAACCTGGGTAATTCAAAATCCACGTCTTGTTTCTTTTAAATATCAATTTTGCCAACAGATAGATGAGGTTAGACACTTCCGATATAAAAGCAAGAATTACATCCAAACCTGCTTGCTTATGCTTAAACAGGTGAAGTGATATTTCTTTCCTCAGCAAGTGTGTGATTGCACCAAACTGAGCTGGCAGGGGAACACCAATCTCCTTACTAAATCCTGCTGCTCTCAAGTACTAGAGCTTCATACTTGCATACAGAGTAATTACTGCTCAGTCCTGCTGGCATTGGTACTAGCTCTGTCCTTGACTGGAAAACAAAAACAACAAAAGGCTCCACAAAACAAAACCAACAAAACCATCTCACAGGGCTTCACTATGCAGAGGAAGATAAAGTATAGCTGTGATGTGCTCCTTTGAGTTTCCAATAACTGACTCACTCTCTGCCCTCCACTGTCTCAAAGCAGCAGATCAAGAAATTTGTGCTGTCTAATCGTGATGAGATGGACTAAAAACTGTAAGAAACATCTTAAAAATAATATTCTAATTAATAGCTCCTTTCTTACAATGGGTGGGATTGTGCTATAGCTAATAGCTATGTTGAGATAAAATGCTGATATATTTCTTAAAATTGTATGTAAATTATTATGATATATATATAGCATGCATAGAATTATAGAAAATGTGTGGATTGGCTTGTACTATTTCCTCTCTGCAATCTATAGTTCTGTTCTTCTAAAACAGTAATAATTTATGGGATGCAAATATTATTTTAATCAGTTAGCACAATCCTAGTGTTTGCAGCCTCTGTCAAAGAGGTAGCTCACTGTAATTACTTTCTCAATCATTCTCCATGAATCAAGCACTTCAGGCAACGCTAAACTTTGCTTAATCACTGGAAATACTATAAATTTTAAATTTTAAAAACAAGATCATATTAGACTGACATCTTTATAACTTATTTCCCAATAGTTCCATTTCCTACTAAATTTTAAACTGTGCTTACATAAAGAAACAAAAAAAAATATCAAGGGCTTATATGAAGCATAAAAGAAATGTTGCAATTACAAGTGCTATTAAAGTTGCTTCTGAATGAAAATGTGCCAGTCTCCTAGCTATACATTTTTGCAGAGGAGAGAAGGGTGAACGGCTTACATTAGAAGTGCACAGTAAACAACAGAAATGGCTAGAGAATGCATGGATCTGAAAAATGTCAAGAGTCAGCAAACACAAAACAATTTTGATTTGACAATCACTGGCTGAAAGTAACACCTAATCTTCAGACCTTTGCTCTTTCAATTGCAAGAATTCATCTAGTACATCACAATCCAATTGCTACAAAGTCTGTGGAAATTATAGTTCAAATAGATAGATGCCAAGCCACAGGGATCTACACCTAAGTGTTAATTCATTAGAAAATAAGATCCTAGCTGTCCCAAGGAAGTACTTTGAGCCAATTAACATCACTTCCATAATAAACTTTTGGCCTTAGAACCCAGTGAAGATTAATACTCTCTGCCTATAGACAACTAATCAACAGCTAGAGTCATCATGGCTTTTCTTTGGTCTTAACTTCATCTCATATATAAGATTCCAATTTAAAGTAACATTGTATTGCAGTATTTCTAGCCTCTTCCTTTGCTTTCAATTTAATGTTAGCATATATTCAGGAAATAAACACCAAACAAAAGAACAAATAGGTCTCAGCCAGTTTTCCTGGGATGTTTAGAGTGCATAATCAAACATATAAAACACTATTGGATATGCTTAAATGTTTCTTAATGTCAAAAAAGTCAGTAAAAGTTCTAAAAAAATAAGGATCGGAAAAATCCATAGTGGAGGTGAGAATCTTATTCTAATCTAGGTAAAAAAGAAATTTGCTGTCCACACAGATTTGTGAGTTGGGAACCAGACTGCAAGAGAGGAGATCCAAGTTCTGTTCTCCACCTAGTTTGATGCCAATTAATTTCCAGCTCCATTTCACTGTTAATTAGGCCTGTTCAGAGTCCAACTTTTCCAAGACACAGATTGCCAGTAACCATGCGATCATGCAAATGAAGCTTTGCTATTAATGCTGCTAGTTAGCATGGAACAAAAATAACAACAATTTATACATTTCCACTTTTCATTCACTCTCAGTAGAAAGAATTAGAAGCAGATAAGGTGAAATCATCTGGGTTTTGAATAGCAAGTTCTACCTATAGCAACTAAGAATCTGCTTTTATTAAAGACAAGGTTATCAGAAACCATAATCTTTTCCAGAGAGTCAATGATGTAAACTATTAATTTGTCTTTTCCCTAGGCAAGTGTTTTGCTCTCTATAAAAAGAAAATTAGAATGCAAAGTTTCATGGTGAAAATAAAATATCTTATCAAACTACTTAGTGAAAAAAGGAATAAAAAAAAATAGGGAATTGCAATGCATAATAATAATCAAAATCTTTATGTTTGGAGATAGAATCAGCTATGTACAGTACTGCATTACAGCAGGAAAAAATTCATCTGATCTCACAATGAATCCTTAGACACTGGGCTTGCTTATTTTTTTCTGCATTTGATTGCAAACAGGGATAGGCTAACCCTATTTCTTGCAGAAAGGGCGACATCACATATTCTAATTTTTTTACCTCATCCATACTGCATTTACTTGTCGGTTAATCTGATACTGATTTTGAAGTCAACCTTATAAAAAGAAGCTTCAACTACTGTTTCTACCATGCTATCTCCTGATGTTTTAAAAAGATTTTTCTCTTCAGCATTGCCATATTGAAAAACTAACTGAACAAATTCCAGGAAAGAATACCTTCAAACAAATAGGAGAGAATTCAAATGTTAGACATTACAGAACATCCCTGAGGAGAGTCAAAGCATGAAATATGTTGCAAAAACTAACAAATATTTTTTCCACTGGATGATGTTCGCTTCAGACATTTACAACAGTGTCTGTTACAATCATAATGTTGAAGGCAATATGTCCTTTTTATTTTTCATTAAAAGCATAAAGCATTTTCAAATATTTTTTTCTGTTCAAAATCTAGTCAACAGGATTCAGAAGATCTCTTTTCTACACTAAAGCAATAGATTAATTTTGCTAGTATGAAAGTGAAAAGAATAACTAATGTGAACAAAACTGTCCGAGTCACAATGGTTATTACCAAGCTAAGGAGCAAAAAAAAAAAAAAAAAAAAAGAGTAATTTTGCTAGTATGAAAGTGAAAAGAATAACTAATGTGAACAAAACTGTCCGAGTCACAATGGTTATTACCAAGCTAAGGAGCAAAAAAAAAAAAAAAAAAAGAGAGAGAGAGAGAGAGAAAGAAGACTGGCACTTAGAAATATATAAATGTCTTTTTTCCTCCGAAGAAACCAAGATAACTCTAGATAGCCAATTTTCCAAACACGATACAAGAACATCATTGACAGATGGGGTAATTCCAAGATACTGAATGAAGATTTTGAAATTCTATTCAGCAAAGATATTGCATGAAACCTTCACAAAACAAATGAAGTCAAAAGGAGATCAAATGATCCTTGAATGCATGGACTCTCAAAGTTCATGTAACATGGAAACAATCAACTGAATATCAATGCAAGGATTTCTTGTGCATTTCTTCATATCCAGACTTTCATAAGCCCAGGGGACAGATTCTCTTTTTACACCCCCTCTGATCCATTTATACGCTTTTGCTTCACATCTGTCTTAATGGAAGGATGCTTCTAGTGCCAAGATTTTTATAAATAGTAGCACTTAAATCCATGACAAGCACAATTCACACTGCTGTAGTCAATGGGAGTATGTCTCTAAGGCTTTGTAAGCTGTGTATAAAAGTGTGTTTTAGGCTGAAATCTGGCATGCATAGATTTCACGAATACGGGAATCTGTAGTTCTTTTTAGAAGACAGTTAGATGAAAGGAGTAAGGTTTTATGCTTAGCCAGGCAGACTGCTATCTCAGAAACACCAACTTATCAAGTTCCCATTTATTTTTTGCTAGGTAATTACATATCTAGCATGCACATGGAAGAGTAGAAGTACTGAAATGTGAAGTTCACATGACAAGTTTTCAGATATGGAAGTGCTTTGCCAAAATGAGACCACAAGATAAGTAAATTCATGACCCTGATTCCCACCACAAGGTATACTGCCCTGTTTATATTCCGTCATGCTTTTGCTTTCTGAAATAAGTAATATGCTAACAAGCACAGTAGCTGCATCTAAGAGACGTTAATCTTCCTACTAACTCTCACAAAAGCAGAGAAATTGCGTGCTAAGGTTAAAAACCTGAGCTATAAACACAGACTTATTTATGCAGGCAAGTAATTTCTATTTTAGCAGAGGAGTACATGCGCCATCCTCAATTTTACGCTTCCATATTTTTTTTTAACATACTGAAGACAGAGAGAGATTTGTAAAATGTTCTAAGTTAGGTTTTTTTTTTCTATTATACTCTTATTTTATCTCTGCTTTCAATACTTCTGCCAAAGATTCAATAGCTTGACTGTCCAAAAAATCACTTATGTCAGCCATCATGAACCACTGATATTAGTACATAAATAAGGAATACCTCCTCCTCCAGTGTTCATCAGTTTGTATTTAATGCACCATGAAATACCGTTGGCCTTTGCCAGAAAGAAAAATAAAATGTAACACGAGTCTGTCAAATCTGCCTCTCTTGGTCCAATACCACTACAGACAGTGACCTGCAGTGTTGAGTGGGAGGAACAAGGAACATTGTGTTTATCCTGAATTCTGTTAGGAATCCTCTTCTGTCCATCTTGGGCAAAGTGCCAGCACATGAGCAGTACTCCAGCATCTTGGTAGTGAGAAGCACTAATCCTACAGCAGATCAAACACACATCTGACCACAGCCTTAAGAATCCAAATCAAATGCTCCCAGGAGTACGAACAGACTGTCTCACCTAAAGCACCCAAAACCCAAGTCCATATAGAGAAAGAAAACACACCTCCAAATGCAGAGCTTAAGAGGTATTACGAGTAGAACTGCCATGCTTTACACAAAATCTGCTGCTGTGTCAGGACTGACCTGCTTGCTCCTGATGAATCAGAATGAGGGAGGATAGAGGCTACCCACTGAGGTCTCACGCAAGGCTCCTCTTCTCTTGGCATCCTCCACTTCTTAAAGTTAATAAAAGAAAACCACTTATTATTTAGCAGTAATTAGTCCTTAAAAGTGCTTTGCAAATACAGCTAATTGATTAAGTAGCCTGTGCAAAAGAATCAAAACACTAGTTTTAATTAACGTCCTTAAAACCTGCATACTTCATTACTTCACACAGAGTAAAAGAAACCTTTTTCATCAGCCAGATGAACAAAAGAGGAGGGGAGCAAAAAAAGGGATACAGGTTAATTTCTCAGTGAGTCTTCTGTATTAATTATGCAGCCTTTTTCATCATCCTGTGCAAGATTTGACATTAAAAAAAATCTAAAATAACTTGCTTACATAAACAAAAAAGGCTTTCCTAATCTTGGTTTTAAACCTTTATGTCAGTACCTATCTTTATTCCAGAGGAATAAGTACATGGATTCAATGTCTCTAAAAGCCATGCCTGCAGGTAAAACCTTTCCCCCACCAGGGATCTGGCATCGCCAGCCATCTGCAGAAAGAGTCCACAGCATCTGCAGACAATTTAAGCCATCCTGGTTTCCAGCTCAGGTCATCTCCATCTCTGTATGTATTTAATCAAACAGAGCAATCATTTGACTTTCAGGAACCTCTGCTTAGGATTGCTCACCAGTGCTTATCTTTCACAGAATCACAATAGTTGAAGTGTGAAGGGACCTCTGGAGGCCATCTGGTTCAACACCCTGCTCAAACAGGGCCACCCAGAACAGGTTGCCCAGGACCATGTTCAGACAATGAAGATCTCCAAGAGAGGAGACTCGACAATTTCAATAGGCAGCTACGCTTCTGATGTAAGTTAGAGAAATGGCAAGGCTCTACCATTTCTGCTCCCTATACGTGTAGATGGATACTGGTTAGTCAAACAAGATGCACTGGAAGTGGTCCAAGCAGCCATAGCATAAGCCATACGACCTAGTGGAGCTCAGGAATGGCTTGTTAGTGCATTAAAACTTGCCTACCCTAAGGAGACTACCCCATCATGTGCAAATTAAATGAAGATGATCACAAGAGATTGCATTGGCTGATGAAAATTTGAATATTTGCACCACTGAAGCTTTTTTAAAATTACACATGAGAGAGAAGGTATCTAACAAATACGTAAAATATTTTTATTTTCCACTATTTGCACCAACATATGTCAGAACATTGAACTCAGGAATTCAGCATAATTCTTTTTGTAGGCAATAGTGTACTTTTTACTTTTTCTCATGGGCAAAAAGTAAAATACTAACCTACTGTGTACAGAATGAAGTCCTGCACATATTTCTCTTGAGATTTACAGTGCATAAATGAAGAGTTAGAAATGGCAATAGAGAAAATGTGCCTATATTTTCATATATGGATATAAATCTTTTCTTTAGAGATATTTGAAGCCTAGTAAATTGCCCCTTGCATATGAAGCTTTCTTTTTAAATCTTAAGCAAATTCCACTGGTTCTCTATTGCATAATGAAATAGCCAATCATGCTGAGAAGGTGATGTTAAGCTTGCCTGAGCTTGCAGCAATGGCTGAGAAGATTTCATACTTCAGAAATGCCATAAAATCCTTCATCACAAAAATTCAATTTTTTATAATCCCCAGGAGTCTCTGTGCTGTATCTAACATTAAAATCTCAAAACAAGAAACCAAGCCCAGACATGTTCACCTCCCATTCAATCCTCTATCTTCATTTAGCTCTTTAAAACATATAGTTCTTTTTTCTTCACTGCTTTGTCTAAATTCTGACCCAGTAGGAAATATACATATGCATATATATATATATGAAATTCATGCTTTTTTAATGCAAAAGGATATCTAGTCCCAGTTTTGCCAGAAATAATTAATGTAGGATCAAGCTTTATCTTCCAGGTTCTCTGAAGAGCAGCTCTTTCAAAAGACAATATTCTATTTTTTAAACAAAATAAATTAACTAAGAATAGATTATTCTGTGTATGACATTCACTCCAAACAGCCATCACTGAGGATTCTCAACTGCAATAGCTTAGTTCAGATGTATTTACTGTAATTGTTTTACAATATAAGACAGCACTCCATTCTGACAAGTAGTGCATAAAGTTCTGACAAGCACTTGCAATTTTGCTGCAGCATGAGCCTGTGCTAGGCTCCTCAGAATGAGCCTTAGTCTTCATACTTGTAGATAAAAGTACACAAAGCAAAGCAATGTGTATGAAGAATGGCATCAACTCTGAAGTCTTGATCATAGCAGCATGTTTGAGACTTGCACAAAGATAAATAAGGTATGTGTTTGAATGAAGTTAATTAAACGTTACATCCACAACTGCCATTCTTTGACATTCCAGTTACCAGTGTTCCATGTAGTTCTCAGTTGTGAAGGAATGGAGGAAATAAAGTGGTATTTAGTATTTACTACTTGTAGTATTCATTTACCAAGTGAGGCTGTCCATTGGCAATGGAAATAAACTCTTCCAATGGAGCAGAGTTCATTCCGTAGATAAGCTTGGTTCTGGGAAGACTTGGGCATAAAACATCCTGTTGTTCAGGCAGAAAAGAGTCAGCCTCCTTAGCTAACAAGTGTTTTTAATACTGCCCTTTTATCTCTTCTGTGGCTTCCACTTTTCTTCTACTTGTACTATGTCTTCCTAGATAAGATATCTTTGTCTTTTTTTTTTTCCATGAAACATACATACTAGTAATGGTTATTGTAAGATTTTTCCAGATTATAAGTAGTCCATTTTTCCAGATTATAAGTAGTCCAAATTATTTTCACCCAATGAGGAACTGACCTTTAACCTTAATTCAATCTGAATAATAGTAATAGTGAGTAATACTATAAATAAACACGAACTGTTCTTATGAGCACAGAGTTTAAAATTATTTTGTAAAACAAAACTGAACACTATTTATAGCAGTAACTAAATTAGATTATTGATATTTATGTTATATCTCTCACCAAAGAGAATGTGATCAAAAGCAATACAATGTCATTTATTAGATATCTCTCAGCGTAATTCAGAAATTCACTATATATTGGTTTGATATTTTTATATTTTTATGGAGAGGTCACCTTGTTAAAGAAAGAACTCTCCCTGAAAAAAAAAAAAAAAAAAAGGAAAATCCATTTGCATTCTGAATACTTTCATCTCTGAGCAATTGTCTAGTTCCTCTCCAAATTCCACAGTGCACATTGAAGTCAAATGAAAACTGGATGAATGATCAGGCCCAGAGGGTTGTGCCTCGTTGAGTGAAGTCCAGCTGGAGGCAAATCCCCAGTGGGGTACCCAGGGATCAGCAGGTCACGCAGTGCTGTTAAACATCTTCATTAATCACCTGGATGATAGGACAGAGAGCACCCTCAGCAAATTTGCAAATGATACAAAACTGGGACAGATATCTGGTATTCCATGTGTTGTGCAGCCATTCAGAGGGACACAGACAGCCTGTAGAACTTGGTAGAGAGGACTGTCATGAAGTCAAGAGGAAATGAAAAGTCCTGCATCTGAATGGGAATAACCCCAGGAACCAGTACATGCTGCAGGTCAACTGGAAATCAGCTGAGGTCTTCCTTGTGCATAAAGTAGGTCAATACTATCACATAGCTACATGAATGAGGAAGAACAGCTTCGCCATGCTGCCCACCTGTATGCATGTGTGTCACCCTCAGCCATGACAGAACATCAGCACCAGCAAAGAGAAAACTGGAAAGAAGTTGCATCAGCCAGATGCTAAGCATGAATCTTAAATATCAAATGTCAGCTGTAGAGAGACCAAGAATAAGCAACGTGCAGTAGTCAATTTTTCACTTGGGAATATCCCAATATTTTCAAACACTTAACATATGCAGTGCTGAGGATAGGATTGTACATTTTATTTTCACAGAATCCTTAACTACTCTATCTTGCCTTTCTGAAGCATCTAGAAAGGGAGAGGAGATAAAATCTGCTGTCTGAAAGGTGCATCTCATAGCAACTTGCCCTCACATTGCTTGTCTACCTGGCTGAATACAGCAGCTCACTACAGTTTCCATCAGTGCTGACGACAAGTTTAAGAAAAAGAGTCTTGAGATCTCTGGGGTTCAGAAATTGGATTTGGAGCCTTTAACCTCCTGGTCACAGGCTCAGATTCAATTCCAGTTCATACCGTCTGAAAATCATTAGCATTGCAGATCTGTTCAGCGGCATATGTGAAATGAATGTGTGGTTCCAGCCTAGCTGCTAGTGGGAATGAGTCCCTTGTTGACCCTCTCAGTAGAAAAGCAGGGGATTAAATGAGTAAGGAATATTAGTTAGCTTTTTATCTGAAAGGGTGGTCTCTCTGGTCAGAGTTGAGACAATTTATCTGGTGATTTTTACTGCTGCTTGCTCTGCAGTAGTCTTGATGCATATAAAATTTCAGGCTTGAGGTGTACATGTTCGGAACTTTAGAGGTTCTACATTTATTTTGGATGAAAAGAAAAAAGAACACGCATAGAAAAAGAATAAAATCTACATCCAATTTTCATTTAAATATTTGTTCAACTCAGCTGTGTTTGATTCCAGTGTTTCAGAAATCTCAGCAGGCCAGGATTGTCCAGCAGCACTGTAAACTGGATCTGGTTTGGGTGCCTATATCCAGAGGTAGTTGTGGCTTGCATGAAATTGGACTACTAAAAATGTCACCAGAACAGAATCCCTTGCCTCTTAAGACATCTTTTTGTCTTACAGGAAGCAGAGCATCAATTTTTATAAAAAGAAATAAAAAAGAAGAAAAGCAGATTGTAAAGCCAGTCCTAGTTCTCCAAGAGACAGGGGTGAGCTAGTTTTTACAAAATGCACTCTAAATTCAAACCTTTGGTCCTCAGCACTTCAGCAAAAACAAAGAAACAAAACAAAAATACCCCACATTCTGAAATTTCACCATAGCTGTGCAAACTTTTTGACCTTTTGAAAACCAAAGTTCAAAGACCATGGAGAGAGAAACAGATGAACTAAAGTGGAAAAAAAAATGCCTCACAGAGATGCAGAGACAAGGTTTCAAAAGACATAGAAAAGACAACAACAACAACAAACACTTTTTCTTTTGCCTCTTGCCTTACAAATCATTCGCAGAATCCCAAATGTAGGCAAAACATTTGCTGAGTCTCAAATGCAGTTCACATAGGTTTTAATACTTGTTTAGTGTGAGTTTTTTATAATCAGTTTTGGGTTTATTTGTATTGGGTTTTGTTTCTCATAAAGCATCTGTTCTTGTGTTTCTTTTTACATGACTGGCACTCTCCTAGTGTAAATGAGTGGGCTGACATTTGTTGGATTGAGCTTCACACAGAGCACCTGTGAGCAATATGTGGTGTGTGTGACTTTCCTTCACAACTCTAGTAATTGTAATTGTTTTTGGCATGCTATTCCTGCCACATACTGTAACTTGACCTTTGCAAATATTCATTTCATTTTGATGCTTATGAAATAGAGTAGCTTAATATTCTAGAAGAATTTGGTCCTCAGTTTAGCCACAGAAATAGATACAGAAAAGGTAGTGGCAGCACATTTTTTTCAGCCAGAGTTCACTAGTGACCTTGGGAAGGTAGGTAGTATAACTATTGATAGAGGCAGTAGGAATGATATGGGAAAACATATATTAAAACAATCTTAGTTTTTAGGAAATACAAGCGTGGACTATATCTACTGTTTTTCATTTTCACTCAAGCATATAGCATGATAGTCGACGTTACTATAGTAACACAGCACTTATATTCCACAGTAATTTTTTTAAAATAAAATAAATACCTTTTTTTTCAGCCCAACTGAAGGCAATATCTAATCCACTGATTAGTTATTCTTTTTCTAAGGTAAAGCTGAGTTTCCCCCAACATTCAGCTCGAGGAATAAATGAGGGATTTTAAGCCAACAGCGCCTGAGTTCTTTTTTCATAGAAAGCAATTAGAACACACTGCTTTATAAATGGTGAAAGATACGCAACAACACTACTCCAGAATTAGCAGAGGGAAAGAATTTCCTTAAGGAATTATGTACACCCTGACAAGAATGTTAACCCTATTAACAAATTTTAAAGCTTTCAGGTTGTTATGAGTAGTGTGTTGCTCCAACGAGAATGAGTAGAAATTTCACCATCAGAATATAAAATGTTGTCAGCCAAAGCCATTCAAGTGGTTGGCTAAAATGATAGCCTACGGCTTCAAATGATCCAAGTAGGAATATTTACAATCTATAGATTTTTTGCTACATGAAAATAAACAGCTTGAGGGTTTTTACAGTAGTTTTAATTCTTCTATCAATGGTAACTGAGCACTAGATTCCTATCAAAGTTGGAGAATAATACTAGGAGACCCCGGTTAAAGGCTGTCCATATCTTCTCTCTCAACAGGTAGTTTGATCAATATTGCATCATTTATTGAATGTCACTGCTTTGTACGATAGTAGAAGAGGTTCAGATTATGTTACCACACTGGCAACAATGACATAGTACTTACTGAGAGACACTGCGAATGAGGTTTGGCAGTGATTGCTTTCCTCTGCAGTGCTTGGAAGCTACCAAGCCACAAGTCTGTGTTAAGAATTTCACCACTTAGATTTCCCAAAAGGAAACAATATAAAGGAAAATGGGATCAGACTGCAAAGTGCTTACAGTAAATGAAAGAGCTATGAGAAAACATGTGGTCTCATTCTTCAAAAGGCTAGGGTTATTTTATATCCATGATAAGGCCATTTTATAATGCCACAGCATCTAAGGGAGCCATAGATTAAATCTGACCCGTGATGTTCAAGGCATGAAAATTCAAAAGGAGTTACTTGTTATTACTCACTTAGGCAGACTTCTGGGTATGAATGCAGTCCATACTAGATAACTAAGTAGTTCATAACAACTAATAGATCCATCAGTGAAAAAATGTTAAGGTGAAGTCCTAACAGAAAGAAAAATTGTTAAATGGAACTTTACCTGGTGTAAAGCAGTATAACTGAGGACTGTGGAAGGCAGCTGAGTCACAGTGGCTAATAAGCCTATAGTATATGATACAAAGAAAGGAAAGAAAATCTTTTGTAGTTTTCAATAATTACTGCATCTATATGTTTGTCCCACTTTAAAACCATAGAATAAAAATGCCAGCATTATCTTCAAAACAATATCAGAATTAGGCCCAGGTCTATGACCTTTTCTTTCCGCACAGCTATATTCAGTAAAATGGGATCTATTGGTTTCATTTCCCCAGCCCAGCATCCAGACAACCCTTCAAGCAGAATTATTGCTTCTATTAAGATGTGTACCTTCTTCTAACTCTTCTCGTATTCTCAGCTTAATATGAAACAATTGAGAGTTATAGCAGTACATTAGGAAAGAATTATCATTATCAGCACCCTCAGAAGTCCTGATTAATGTAACTATCTCTTCCCTCTAACTAAAGATGCCACTGGAGGTACTAGTCCTTCTTGAACAACTGTGTAATTGAAGCTTTGTAGAGTGCACTTCTTTTTTTTTTTTTTTTTTTTTTCAAAATGGACAATAACTCCTGGCTGAGTATTGCTTTTCATTTAATACAAGTTTCTAAGTAAAATAATACATATGACAAAAAATACAACAGACCAGGATTCTAAAGCCATCTGCATCCAACAGAGCATTACAGTAACCTCATTTACTACACCTACTATGGGAACTCATATTCTCTGAAACCTGCATTGGTGAGGGCATTAAGAGAGATTATCCCCCACATTAAAGCAGATACAGGGGTGTCATTTTTTTATACATATATGTACCCACAGAGATCCAGCTCCTGCACCATGGCAACAGCTTCCTAAACATCAGGGAAGATCAGAAAGTCAGGGCCAAAATAACAGGGACAACAAAGGCCGGAGGAGCTGGCTGGCCACAGCAGTAGACCACATAGAAGATCCTGTCTGAAGAGCACAATGAGAGAGAACCACTGGTGCAGTATTCCTCAGTCCCTGCATCACAGAAGCCCTGTTCACTTAATTCTGGGCTTCAAGGGGTACGTTATTTCACAAGACAGCTTTCAGAGGCTGAAAAGAAACCTTGGAGCCCTCTATTAGTGTACGATGAGGTTTAAAGCCTAGTGACATCCACCCCCTTTCCTATCTACATTAAGAAAAGTCATTTGTGGGGGGGCAGCATTGGTGTTCTAAAAAATGGCCAATAAAAAAAGAGAAAATTATTTAGTTTTTGCACTAAGCCCCTGTGAATATACTACCAGTATGCCACCTGTATAGGTACGTGCGCAGGCAGAACAAGTATATTCGTATGTGTGAGAATGGAAGCAGTAAAAAGCAAATAAGTTACCCTTCACAAGTGAACTTCCATTTCATTTAGCAAGAGACATTTTCATTTGAAACATATTTGAGAGGCTGGACAGAAAGTCAGTGTTATTAGATTTTAAGCTTTTCTAGAGACTGTCACTGGGTCATAATCTCTTTGTTTCTTTTCTACTCTCTTAAGGGGTGTGGAGGGGAAGGACATTTAAAGTTGAATTTGAGTACAGGGGGACATCGCTATTTGGTACAAATCTGATCTCCCTCCCCTTTCCTTCTGACTCTTTCTTCTGCTCTGTGCTTTTTCTTATTAGGGATCCAAGTGACTGAAGCAAGCGCCAAATTACTAGCCTGAGGCTAAACTAAACAGCAGCAAAATTCCAATTTTAAAAATCTGATTGAAGAACACGGGGCTTTATCTACATACCGGTGTGTGTGGAACACAAATGTTTTCTTCTTTCCTCCCTTGGCCTTGTGAGCAAATAGAGAATCCACTGGAAATACTTAAATGAGATCATATAAGCTGATAAGAAAACTCAAAATAGAAGAAACTGTAAGTCTGTAAAACTGCAGCAGCGCCTTTGAGACAAACTACATAAAACGTTGTGCTTCCGAAGTCCCCTTTGTGTATACATAATGGCAATGTGAGCTACTTCTGTGGGTGCACACAACATCTGTTTGCGAGGACTGAGAGGATTCTGCACCAGAGGCCCTTCACAATGTGCTCCTTTGACAGAAGAAGTTTCTGTGTGGGCTTTTTCAATACCTCACATCTCTTCTCCACTATACTTTTAGGCACAATTACCTGTCTGTAACCTCCCACCCTGCCTGCAATGTTCTCCTGTCACAAGCTTCCCCTTTTCCCTTGTGGGATCTCAAGTGGCATGATTCACCAATCTGACTCCTGTCTGGTTGAAAACCTATGCATCTCACTTTGTTACATAGTGTTAACAGAGTGAAATCACTGCCCGTGACTAAAAGCTCACCTAGGAACTCAAAATAATATTTCAAAATAGGCACACTATATGCCCAAATACATGCACAATTAGGGAGCAAGGGCCTGCAACACTCTCCAGAAAGACCTATGGCCCACCGCTTCTGTCCGAGTTTAGAGAAGAGCACATTCGTCATGTAAATGCTACAGAATCAGTAGCCACAGCTCAAGGGCCTTGCTGTATGCTTCACTTCTCTAACAACCCGAAACACAGTTCATCTTTGCAAGTGGGTTTCATGCCCTGATGCCCTTTTGAATTTAGCTTTTTGTGTGATATTAAGCAGATCTGTTTCAGAGACCTGTATCAGGCATTTCTTGGTGAATATTGATTGATAGTGCTGTAGCCAGGTGACCTCTAATTCTTGTGCTGGAATAGGAATGCTTCTTGAGAAACTAGCTTGGGTTGTAAGATCTGAGAAAGATACCAGCAGCACTGTAGACAAGAAATTTAGCTCTGACTCTGCCTGCCTCTCTAAACAAACTTCCATACTCTATGTTAACCTATGTAGTGTATTTTGTGGCTCTTTTCATTAACCATCACGCTCAAACACTATCATCATCTCACCTACAATTTATCTCAAGGACACTGGTATTATCCCTGGAGTCAGTTCCTTCTCTTTCATTGTTTCATCTGCTGACAGCAAACCTCTCTTTTCCCAACACCACTCTTTTATTTAACTCTGTGCTGTCAGCCAAATAAGCAGATATACTAAAGGAAATACACTGCACCATCAGTACACTACAGACATATCTCCTCTGTGCTACACACAGTGGCAATGTACACATGTAATTCTAAGCACATAAAAGCCTTCTTTCTTTATCTTCTTATCTACTGCTAACAAATAAGCATGGATTCACTAAGGGACCAAGATCCATTCATTTGCACTGCTTTACTGCAGCACTGACTGCAGCTGCCTCTTACCCTGAGTGTAGCTGGATCCTATCCTGGTTACAAGGCTGTATTTTCTGGAAGGTGGTTCAAAATATTACTTTAGTCCTCATCACCAGGCTGAATTGTGCATGAAGTTTACATGCCACTTCAAAATATTTCTTGTTAAACCTGTTTGAGCTCATTTCAACTAATATTAAAAAGCCCTGGAAATCTGTGAGTGTGAAAGTTTTATTTTTAAGTAAACAGCATTTGGCTTGAGCTACATTTGGAAGAGATTGCTGGGAAAGAAAGAGAAAAAAAGGGCAAAGAATAAATAACACAAGGCAAATCAGATTGTAAAACAGAGAGAAAAGGCTGGAGGAAAATCAATTATAAGAGGAGTCAGGAAAAGAAAGAACTATACAACATCTGTTTTTCCATGCACACTCTGTAATCTATTTTGGTCATTATACAGTTTAGGAGTAAGAGAACAGGATCTGCCTCCCTGGAATTAAGTAGATAAGAGAGCAATAGAAAAAGCTGTACTGGGAACAGAAAGCTGGACATCCAAGTACTCTCACAGGCCACTGGAGATACAACAGTCTTCATGCTACACATAAAGACTACCAGCAAAGCTTTACAAGGATTTCAACTAATTGAGTAGTCTTAAAAACATGTAATACAGAATCAAATGTGCGGTTTGGTGCTGTTTGCTGCGTCCCCCAAAGCTGAAATTTTTTGGGGGGAAAATATGTAAAATTTCAAAATGAGCTGGAAATATGAGAAAATCCTCAATTAGGCTGTGACTGCTGAGAGAACAGCCCTTTGACAGTCTTTTCTCGGGTCTTTCCTGCTATATCATAGACTACTATCTATCAGAAGCTTTAAATGATGTTGAAACAAATGTTTTTCTGTAGAATAACAATTTGGAGACTTATAACATAGAGGTAAGATGATCTAAACCAGTGCTTTCCTAACTACCTTTGCAATTCTATGTAACTCTCTTCTAAAAAATCCTGCATATGGAGATCCTGCTATAGGTCACATGGATTAGAGAGAAATCATAGCTGGTTGGCTGGATGAACACAATTATACTATTAAAAATATTTAATTGACCATTTAGATAATCAGTCATGAAATGATCAATGATATGAACGTGACATTCACCCTGTCTGGTGAAGAACTTTTAAAACTGAAAGACTGCTGGCCTAAGACTTGAATCTGATAATTTTAATTCCTTTTTTTTTACACACAAATTGTAACTCCAGTCCAAGTATCATTGCTATCGTGAGATCCTCTCATGCCTCTTGTGTAAGGATGACTTTACTGTAAACCTTTTTTTCATGGCCATTGCCATTACATGCACCAATGCTTGCTTTAGTACAACCTATTTATACCCGTGGTGCAGAAGACTGCAATTTCACATTCCACTGCATAGGAGCAGGTACAGCAGCAGGCAGGACTGGGACCCTACAAGATCAAAATGGCAAACAAAGATGAACAAGGCAAGGAACAAGTGTGGGAAACACATTACGGTTCAAAAGAGTCTTTACCTGCGTTAATTTAGATATGTACATAATTAGAAGGCTCCAGCATGATAAGAGTGGAATCAGTGGAAACAACTTCTTCATCTAAAATGAAATTTTTGTGACACTAAGAGGCAGATCTAATTTTGACCTTTCCACTCAGTTCTACTCACAGAGTAGCTAAACAACAGGGTACAGAACAGTTCTATACTGCTAAAAGTGTTTCATATTGGATGGCAGACTGAAGATCCATGTATTGAGTCAGTGGGAAGGGCAGGGGTTATATCTCTTAGTCATAATGTAAACGTAAAGAAGAAAATCCAATGGCATTTAGGGTGGGGAACAAAAGGGAAACAAAACATTGAGGAGTAATTGGGGTCACATCAACTGAGCACAGAGACATTTCCAAAACAGTGCAAGTGAGTCAGATGCAGCAAGAGTGAAAAGAAGGGGGCAAGTGTTAAAGTAGAATTCATGTGGCCTTTTAAAGCTCTTCCGGCAGAACAAGAAAAGTAATTACACATTGTCTGAGCAAACATCCACAGCATCCCCTGATGTATTCTCAGAGAAATCCCAAGACAGAATTTTTCATCTCAGCCTGCATAAATGCCGTGCTGGTACCCACTCCTTTGCACTGCACAGCTTTTAGAAGGTATCAGCCTGTGACCACTGCTTGAAACAGATGCCCTGTGAGATCTGCAAGAGGTGGAAGAGAGGACTACCTGAAGTTAGTTGGTGTGTTGGGTAACAAGATCTCAGAAAGAGAGAGAAGAGAAAAAAGCTTCAGCTCCACACATGGCTAAACTTAATTTGGATTCCATGAAGTCATGAACATATAAAATCTCCTGGAGCTTCAGAAGATAGGGGATGGTGAGGAACCTCCATGCTGTCATACCCAGTGCCATTGTTCCCAAGGCATTATTATGCTCCTGACTGTGTGCAAGAACAGCTTCCTCTTTGCTTTGCCCACCTTAGTCCCTTACTACAACATCTAAACATTTCTTGAACACCTCCAGGGTTGGTAACTCAACCAACTTCCCTGGGCAGCCCATTGCAGTTCCTGACTACTCTTTAGGAGAAGAAATTTTTCCTAGTATTCAACCTGAATCTTCTCGGGAGAGATACGCATATATACATGTATGTATATGTACACATGAATACATATAAATAAATATTTAAAAAATACATTTATGAATAGACAAACTGGAGAATCAGTTCACTCAGACATTTGCCAGCATGACTATTTTTGACAGGATGCTTAGGCTTGAATGCAAACAATACTGTCATATTACAACTCCAGTAGATACTACTGCAAGCATTTGTATGAGACTTTCACTTTTACAAGTCTGAAATACTGTGTTGTTACAAAGTACAACACGAAAAAGGAGCTAGTTGGAATGAACTTGCCAATTTGGGAGGTAAAGTATCCATTTTTTATCATCATATTTTATTCCAGTTATCATAATAAGCAACAACAACAAGAAAGAACACCAAAAGACCTGCAAATGGGATATAAGGAAAAGTGATGCTATTAAGAGAATAAAAATAATTTTCCTTATGAATTCTTTATTCATGTACAAGTTGATGGTGAACAACAAAATATAATGAAGATTGCTTCAGAAATTAGGTCTTGACCTGAGTTGTTGAAAAATAGCTCAAAGCAAATTGAAAACATAAATGGCTTAGGTGAAGTTTCAAACAGTAGATCAGAATAATGAAGACAAAGTTTGTGTCATAACAGAGACTAATCATTAAAATTCATGTTACCATCTCTATAGAGAACAGATAAGTCACTCCACATCTAGAATGTTATATATAATGCACTGTAATGCTACAGGAAACTAACATGCATGAACACAAAATAAACCCTTTTCAGCTTTAATGATGTTCACGTCATCATGACATCTGCCAGCAATATCAAAGAAATTCAGAGCTAAGATTGGCATGGTGAGTACTATGTTCATGCCTGGGACCTCAGCAGTAAGCACAGGAACTCGGGGATGAGTTTCACTGAACACAGCATTTGACACGGAACCTGAATGTAATCACTCCTATGCTTTCCTTAACTGTCCTACGGATGGCTGAATTCTCCAGTTATACCAGCAATTGCTCTCCTACCTTTGCTGAGTATCTCCAGTTTAACTGGATTGAGCCCAGAATTTGATTCATAGAAGTTACTTGGATTATTTCTGTTTTAAACCAAGAGCATAAGCAGAACTGAATCTATAGTCTCTGTGCTTCTGCCTTATCAAATCACAAAAACACTTTCTGCTGCATGAACACAGCTACTATTTCAACCATACAATTGTATGAATTAACAGTGAGGGTTTCAAAAGTTGTTACTTTAAATGAAACTACTGTTCAGGAAAACTGATGGATTTATAGTTACGGCTTCAAAAGATGACTAATTTAACGCCATCCTATAGGTGGAGGGCAGGCAGCAGTACTGCTCTCCCTGCAACGTCTGCTCTGAATTGCATTCCATTATGTGTTAGTTGGCTGTATTTTTACACCCACACTAATGTTCTTTGTAGCTAAATAGTAGAAACCAGTTTTTAATGAGAACTGCCATAAAATTGGTATAATTTCCAGTAGATTTAACCAGTCTGAAAATGGTGACTGCTACTGTAATACTTTACCTAGCAATATCAGTTCTGATTCTTGGATATACACCAGAGTCGGGCTGGCATCTAACTACTTGATCAACTCACCACCATGTAGGTGCTTTGGCCGCCACCATCTATTTTTATCAGTCATGAAAACACTTGTCAACAGAGCAATCTCTCATTCTCAGACTGATATTGCTGCATCAGGCAATCTATATTAGTCCAGTGTTGCAATGACATTTCTTAGGCTTGTATTTTATGGGCATTTCGTTTTTGGAATTTGTGAGGGGAGGAAAAGACTAAGCTGGTTGGTTAAATTATTAGACTACTCTCTAAATACTCATCCCTCCAAGAAGGTAAGCCAGTTTCAACTGTAAAAATCTTTACATGGACAACAACCTTATTATTTTAGACAATAACAGTTTGTTTTCAAAGTTGAATACGATGCTGAATAATGCTCTAGATAGCAGGCAAGCTGTATTTATTTAGTGCTTTGCTACATATTTTGTTCTTATCTAGTCTAATCGTAAGAGAGAGACAAAAAAAACCACCTTGCAAGTATGTCCTAGATATCACGTTATCTAGCAGAGCCTTAAGTAGTGAGATATGGTCAAGTTTTCATTGGGAATGAAAAACAGCTGTATGTCCTGGGTCAGTGTCAGTCATTGCCATGAGACACTGTGCAGCTCAGCACACAGTCCTTTGCAAGGAATTTAACTGCTTGAAAACCCTTTAAAAAATCAAACCCCAACCCTCCCTTAAAAGTCGAATCAGAAAACTAATACACCGTACAACTGAGCAAGCAAACTGGATGCTTGAGATTTTATAGAATAAGACTGATTGTGATTATATTGCATGTTATTTCCATCTGCCTCTATTAGATATAAACAGGCTAGCCTGTGAATTGAACTGAAGTTATATCCTTCATTTAAATGCAAAGACAATGGGGCCAATTATGGCTGAAGTTGTCATCACACACAGCTTTGAAGAATGAAAAAGGGATTAGGGTATGAAACAAAAAAGACAGATACTGACCATATCTTTATTGTACTGTCTTTATTATACATCACAGGCAAGCCACTTGGGTTTATTCTTTGCCTCTATGAGGGGAATATATCTTGGTTCTTATTTGGATCTTACTCCAATCTCATGCTCAGTTTATTTCATCTGAGCCTTCCCTGAGTTTTGCAGGAAGTACCAGTAGGACTGGGGCCATTCAGCGCCACTCGTGAACTGAAATACTTGGGTAAAAGACTGTTCCAAACCCAAATGAAAAAAAAAACCAGCATCAGGTTCTCTGCTGGGATAATCAAAATTGGAATAGAACAGAAGGACTGGACTCACAGCAAAGCTTTTCAAATACAATGCACCTTTACTTCCTATTGAACTTGATTTGCAAATGCCAGCATCTTTTCATATGAAAGTTGTCTGCATCCAAAACAAGGGCAGTTGAGAGGAAAATAGGCCTTTGTAGGTCTTTCCCTGCAGTCCCTCTTGTTCTCCTGCATGTTTCCCTATTACTGGTCATTTTTTCTTTCTCTCACCATGAATTTTTTTGTTTTATTCTTGTACTTCCTCTTTTAGGGACAGCCGCATTGCTGTTCTCATTTCATTGGCAGCTCTTGTCCTTTTGTTAGTATGTTTCTTCTCTATTCCTGTACCAAGCTTTAACAGGCACAATTCAGTTGGCTTTTCCCCATTTCTCTCTTCTTCTACAGAGGCAGAGGCAGCAGAAAACTCAACAGAGGGCTTTTGTCATGTGCATCATTCAGTCCACCAGTCCTACAAGATCCTACATAGAGGGTTAGATAGGGCACTCCTGGAAATCCTGCTGTGACTACTGAAGGGAGAGGTACTTCTGCAATACAGACATCACCTAGAGGCACCTGAAATTCTGTTGGCTGGTAAATCCTATTTACGTAGTATGGGCTCAGAAGAAACTAAGGAACTTTCATACCCATTTCGGGCAATAAATCTAATGCAAATTTCTGAGATTAATGCTCATAAAAAAGCGAATGACTTGGGCTTTTATTCAAGCTGCGCAAAGCTCACAATACTAAATTGAAAACCATGATGGCTGTGAGCGTTCTTCGCTAAAACTCTCAGTGTAGCTAAGAATCATATCTGCTCCTTATTAATAATTAATCCACTACTGAAATTCCGAAGTGAGGATCCAGCAGCAGGCAAGCCAGTGTCAGATGGACAAAGGTACTTGTACCATTGAAGTGACAGAGATGAATCAGTGTTTGCAATATTAATTTGGAAAGGCTTACAGTGTAATAGATTCACACTGACTCAGCCTATATTTTAATGAATTTATCCCCACAGTAGCATGTACCAGAAGGAAAGGGAAAACATAAAACAAGTGGTTTTAAAAATAAATAGGACTTGGATTTTTAATGGTGCCGAAAGGCTTTAAATTCACACATTGCTACTCTCCTCACCTTCAGTATTGCTGAGTTCACAGAACCACCTTACAGAGATTTTAAGCATATGATGAATACTGTTTTATGGCATCTACAAATAATGAAGGATTAGAGAACAAACACAAAAAAGATAATTGACTTTAAGGCATCAACAGCTGCACTTAACACTGGAGGAGTGCCCAGAATAGTTGCTTTGAAATCCCCCTGTTTTTCTTGATAAATACATTATAGAATCATGAAACAAAGCCTGCAAACAAATTATGACTACTTATCTCTTATGTGTCATTCTCTTTTGCATGCTTTATTCTGCCCTGCTAGTTTGGCATTGTTGCCTGGTTGCAGTACTGTATCATTTGTTTTTATGAAGTAATTACAGTTGGAAATAAGTTTTGTAAACCTGATTTACATCCCTCCAAAATCTTCATAAATTCATTACAGCCTTAGCATTTCTGGTTTAGCTCTGGGGCCACTGAAGGCATTTTCTACCACATTTTATTTGGACAGTGAGTCTCTGAACTCATAATCCAGTTACACCAATTTCTATATCCTTTGACAACAATCCAAATGGCTCTCAGATTCCTTGCCTCATCCATTTAGATGCTTGAGGTTTTCATTCAAGCTGCTATGTTGCCAGAATAACTGGTCCTGTCTATTCTTCAGTCTTTTTTTTTTTTTTTAAGAGCTGAAGGAGAAAACTCAAGATCTAATACAACTCTACAGTTCTCTACCATGAACTTCTACTAAAATGAAATTAAATGATGCAAGCAGAGGTCATAACTGGAATGGAGTTGGTATAATCAGAGGATTAACAGTGACTCTGAACTGAATCATCATGTAGCTGAGTCACCAAATTAATACAGGCAGTCACCCTGTGGCAGACATCTTCAGTAACCTCATGCAAGGAAGGAAGACTAGACAGAAATAGGGTAAAATTGAATATCTGCCTTGTTTTAAACTCCAAATTTACCATTGCATTTTCTATATTCCCTTAGAGTTGGAATGTCTTGGACCATAAGAACACTTAAAATTTAACTTAACTACTAATATGCTTAAAATTAAAGAAATCCCTGCACATTTGATGTTTCTGGAAGCTCACATGCATCCTAACCACTGAACATGAAGTAAACATCCCACATACAGATATTTAATGTAAAATCAAGACTGAGTCAAAATCAAAAACTAATTAAACAAAATATACCTAAGTAGCATAATCTGCTGAATGCAGAAGGATGAATATCAATCCATAAAATTTCAGTATACTCCAGGCTTTAAACTGGATTTACCAAACCTCTTAGATGTTAAAAAGTAATACCCCAGAGCATTGGAATTAGCACATACTGAAAAAACATTGGAGCCGGAAGGACATTACATTACAGATAGAGGTGTCAAAGTTCTTCTGGGAAGACTAATTTACTTGCTTGCATAAATATTTTGCAACACAAAGTAAACGAAGAAAATCTGAAAACTTGCAAGAGTTTACCATGACACATACTGAAGAATCACTGAAAATTTTCATTAAGAGAAGTTCAGTCTTCAAATATTTAAATACCAATTAAAATATTTCAGATGTTACAGTATTGAAACATTATAATTACAATGTCATATAACTGAATGTAGTTTTAAAAGTTCAACCTGATAGGATTATTTTTGTTCTTTTAAAACACTCTGATAACATTGAATATCTAATTTATTCTGAATCAAAATTTGAGATTTTTCACTATGCTATTTTTCTTTCACTTTTCCTCTGAAGAGGTTTTGTTTTTGGGGTGCATTGTGGGGAAATAATAATAAATCCCATGAAAGCAGGGAAGGAGAGTGATGGAGGGTAACTTTGTCAAAATCTTCCAACAATAACTGTGTGTTATCATGGCTAAAAAAAGACTTTCTTTTTTCTATTATGTCATCTCACTCCCTCACTTCATGTCATTTTTTATTTTTCACACTAGAAGTTTCCAAGCTAGGATGTACACGAAGGAGGTGGGGGGGGGGAATATAAAATACAGTGAAGCAGATGGCAAGGCGACCAGGTTCAATAATCATACAACTCCTCCCTACAAACCAGAATCATAAGGTACCCCAGCTAAGATTTTTCTGAATGGATAGTTAAATTTTATTTAATTCCTGAAGATTTGCACAGGTACAGAAAATAGTCTGGACATTGGCTAGAAAAAAGTTTGGTAAGAATCTAGATAGCACATAGCATTGCTTTCCCTCTGAAAGAGAATAAGGAAGTTTCTACAAGGAAACTGAATATGATACTTTTAGAATATATTATCTATATACAATTATGGTATGTTAAAATAATATTATTGTTATGGTCTAAGGAAGTAAACAAGGAAGGTATGTAGAGAGTTTTAATATCTTTTTATTAGATTTATTATATATCTATTATATATAAATATATATATTATATATATATAAACCTATATGTGCTCATATAGGTTTATGCATAGGTTTGGAATTGCAGAGGACAGAGAGATGAAATAAGGTTAAGCGCAGGGAGATTTTTTTCAAACAATTTATGCTAGTATCCTAGCTTGCAACATGAGCTTCCAGCAAAGCTGTATCATTTTCAAAGAAACAAAATTATCCATGTGGAGACTAAGTAAACTTGATGACTTGCTTTTTTCAAGCCAGTCTTGTATTTTATGCCCATAAAAGATTTCAATTACCTGTTAAATGCAGAGAGCTGATTAAGGGCACTCTGTATCCTCTATCCAGCTCTGTCAATAATACTTAGGCAATTATGCAAAATTATTATTTATTCTTGTTAAGCGTTGGGGGCCTAAATAACAACATCTTTTGAAGGAAAGAAAGCACCACACCACTTGCCTACTTAGCCAAGTACAGAGTCTGCTCTTCCAAGAAACGCTGGAATGTATCACTTAAGGCATTTTAGTTGTGAATGCTTTGGTACGTAACGTGCCAAGGATATCACAGTAAATATTATCCTGATCATGCAAAACCATCTGAAGTGCTCATGCTGATGGAGTATCTTTGAATAAGATAGGCTGTGAATAGGCGTAGCTGTCTTTTAACTATATGTCCTGTGAAAGCTGAAGGCTGCCTTTGCTACTATGTTTTAAGCACCAGGATACAGGCAACTCCAGGCTCGCATCTAGACCGAAGTAACTCAGTTGAGAGGGAGGCAGGCTGCAGCAGATAACACTGTATCTCTAAAGTAGGAAAAGTATGACGTGTACAGTGACCTCTCAGAAGTGGAGGGGAACAAGAGAGGCCTACTTTCCTACCATCTGCTTTGAGGGACCTCCTAGAGAAAAGAGGGAGAAGGACACCAAATTGGGTGTAGACAATTTTAAATGCTGGATCTTTCAGAGTACTCTTTTAAAAGTTCTATGCTACGAATGGAGATGAATGCATAGTATAATACTTTTAAATCACCTTTAAATACAGTGGTGAAGTTTAAGCATCAAAAATTTGTAGAAGAAGAACTTACATGGTCTGATTTTGCCTTTATGTGGAGTACCAGGTAAGTGCTCTCAAAAGGAACCATGAAAAAGGAAAGACTAGGGCTTGGTGTAAGTTGCTGTATGCTACTCTTGATTTTAAAGTATTCATGGTTGGCTAGTTATAGGCCAAAATGCCACCCCTGCTGTCTCTAGCTGATATTTGTTCAAGAAAGAGTCCAAAATGCATTCAGAAATGTCAGTTCTATTTTTCTCTTCAGTGTCTGGCTTCATTTGCTCCTTGTTCTAAAAATAATAATAATCCTGTTTACCCCTCTATACACTCAGTGAATGGATCAGGCCAGAATTTTGCAGTGTTTGCATTAATGAAACAACCTAAGAGACTTAGTATAAACAGCATTGCCAAAATAATCTGACTCAGTTGCCACATACATAGAACCATAGAATGGCTTAGGTTGGAGGGGACTTTTAAGATAACCTAGTTCCAACCTCCCTGGCATATGCAGAGTTTACAGCCACCAGACCAAGCAGCTCAGGGCCCCATCCAGCCTGGAATGCCTTCAGAGGTGGGGTATACACACCCTCTGTGGGCAGCCTGTTGCAGCACCTCACTATCCTCCGAGTAAAAAATTTCTTCCTAACATCTAACCTAAATCTCCCTCTTTTAGTTTAAAGCCACTGCCCCTTGTCCTATCATGATCAAACTGTAAAATGTTAGTCCCTCTCCTGCTTGTGAGCTCCCTTGAAGAAATGGAAGGCCACAAGGAGGTTTCCCCAGAGCCTTCTCTTCTCCAAGCTAAATAAGACGAACTCCCTCAGCTTTTCTCCATAGGAGAGGTGCTCCAGCCCTCTGATCATCTTAATGGCCCTCCTCTGGACCCTTACCAACAGCTCCACATCCTTCTTGTGCTGGGGTCCCCAGGCCTGGGTGCAGAACTCCAGATGGGGCCTCACAGAGGCAGAGTAGGGGGGACAATCCCCTCCCCCTCCCTGCTGGCCACCCCTCTTTTGATACAGCCCAGGACACTGTTAGCCTTCCAGGCTGCAAGAGCATAAGTATCTTCCTTTCTTTTGCCTCCCTAGATATCTAAACTGGTTGTTAGATGAACTTCAATAACAAAAATCAGTATATTCTGTTAGAAAAATTATTAAAAAGAAGGATTTTGAAGGACAGAACACAGGGAAGTTGTAGTTCTTCAGTAAAACCCTGAATCCCACCAAACTTTCCATGGACTCAAGTCAAGGTCTGCCTGACTTGGTCATAACTCCTGAGCTCCCCCCAAAAAAACTCCAGTTTTGTCAGTTCTGAAGTCTTCCATTAAATGCCCATCTTTAGCACCTACCTGAGCAGCAGCACTGGCTGGCATTTCCCGCATTATGTTCACATGGAAGTCAGTAATCAAAGACCCTCCCTTAATCCAGCATCAACAATATAGTACAAGTTTTTAATCAGGCTTCTTAGCAAGCCCCCTTGAAAGGACTGCCAGTGCTTCTAATCCAACTGTTAGACTTGTCAAAACATGGCAACTTTGGATTGTAAATCCCTCATCATGCACCTGAATGGGCTCATTTGACTGGGAAGGAAGACCAAGCCTTTCTAATTGACAAAAAAGGGGGAGGAAGAAAAATCCCACAAACACAGATTATTGAAAACCACACAAGTGAAAAAAATTCAAGCTGTTTGAGGGGCAAGCACCAAATAGAGCTATTGAGATGAAAGAATCACCCAGAATGAGATCACACCGCACATTGTCAGCAGGATGGTTGAATAGCGTGTTTGAGTGGTGCCCGAGGCTGGGTTTGCATGTGCCAGTGCAAGAGACTGAAAGATCAGGGGCCATGAATCAAGCATTAAATACTGAAAACAAACTTTTGTTTTTCTCTTTGTCTTTCAAGTATCTCTGAAAACAGCTGTGAAAAAAAAATAGGCTACAGGCAAAGGCAGAAAGATAGCGGACTTAGGCAAAATAGCCCTGAGATTGGTGTACAGACTACATACAAGACCATGCAGTTCTGGTTAGTAGCAGGACAGATTATGGCTGATGGGCATACGAACAGTATGTATTATAAATTGTATGGGATGGAAGGTTTTAAGGCCCTGTCTGGGTCAGGGGACACATTCTCACAAACACTGCTGACCTGGGCTTTCATCTCAGAAGAACCCCATGGTTCCAGCAGCACAGCAGCCTCTCTCAGGGTTATAAAAAGATCCTGTTGCTAAGTGCAGGTTTGCTGGTACACATCTATATGCACCATTTGCCAAAAAGTGTTTTTTCCTCTTTTGACTTATTCAAACTTCTGTAAATTACCAGCTAAAAATTCCCTGCTTTTCACAAGTTTTAATTAAGATTGCTTTCTCCCTGCAGGATGAGAAATATTGGAAATAGCCTGAAAATGAGTCCCCTTGTTGCCAGGTGAGTTTCTCCAAACACACCCAGCCTCGATAATGAAGTGAAACTCTTATTGTCACTTCAGGTGGTAGCTAATTAGTATATTTTCTTAATTAAAATGCTTTTCCTATCGAGGTTTTCTTCATGAAGGCCAAGGAGGGCATTTTGTTGCTATGACCACTGAAAATCAGAATGTCCTATTAGAGGAAAGGGACATCTGCTCTGGGATTCAAAACCAGCTAGAAACTTGCTGGGAACAACATGTGCAACTGCAACAGCAACTGGATTGATTCAAATACTGAACAAGAGCTTTAAGACCAAAGGCTTTAAAATACAGAGGGATAGGACCTCAGCTCAGAAACTACGCAACAGGAGAGGTGCCACTCAAACTCACATCAACACATTTATATCAGTTTGATTTACAGCTTTATGCAAGTTCAGGGCTGTTTTCTTTATTTTTTGCTTAAAAATGACATTAAAATCCCCAACCTATTTCTCCACTGCTTTTTAATATTCATAGATCTTTAAGTAATAGACTGTTCTAAACTGATTCTGCGGCTTTGTAATTAGGCAAGTTACCTGAGCTCCCATAAGCCAGACCTTCAGAAACGCAAAGGCTTTGTTGTGGTGAGTGAGGTGTGTGCCTTTTTGGCAGCTCCGTTTTACCAATGAGCACATACTACTTAGGGCTTCAAATGTATGCATGTGAGGGCTGAGAGAGCTGAGAAGGATCAGTTCTCGGGGGACCGATGTAAATGCAGAAGGACAGGTTTCATATGGTATTATCTTTGCCTTCAGCTTCTGGAACTTCATCCCCCTGCTTATTCTTCCCTGGAAGTGCGCGTAGAGCTATTCTCAAAAATTCACCGTAACACAGAAAAACAAAATTATGTGAACTCCAGCATTTTGATTCATTTGTAGGAAGAAATTTAACAGCTCTTCCCCTTTTTTCTCATTTTTCTGTCAGTGGTGTTCAGATAACACAGAAACTCAAGTCTTTCAAATGCTTCAAGTTACTTGAAAGTACCTTGAAAGTGCCTCATTCAGCTTTTCCAAGTTTGACTCTCCCTCTGGTTCCTGCAGAACATAGAAATGGGAGAATGCCACTCCGCTTCCATCTGTCTCTTTGCACCTGAGAGTGCAGAGAGGAGCTGTCATGCTGCAGCTCTCTGTCACGGCCCCGAGCTGGGGTCACAGCTGTCTTCCACCTATTAAAGATAATTCTAGGCTTTGTCTGCTGTGTGGAGTGTTTCCTTCCCCTTTCTTTTTAGGTGTAATGTATAACCTTGTCAAAGAGCTAACTATACTGCAGGTTCTCACAAGAAGCAGAAGTGTCAGGGGCTGAATACATTCACACTGACTTTATAATAAGTTTCTGTGTGTGTTTTTTCTTTTTCTTTTTTTTTAAATAACAATTTGATGACTTGCAGAAGCAGTTAATTTTCCCCTCTGGTGCCGTAGCTCAGGGTTGTGAATCAATTTGCTCTTGCCTAGATGTAAGTGAAATCCCAGCCCTACTAAGAAATCCTCATCCCATGGGAGTTTGTGAGTGACATCTTGGGAGGGCAGGAACTATGACTTTACTTGAATACTGAAAGATAAAGGGAATGGGTTAAATTCCAGATACAGGAAAAAGCTTACAGGTTATACAAGGACTATGGACTTGATCAGTGTTGGGAAAGGACTGCTGAAAGGTGTAGTAACTGCAAGACAAAAATTCCAGTTTTATAGGGAAGAGTGAATAGTTCTGACAAGGAGCAAGAAGTGAAATACCCATTAGAGTACAGTATTTTGTTAAAAAAAAAAATAAAAAATGATAATAATAAAATAGCAAAGTTATTCATTAAACTAAACATATACAAAGTTGCAACTATGACCCTAAGCAAGGATTTTGCAGGATCTGAAAC
The DNA here is from genome assembly GCF_002078875.1 of Numida meleagris. NCBI lineage: Eukaryota > Metazoa > Chordata > Aves > Galliformes > Numididae > Numida > Numida meleagris. The sequence goes on along the minus strand of NC_034417.1, from coordinate 9,032,196 downwards.
CTATCTAGGAATTTTCTGGGATTTTGTAGAAACCTCTAGGACTTTCTAGGAATTCCCTACTGCTTTGTGGGGATTTCTTGGACTTTTCTAGGACTTCTCTGGAGCTTTGCCAGGAATAGTGCAGTGATTTCTTCAGATGCCTAGATCTAGACCTTTTCCAGGAATTCAGTGGCTACCAGAAACCTGGGGGCTGCTGCCTCCTATGGGTGTCCATTGTAAGATACTGCAGCGCATGAACGTAGTGACATGTCCTTGAAAGACTTCATTCAGTGTGAAATCTTTGGCATCCCTGCTGCTGGCCTACTTTCCAGGGTTGCCTGGAAGATTGCCGTCTGCTCCATTTTGCTCAACACATACGAAGAGCAGCAGTACGCCTGGGTTTGTGTCTAGCATCAGATGTGTCCTTGGGCAACTGTCCTGCGTAACTAGTGACAGCATATTCCTGCTAGTGCAAGTTTCCCTCACCACCTGCAAGTCCACCAGCCCCTCTGCAATTTTCTTCTCAGCTCATGAATGCTACACTGGTGAAAACAAGACACTGATACAGCTTCCCATCTGCACAAGGCAATTGCGAACCAGCCCCATGTCCCTGTATAGTCTGGTCTTCTTTTGGCTAAGCTGTGGATCTTGTTTAAAACTGCACTGATCTGTACACTAGCATACAGTATTCAAATTTATGTTCCAGATGTTACATTTCTATACATAAGGAGAGGCTTTTCCCAACGTGTTTGAAGACCACTGTAAAACGTTCACTCATAATGTTCTTTAGAATTAATTGTAAAATTATTTATGCAAAGTCAGATGTGAGAACTCTTTTCTTTTTAAAAACTCTACTTGAAGGCATGTGCAGAAGCCTCCCACCCCCAAAACCGGAACATTGAAATGTAGTTGATGTCTTCCTAATTCTCTGAACAGAAATAAACAAAAGTATTATGCAAGAAAGCAATCAGGAAGAACTGAAATGTTGCCAGTTTCTAACAGTTTTTACTTGTACAAAATTGCATGCTATTACCTAGCATTACTTAAATACAGAATAAAGATTATCTTGTGCAATAAATGCACAAAAAGCACACCAGAAGATGATGTTTTCTTGTTGGAGTGCATAATTTTGAACTTCAGCATGGTAGGACTTTTTTATAGAGTAACTCCAAGGAGTACATAGTACACTTTGATTTGAAACATGATTGGTGTTTGGAATAAGAAAGACATTATTCTGTTTTCTCCTTGATGGAAGAGAATTATATTTAAAAGTCTGGCTTTTATCTCCACATTTGAAATAAATGAACTCAGCTTTTGACAGGAATCTTAAAGGTACTTCTCTCACACAAAATCTGAAGCCACAACTTACAGAGGACACATTTGTTAATTGCGAGTTCTATTTTTGACAGATGTTCGATATGTAATAATGATCAGCTGCTTTGACTAATCCAGCCAAATCAACAGCTTTAGACAGAATTCAAAGGCTATTTCAGGGAACTCAGCCAACATTTATTTCACTGGATTCAAAAAAAAAAAAGCAATGAAAGCTTGTCTTCCATCCTCATAAATCCAAGTATACAGAAAGTAAAATATGAATTGTCTCACACTTTCCTTAATCAAGCTGACCAGAGCTATACTAAATAAATATATAAATGGAGAAAATATGGCTAGCGCTATTGCCCAGGGGTTCAATATTTACCAGTTTATGTACCATCTGAGCTGTTTCCTGTAATCAGCCAGGCACATGGCGCTTTTATTCTCAAGAGACATTATCACCATGACAACTTTATCAGAATAAATTATGAAACACAACACTTGGGGCACACAGAATTTGGACACAGGCTTGGAGTATTATTTTGTTACTTATTCCTTTATCAGCACTCTAAGTGCCCACCGGAGAGGAGGAAATTAAAAAAAAAACCCTACAAACCATGACTACTGAAATCACAATAAAAAAAAAATCTTTACAAAGAGAAACGGAATAAAGTCATTAGGCTGAAAAATGGGCAATCAAAGAAGCTATTGCACTTGGCAGATGGAAAAGCAGCAGGTGCCATAGAGCGATGGGACCTTGCTTCCCATCATGCACACACTACAATGATGCAGGCTGACAGGGAAGGGAATTAATGTGTCGGAGCAGGTACTTTCTGTCCATTAGCTGATTCTCTATACATCCACAACAACTGCTACCTCTAGCTCTTTGATAAAATGACTAACAATCCATTGTTCAAAAAGTTTTATGAAAAAGGACGATGTTGTGTGACCTGCCTGTCACCGTCCCAGATTAACAGAGTATAAGTGACCAAGTAAACATTTCTGCACCTCAAACTGGGATTAGAGACTTCAGCCTATGAATAAATTATTTGAATGCAGATGTTTAGAATACATTAAGGTAAAGCACATTGGACAGGCTCCACTGGGGGGAAATACTGATGAATAGAATTTTCAAGCCCAAATTAACTCTGGCAAAAAACAAAAGCAGCATGCAAAGCACGATAACGCCCCGCACCTATATTTTACCTAGGAAAATCCCTTGCTCCATAAAGGACAATTTCTGTACTACAAACTCCATTGCTCCGGTGGCCCGTAACACATCAGTCAAAATATTCTACTGTGTTTGCGTTCCTCATTTACATCATAAATAAATAACAAAAAATATGACCACAGAACTCATAAAAATAAAAACCAAATTGATATAGATAGTATAAGAGCTTTCCATTTGTTCAAGTCAGTCAGTCACCTCCAATGGCCATCTGTGCTTTTTGCTGCTAAGTTCAAGGATGTCTAGAATGAAAAGTACAAGAATTACTCCTGGCAGCAATACAATGACACTCTTTGAAGTCCTTACTTCTGACACAGCATTTCCGAAGAGGCAAATTCTGCTGGAGGTACCAGCCTCACAATGATTGGAACGAACTGGAAAATGTTTTCCACAAATGAAAGGAATCTCTAAGAAGGACTCATAAGTATTTATCACAGAATACAAGAACAAAAATTGGAGTATGTGGTATTTAATATGAATTTGGCACAACCGTATGCCAGGCTTCTGTTTGACACCAACATGGAGGACTTCTGTGCATTGAAATGGTTTATTCTGGAAGTTATGGCAGACTGAATTTACTGTGCTTTGAAATTGTTTCATTTCACAATATGATTAGAAACAAAATAATGAAGTCAGACCCCTGCAGCTACTTCCAATTCCCTACATCACACCATTTTTTGTAATGGTCAAAATTCCAAACATATGTTCAGAAAAGACAAATGGCAAAATAGTGAAGGTGGAAAATTCATCCAGGCTAAACAATATACCCTTTACCCTCAAATTACTGTTGTGTTTGAGGGCAAAAACAGCAACAGGAGTTAAAAATGGAGTGCCAATTTTTGTTTGAATAGGTATGTTATAAACTTATATTCAATGTACTTTCCCTATTTTTGTTGTTTGTTATATATTATTACACCTTAGTGCAAAGAATTATCTACCTTTAAGTATTTCAGTTTTGCAGAAATGTCTATTATTTTCTGAAAACACCCTTCAGAATCCTCTTAGTTTAGTTCATTAATAATTACAGTAAATAATGAGATATAATTTACAGGTGTATTTTACTTTATAGAAGAGAACAGAAAACCCGTAGGCATACTCAGGCCTTTCAAAGCAATCTACTGAACACGTGCAATAAGCACTTTTTGAAGTACTTTTTTAAAACTCTAAGGCATTTTTTTCTTCCCCCCCCTCTTCTAAATACAGTAAAACAGAATAAATATATGAAAATACCACCAGAAATGGTTCATTTGTTTTGCACTGCAAACAAGGGATATGACTTCAGGGAAGCTTTGAATGAATAAAGCATTAGGTGCCCAGGCCAAAGTGAAATTTGAGGTGCAGCCAAAGCAACCTTCACACCTGACTTATTTTAGTGACATTTGAGATCCAAAATAAGCGTAAGAATCAACACTGAGATAGAATGTAGTCAGCAGGGTCATGGTAATTCCAGGAACAAGCACACACATAATTAGAGACTGTTTCTGCCTCAAGCACATATATGCATTTAAAAGGTAGATGGAGAAGTAGATGGGAACAGGAAGAGAAAAAAAAAATCACAAATGTGAAAAACTCTTATCTAAAAGCTTAGGTAGAAAGTTAAATCTCAATATGTTTTTGCATCAGCTGTTAAATCAAAAGATTCCAGGCTGTCCAGATCTTGGAAATTCTCCCAAACAAACGTAGCATATCAAATTTAACCCACTCAGGTGCCTCCAGTTAATCTGATAATGTGGTTCCAACTGTGCAATGCACTGCTGTACCAATATTTATTGTGTTAAACTAAAAAGCTCCATGTCTTCCCAGGGCCTATCCCAAGGGATATAACTAAGGCTCAAACATGATCTGCTTATTTGTATATATTCTACTTGGAGTAGCTGCCATTTAAGCATAAACTACTGGATAAATTTCCAATTATGACCTATAAGAAATATCTCTGGTAGCGTTTGGCATGACATGTCCGAGTTCTTCAGAGCTACCTTCTTCCAGGGATTATCCATTTTGCAGCCTGCTTTGCTCCGCAGCAAGATGGAATGATAGAGACCAGGAAGGAAGGATGCATACAAAACGGCTGCTAACCAGCAAAGCTAATGGGGATATTTAATCCTAAACCCATATCAGAGTTCATTTTGTAGTTGCACACAGTAGCAGACTGAAATAGAAATTGGAAAGAGCTTTTCCTTGACTTGTGGGTTAAGAGCTTTTTGCTATTGCTTTTTTGACCATTTAAAAGCCAGTTAAACTTTATCCTGCCTGCAAATACTGAATGTTAGCAAACATAATGCCGTGTTGCTCAGGGCAGTTCAGGATGCAATGACATTAATGCTGACATATTTGTATGTAGCAAGGCCTCCTTGCTATTTGCTCATTTATAATCTGATCACATGTCCACTTTAAAAAAATCAGCTCTCTCTGTGAAATGGATAAAATACTATTACTAAATGATATGCGTAATCATTCAGTGCTGTTACTACTGAAAGGTGATATTGCAGTGACATTGAGAAAATTGGATCTATTCTTCATACAATTATATAGCTACACTTTCACTCTAATGCCATTCTAATTGGAAAGGAGCACTGAAATGTGAAACTGGGTGCATTTCAATATCTAATTATCACTCAGTAACTCATTCTCAAAATAGTTTTCTGGAAAAGACAGTTACCAAGCATGCTATTTTAATTCTGAAGTCTCCCCTTGGATTCCTGTAGAAAATATTTTTTATTTGCTATTTTCCCATATTTCAGTTCTACCACTAAAAAAAAAAAAAAAAGATGAACAATAAATATATACAAGTGTGATTTGGTCTTGCTCCCATGGAAAAGCACTTGTATTTACCAGGCTGACAGTCAAATTACTGCGAGCATGATATATTTGCTCTAAATGGCTCTAAAGGGTTAAGATATAAAAAATAAATTAAATTTTAAAAAGCAACATAAAGGTAGCATTTTGTACAGAAATTATTTGCTAGATACAACAATAAAAGAGATCATTTGACTTCTTACAGGTAAAAGCAGCACAAATAGGATATAGAGCCATTACAGTGCTTTAACAAGGTTCTTCTTAACTGGTGTTTCTCCCTCAGGATTTAATCTGTTGACAATCAAACACAATTTAATTCTGATAACAGAATATCTTTGGGTGGATTGTGTAACGAAAAGATTCTAAAGAATATGGAAACATGGAATTTGAAATTTCTGATGCTGAGAGTGGGTTTTGCATTTGAAAGGAATAGAAGCTTTTACAGAGCAACACCTGCACTGACAAAGTGGAAGGGTGCCCTGCCTGCTTGTATAAATTGGCAGCAATCACCTCCTGAAAGTCTCTTTTAACAAATCCAGCAAACAGCAGTCAGAGATAGGTGAGTCCCAAGATGCTGAATGGTCTGACTTGCTCCAGAGCTCTGTATTTTCACCATTAGGATGAAACTCCTAATTTTCCCTGCACGTAAAATTGATTTTTTTTTTTACCTCTCTCCCCTAAAGCATAATTTAATTTAGAAACAAAATTCTTCTCATTACCTAATGAAAAGGCTGTATCAGGAGGTGACAGGAAGAACAACTTCCAGCCATTAGGTTATCAGCACCAGGCATCCCATACACAATCCAAACATACTCCTTTCTGACAGATGCTAATTTGTAATTATATAGTCTTTAAAGACAGGGAGCACTGCAGAAAGCTTCTCCAGACATCACTACTATATATCATCTTGTGCAGCACAGAAAGGATGATAAAAACATAAAAATGAAACCACTAATTTCTGCAAGCTGAATGAACATCCACATCTGCAGCCAAGCAGATCTGCTGTGAGATGGGCACAGTCGGGGACCTCTAATACGTGCAAGCTGCCGGTTAGATAAATGAAATCAGAGTGAATCAGAACTCCTCTGCAAGGTCCTGCTGCTTTACCATTCAAAGTTGTCATTATGTGCAACACGGAATAACATCAGTGCTGATCTATCTGCCACAGGGTCAGTGTAACTGTTAATCACCACTGTGCTTTAAAGCTAAGGCTGCAAAGTACCTGTGTAAACATAGTTGGAATCTCTCCTATACACTGAATAGAAATTTCTTCTATCACAAGAGGTAAGTTCCTCACATACAGATACTTTAAAAATATTTGGACATTAATTTTCAGAAAAGTCCTCAAAATCAGCTGTGAACTTAAACAAGGGATAAATTTCACTCAGAAAAATCACTGAGTCAGGAAGGGTTCACTTCTGTCTTACACATTCTCATAAGGCTGTACTTGTCTTCTTTAAGCAATCCTGTGACAGTTTTGAAGCTCAGCCTCACTTGGTGCCATCTGCAAACTTAATAAATGTCCTAGTAACCACAAACTCTGAAAGGCAGTTTGACTCCTATTCAAAAAAAGTTTTTTTAACTACCTTTCAATTAGAGCTCTTCTAGGGCTTTACATGTGGCTTCTGGAACCTCACTCATCCTTTAAGTTCCCATATATAAGCACGAATGGTTCCAAGAATTTCTAAGTTCCCTGGAGGAAACACCCACCTCATCCATAGGTCTTCTATTATGACTTCTTTCACATTATTTTAATCGTATGATTAAAATACCTTTTGGTGAAAGCCAAGGCAAAAAGTAAATTTCAGCCTGCTAGGTAGTGTCTTCTACTATTTCTCCTGTGCTATTAAGAAGAAAAATAACCAATTATATGGTTGTTGACCTACCGATTTCTGCTGTTTCATGCCCGCAGCTGATTGTCTTTTCCTTGGCCTTCCTCATATTTTTCTCACATATTTTCACTTTTCTCAGAGCCCTCCTTAGCAATTTGTCTTATTTTCCACCTTCTATACAATTCCTTCTTGAGGATCAAGTCCTTGAAGAGTTCATGATTTAGTTAACCTTCACATCAGTACAGCTAATGTCTGTGGCCTTACTATAAATTCTCTCAGGAGCAGCCAATTCTCCTTAATTTCTTTTCCTTTGCACTGATACAGGATCCAACCACTATCATAAGGATTTTAAGTATCACTTTTTTAATTCCAGTATTTTTAACTTATCACTGTCTTCCTCTGTATAAGAAGTCTCAACATTCCGTACGCTGCCCATGTTTCACATTTGCATTTTCACTTGCCCACATATAGTGGTCGCAATGCGATCCATGATCCTCCTTTTGACTCCTCCTTCACTCCTGAAAACTCTCTGGAAACACTTGAAGCAGATATGGGGCCATCTGCATTCCTTTCCAGCAGATAGGTGGGTGGCTCATGACTTACATTAACTGCACTTTCTGCCCTTTCAATCATTAGATGATGTAATGGTATCTCTATATTTTTCTAATATTCTATATTTTGCTACATTCTGAGCAATGTGTAATAAATAGATAAATAATCATTATGTCCATTTCTCATCAACGGCTTCATTTCCTTGCCTCATTTTTGTTTTTCTTCTGTATAACTCCTTTGATACACATGGCAAAACTTCCTATTTTTTCCTCCTGAATAAGACATGCTCCTATTTATATTTCCAATTTGATATTTAAAAATTCCCTTCTCTCTACCCACATAATTCTTGCGTTATAGTACTCAAGACACATATGCCTTTGGCATGTGACATAAGAGCTATCACAAGCACCAAGGATCTGAAGGATGCCTGAAGAAATAAACACTAAAGATTCAATTCTCCTTTCTGTTCTAGAATATACTGAAATAATAGTGGTGCTTTGCTACAGCTAGCCATAAGGAGAACATTTCTGACAGATGGATACCAGAAGAAAAGAGCTAAAAACAACTAACAGTACTAAATTAATGAAAAAGTTTTAAGAATCACAGTCTGTTGCCTAAGTTTGGACTGCTGAGTGATTCTAATAATGGCTGTTCAACCATGCTATTAGATTGTACATATTCAGTTCATGGAAAAAAAAACCAAACACCTCCGAATCCCACCCCAACTGTATACATTTACAATTGTCCTTATAGAATACACATCAAGTAACTTATGACATTAAATATGTTCAGTGTTTTAAATGGAAAGGCAGCACAATGAAGGAAAAGGACCAAAACAACCACTTATTTCATATAAGAACTGATTTTTTCATGAAAAATGTTATAATTGTGGATCTGACCAGACAGAATACAAAAAGAGACAGAAGAATATTTCATCCTTTTTGGATAACAGCAATGCATTGCTAAGTAAGTACACCACTGTTCTTCTCATTTCTTTTCAAAGTTTAAAAATAAGCTCTTAAAGAAAATATAACCTTAAGCTATATGGATTAATGTTTTCCAGGTGTAGCAACCACCAGCCAAAAGATAGAGGAGTGAAATTCATTTCTAGCAAAAGGCCAGAAATAAAGCCATGCACTTTAAAACGCTCCAAAAGCTTGTTCTGACCACCCACATTAGGACGACATTCATTTTAAGAGTTTCGTGGACTAAGACAACACAGTTATCACTTGCCAGCAGGGATAAGATTCATTTTGCTTAGCTTTAGACATCTCCCATGTGGAAATCTACAGTCAAACTAATCACACAAGGATCTCTTTACAGCTCGATTTGGAAATGCCCGTATTTTTATAGAATCAATTCATCTGACCTATTTTACTTCTGAATGAGATAAGCCACATTAGCCCTAATGTCCGTAGCGACTATAAAAGGAATCTAAATGACAAGCTCATTTCAGACAGCTACTTTTGGCCAAATGAATCCCACCCTCAATGCCACTGTAGTCCAAGGTATGTCATATCGTAGAAGAAAATAAGCACCTTACTTTAAAGGTTCTAAATGAACAAAGATAGTTTAAAAGAAAAGAAAAACATACACAGAGATCTGAAAAAAATTCCACTACTCCTTCAGCCAGAGAAGATTTCCTAATAATTCTGGAGAAATATATCATGTTCTATCAATTCCAAGTTTCAGACAAAGTTCTGGTATCCCTTTTCCAACAATGCTTTTCCAGAATTTCATTTGAATAATCCCTTTTTGTTGCAGCAAGAATACCGTAGCCAAGGGCTTCCATTGCACAGTACTTAGTTCATTTTGAACTGTAGTGCAAAGCCCTAACTGAAATCACAACCTTAATAAGAATCTCCTATCTGCTAAAAAAAAAAAAAAGTTTATTTTTTTAAATAATGTTAAAGAAGACTTGAAACAATATGTATTTTTAAAGGTTTGTCAACAATATTTAGCAATTCACTCACTGATTTTCAAAGTGTATATCTTTTCTGTACTTACAAGAAATAATAAATAAATGAAAATTACAGCAACCAATTTTCCCAATCCACTCTCTGCATATAGACATGAACATAAACTGAAATCTATTTTTACCTGTGGCATCACTAATATTGCTATTGCATACAATATTTACTCTGCCTTTATTCCAACAAAGAAATTAAAGTAAGAATTTCTTTCCAGAACTAGCAACAGAGGTATTGTGATGCCTGATAACTCATTTGTTGCTGCTAATGGTGCAGAGAAAACCTCAGGAACATCTGATAACTCAGCCACGTGGAAGTTTTTGTACTCATCTATTTTTTCCCTGCATTGACTCAAGTTAGAACTGAAAATATTTCAGTATCTCAGTTTTAACTTGTTATTAGAAACTCAGTCAATAACATCAACAGTAAAATGCACTACTGGCATATAAGGCTGCAAATGAAGTTTAAATTATTTTTTTTTAATCAGCCATACAGTGAGCAGTAAAGCCAACTGACTTGCAGTGTTTGCCTCAGAAATTCACTTTACCAACATTACCTTGTTACTAGAGGTGATGAATGCTCTCTCACAAGCTTGTATAAATACCCATTGATTATGCAACAACCAAAACGTAGAAAGTACAGCATGAGTACTACACTTATTAATCATAGACTCACTAGCTGGTAGATTATGAAGGTGTTCTGCCTTTATAAAGATAGCCAATGTTAGCATGAGCTTCTTTAGAAAGCCTGCATTTTTCTGTGAAGTTTCATTGAACAAAAAGCCAAGGGGCTTTGACTTGACAACAACATATTGATATCTTTATTCATCTTCCTTTCACATATCCTGTGGGCATGCTTGGAAACTCCAGCCCTCTCCTCAGGAGTCATACTGCTGCACTGTGAAATCCAGTGTACCCCCAGTCATCTTAATAGGTCTCAATTCAACTGTTAACTGCTTTAGCCCAAAGGATGACAGGGGACCTGACAACCTCATATGTTACATGAGAGAAATCTGCTATGAGACAGATTAGCTACACTGGTACATTTTCATTTCCTACTTCTGATTGCAGCAGGGCAATTTTTTCACCAAAATGGAAAGCATCCCTCCAAGTTACATATAGATATAAACTACCTGAGTGGAAACAACTAGGAGATGAATGGATTTTTAGGGAATCAGCTAGGAAACACCAATTCACTTTCTAAATTGATTATTTAAGTCGCATTAATTATGATAGCACTCAATTAAAACTAAGATTGTTAAGCCATAACAGGATATTAATTTATGTTTCTACTCAGACTTTGCTTTGACTTTTTGCCAGTACAAGCAAATCCCTCCAAAAATGATGCAAATCAAAACCTGTCTTTAACATACCCAAGTAATTCATGTTAAGAGCAACTCCACAAGAAAAAAAACTGTCCAGAAAACTGTGTATATCATCTGTTTATGCAGATTATAACAGCATCTGAACTCCTGATACTCACACGTAATAGTAAGCTTTCATTAAGTAGCACCTAGAGAATGTTACAAAAATCACATTCAAAAGTACAACTTGATTGACACCATATAGCCAGAATAAAATTCTGAAAATTCATAATCTGTATAATCTCAGAAAGCAGGTTAGTTTTACAATCACTGCCGGCACAGGCCTTATAGAAACAACTCCTAAATAACAAGACTGAATTTTGAATATTACTTCATAACCTCGTAGGCAATATCTTTAAGTCAAAAACTGTGAGTTTACTGATTCATGCCTTTACAGAAACTTACTCTCATCTTCCTCAGCTGCTTAATGAGTGACTGGGAAAGGGAATCAGTTGCTCACCATTAATCATCGTAAGAAGTAGCCCAGCAAGATTATACATTGCAGATAAATCATTTACAGTGATGTGGTTAGGATAAGAAGCAAGAGATGATGACTTAACTGCCCTTCCTCCTATTCCCCCCCCATTCTGAGGGAGGTGACAAGTGTCTGAATATTAGGACTTCTCAGGTTGAGCTACACTATTCTGGCCCTTACCTTGGCAATTCTGTATTTTGCTTAGCTTGCCTTGCCTCCTTTTAACACTGCTTAAGAAGAAACTTCAGGGCAGAAAGGCAATATATGAGAAAGCCTTAAATTATAATTTGAGACCATGAAAAAATATCAATAATTCCATACCTGATTCTAGGATGCTTTTCAGTGGATTCCTGCCTTTTAAAAACCATTTCTGTTTTCTCCTCTTTTATTCTAACCTAAGCCTGAGCATCAGCTTTTGTGTATCTACACAAGTCTCAATGTTAACCTTAACATCTTTTTTCCTCCTATCTTACAGATCTCACACATTCTAAATAGACAATGATCTCTATATGCTTTGAATGTCACAGGTTAAATGTATTTACATTTGATTGGAATGAATATTTCACAAAAAATACATCATTCAATAAACTTTGCTTCTTTTTCTTTTTATAAAATATCAATGTAAGATTTTAGTCTCTATGAATTATATCATTTGAATCTTTTTTATTAAAATACTCAAAGATCGATTGAATGTGTTTACCAATGGGACAATTATGCTTAGTCAAGACCTTTAGTATACTTTCTGTTCTTTGTCTGTGCTAGCAGAAGCATTGCATTCAAAATATGGTTGCTCAAACAGAATATTGCTGAAGGGAACTGGAAAATGAAGACATCTCTGCAGTCACACATGAAAAGGACTCAGTTGTTTGGAAAAACTGAATGCAAGAAAGGTTTGAATAAAATTTAAGCAAATTGTTCTGGAAGGTCAAAAGCACATTTCTTTTTTTTCCATTGCCATCATGATACTATTAATACTACCATTTCTGTGTTATTTATTTACTGGAATATCTACATTATCATAAAGTTCCTGGCATGTTCTAAAACAGTAACATTGCTGCATTAGTGATGGATGTGCAGGCTTCACTCCGTATGAAAAGATAAAATAAAATACTTCAATTTATTTATTGGAGCCAGATATTTTGTTTTTAATAAGAGGGAGCCAATATCAAGCACAGCTGTATTCTCTTCCTATTAGACTTATAACCTGTCATTCTCTACCCTTCTGGCTCAATTACAAAGTGACCTCAAAGATCTATTCTGTAGTTCCAATAAGTTTTTCATAGTATTTTGGTTTTAGTTTTTTTTCTTTGTTTGCTCTGTGTGCATGAGGCAATAAACAGTGAATTACTATGACCCGTGGAATTTGGAATGGCCTCCCTGATATATTGAACTGCCTCAATACATAAAACTTGGCAATTGTTACCTGTTTTCAGCCTCAGGTCAGTCATTAAAAAAATTCAATTCTGTAAAATAATGATGAGGTTTGGGATAATCCTCCCCGATTTTAGGGAACATAACTTCAAAAGCAGGTTGCCTGGGACTTCTGACTTCTGGAAACTGAAAAATTTCTAAAAATGGGAACTACTGAAACAGAAAATTGAAAGGCAGTATCTATAAAAAGGACAAAATAAAAGTGCTTGACACAATGCATGTTCATCCTCTGGAACACAAGATAATTTTGAAGCTGATAAATCAGCATTAAGGTAGTAGAAAAAAAAAATTATGAGAGTGACTCAGTATATAAAAGCAAACAACAAAGACAATGTTAATATCTCTAGAGAAGAGCCTTACAACAACTCATAAAAATGTGCCTTTGTTTTTTGATCTGTGGTCTAATGACAGGTCACTACAAACCAGTGTTTAGTCTGAGGCATCAGGCTTAGTCCCCTAAATCCTCCTGCCAAGAAGCAACAGCAGCTCCCTGCAATTATCAAGTTTTTATTTCACGTCAACTCTCGTGTCAGCGGCAAACATTAGGTTCACTCACTGCGCTTGAACACCAAACTGAAAGGTGAAACACTCACACTCATTCCCTAATACCGGGCCTGACAGGTGATTCATACATTTCTTTTGCATCTGAATTTAGCACAATAATGTCTGCAGCAGCTCCTACAAACACGAGGTTTGCACATTAGCTCTGAAAGGGAAATTTACTTGTAGGTAGCAGAAGATTGAAAAATTAGACTTGGTATAGCTGATTTTAAGATATTTTCTAACCTTGTTTAAGTGCATTTTAAAGAACAGAAATACATAGAATGGAAGGCTTCTTTCCTTCTTTTTCTTTTTTTTCAAAAATCTTTTGCATAGTATATTCCATTGCGTAACCTGTCTTTCCATCAATATTCATCCTTTGTGAATGTACGTTTTGTTGCACTGACAAACTAGTTACTACCAGTTGGGAGCATTACCTTCGTACTCTCAGACCTTCTGTTATAAAGCTTTTCTTTAGTTGTTGCTTCTGTTGGTTTTGGGTCTGAATCCTTCCCAGACCCCATTCTTTCCTTTGATAGAAATAGCAATGTAAAGCATTTCACAGCCCTGTAATTTCTGCAGCTGTCACTGATATTTCACTCATTCAAATTCCAAAAGATAACTTCTTAAGCAGATGTACAGGAGGACAAGTCCTTTTACCATTGTAAATAAATATAATTGAATTAATTAATATAAACTTGTCAAAGTTAATAGCTAGAAAACTCTTTCCAAACACACAAATAAATTAAAGCAATTAAAATAATAATTCAGGGGAATCAGCAAAAATGTAAGCTTGGCTTGTACTGGAGACCAGCATGGATGCTCACAAAGGAAATCAGACAACATAAAGAAGTACACGGAAATAATCTGGTCTCTTTCTGCTTGTGATAATTAAAAAAAAAAATTGGACAGCTTTACTTCATCAGGAAATGCTGAAACAGTGCCACTTGAACTATACTTCTCTGTGGAAAGTTGTTACTTGCCTTTGGGAAATCTAGTTGCTGTAAGATGAGATGCAATCTTGAAAAGAGGAATTGATTTACCTTTGTCTTTGAAGGATAGAAATCCTGCCGATTAAAGAATGAGCTAAAGAGGAATCTTACCTTCTCTTTATGCTGACTTTAAGCATTTACATTTCAGGGTAGATATAAGACTACATTAGATATGGTTTCCTGAGCTATTCTTAGCAGGAAAAGTCCTGTGTTTTTACTCTATGAACAACTTATTTTCCGAAATATTTTGGATTTTATTGAGGTGTCCTGCTACAATTTCTACCTGGTGCTGCAGTTTCTGGTACAATGCTTCCAGATGTCTCACGAGCCAGTGATACTGATGGTGACACAGGTACCAGGAAGCCACATGTAGCTAGTCCTAAGGACAAGGTAGCAGCACTTGTGGTGAGAGGACAGCTGCAGGATAACTGATGCAGCTCTCTTAAGGAGGCTTCTCTGTCATCATTGAATTTTACCTCGCATCATCTCAGGCCAATGCTTTTTATTTAGGTTTTCAAATATTTACATTTGAAATATTTATGTTTATCATATTTATTTTTCATATCAGTGGTCTCAACAGGCTAAATACAGAAATCAGCTTCTGTTTTCAATTGCTTCAGTTACTTTAGTACATAGTGTACTGTTTTGTTCCCAAAACCATGCAAATCTCCCCCCAAATCCTTGCTCCAGCCAATTCTGGAGTGCAGAGTAGCATATTGAGATCTGCTACGTCTCCCACTGGGTTTGGTGGCTGAAGTTACTATCTGGATTTAGGAATCTTCAAGCTGCTGCTGAACTAAGGAGCTCTTATGATATGATTACTTACCAGTAGTTATAGCCACAGTTTTTCAGAGCTGCTCATAGGATTGCCCAAAAAAGACAACGGGATTGTAACTAAAATTGCCAAAGAATTTTCTAACTCAATTGCCTTGTTTCTGGACGCTACCATCTTCTAGACCATGACAGCTATGGAACACTTACAGTTTTCCAAGTACAACTTATTGTAGATAATTGAATCTAGCAGAAGTGTCCATCAAAGACAAATTTCTGGTTCAGGAAGACTCAGACACAGAAGCTGTGGAGACCAAGTGAATAATATTCTGGGAAAGCATTAGTGCACGCCTCTCTTGTCCTTATTGGATATTTGCTACTAGTAAATCAGAGACAGCATACAGGGCTACACAAAGGTTGGATGTACTTACTTAAGCAAGAGGACAAGGGAATTTAGAATAGTTTGTCTAATAGTAATTTATGTCTCTAACACATTATTTTTTTCTGTTTTCAAATGCAATCCACTTTTGGCATCAGGTAGCTGATGATTTTAATAACTTGTCTGGATAGCAACTGTGCACAGTTAATGACAGAATTTAAATCATGTTTTATTTCAGAAATCATTTATAGTAATACCACTATTTGCTGGCTTCAAATGACATAATTTAAAATTCATCAGTGTTCATATCCCAGTTCATACTCTAGCCATTATAAAATCATGGTTATGCTCTTCTAATTACACTGCTTACATCAGGAAACAATAAATTCATGCGTCAAATAATTCAGTGTTCAAAATTTACCAAGCTCTTTATCTCAATATTGAGTATCGTAATTTGTAGACATCTTGTGTTAACACCTGTAGTGGGGATCAGTTTTTTTTTTTCTTCAATTTCTTTAACTCTGATGCTAACAGATTTAATAGAATTCTCCTGACCCTTCTGTGGGGCAGGATCTCTGCAGAGATGCCACACGAGAGACTCTTCTGGATGGTTTCTGTCTCAGTTTATATAGTTGGGAAATAATGTCTCTAACAAAGAATAGGCTATAAAAATTCTTAATGCCCATTTTTAATGAGAATTACCTTATTTGAAGCTAATCACTATCCCAACCAGATGCTTATTTTATAAGAAGAATGAAAATATTAATCTGTATGCTTTACCAATCCCATTTTCATTAAGCAGCCTTCACTTACATGTAGGAAACTCTATTCTTTTAAATACAAGCAAGCAAAATTTTAAATTATTAATTCTTGTTGATTTACTTGTTCCTGTGCAAATTTCATGCTCTGTTCATTAAGAAAGCCTATTGCATTAATTGCTGTGCCTGTAGACACAATAACAGTGTGCAGGTAGGAGCGAGTTATGTTCCCACAAGTACAGCCTGTACAGAATTTTAAAGGAATTCCAGAGTAAATGAATTGCAAGAGAATGATTTAAATCAAAATACTATATGGGCTCTGTTCTGCTGGGGTTTTTTATGTGCGCCGTAGTGGATTTGGGGAAAGGCAGACTATGAACTGCCCTTGTCTTATTGCAGGACTTCGGCCTTACTCAAAAGGAGACTGCAGTTTTCCAATGGTAAGTGATCTCTACAGCATACACTTAAGACTGTGAGGCACTTCGGAATTGCTTCTGATTTCACATAGGCTGCACAGGGAGAAGTGCACTTCCTTGACTTTGAGAAGTTATCTTATTTGTCATCACTGTGAGGAGGGTGTCAGGGCCAGCCTGCCCTTCCCTGTACCCTCACTTTCACATTGTTCTTAGAACTCTTGTACAAAGAAAGCAAACAGTGCTTTTACAGAAGTGTTTGAAAGGCTGTAACTTCTCCCACAAACCAAACCAAACCTTGAATAACAGCATTTTTAAGTCAAGAAATATGGGCAGGAAATTCAAAATTCCGTGTCCAAACCTCAGCGAGGGCCCTCCTGTCCCTGTACTGCAGCCTCCTGCTTGACCTACTTTCCTCCCAGTCTGTCAGACTCAAGCTGCTTGGAATGTTATGCCCTGACTTAGCTGTCCTGAAATTCATTTTGATCATGTTACCTTTTGGATTAAGAAGCTTCATCGACCTTTTCTTTCTTTCTTTTTTTTTACAGCAAGGATATAATTTAAAAGTTTTACGTATTATCTTTGAGGTACTTCAAGCCTCTCATCCATGTTATTTATAGGAACTGATCAATGCCCATGTTCCATCTTGGAGCTTGTGCTCAGCCTCAGATTACTGTCTGCCTTGACTCCTCGTCCTCTGTTAAAATTCAAAGATGTTTTGCTTTGGCTCCTGTTTTTTGCAGTTCTTGCCAGAAGCCTATACCAGAAAGTACTGCACAGTAAAAATGTTAACTTTGGGCTTGATTTTAATTGTTTTGCTGACCTGGGACAGCAGAAGTGCTTCTGTGGAGTGAAACAGCTGTTCCCAGGACTCAGTGCTGCACTACACACTTCAGAGATTTAATTTGGGTTCATTTTAATCTGGTCTCACGGATTTAATGCTCATTAGCAATTGGAGTAGAAGAGGTGCACTTCTGCAACATTTTTTCAATCCAGTTTCATTGGAGAGGAATCTGAATTCATCCTCCAAAGCACACCAAAGCATACTACATGTGGACAGTCAGCAGATCCTTCTTCAAAAGCAAGCTTCTGAAACACCAATGCAGATGCACATTTGAACTCCTCAGTGTAAGAAGGAATAATTAACTTTTTTCCTATGTTTTTTGTAATTTATTCCATGCAGGTGGGGATTTCAGAAGTGATTATTATACTGTCAACTTCAGAATACAGAATACATGCTTCCAGGCTGTTTTTAGTATATACGATGCAATGCCAGGCAGACACTGGGAAACACTTGGCACAAAATGAAATGATGAGGCCTTCTCCAGAATCCTACTTCAATGGCTACAATTTAGATCAAAAGACATTGCACAACTGGCTACTTGGATACACCAGTAGAGCTAGAAACTTTGACCAGTACAAGTTGCCCTGCTTCACAGGAAATGAAGCTGGAGCAGCTTATTTAGGAAATATGAGTCTTTTCTGAACCATCCAGTAACCAATGTCCAGCATACATTTTAAGCAGCTTAACAATCACTTCCCATTTATCCCCAGATATTTAACTATTGGTTGGCTATCTTTGCAGTGTTGTCAAAACAACGTAACCTCAACTTCCAATCAATTGCCCAAGTAAATCAGAAGAGGACATAAAAAAGATATTACTTTATCTTTGTCAATATCAACCAATTAAGAGAACGAGAAACATAAGCGCCTGTACATGTAAGGAGGGAGAAGAGAAATACCATATTTATTCTATTACCAGAACAAATGATGATTGAAATTAAGCAAGAACTGAGCCAAAAAGGAATTTGAGATCACACTTGCTTTTTTATTCCTTACTGAATAACTATTTATACCATCAAGGAATCAAAATTTACAGCTGATATGTTTGGTTTTGGTCAGAAAAACTGTGAATGTGATGGCTGGAAAGTTTATCTGACATTAGCATGATCACTTTTGCTACCTCGTAGGCTCCAGATTGCTTAAAGTTATATTGTTGTCAATAAAATGTACGTTTCTATATATTCAGTATATGTACATCATGACTTAGGAAAACCTCAATATGTAATTATGTAACATATACAGATGGTTTAATATTTTACAGAACAAAACCCTCTACATGATCCTCAAGTTTCTAACAAAAACTGTCATAAAATTTGAGCTGTTGGCCTGAAATAAAAAGCAGCTCCCTAACTCCTTCCCTTACAGGAAAGTTTCTCTGCTTTCTTTGTGCCTGTCTGAAGCAGGCAGGATAATGCTAAGACCAGAAAAGAAGGAGATTAGCCAGAGGGAATTGTGGTTGTGGTGCTTCCTGTATTCTTTGCTTATCCTGTCTCCAGCATGCTGAGCTGGTGCTTCCACATCCTTACATAGTTTCACAAGTGGATTGGGCTTTCCAATTGTTCTTCTCTGTCCTTTTCCTCCTTGCAGCACTTCAGGATCAAGCCTTATTTAATAAAGCCTGTGTGTTTCAGCAGTGACAGTGATTAGGAATGCCTCAGTTTTGGAGGTTCCACCTGGAAACAACTCCAAGAGGCCTGAAATGGTTAAACTAATATCCACCCCCAACCATCATGGCTTTATACATGTCTCACAGTGGAAAGCCAAGAACCGTCACAAACCAAGTCACTAATCCTTTTCTGAAGATCTTGCTGTAATTTCTTGAGCCACATCACAAAATCATTACTCAAGTAAAACTTATTGGAATGGATATAAAGACTGACCACATAAAAATCAATAACAGAATGATTCACAAATCATGTATATGATAAGCAGTGAGTTCTTTAAAGTATGTGCTTTTAATTGGACTCTTAAATGATGTAAGTAATGCTCTTAGAAGTCTACTAGGGGATAACAGGATAGCAGAAACTCACTGCAATTTAAGTTGCTAGTACACCCACACCATACTACAAGCACGAGAGAGGATGAATTGCTTTAACAATAAGACTGATGAGAAGGAAGTGACATTTCAGTATGATTCATCACTTATTAAATTTTATTGAGTGGTGGGCTGCTCATTCTGAAAGTCTTCAGCTCTGGGAAAAAAATATTTGAAGAGAAACATTCCACTTTCCAGTTTTTACATGAGATCAATACAGCAAAATCAGCCAAGACAACTGGAAGAAGGCCACATTATTGTTTTACTTAATAGCAACCTGTTACAGTGAGTGCATATATAAGCACTCTATTTGCATAAACACACTATTCACATAACTGGATGATGTGTGTACACAGATAAGTGCGCACACAGAAATCAATAAGCAAACAAAGGGTTTCCAGAATGTGCAGCCCAATCTGCATTGCAGAAATTCTCAACAACAGTTCCATCGCCTCATTCTGTAATAAGAGATTTACGGTGCTCTAAAGCCCATTTATATTTTTTTATCTGAATCAACCTGCTCATCCCTTGCTGCTCTGCCTTCCCAAATCAAATTCAGTCAGTTCTCCCTAGCTCTGTCTGAATGTTTCCTTTGATTGAGTGATGTTATTTCTAGAAAAAACACTCAAATCAATTTAATGCAAATTCCTTTTCACGTCCTGGTTGACCCATCAGGACATCGACAATAATAGATTGAAGTAGTTACTTCCTGAGGCAGATGACTCATTGAGTGCTTAGTAATCAATTTTCATCGTTGTGACTGCATAATCTGTCTTTGGGGTTCTGTTACATATCGTGACTAGAATGCCACTGAATCCTGGATTGCCTGATACAGAAAATGAATGGGGAGCCATAAGCCATTCAGCCATTTTAAATTGCACAAACACCCGCAACAGAGTTGCATGTAATACAAGAAGGGTCTAACTGTTCTCAAGCACACCACTGAAAGACAGGCAGGAGTGAACCCAGCCAGAATGATGGTGATGTGCTAGCTTAAATCCACAACATCTAAGCTCAGAATATGGTCCTTTGAGATTGTGCAAGTTTAACACTGTTGTGAAATCAGAAGCAGCTCAGTGCATTCAGCTCATCTTTGTGAAGATCTTTCTCGCTGCTTCTAAGTTGTCCTTTCTGATAGGGAAATATCAGTCCTGCTAACTAGTTCTGCTTATGAGCAATATGCTGGGCTGTGTAGTTATTGGAGGGGCAAACTCCGTGAAGTTTGGAGGCACAACAAGCAATGCAACACTCACGGCTATCCTGAGTGAAATGCAACAGAAGCAACTAGCATCAGCGATAGCTTGGACTTTAAGTTGGTCCTTGAATGTTGCTATACAAAAGTCTGCGCCAAATTCATACCAAAATATGAATAAATCTGATCTGCTGCAGCAGCTTCCTAATGTTCCTGCAGGTGCAGGCATGTGAAAACTACCTTCTTATTAAAGAAGACAGTTCCATAAACATTTGGGAACACATTCCTTATAACAGTTAAACTGGATAAAAGCTACACAATGCTCTGGTGAGAAAAGGATGTGGATGAGCAAGTCAGTCTTAGAGTAACAGCTATATACTTGTCAATATGAAAAAATATCAACTCTGAAAAACAGGGATGATGTACTTGTTTATTAGCAAATGCAAGTGTTTAGACAAAAAAAAAAAAAAAGATGGATGTTTTGAACTAAAGCAGTACTGGAATCTCCTGTTCAAAATACAGTGTGCTACAAATTCCGTGCATAACGAAATGTCCCCTAACTTTAGCGTTCCGTGGCTCAGAAGCAGCCTGAGTAATACACACCGAAAGGGCTAGATTTGATATGGTTCATGTCCAGGAAAATAAGCTTTTGGGGCTCCACCATAAGTAACTTCTGCTATTCAGTTTTGGTTTTGATGCTTAAAGAGCAAAACCACCTACTGCTGCTTAGCATACTCAAGGCTCCCTAGAAAAGCAGTGGGCTTGCTAACCACCCAACAAATGCCTCAGCAGCACAGAATGAGGCCCTTGTTCTCATTCACAACACACACTTTAGAACCCCTTTAAGGAACAAGAATAATTCTTTCAGATCAGTGAAGAGAAACAGAGAGGAATATTTGTAGAAGACCCTGTTCTAAATGGTCAGAGACATGAACTAGCTGTTCCCGGTAACTATGCTCCAAAGGCCCTGCATCTCTGTTAACCAATGCTGCCTGTTCAATGTCTGTGTATATAACTTTCCCTAATACAGAAAAAGGCACAGTAATCATGATCCAGTCTGTGGTAATTTAAAAGTCCAAGTGAACATGTAGTAGCAGCATGATCACAGGAGCAAGCTCTGATATTTCATATCACATAACAGAACGTCTGGTAATTATCAGTGAAGTGGCTAAGACCAAAAGAGAACCTTTCTTAGAGGTAAAGCACATACAAAGATTCTGGAAAGTGGAGCCACGGATGCACTTAATAATTGCACCTGCCTTAGCTGCAAGTACATTTCTTTTTGATCATGATTATTGTCTCCACAGGTAGCTGCTCTTTTGCCTTCATGACATTCCACTCTGTGCCACTAAAATACACTTTCAGACAAGTGGGGTTTTGTTTTTTAAGACAGTTGTGACAATAAAAAAGGGTAAAATGAGAAGTGATTTGCATTGTTTGGAAAAAGATTCCAGCAACACCAGTACTTTACCCTTCAGCACTGCTGCTATATGAGCTCTCCTCACATTTTCCCTTTTATCTGAAGATCTCAGAGCAATTGACAAACTATGTGCTCCATCTTTTGATGCTGATGACAGTGGACACATGTACAGAAAAATGAAAAGCATTACCTGCATTCTGACATGGCCATGGGGAAGGCAGCTATAATCCCAGGTATATGATTTTAAGTAAAGATGAGGAAAGAATTAAGGCTAATATTAATGACACCACCAAGATCTGAGCTGGTGAACAACGTATTCAATTCTGAGCACCCTTAATGCAGAAAGGTAAACTGGATCACATGCAGGAAAGTGATGCATTCAGGATCTGTGATCCAGAGTCTAGGATGACTTGAGCAGCAGATAACATACTTTACTTGAAATGACAAAACAGCTTGGATACTGGGAGTGTAAATAACATTTCTAAGTGTAGGCAACAAGGGAAAGGAATGGCTAAACCACAGATAAATATGGGCTAGGAATCCTAAGATTGTTTCTGAGCACTGTGATCCCGAACTAGCCTTCTGTGCGTTCTACGTGGTGGTGTCACCTCAATGCAGAGATGATAACGCACAAAGCCAAACTGGTAAGGACAGATTTGTAAGGGATATCCAGCTCCTTTATTCAAACAAGGTGTCATATTAAATATAGAATAACTGCAGGAAATTTTTAGGCCTTTAATCAGGCCGTGTGAGCCACTCTTTCCTTTAGTCTTTGGATCACCCTATAGATGTGTAGTGAATGTCTCTAAAGAGTTTGGTAAAAAAAAAAATAACTGTTTGGAAATTAATTTTAAATACATTGATTTTGTTCTACTTTGTTGTATAACACTACTACCAAAAGTAGCTCTGAGTACTCAGAATAATTTGCCCACACCCACAAAAATAGATGTTAAGAATATTTCATTCAGTAATCATTGGAAAATTCCACTTTTCTAACTGGTCTGTAAAAATAACATTCAAAAGATAAATAGCAAGAAATAGTCAAAGTTTACTGATCACAAACCACAGGTTGAAAAATATCTGTCAGGGCAAGCAAGGGAATGTTAAAAAGTATTATAAAGATAATTTATTGAACTGTTTGCAAATCAAAAAGTCCTATATTCATAATTATTCAGAATAAATATCTTTCCTATCTCTATTTTTCAAGTATAACAAGCTTCTGTAATTTATTCGAATAATCTGAGTTCTGTATTAATATAACTCATCTCTATAGTGACACATTAGTTAAAAAGCAGCAGTAAGCACAAAGTCCCATGAATGTAACCATAGCTGCAGTGGAGTGGAATATAATTAACCTTTACATGGTTCAGACGCGTTGAGGTTATGACACCTGCCACTTACAAAGTCCTCGTGGCTGGTCTCAGGAAATTGTGTTTCCTGTAGGTACCTGGTTGATTGTTCTGAATCTGCATATGCACACACACATTGTGTTGAATGTAATTTTTCATACTTAACGGTGATGCTTCATAAGACTGAACATTACTTAATGAAAGCAAGAATTACTCATCTGCTTTAAATATATTTACCTTTCAGTGACACTTCAACCTTTTAAAAGTTACATAACAGAGAGAAGGCTTTTTAAAAGAACATCTGAAAAAATAAAATCCTTGCAAACAGCAAAGACCTTGTTTAAAGATACCATACTAGAATCTCAGAATAAATGTGTATCAGGAGTTGAAGACTGGAAGAACTATCAAATTAAGGTAGCAGATTTTATCAGCTGAGTAGTGGGAATTATTGGCTGTAAAAGAACATGCGTCAAAAAAGAGAAAAATCATACTTAAATGCTAAGATGGAAAAAAGCCTAATTTCTGGCACGTTAAATGTAAAATTGTTAAAACAGGTGAGCGGTGTTGTGGAATAACACTGAGAGGTCAGTGAGGCTCTGGCATGGGCTGCCCTGAGCTGTGGGTGCCCCATCCCTGGAGATGCCCACAGCCAGGCTGGGTGGGCACTGTGCAGCCTGAGCTGAGGGGCAGCCAGCCCATGGCAGGGAACTGGAGCTGGATGGGCTTTGAGGTCCCTTCCAACCCAAACCATTCTATGAAAAACTTATTACATGCGCAAAAGCTAGTCATAATTTTTTTTCAAAATACACCAGAAGGAAGAAGCTTGCCAGAGAGTTGCTGTGATCAAGAGGCAAATGAGGCAGAAAAGGGCATCCTGCCAGTCCCAATGAAAGAAGTCTTTTTGCGTGTCTTCATTGAAGACAACAACAGAATGTTCACACAGCAGTAGGAAGTATGAAAGAATGTTCCACCAATAAGGGTTTTACAGAAA
This sequence comes from Numida meleagris, assembly GCF_002078875.1. Taxonomy (NCBI): domain Eukaryota; kingdom Metazoa; phylum Chordata; class Aves; order Galliformes; family Numididae; genus Numida; species Numida meleagris. The sequence continues at coordinate 9,007,573 of NC_034417.1, read as the reverse complement.
TAAAAAGAAAAAGAATGGCAACAAATTCTTAGGACCAGAGGATACTTGCCCAAGTGCTCTGAAATACCTAACAGAACTACACTGTAGTACACAGCTGCTGCCCACAACCAGAGCCTGGCTTGCTGTTCCTGCAAAGGAAGGGATCCACATTGTGTGATCCACTGCCACATTGCTGTGATATGAGTTACCCGAGTAGTCCTCTTGGCTGCATTGCACAACTGGCCTGTTAGCTGGAATTTCGCACATCACTTCAGAATGAAAACAGTAGCACAGAACATAGTTATTCTGCTGCACTGACAAGGACCGTTGTTGGAGATGTGCAGCGTGTATCGATTACTTCATTTTTTGAATGGTGATGGTAAATTGCTAAAACCAGTATAGGTGGCAATGGCAAATTTTGTTTATCATTAGCACTCTAAGTCAAAGCCAAATATCAAAAGGACACAGGAACTGAAAAAAAGTGTGGTCAATATAAGAAAAGAAGTCAATTCCAACACTGCTAAATACCACACCACTGAGCAATACATACTGTGCAGTGCTCAACATAGCAGAGGAAAGTATCTAAGAGACTGCTGCATAGCAGCAGCTGGCAAACACTGCTGACTTTTTACCTTCTTGTTCTTAACAGATCATCTCTCAGAATCAGACTTGAAAATTGGCTCCAAAAGTTTGTCTTCTTTTTTACAGGTTTTACTAGCTTCTAGTGCTCTCAACCTGGAATTTTTGTGAAAACTAAATATTACATTTAAATAAAGGTAAATAAATACAGTGACACTCATGACTGCGGGAGATACACACTGGATAGATTGTTTCAGTGCTGCTCTTTGACTCTGCCCTGGAACAGAAATGAAAAAAAATCAAAACAGAGTAACTCATAAGCTATTTTTGAGCCCATATAATGAAGGTGGAAATGGTCTGCTTTCTCAGCGTTAAATACATTCCTCTTCTAAAATGATTACAGTTTTTCTCCTTTGAATTAGAAGTAAAAGCTATATAAAGCCAGGATGGCAAATGTGAATATAATTTAAAATCTAGATTCTAACAGAGGAGTATCGTTAAAGTATGTATCATTTTCTTAACTGAAGTTCTGTGGAAGAAGGTATCCCCAGTAGTTCATAAACTTGGGATATTTGAAATGATACGGTTGGTTTACTAGAGCCCTTAATTATACTGCTGTTTTACATAGAAATATCAGGCTTATTCTCATTGCTAACACGTTAAAAAAAAAATAAGAGAGAAAAGAGCTGCAAAAAAAAAGCAGGATTTACTTTCAGGTTTACCTAATTAACATTTAGCAAGGTAAAGTACTTGATGTCTAGGCTTAAGTCCCTCTGAGGATATTGTGCTTACAGTGCAGTGCATTTACAATACTGCAAAACTTGCATCATTATCTTTAATCTTTAAAATAGAGATAGTACATACTGAAAATCAAACCATCCTCTTTTTCCTTGTTAGAAAATGTCAATGCCAGAGCCTAGTTAAATATGCAACTGAATTGACAGGTCTTGCCCATCAAACTATATTTAACAATCATAGTTCAGCAAAGGTGAGAAGGGATAAATGTATGTTTTCATTTGCTTTTGTCGCCCCAACCCCAGGATCATCATACATAAGAATTTCACACACGTGCTTCTGACTGTGGTAATGTCCTTTATTCTCAGGATTTACCAATGGAATAATCTGGGTTTTAGCACTGAAGACTTTCAGAATGACGTGACAGATTACTAAGTTAAGAGATGAATAGACAACTGAACATACTCAGTTCCAATGAGAATGTTCATAAACTGCTAAAAACAAACCCCAGAGGAAAACAAAGTTCTAAGCACTATGAAGAATATTTGCCTTTGAAATACCTCATTGGTTATCATGATAAAAGTATATAACCAGTATACAAATGAAAGCTTTGGTGACTCTCCCATCTCATCTGAGCTATGCAGAGGAGAAAAGGACAGCCCACGTATTTAGTTTAACTATAAATAATGATCTAGTATCATTCTCAGGGGTTGGTTTTCATTCTTATGGCTCCATGCTTTGTTCTAAGAGAGCATATTAGAGTAATGAAATATCTCTGCAGTAACTGGCCTGCAGTAAAATTAAAACATGTAGTCAGTAGAAAGCAGAATCCCAAGCAAGATAATGGGATTTCTCTTAATTTTATTTGCCACAGATGTAGTTAGCATGCCAATGTTCTTCTTGCAGAGATGCTACTATTTATGTTTTGGTTGCTAATTAACATAGTCACTTAGAGGTACATAATGCTGCTAGCTCAGCTACCATTCCACATAAATCTAATTTGGTCTTGAAGAGTGGTGCTATTTCCATGGATACGAGGAACTGTCTGATAAACAGCACAATAGCCTAATGCAACTGGCAAAAACGTGAAGTTCTGCATCCCATTTGGTGCCTGGTACAGCAGAGGAAGAAAGAACAGAACTCAACGCACCTAACAAATCAATGTCTTTCCCAATTGTTCCTCTGACCATGGAAATTCAGTAATAATAAAAATATATATGTGATATAGAGAGGATACGAAACTTGTTATGAAAGGGTTTTCAAATGATTTTGAAAGTTGCTAAACTAGGCATCAGGGTGGATGGTCTGTGTTGAAGCAAATGTTTAGTCTAACTCCTAAAACTTCATGCAGGGAAGTGACATTTCAATTTTCCTCAGCTTTGGAAAGCTTTATTTTACAGCTCCAGAACTCAGTCTTGGAGAAGCACGTTCTAGCCACGATAATAAAGTACACAGAATGAGAATATGGACAACACTGATAAGAAGGCACTAATCCTTATCCTCTGTGAAAAACAATCTGAAAGCAGACTTCATCCTTACGAGAGAAATAATATTAAACATGACTGGGACTTAACTACAAAAAATCAAAGAGAAATGAAGAGCCCCAAATCATTTTTCTACTATTGCACCATATCACTGGAAAGCCACATGATTTAAAAGCTACTCACAAACAAGAAAAGAAAATAGCAGAAATTAAAAAATATTTATTTATTTATATATATTTATTTATTTCTAAGTGTCTTAGAACAGAATGATAGCAAAAAGTAATTTGAAGGAGCTTTAATTCCAACAAACTACAAGTTCCTATTGGAAAATTGCACTGGTGTTGGAATTCCTCCTTTTAATTAGTTTCTGCATCTTGCTTACAACTGTACAGCACAGGGTTTCAGGGCCTCAGCAGAATTCAGCTCATAAAGTTCTATTCAACTCACACCAGCATAATTTATAGCCAAACTCTACGCTGCAAAGAACATAATGTTAATGATCTTAGAATCTGTTAGACCTCTGGAACAACTGAGAATTACTGCTCTGTCTATGTACACATTGGAAACTCCCCAAGATTAAGGCCTGAAAAATGAACTTCTGTCATTTTTCACAACCCAATTAAATATGTCAACATCTCGAGGGGCAATAGTTAGGTCTCAAAGCAACACTATCAGGCACAGACAGGAAGACACAAGAATAAGTGCCAGTGTCCTAGCCTGGTCTACCCTGAAAACATACCCTACAAATATGTCACTTCACTCTTCTAAATGGGACCCTGCAATGAGAAGAAAGTGTAGAAAAAGGCAGCATTTTTCACAGTAACATCTTCTCACATATCTCAGATGACCTTCAATTTGTGATCTGTTATAAAAATACCAGAAACCAGCAGTGAGACTCATCAAGGTTTATTGCCAAACTCAAAATTTAAGCCTGCCGAGATCTGAGAAAGCTCAAATTTTAAAATAAGATTTTAAAACATTCAGTTATTTTTGCAGAAGTCAGTCATTAAAACCTCTTCAGAGTGTGTGAAACCCTCATTCTCTTGCATCACTAGCTGAAGTGAAAACAGTTAAAGTTTTCTCTGTAACAGATAATCATCTGAATTTTTAGATGCTCAGCCTGAAAAAATTACAGTATTCACCTATAACTTCTTATATTTCTCATGTTGCTCAATCTGTCAAGGAATTGAACTTGCACAATCAAACTATTCTGTTATCACAAGTTCTTTTCTTCTCCAAAGTCTAAGCAACATTCTTTTTCCTCCTGGAGAATAGATCTTTAACATTTACATGTTTTAAAGGTAAGACATGCACTTATAGAAAGCATTAAAGCCTTATAGAACATCACTTTATAGCTGCATGTACCAACATCAACAAAAGAACACCTGTCAGAAAATAAACATCTCTATCTTTTCCCCTGAACCATGAGAGAGTAATTTTCAATGTAAATGAGACCTGAATATTTTGCTCCTGCCTAGCAAGAAGCTCACATGAAAAGCAAATGAAGCAAAAAAGACTGACACTATTACTCACCAAAAATAGAAATGTCTCACATGCTCAAACATTTGCTTAGGATAAACCTCAAGAAGGCAAGATAATTAAAAATATACATCTGCTTTTTTTTCTACTGAGATAAGAATATTTATTGACATTAAAATGTGAATCTTGGCCTTACAATTTAAATGCTTGAAGGCCAGAATATATTGCTTCCACTCATATTTAGAAAATGTTTAGAAATGTATATGACACCAAAGCACACTCAAATCTTTAAATGGCAGCAGTAAGTCCTTGAATGAGAGAACACTTAAGTGAAGCTACTGTGAAATGAAACTTCTGTTTATGCGCTAGGCTGAAGGCTCGCCAACAATTACTGGACATTACAAGACAGGCGCCAGGACGGGAAGACATGCAGTATTTTCAGTTCAGCGTAGGTAATGCTTACATCATGCCTCCACCAGTGAGAGTCAGGATAACAGAACCTCAAACATCATTAAGAATGACTGGGGCAATGTTGTTGCAAAGTCATTTGGTTTCAGAGAAGCTACAAAACTTGACAGTAAACACCACAAAGATCAGAGGCAAGGAAAGAGATCCACAAACGTATAATTTTTCTGAAGCCTCATAACATTTATAGCCATTCTAAACTTTTCTGAAAACTGTGAAGTTGGAGTTCTGGATGTGCACTACAGACCTGATTGGTTACTGATCTTACCCACTCTGTGCACTTGGACAGCATGAGATTATATGCATGTATGTATAAATACGTACAAGCACTTATTTATAATGAATACTATCTACATCAAAAGAATATCATGCATGCAGAACTGAGAAACAAGAAATTAAGAAATGGAAGCAAGCAACTGTTTCCTCTACAGCTGAAAACAAGGAAGTATTAATTTGCCAGAACTTAAAGCAGCACACAAGACAAGTGGTGGTACAGTGTTGCTTACAATGATAATGATGGAGAAAGACATCAATATTCCACAGAAATTTCAGCATCTTTTGTTACAGTTTGTTTTCTAGGGCCAGAATTGGTGGTATAATCCAATGATTTCCAGACCAGAAGAAGCAGAACTGTCAAAAAGTATGAGAGGACAATACTTTTGGAGATAACTTCAGTAGCACAGTCCTGCTAAGCCTAAGCCTCAAGGCATTCTTCTAGTGATGGTTTTCTGTGTGAAGAGCGGTACAGAAAAATTGTACATAAAATAAATTGTATTGCATACATACCAGAAAAGTAAATACTGTATTTGTTGCAGTCTCACCATCATTCCTAATTTTTGAGGATTTGGAAAAACTGAAGTGATATTTTTTAAGTTAAAGGGTGCTATTTTGAGGCAATTATCAAATGTATCTGGTGGTTTATTCCTCTTAAACACACAAGGCAGAACTAAGAAAATGATAAAGATTCGTGAGAGAAAACTAAGCAAGATAGTTACTAAATAAAATTATCCTGATCCACTTACTTATTTAGGTTTCAATCCCTCAAAAATCAAAGTGCATGTACTAACATTTATACATACAAATAACACCCAGAACTCAGCAGAACTGCTCACATGTCTGACAGTATGTATGTAAATAAGCATTTGCAGGCCTGGCTCATTTCTACTGTAACACTTCCCAAAGTGAGGAGGATTAACACACTAAATTGGAAAAAAAAAATGAAGTAATGGGCTGAAAAGTAGAAAGTTTGAATGAAATTGTTCCAGTGCCCACTGCAGTTTTTTCAAAGACTCCCATTGACTCCAATCGGTTTTAAGCAGGCTCATATTTCCAAATGTCTCAAAAATTACGCGGGCTTGAAAAAAATAATTACTGACTTCTAAGAACATGTTCAGCAATTTCTGTTAGGACACCAGCAAACTTTTCCATTTAATTTGTAATTTGGTAGAAGAATTTTCTCCGATTATCATAAAAACAATATATTTAGATGTAGATATATGCACACAAACATATATAATGAGTACTGATGCAAATTAACCTTTCAGATTTCAGAAACAAATTTGAAGATGCTTTTGTAAGCTGGCATTGATTTTTCTCTGACCTCTCCTACTATAGTTATTACTTCTTTAGGTATAAATATATACACAAAGAAATAAAACTGAATCTTTATGAGGCTTTTAGGATCTCCTTAGACAGAAAATTGTACACGTCTGCTGTATTCGTAGAGGTTCAGTTAAAAAAGATTTGTAAGTTTCTCTCCGAACCTTCAGTTCTTCAGAAAGCTGCAGTGAGAAGACCTTTAACTCACACAATGTGATAGCAAGTTCAGAGCCTGAGGCATTGCATTAGCAAAGTAACCAGACGCTTATCCCCAAGAATAATGGAAAATTCAAATATTTAAGTTTTGATGTGCACAAAAATACACTGCTGAGCGTATTTATATAGACTACAAGTCTAGGTTTGAATTAAGTAGTTGAATCCCTCTATTGTGGAAGCTACATTTCTAACAGTAAGCCATTAAGATGGATTTGCTTTCCTGAAAAATCTGTTCAAATGTTATAAGAAATCAAGAGGGACGTTGTCCCATACAAATCCTTTGCTAACCTAACCCCAGTATCTGTCTTATTACCTACTAAGTAACTGTCAGGCTAATAAAATGTACAATTATTTCGGGGTCCCTGTCATTTCAACTCATCTCAGACCCATCTCAGAGCCTTATTAAAAGCTAGCTTTTCATAAAATGAATCAGATTTTCAAAACAAAATAATTATAAATTCTAGTTTTCCACTAATCAAGCAGCAGGTGTCTTTTCTTACTCACTGGAAAAAGTGCATTAAAAATGGATTCCCCATTAGTCTTCTGTTAATCCAGTTAGAACTCTGCATTTGCATAAATAGGGTCAAGTCTGGGTCATAAAGGATAACACCATACAGGACAGCATCAATAAAGGAAACAAATAGCAAAAACATATCTAAATTAGAATACCAGAGCATTTTTTATCTGCCAAATAGGTTTCTATAAAGAATAAAGGACACTTTAAACAGAGAAGGCAGATAAGCAGGCTTGGTTACCTTTGATGTGGCTGCGCCACAGAAAGGGGTGTATTTGGATCGCAAACAATTCATAACTGATGGGTTTTGTTTTATATACAGTGTGGCTGCTGGGTAAAAACAGTAGTACTGTTTTACTAGTTATGGTTTTCTACTACACAAATTAAACTGATGGATGCTTCTGAGATCTGCCTCCAAGTATTTCAGATAAAACTCATGCAGGGAAGGAGGCACTCAGAAGATTTGGTATCTCTCATGGATTTGGCTTAATTGACTACGTTCACTGGACAAATGACTTCTGTCTATCACAGTAATATGAAGACGACTGTTAGCAGGAAAAAGAAGTCCAAGGAGTGGAGGTCCATGTGGATGGGACAGGTTGGGGACATTTAGTGGAACCAAACGGCAGCCATTCATCATGTGTTCTCATGTTTCCTTTTTTATTCCAGCACTTCAGAAGAAGTTTCTTTTGCTTAAATGTATTTGATTAACTCATCACGTGTGAGAGAAAAAGTAGCACCTAGACAACACTGAAAGAACAAACTGCAGTTACCCAGGTTTCTGGATGGTATTTGTGTCATTGTGGGTTCTGATTTAGAAAGGAACTCGAAATAATCCCACTGTTGCCATCAGTGACTGGCTGAAGGGTTACACAGCATTTGTTAACCGTTGTAACGCTCTAATAAGGCTATACATGGAAAGTAATATATGAGGGGGGAAAAAAAAACATTATATATTTCCCTGAATCGGAAATAATGTAGAGGAAAAAAAAAAAAGAAGAAAAAAGAAATAAAAATAGAAGTTTTTCCCAAGGATTTTTCACAAATTGAGGCACAGATTCAAAACTGAAATTCCTTAGACTGGTAAAAAAGGATTCTTCTTCCCCCAAGCTAGGAGATGTGCTTTTTATCCTTTAAAGAGTCCACTAGCTGTACATATTGATAAAGTGTTTCCTTCTCCAGCCCAAGGAAGATTTTAAACTTTCAAGGGATTACAGGATTTTATATTGTTAGTGGATAAACCTAATCTTCTGCTACCCATGTCCTGGAATCCCTACTAATGAAAAAAAGAAACCAAGGATTAAAAGCTAGTGGTATTACAGCTGTCAACATATCAGCCTTAATTTTTCACAGGCTTTCACATAGGTACATTAATGTGTCTGGAGACTTTTGCTGAAAGTACTTGATCAGTTTCCCAGTGATAAGATAAACGAAAGTTAGATTATTTTTGTTAAAGTATAGCACATCCTTCTAAATACATTAGATTCACTTTAAATTCTTCTGTCTCTCTTAAGTCATAGATATTTGGAAAGCTATAGTCATATGGAATGGAAAGGAACACAAAGGCATTGTGGTAAGAACTGTTATTGCAATACTGACCAGCAGTTTGGTCTGTCATGGTGTTCTGACAATTACTGAAAAGAGTGAAACACGAGATGTGTTGTAAGGCAAAGATTACCTTTTGCCCATAATGTTGAAATGGTGAAATAAATCCCAGGCTTGGCAAAGAAGTCCTTCAGATCCTTGATGCTGCAGGAGGTAGAACAGTTGCGAGCTACTGGGACTCTCTGAAACCAATGTTATCATTCATACTGCATGTTATGGCATGACTGTGGCAAAATAATAATGGTGAATATTGATGTGAAAAGCAGTGCTCTTATTTCAAGTTCATATCAAGAACACAAGAACTTATACTGATGAGAAATTAGATTTTAGATTCAGAAGGAAATACTTGAGAAAGCAAGCCAGCTTCATGGCCTTTATGTGCTGGTTGAGATTTTTGTCAGCCAGGGTAAAACAGATGCATGTATGTCCACAGGTGCAAGCAGTGAACATATTCTTTACATAACATGCACAGCTGTATGTTGTACTCACAGTGACAGAAATACACATCTATATAAATTATTCCTATTGCATGTGGCTGAGCATTAAAACAAACTTAGGGCCATTAAAGTCAGGGTCAGTTTAGTGAAGCCTATCCTAAAAGTCTATGCTGCAAACAAAGGGAGACAATGTGGCAGCATGTGGAATCTGCAGCAAAGGAGAGAGAAGTCAAGAAAAAAGTGCAATGAGTAGGCAGGGAATCATGCCTATGTGTGTTCTCTCAGCTCCAAAACATTGCATGAATACATTAGTAGTTAATTCAGCTCCCTCTGGGAGAAAACTTAAGATTTATGCCCTGACCTGATGGCAGCAAGGCATCTTGGGGCACCTGAGAAAATATGGGACCTTTTCTCAGCAATCCTATGTAGTGAATAATCGTCGATCTCTAGCGTAGGAAAGGCAGAATTTCCCCCTTTCCTCCACCTAACTCTAGGGAAAAAAAATAAAAAATAAAACTGCCAGGAAGCTACCTAGATAGAGTATTGAAGTTTCCTCTCACATACTCAGATTATTCTTGGATAAATCAGAGGAAAATGCTCAAAAAGAGCTGTGCTGGGATGGAAAAAACAAACGGTCCTTGGAAAAATCCTCACATCTCTCATTTACATTGATCCAAGAAGCTAACAGGCAATTAACTACTGCAGTGGTACACTGCCACCTAGAAGAAGCACTTGAAGACTTCACAGACATCCCATCAGATTATTAAGGAGCACAGATGCCATCACACTGGCCAGTTCTTTGCAGCTTGACCTTTGAATGTTGTCGCCAGTATGCAAACCTACCAGACAAATGACTGCAAGAGCAAAATGCAGTGAGAGTCATTATAATTGAAGCAAGATACAGGCTGATGTCAGAAACTTAGAATACTTTTCATATTAAAATGTTAACTAACGTTGATTTACTGTATGTGCATATCTTGCTATTGTGATAATGAATTGACAAAAAAGCCTTTGAGGACTATCAAGGAAAATAAAATTCCAGGTTTCTGTCTGTGAAAGCCCTTTCAGAAATATAAAAGTGCAAATAAGAAAACAGTGTGAATCAAAGAAGTCAACAGAAAAATGTCATCTGAGAGAATCAGAATGCTATTCCACACTTGCTGTTCGCAGAGCCTAATAAGTATTGCTTTGTCTTTTTTTTTTTTTCCTAATGTCACTGTTTTTGAAACCATCTAAACTAATTCTGTTCTATTCTAAAGTAAGCATACCTACCCTGTGAAATGGCCAGTATATCTCAGGTGGGGAAGGAGTCATGCAAACAGGGAGAGCACATCTGAGCCTTGGTCTATGGAGCACACCTCCATCTCTGTACTGCTGTCACATAGGCTACAAGTCTACCAACGATTTTTTTTCATATTATCAGAAAGACACCCATCGCATAATTTACAAGAAAAAGGGGAGAGAAAAAAAGAAATAATAGAAAAATTGAGAAAAAAGAATATTAAAAAATCTACATATTTTTTGTCACCAAAAACTCCCTGATCATCTGACGTGTCAAAAGATGAGAGATTTAAACCAGAGCTTACTGCGTCTGAATGCTTTAATTCTTAATGCTTAAGTTACATCAACTGAAAATGTGAACTAGGACCTCAATTCAGACACAAATGGAGTGAACATCATGTCAGAAGCAGGAAATGGCTGACAGGTTGGGATCATGACTATGATGAAATCTAAAGCAGTTTCACACTGTATATAAAGGATGTATTTCAACAAGGAGTTTCGTTTTACTCTTTGAATGCTTCCCTGTACAAATGAGCAACTTGGCATTTGCATTTAATTTAATCTACTTTGTAAATTTTATTAATGAATTAATTCTCCCTGTGAAACAATAGATCCCTTTGTCTTATACTTGCAGTTGAGCACTTTAATAAATAATTAAACAAACCTCAGCCATGGCCCTCAAATCATCTAAAACAATGGGGAACTGTTTTTTGTTTTTTTTTTTTTTTTTTAAGTACGCTCTCTTAATCAAAAATATGGAAGGTTGCTATTTTTTATTTACCATCACTTACTACCAAATGAGCACTCAGTCTTCCTTTATCCCTATGAAATCTCTGCAAAAACACAATATAAGCTGTGTATATAATGGATAATATAAAAAAAATGAAATACAGTCTCCCTATGAAAATTGACATCAATACAGTAAATACTTCAGTGACACTCACACTTTCAAGGAATTATTTTACTGATACTGTCTAATCCAAGAGTTCTACCACAAACAAGCCTTTCATCACATCATACTAAATTCAAAGCAACTCTAGGATGAAATGTTTTATCAGAAATGATGATTATGCTGAAAAGTGCAATGAAGCATTTAGTATTCAGATAGTGAGAATACGCGATGCTTGCTTTCTGAACAATGCAGATTGTCTTTTAGAAACAGATGAGCTGTTCCCAGCTAAATACTTCTTTCTACAGTACTTTTTCATGGATACACAAAAACAGAGAACTCCAGGGGACTGAGAGGTCACTGCACGGCACTGATCGCTGCAGTGCTGAAGGCAGCAACAATTATACTTCTATCATTCCTAAAACACTTTCCCTTCCTACTGAGAACTCCAACAACTGAAACTTTAAAACTCAGACATACATCATTATCCCTGATTTAGAAAGCATTCCCTAAAGAATCCTTCTGTCTTACTGTGATTCAAGCGTATTATTATGGCCACCATAGAATTGGACAAAAACCGTTCAATTTTGCAACAATCTTATTGTATTAAAATATTGTCACACCCACTTCACACACCTCCTCAAGCTAAAAATTCTGATATTTTTAAATCTTTCTTCATGTTTCATGATTTTTAGAGAAATCTTGCTCTCCTTTGGGTCCTCAGTATTTACTGGTTCAGGTGGTTCAGTTCTTTCTTGAAATTTCTTGTCCCCAAATTGGATACCATGGAACATGGAATATCAGTGCAGAGAGCAGCAGCAGGTTTGTAGTATGTAGAGTACAGCTACAGTCTCTTCATACAAGGCTACTAAAAGATGTAGTTTAGGTATGCTCTCTTTGCTTCAGAAGTGTGGTCTTTGTTCAAGAGTAAGAGATCCCCAATTTTTGACTCGTTTGTAAAATACCATGAACCCGTATATTTTTCAGAAAAAAAAAAAATGCAAACAACACCGAAAACTTAAATCAGTTCCTTCTCCCTTTATTTGGTATTGATGGTTACTTCTTGTTAAGTGGGATAACAGCCTCAACTGACACTGCTGAATTTCATCCCACCTTCTCAGACTGTTCTTTCACCAATTTTAATTTTAATTTTGTTCAGCAAAGAATTATCTATTCCTTCCATTCCACTGTTTCCTTCCAGCAAATCTTACAAACTTACTCTGTCCCCCTGGGCCTTTTGTTATGACCTTTTTCATTATGTTTTACTGAGTAAAACCAAATCAAGGAATTGAAAAGAGATTTCAACCAATACTTCCTTTGTTTTGACAGTAAACTATTATTCGGTGACTATTCTTTGGTTATCCAAACAGGTTTATGTTTTCCAGTGTTAGTTTCATTAGGACTATAGTTCTGTACTGTGTTTATAAATACATCTTCTGAAAAAGTACAGAAAAGTTTTACTAAAATCACAAACCAATACAGTTTCTCTCTCTCTCTCTTCATCAGACTTTTCCTACAAAGCTGCAGAAGAGAAATATACTGGTTGGAAAAAATTTGTTCTTGACAAATCCTAGATTGGGGTTACTACTCTTCTCCTTTCTTTCCATTTCTGATACTCACAAAGCAGGACTGGAATATTGCTTAGGGGCTCCTTTCTTCTCTTGCTCCTCTCATTTTAATGAGAGTTTTAACATTTATTCTTTTCCAGTATTTATTATCTCTCTTGTTCTCCACAACTCTTCAAAGTTAGTGTTCTCAAGTTGCTGTGGTATCTTCTAAACTAGATTTCACGCCATTCTACCTATGTAAAAGGAAACAAAAAGGCACTTGCGTCTTGCTAGGTTTCAGTCTATATCAATGATAGACTGTCCTATAAATACACTAGAGCGTGAGAAAGGCTCCTGTATTTATAGAACAGCTTCTGGCTATGTGTGATGCTGAGATGCATGTAGACTTACGTGGGAGGTGTGTAGGAGCAGAGGCAGAGGCAGATTACAAGTTCTTGCTTTTGACAGGACTTTTTTCTTCCTCTCTCCCTCTAATCACCTTGCTTTTGGAAAGATGCATAATAAAAATCTCCGGGTATCTCATCAAATAGAGTTTTTTTGACCCTCTGCCCTTTTGCTACAGAAATTTCCATAGAAAATGACAGCGTGGTCCATGTTCACTGAGTAATAACAGCACCTATTTAACAAAAATACGGGCAAACTGGTAATTAGGGCAAGATTTCTCACGTATTCTCTCCCTTTCTCTGTGCAAATTACCCATAGCCATTAAAAACACTCTTTTTTGTTAAATCTGAGTAGCAAACATCCACTGAAGAAAAGGAATATCTTTAATAAATGTTATTTTTTCTTAAATGAGGTAACCTTTCAGGTTTTTTCGGAGGCATCAGAGGTTGTTTACCAAGTAAATGCAAGGAAGAAAGGTGTTTCTACTTTCATGTCCAAATATTTCATGTGAAATTTGTACCTCTTTCAAGTTCTTTACTCTGTTGAACTACTTATTACCCTCAAACTACCTCAATCTAGTTCTGTCTACAGCATAAGACCTTTGAGAGTAAAGAGATGTGAAGCATCAGTCTTATGACCTCAACAGTTCAGACTCCAGATGCACAAACTAACACCTGAATACAAGCACCACACCATTTATGTTACATAACGGTAAAGCAAATGTAAAGCAAATGAAAATCAAATATGATGCCCATCCAAACTCCCCAAGCTTGCATTCTTCAGAGTTTGAGTGTGTTGCAACAGAGAATTAGCCTGGCAAGCTGGAGAAAAAATGAGCGCAGAGTGCTTGAAAATTTAAACTGCACAGAGAACAATAATCCACGGTCATGTTGAAAGGATGAAGTCTGAATGAGAACACTGCATTATTTATAAGCTAATTATGAACATGAATATTTTTTTTCTCTGCACTGTGACCTGAGGCTCGAATGCCAGGGAGCCTGAAAAAACATGATGGTTCAGATGGAATTAACTTTCAGAAGAGTCTTTTCACAGCTTCAGGTCTTTTTACGAGCATCAGTATGGCTAAGGAAGATGAGCTGGGTGGAATCCCTGGAGAAACTTTCCAATGAAACAAACATTTAAAAAAGATGCTTCACCTCTAAACATTTATTCATGCTTGAAGATAACAATAAATAGCAAAAAGATAAACTGTGCTCAAAATTTCACACATAAAGGACAGATGTCTTTCTTTGACACACAACCTGTGGCTGACAGACCGATTACCCAGATCCCCGGTTTTTGACTCTGTCTCTTACAGACAACTCATGGATTTTCTTGATGAAGATTTCCTCCACAATACGGATGTCCTCCCCTTCTCCTAGCACATCTCTGACTGTCCACCTTCACATTTGGAGCGAGGCACAGGCTACAAGTCATCACTCGTTATCTGAGAGGAATTAACCACCCACATAAGTAATTTTTCGTTTTTTCACTTTGTGTGTTTCTTTTGGTAATGGTGCTCTGCCTTGATATTCACTAAGATGACAAGATGTCTGTATCCAGAGGATGAAAAGAAAATGAAAAATATGTTGCCTACAGAAACACAGAAAAAAAATACACAAATTAAAAGGCCTGTTCCGGACAAAGCAGCCTCCAACAGAGAGCCATAAAGACCAGGTCAAAGATGCATTCAGATAATATCTCAAAATAGCCTCGGCACTCTTCCGATTCCTGTCCTGTACTTCCTAAAGCATGAGTTCTCAGTTCTTAAAATTTCTTGCTATTTCATGAGGCAGCTGATGGGAAAGCAACTGTTTTTTCAAACTGTTTATTTTTTTAATATAAAAATCAGTCACAAAAAAGCCCACATATATACTATCACACCTGCACATTTTTGGTCTTCTGCTAAAGGCCTAAGAACCATTGCAACCAGAGAAAAAACAGGTTAGTTTTCCAACCTTCATGCCTGCCTATTCTCAGGTTGCACATCCCCTCCTGCACCATAGTCCTGAAGGCCTGCATGGCTACAGCTTTAGTATCGTTGCTTGCTCTTTGCACAGATAGCAACCATGGGTCATTCCTTCCCCATTCATTTGCAAGAAAATCCACAAAACTGGTTGTTATTGGTCAGCTTCCAGTTATAAAATTAAAAACTCGTGTGCCAAACAGGCATAGCTGCATCAGCCATCACTGAGCTACTTGCAGACCTGCCAAATAATAGCCATCTCACTTAGGGTGAACTAGGAAGCATCAGAGCCAGCATCAAAAGCAGATGTAAGAAGCCATTTTTTCCCCAAATGAATGAGTTCTTCATTCACAGATTAAAATAATTTATATAAAACATAAGGATAGAGCATAAACAAAGTCATACAGTGAAAGACTAGAAAAAACTAGGAAAAATCCCAGCAGTACAGTCACACTTTAGACAAAATCACTGATATGAAACACCAATATGCCTTCACAGCAAAGAAGTGCATGCTTTGAAGCACTGGAGTATAGATAGGAAAAAAAGAAAAAAAAACATTTTTTCATTAATATTTTTTATATATTTTTAAAAGAGTGTTAACTTTCCCCTATTTTTTTTCAGGAAACAAAAACTTTGATCTTTATCATTCACATAGCTGAAGCTGGAAACTAGAAGCCCCCCATACATGTGTAATGTTTTCTTTTACAAACAAAAGCTGGCATTTTTAAAGGAAATAAATTCTGACCAGATCCAACCAGGCTAATCAAGAATCAGGGAAGTTATGCCTTGAAGTGTCCATCAGATTATATTATTATATAATCAGATTATTATTACTATAGATTATAGTAACTGTGTGACTCCCAGCATATTTATCCTCATTTCTTTTGAGGAAAGTCACTACTTTTTAAGACAAGAGTATTTAAGTTACACCGTCAATTTCAGTAGGACAAGCCTAGAGTCAAAATTTGTCTCATAATCTGTAAGCTTTTTCTTTTTCCAAGTAATGCCTGGAACTGCTTTTTGTAACGGTAATTGAAGTTACAAAACATTTTGTTTGCCCTATGGACAAATAAGATGAATTACAGCAATAATTTAAAGCACCATTGCTTCTTGCTACCTTAATCACAATTAGATAAGAATAGGCAAAAGTCACAAGAATTCTATCTGGGATTCTGTTTTATCTCAATGTTTGACAGTCATTAGCAGGAACTTCTTCAAATGTCCTCCTTTCCCTCCTTGACTGTAAAATTTTCAGGAAGACCTTTCATCGCCTGATCCACGTGTTACCAATAATTGTTGCAATTAAATCTTACTGAAATTTATTCTGTGGCCATCTTTATTCCTTACATGAAACTTGCCCTTCTTTAAAAACAGCCATGCGTTCCTCCAAGGAGAAAATAGCAGATTTCACATCTCTGCCTCCAGAAAAGGAAACAATCCCCAACTACTGCCACTCACTTCCTGAAAAGACACGAGCAAGTCATGCAGCAATGCTGTGCTTTATTTGCCCATTCTCACAGAATCTGATATACAATAATTAATGGATATGAAAATACTGATATTACAGAAAACACTACAGAAAATGTATTTAGCTTGTTTCTCGGAGTATTTGTTGTGTTGGGTACTACGGTATCTAATATACACTTACACTCCCTCTGCCTTTTTTCCCTGACAGAGATCCTTCACACTAGCTAAAACTGAAAACTGAAGAACATACAACAGATCTCTGTTTTAATGAAACTAGTGAAATCTAATGTATGGAAAGATTTGCAGTAGGAATAACGTTAGAATAATAATCCTTTTACAGGAAAATTTCTCCAGGTTTTGCCATTTGTTTAAGGAAAAGAGCAGCGACTCCCTCTATAGGGGAAGCCCGTCCCAACAAGAATGCACCAATTAAATCTCATCCTCCATCTTTGTATCTTAATCTGAGGGTGTCATTTTGCACCACTGATTTTTAAGCAGAAATTCCCACTGAGCTCAATGGGGATTTCTGTTCAAAAATCAATGACACAGTATGGCCAGGGTATTTAAATTAACCCCGGACTCTACTTTAATCTGCTTTATTTCCTCCTTCTTTTGCATGGGGATAAAGACTGTTATTTTTATGTCTCTGCTGACTACATTCTAAGAGATTAAATTAACCAGACCCCATGCAAGCACCAAGAGTTATCATTTTTACTGTTTTAAAGATAAACTTTCTTGATACGTTGATTCTCCATAAAATGTCACAGTGGTAGAGACACAAAGTGCAGTTCAGCTGTGTAGTGTGGGGGAAAGCAGGATGCAGCAGACTCGGAGTGGGTACTAATACACTGGGAAAACTAAGAGTCTATTGAAACCAACCTAGAAATGTGGTTTCTTTCCAACCCTGTGTATTGCTTTTCATTCACTTTGTAGTCAGAGCACATGAGAATTTGTTTGAAGGATGTTTACTGTACTTCTGCAAGCTCCTGTGTGTGATGCAGTGAATTTCACTCAAATATAAATCTTCTGGCTCTCTGTAGAGACTCTGGGACTATTGGGATACACACACATAGAAGCAATTTCTTCTCACTGAAGAAAATTAGAAATGTCATTTTTTAGAGTATTTGTTTTTTCTAGAGCAGAAAATGCTTTCTACAACCTCATTTAATTAACTTATGTAAGAAAGAAAACATTCCTATAGTTCCTCCAATTGTTTCTTGTAATTTTCCTGAATGGCTTCCTCACTAATTCACCATGACAAAGCATAGACAATGCCTTGTCCTGTTGCTTCAAGGCTTTAATGCTATTCTCCTGGACTTCAGTCATGAATTGGTTTGGCCCCTATGGTTTAGATTTGATTCTATTTTATCCCCAGTGAACAAAAAATGTTGAATGGAATCTAGTTCTACGTGGCCTGATAATCATTCCTTATCAGCTCAGCTGAAGGCATCCTACAATTGAGGGACAAAATTAGGAACCAGGAGCAAGTTTATTCTTGCCACCTTGTAAACTAGAGTATAAAGGATATTTTTGAATATAGTACAGCCTTTTTCATGGAGAGGCACATGTGTGTGTTTGTATAAGCAGGCTGCCTTGCTCTAAAGGGACAGATAGCTCTCACAATGACATCGAGAATGAATTATCCTGGAAAAAAAGCCAAAACCTTACAATAGTCACCATTAACTTTCCTGAGTTAGTTCTGCTTAATCCACTCTCCAATTCCTCCTCCACACACAAATGTAACAGTTGTTGAGGCTTCAGGGCTGCAGGAACACACACGTAAGTAACACAGATATACCCTTTCCTTTGCTTTAAAAGAACTGCTCCTTTCAGAGGCAGAATGAAATGCTTGCAACAACGCGTGCCAGCTCAGATTCTATGCAAATCAATGGTAGACATCGATTTCACTAGGTTCAAATTTGGGATGATTTAAGAATACTACAGCAGAACTGTGAAAGGCAGACCCAAACTTTATGTTGCTGTAGTGGACTTCAGTATTCATATTTGTCTAAGGATCTTACTTGATTGCACATCTCCTTTGCATTGTGCCAGTTGTGTACGCAAAAGAGCAGCAGTTAAAGCTGATGGCTCTTCCATTACCTATTTCGAGAGGTAAGATCACTTGAAAAGATTATGAAACCACAACTTCTGATACTCCTTCAAAACACTTGAAAACTCAAAGGTGAGAATTTTAACAAATACTTGATCTCCTAAAAGTAGCTGGTGCAGCATCTAGTTCTACAGATCATCGTTAACCAAACTGAGTTAATATTAATCACAAACTACAATATCCTGCACTTTCCTGTAGGACTTCTGCTCAAAGAACTGTTCTACAGCAACTCTAGTCAAGCAAGTTTGCTGTCACTTGGTGATATAGTAGCATCTAGTCAGCCCTAACACAAGAGATATACAGAGTTCATATGGTGAATAATGCTGCAGGCACTGATACCTTACTACATTCTGAATTGAGCAGTGATGTTATTACACTTTGTTCTTATATAGACTTTAGAGAAACAATATAGGGGCAGCCATTATTTCTGAGACTATAAACACAGCGAGCACAGAAGGCTGAAATCACTTGGTACACCCTTACAGACAAGGGTCCTACAGCAAACCTGTAACATGGCTATTGTTCCAAGTTTTATAACTACTAGCTGATTGTGATGGTGGTGCTGAGAACTAGTTTTCCAGTTCCAATTCAATCTAATGATTGCTATGCATCTTCTCAGTATGGATAACCTTACTGGAAGGATGAAATGGTCTGCAAAAATATGATTTAAATTATTACTTTGAAATCCACAGCTTGTTTTAACATTACAGTTGTATGAATTTCATTCATTCCATTGTCTGCCATCCAACCTGGTCAGAACAATGCCTGCACCTCAATAGGAGTCTGTGCCTGATAAGTTCCAAGTACTTGCAGAGCTTAATCATAAGTGTCACATTTAAGTAATTGTTCACTGTCCTGGTAAATGTCTCACTGTCCTATTAAGACAGTGTGATATTATCCTGATCTTAGACAGCGGGAAAGCAGGACATTAAGCAGTATGTTATAAAAGTGATGAAACTGGAAGATCTCCTGGTGGAAGCTAGCTGAAACCTAAGCAGAGAAACTTCAAATTATTATTCAATTAAATAAATATATATAACTAAATAAAGAATAATAAAATTTGTTCCTACTATGCTTCCCAAAGGCTGAAAGACATTAATAGGCTTCATGAAAGTGTATTTAAATCTTAACTTTCTCCTTTCTAACAGCAGTGTTTAGGTATGATACGACAAGCCTGTATTTTATTATTGCTTTAGGTCAACAAAATCAACCATCTCCTAATATATACTGAACATTTTTCCATAAGGTGTCTTCTGTTTGTATTGTAGTGAAACTGTCTGATATCATTAGTTACTAAACACTACTACTGCAGATATTTCAAGAAATAATTTTAAATACATAAACCCATGTTGCAGAACTTTAATAATAATTAAACTAGATAGGCATTCAGAAGAAACAGAACTTCTTTTAAAAGAGGCTTGCAACAGCTAGGGTCACAACAGGTGACAGACTGGAGGAGAAGGATACCAGAGTACAAGCAAAGTGTAGGCTCTTGGGAACGTCTCTGAAAGAAGCTGTTTACAAACAGCCAAGCTATACCCTGTGAGAAACATCTGCTTTGCCAGCAGCATGCCATCAGTTGGAAAGATGAGACTGCAAGTAGCATATAATTTTCACACTTTGTGCAAACATGTGTATAATAATAATTCACACATAACTGTCTTTTTCTTTCTTCAGAAGAGGTAACCAAACTAACTTCTCCGAAGCTGACCTGAGTTGTAGAGCAAAAGCCCTCTGCAAATACGTTTCTCTGCAAACCCTTCACATAAAGAAACATGCAGTTGTAACATTTTGGTTTCCCTTTTCATTCATCTTTTGAACAGATCTCCTGCAAAAAGGAACAAGCTCAGCATAAGTCATCTGAGGTGTTTACCTTATGGTAAATAAATAGCTCCTCCTTTCCATGAAAACCCATGGGATGCTGGGAATAAACTTTTTTTACAATATAAAATCAACAGCCAGAAACAATGACACTTTATCAAACCTGTAGGATCTATCACAGTTCAAAATCCCTATAAGTGTCTGAATTTTCACTTTTTTCTACAGCACTGTACAACACCTTAAGTCCTACAGAGGAGTCAATGACACGTGCTTTGAGATCAACATATTAATATTCATTTCTTCAAACACTTTATTTCCTTCAGAGAATAGAGCAAGTCAATAGAAAGATTAAGTTATTCCTCCATTCTTCCCTGCCTGTCTTCTGAGATGTAGAACTGCAATTTAAAATACAGATAATAAATTTTAAGTTACTTATATCTATGGCCAAGAGAAGTGATACAGGCTTCTCTTCTAGTGGCTTTTCTGTCTGTAACATATCACCACGGACCAAGACCTCTCGTAACAAAGAGTTTTCCTTGTAAATTAGCTGCAGTCATTTACAGGAGTATTTAAAGCCATGCCAGGTGTGAGACACATCCAGCATATATTATCTCTCCGTTCAGCATTGTGAATCTTTCCTTTGTGCAGCACTCTTGAGAATCCCAGCACACAACTCATCTGCAGTGCAAGCCTTTCTGGTTTCAAAGCATAGGATTTATAAATGATATTGGCCCATTCTAACAGAGTGATTCTGCCCTACTTTTTGACTTGAGCAGTCTTACCCTTTCTCTGTTCTTTTCCTTTTTGCGAAAAAACACAATGTATGCAAAACATGAAATTTGAATACATACATGTGAGATCCATGGCATTATTGTATCATATTCTTGTCTCTCTTGCTCTTTACCCACTAATCTACTGCTTAAGTTCAATAAATTTTAATAGTGACTATTTCTACTGTTCTCTTATCCCAGTAGTATTACCTTCTCACCTTCCAATCTTGCTATGCCCATTAGCTGTACCTGTCCCATTCCTTGTCCCGACTGTCACCCCAGTGAGGCGATAGCCTGCTAGAAAAAAGATTCAAATCAAGGCTCAGAATCTTCTGTCTTGTAGGTATCCTTGAACATGAGTCACAGGAGATTCAGCCTCACAAAGTAAAGATTCCCAGTTTTCCCCCAGGAATGCTTATATTGCTCCTGAGAACTTACGTTACAAAGCTTGGTCTCAATGTTCCCTTTTGTGAACCTTGCATAATGAGACTGATAAAGCACATGAATAATGGAATAAATCTTCTCAAATAAATTAACTTAAAATGTCTTAAAATATTTATAAATTGGATTTTTCTGTCTCTGCACAGCAGCGTACCTAGACATCAGTCATTCGGAACAACATGGACCATGTTTATCATTTTGGAGCAGTTGCATTACTTCCAGAGTACACAAACGTGAATCCAAGATACACAAATAAAGTTTTGTTTATCAAATGATGGGTGTCTCAAAATTGTATCCCCCTTAGTAACTACCAATTGCACATTGTTACAGGATGCAGTTTTGTCAATCATTGCATGCTATTATTGTTAGTATGACTAATAAATAAACATTAATTTTTAAGCAATGCAGCTGCAGAAGATTTTAAGACTCTTTTTCTTCTAAATGATATGAAGCAAAAGTAACTTGGACATATAATGCAATCAGTATTATAATTGACAAGCATGATTACATTTTTGCAATAAAATTTATGCCAGTACCTCAGCAAATTATTGCCTAATGCCATATGAATCTGGAATTAATGAAGAAATTGAAAAATAAACAACAGCAGCAGCTTTAAGTACAAAAATCATCAATGCATATTTGAGACTAATGTGATTAAGAACAACATGATGTGTGAACACAGATTGCTTCTTGGTTCAGCATTTCTCATCTTTGTACTGCTTGCAAGATTGCACAGGTTGTTTTTTACTGTATTGCTAACCTAGTTTGGAGACATTACATGCCCATTCTATTTTCTAAGTGGAATAAAATTTATATTCTTGGGATTGTATTCTATTAGTGCAGGCAGATGAATTTTTCAAACTTGTTTGTCCTGGAATTAGATGAACATGAGTTTGCAATATTTTAAAGTCATCTACGCATTTTGAAATGGAATACTGCAATTAAGTGCACGCCAACAGAATTAGAACAGGTTCAAAAGGAATAAAGAATAGTTCAATTTCTTGCCAAATGGTAAAAGATCAGAAGATATGTGTGCAACTGGTTCTTAGATACACTGCAAAACTAGAGAATGGCTGCCATGGGCTCAGAAGGGATATAATGTAGAAACATCAATGTCTCATTTTAGTTATTGGGAAAATAAACAAAAACTGTTGGACTGTCTGTGAACAATAGCCCCTATACTTTACTAAAACTTCTCAAGAGTGTACAATTTTGTAGCTATCCAAAACTATAACCCCAACCTCCACCAAAAGCTGCATTGTATTCACTAAATAGTGAAATCACAGTTTTCAGGCACTGAGTCTGAAGTGCCTCAGAACTCATTTAGTCAATCTTATCCCACCTCTCTATAATACAGGCTGACACAGACCATTTAGGACTACTGCCCAGCTGGATACGTACCTCCCAGCAGACCAAGCACAGCACAAGGAGTGTCCACATTGTATCACAGGACACTGTCAAGTCATTGTACCCTACAGTATCTTCTATAGCCACACAGATTAAATAAAGCAAGCTCGCATAGAGGAGTCAGGTCACACCGTGATTAATTGGCGGCTTCCCTACCGTTGCCATGCAGGCTGCCTTTTACACATCATAGAGACAATAGCCCCGAGAGAAAAGCAGGCAACTGCAACACCTGTTTTTATGACAATCTAACAAAAATGCCAAAAGCACAAGGCAAATAATGCGCGCATGAATTTCTTTCAATCCTATGTTGCTGTGTGTATACATTAATAATATATTCACTATATATAACTTCGTATATTATGCACAATATACATAATGTATAATGCATTAGATACAAATATAAACAGGAGTAGGCTTTTCTGATGTCCAGCTTCTAGTTCTAATCAACAGATTCAGTCTTTCTCCCTTTCCATGTCTTTCTCTCCCAACCCAAACAATACTGAATTAACAATACAAACTTAATTCAAAAGGAAGGAAACCATCCCAGAATGCTTCACAGCTGAGGCACTCTCCCAAACTGGAGGAGACTGGGATTCAAGTTTCTGTCCTAACATACCTTTCCAGGTGAATACTTACACCAGGACACAATTTTCTAAAAATTGAAAAAGAAATTTCATTATTGTTGTGTTTGATTTTTAATGAGAAACTATCTTACTCTATCTACCTAACTCTAGAAAAAGATCATGTATGAGAAGTGACGGATGCATACCTGTCTTGCCCAGAGCCAAGCTTTGTTCTGTTGCCAAGCAGTACAGTACTGCCCTTCTTTCCACATTTCCTAAAGCTTTATGCTCAGTTTGCCTGTGCTTAAGCACTTCTGTACCACTGAAGTCATTTATATGACTCCACAGGCATCAATGAGCTGGTAGCAACCTCCTGTACCTGAATGTTCATTCAGAGATCTTAACTTTTTTCCCCTGCACTTCAGAATAGGTTTTTTCAGTGAAAATAATTTCTTATGAATACAGGTGAATTTTGAGGGAGTACTTGGTATTTCAGAGCAGAGGAAGCATTTCACCCAAACTTTGAAAATTCTTAGAGAAATCCTTCGTATCATATGCATGATTTGTTCTCTGAAGGTGGAGTGTCTGATGAACACAGTTAAGCACATACTGCTAGAAATTCCTACGTACTTCAAAATCTTGCTGTTTTATTGCACAGAACTGATCATGCTAACAGGCAGCAATGACAACGTTTCTTTTAAGAACTCATCTGGAAATAGTATACTCAGATTTACCACATTTCTGCAGGAAGATATGGAACAAAATAAAACAGACTAAATAGAGTACCAGAGACTGAGGCCACAAGTAATGGACAAAGACTGAAAGAACAAGATAATTTAGTCCAGAGATGATCAAGGTGAGTAATCTTCAAATATGACCAGAGCCCATTACATGCTGGAAGCTAACACCATTCCCACATCCACTGGGACAAGAAATAACAGCCTATGTTTCACAGCATATTTAGACTCAAGAAAACTTTCTAACAACAAATGACAATGAAGCACAGGACTCTGTACTGATTCCACAGAATCTCTGTCAGCAGAAATGTTCACAGAAAGTAATATTTTGAGAAGAATGTTGTAGGACCATTCTATCTTTGACTGAATAGTATAACCTGGTATTGCCCCTTCCTCCATTAATACTAGACTCTATTTTCCAATGTAGTAGGAGAGGAGTGTATTCCTTAAATTCTGTTCTACCACAGGATCTTTCTATTGTTGCAGGATGTTAGAAAACTACAAGTGATACTGAATAGTAGTAGTTAGATGGGTAAGTCATACAAGCACCTCATGGGTAACCATCTAACATAGATGACTGAATATGATTGACTTTTCTTTGAACTAAAATTATGCTAACTGGGAATTGGTCCATATAAATATGATCTTTCACCAGAAATGCATATAATAGTGTGCCATAATTACGAAAAACATAGATATTAATTTAAAACATTATAGCAAAACTTGAATCACTCAAGAATACTATGACATTGCAAAAAGCTATTTTAGACAAAATTAGGTTCTAATTTGACAGGAAGATTGAATGTCATTCTCTAAATGCTCCACCTGATCTGAAATCACCTCACAAACATTTACCTGTGCCTTAAAACTGAGTAAGGAAAAAAAAAAAAAGTAGGTTAACCTATGAAGACCAAGATTC
Source organism: Numida meleagris (assembly GCF_002078875.1). Lineage (NCBI taxonomy): Eukaryota > Metazoa > Chordata > Aves > Galliformes > Numididae > Numida > Numida meleagris. The sequence continues at coordinate 8,982,158 of NC_034417.1, read as the reverse complement.
AGCACTTGCTAGTGTCCTAAGCAAGAAAATAAGTGTGGTGTTCTCTTCATGCTTTGTTCCCCACAGATTATGGAATTTATATTCAGTGAAGTACACAACTGAAGATGACCATCATCCTCAGCTGAAGACATGTTAAGAACAGAATCCCAAGAGACATTTTTACTGTAGTTCTAGCTGACATAACAGACCTAAACACAGGGAAACCTCTACCAGCCCAATAATGACTTCTCACTGTTGGTTCTCTGGTATCATCTAAAATACATAGCAAACAGTAAGAATTCAGTGGGCAATAAAGCCCACTGATAGCAAAAAAAAAAAAAAAAAAAAAAAAAAGCGCACTTCTGCATTCCAGCTAAATACTTTTGAAAAGGCAGAATGCTTTTAGACCCAGACAGAACTGAAACATCATTTGCTAACACCATCTCAAGAAGAATAAGTCCTCAAAATCAACAGTTTATAGTCTGCAAAATAATAAAAAAAATCAACAAAGCAACAAACAAACAACTAGTTGGACTTGCAAAGACTGAGTAAGATTCTAGGTTTGCTTGTTTGTAGCTTTGTTTGTGGTATTTTCAGGATCGGAACTAAGAGGATTACCCTGTAAGATGGGCTTCCCTGTGCAAAACAGTTCAGTCCTTTATTTTCAAAATACAAGGAATTTATCCCTGGACTCCATGTGCAGTTGCTTAATGAGTACGGCAGTCTATCAAGGCTAACATTTTCTGTTTTCACATTACCATTGTAAAGTATATTTCTTTGTCTTTTTTTTTTGTTATTGTTACAGAAGGTAGTCATTTATTTCCAGTGAATCGCCGCATTTCTAAATTCTCTAACAGAACACTGTTCCTTTGCTCACTTCTACAAACTCCTTACTGTTCACGGTTTTACTCCTGTTAAGGCATTTTGTGATTAAAATGAAAGCACTCAGCTGCACCACTGTAATTAGTTACAGCCAAACAGGTGTCTGTTTATTCAAGGGTTGAGTAATATCTATACCCAGGCTGACCTTTGCATAGTAGACCCAGTCTTTGGTGGGAAATGCTCTTTTTCTGATTTAGAGAAAAATACTTAAAATATTTTTTAGAAATCCATTCAGATTTTGTCTTTTTTTTTATCATTAGAACCATCATTTTCAGTAAACATTAATGAGAAACTAGGATACTTTCAGAACAGAAGACATTTATCCTGTCTCGACATTCTATTCCAATTATACGAAATGCTTAATGATGTAAGTCTAATCACTCCCTGGAACAGATAGGTCTCCCACAGACTACTGACATCTCTTCATCACTAGAAGACTGTTAATCTGACAATTTAAGGGAAATGTTTGTTCCAGATTTTGACTATTTAAAAAATATTGTATCCATAAATGAGCAAGCTTATTTTACAGATTTTAGGTTTATGTTAATGATTTTACAAATAACTCAATGATTCTGTCTGGACTAAAGAGTCCCTTCAGTGCTCTCGATCAGCTATGGGATTTAGGGTTAGTAAAATTTTAATGTATCTTCAAGAGTTCTTCAAGTGTCAAAAAATCACTGCTTTCTAATTTTTACATTATTTTATTGTCAAGTAGACATTTAAATAGTGTATAAAAAAATGCAGCAGTCTCACTGAAGAACATGTTGAACATTTTTCCTCCAGATTTTTAACATTTCCCGTATCAGAAGTATCCTAGCATTTTGTCCGGTTTGCGCTGCCAATGTCAGTGTGATTGTTAGTTATCAGTTACCATCTGAATGGACGAGCTGCAATGAACCCATCATTTGTGTTTGAAAAAGCAACTGTGGCATTTTGGGGACAAAATGCAACCTTTCTGTGCTTTGGTGGTGACATTGTAACAATGGGGCTTTCCTATTTTTTCTAATCACCAACAGCAACGGGAAGGGGAGATGGAGAGAGAATGGGTTTAAGTCAAGTCATGACATTTCTGACATTCACAGTTCTACTAAAGTAGCTATTTATTCTTTGAGCAGAGGATAATCACAGCTGTAAACCTTCACTGCCACAGCTGAGCTGCAGAACCTATTACAGATCCAAAAATCTTTGCCATTGCCTCCAAATAGCTAAAGGTTTCCTGAAGCCGTCAGCCTACCTAAACACGCATAGAATATATAGAAACTGCTCGAAAAAAAATGTTTAATTATCAAAAGCGACGTGTCTCTTTCTAGAGCGGCTACAGGTGATTCACGCAGGCTTTATTTTTATTCGTTAAACACCATAGGGAAGCCTCAGATTTATATACACTTTATCAAACATACTCGCCTACTGGCTTTTTAAAAACCAAGAATAAACTGTAAATCTTATTTTCTTATGCGAGTCCATGTGCAAGATTCATCCATATGCACATGAAGTATTGCTTTCACAATACCAATTGTGTACTTCTGGGAACCTTCTGCAAGTCACGCAGCCAAGTTCAGTTGTAGCGTAATGTTAGCAAGGTTACACTGAGAAAGAAGGAACAAAGAAGCAATTCAGCTCCAGTAAGGTGAAGATTGTTTTACATAGCTATAGCTGGAGAAGCTGTGATTCTTAATTTTGACGTAAGAGCGACACCAATACATCCAAGGCAGCTGGAAAGTATCAGAGTACCAACAGGTACAAGACTTCCAGCCAGCACCCTGCCTACAGCTCTTCTAGAGTATTTTCAATGATTGCTGGGTCAGCATCACACCAGCTGTGTCACCAACTCTTCCTCCACCATCTGGTTCACCCCATGCAGCCTACGCTGCCAGTCTGAGAGGGAGGCCCCTTCTGTGGGATGTGCTGCAGCCAGCAGGCAAAGAGTATTCCAGCTCAGTCTCTAACTCCTGGCATAGCACATCTGGTGAAATGAAACAGCATAAAAAGTCCTATGCAGGCAAAAATTACCTGTAAAGTTCATTGCCGCTAAATTACAAGACAATCTTGGTAAAACAGGCGTGTGGAAGAGCTCCCACTCACTTAACTGGCAGCAGGCTTGAGCATTTTTAATCTGTAAGGTCAGTTTGACCTTCAGGAAATTGGTTGAAATTCATATCAAAATTAATAGAGAATTCCTTTTCAAAGTGTTGTAGGTTATGCCTTTCACTCCCTTCACTATTTTTTGCAATCCATTGTGATGTGTCATTGGGGCATTTGCTGCTTAGTTATGTACATCTAACCTCTTTGAGGAAGCAGTTCAGTTGTCAGATAGCAAGTATCAAGGGGGGCTGATAAAAATTTCCTTTTAACTAGAAATTGACAGTCTGTATTAATGTCTGTTCTGAGACTGGAAAGTTAAAATCCACCTGCAGTCGGGAGTAGGAAGAACTCTTAAAAGGTTCCCAGCAGCATGACCTAGTTTTCACTAAATCAGTATTGTTGAAATTAAAATGCTACACAGATGCTATACAATAAAATCCTCATTATGCCCTCTACTTCTCTTTCTTAAGAAGAAAATGTTTGTGTAAACTAGTGGTTAGAAAAGGTTCTGGATTAACAGTTCCAAGGAGTAAAGCTCTTCATTTACAGACAGGAAAGACAGTGTAAGAAAAGTAACAAGAAAAGCAGCTCCACTGCATCTTCTCAATTAAAACCTCATCTGTTGGCTTATTGCCAATCTGATCATACCTTGATTTCAGGTAACACTTCAGGCACAAATCCCCATTTTTGTAGGAAATTGCTGCAGTCCTTATCAGCAACTAGTTGGTGAGTACCAGAACCAGGATAAACTTATACCGCAGAGCAGTGCACAGAACTATACATGTGAAAAGTGGGTATTTGTTAAAGAATCAGGTCATTGCAAATTCACTTTCAGATAATTATTCACTAGATGAAATAATACAGCTAATACACAGATGACCCCAATTATATTTCCATTAATGCATAAAGGAACTCTATAACTATCTCCCACTAATCTGGACTCAGACAAAGACTGGTTTGGAAAAGGGCAGAAGTTTGATTATGTGAGCATTAAACATAAAGGATACTCTGTATCCTTTGTTTAGATATTTCAATTATAAAAACAGAAAGTTTCATACTATTTCCAAATCCAAATCACACAAACAAAATACCTGGACACAAACTCAGCACCATTACATGCTGACACAAGAGTGGAAATGTAATGAATGATCTGGACACACATGAGCACAGATTTCTGCTACATTTCCTAGCTTTGATATGGAGATGATCTTCCCTGCACTTCTTCCTAATGCAGCCATAAGAGCTAAAGAGACTGTATGATGGAGGCATAACAGCCTAACAAGAAACATATAGCTGGTACAGATTAGGGTGAATATAAGCCATCTATGACTGATGAGTCCTTAAAGAGGACCAAAGGAAGGAAAATGACAGCTGGGGGATGAGAAACAAGTGTTGAAATAAATGAAAGCTACCAGCCTCATAGAAAGACAAAATACAGAAAGCAGAAACAAAATAGAAAGATCAAACAGCTGGTGGACACCCAGAACAAAGAAATCTCTCTTTGAAGTGTGCAGTCTCTACAGCTCACAAGGTATCTGGTGAGCTGACTAGAGAGACCTCGTGAACAAGTACTACATACCACAACTTACATCATTTAAGTTGTTTATGTACCCAGCTAAACTAGTTCATTAGAGCATGGATTATCTTTACATTGTTTGCTCTTCAGATTTATCACTTTGGTAACACATTGGTATTTAAAAAATAAGTAAGCTTCTGGTTTAACCACATGGTCAGAGGCTCTACCACTCTTAGCTTGCTGCTTCGAGCAAATCTGGATACAATGCTTGCAGCACTTCTTAACCCCCTTCTCTGCCATTTAACGAGTCAACAGCAGGAACAGCAAATGGCTACCTGCCTGGGCTGTCCACTGAACACTCCTACAACAGAAAGCATCTGAACAGCTGCTGGACTAAAGAAAGAATGAAAAAAAGGTTTGGAATACCTTAAATTCATGTGTGGATGTGCATGTCTGTGCTGAAATGAAATAAATATTATTGATACATATTATTTTCATGCACTTCAAATTTTTTGAAGCCCAGTTCTGAAATAAAATCTTGGTTTCAAGCAAAATCTTCACTTCAAAATATTTAAAATATTGTGATGAAATCAAAATTTCCTGTGACTCTTCAATGTTTTTTATTCAGCTGAAGCTATTTCCACCTTGAGTTAGAATTTCCAGTTTGCTTTGGTCAATCTCGTGCTGCATTCTTCCACATAAAAACTGCAGTCCCTTACTCCTATATCTTACTAAGGTTTCTTTATTTCAAAGCAAGAGCTCTAAGGTTTTTAAATAAGGGAAAAGCATTTGGGTATGTAAGGATGAGCATAACATCTATGGGAAAGACATCTCCTACCCTGTACATACACTTTTTCATACAGCAACAGGCACTGACAGAAGTCCATAACATAGAGTCAATAGTAAGCGTGCACAAGAGGGATATTGAGCAGAAGATTACTGAAACATGGCAGATAGATAATTGCAACATTTTGCCTGCTTTCATCTGAAATATCAAAAGGAAGTTCAGTGCTACTGGCAGGATGGCTTAATATCACTTTCATTAGACCGGTACAGTAAGGATTTGTTGGAGCACTTTTGAATTAATAATAGAGCAATACAGCTGTAAGTTCAATGATCCAAAAAGTATAATGCCTGAAACATTTCCAGAAAACAAAACAAAACAAAAAATGGAATGCAAACTGTAACAGAAGAGTAAACTATAAGGGGAAATGAGGATGTTTTTTCAGGATGACTTTGTATTGCAAACACTTGTCCAGATAGCCCTGAACAGATGAGATTATTTACCCGGCACCTGTAAGAAAATAAATAAATAAAATCACACCGATTTGTTGAAAAACTGAAACATTTGGGTCAATACAGGTTTAAACTAAAGGATTAAGAGCTTAATCCAAAGTGTACTAAAGTTCATGGAAGTCTTTCAACCAGCTTTAAAATATCTCAAATTGAGCCCTAAGAGACAGGAAGCTGAGATTAGGGTGCCAGCATATTTCTGTCTCATAACTTTTTAATTTGCAGCTTCATGTCTTTCTTGCTTGCATCTTTCACACAGCTCTATTTTTTATTATTTGCCTCTTTAAAAACAACCAGTTCTATCACAGATCAAGAGGCTTAGCTGGGTATGACAGCTTAGAAAATCACACAATTCATCATTAAGACAGACAAAATAGTTCCAATAAAATAATTAGCCCAAACCTCGACTAGAATCTCAAATCCACTGAATCCAACTGGGTGTTCTCTTGCACTGAGCATCCTGGGCTCGCAGGCCCACCAAGCCTGGTTATGCTGAGAGCCATTGTCACACACGAGGCAGTTATTTTGCTCTAGTCCTACAGAGTAGAAATAACTTGGCACCTATTTATACTTCAGAGCTTCCACCAGGCAGCATTCAGCTCTTCTCTGTCCAACCAGCGCACAGCCCATACGTGCACTTGGCTCTGAGCATGCCTGCACCAGGTGGATCTGAGTAGACAATGCCATAAAAACAGGTACAGTTCTCCATATGCTCTGTGGTTTTCATTTTGCACTGTGCCAGATCCTGTGCAATCCTGTAGCGTGCTCCTCAAAAGAGCTGTACACAAACCACTGCGTAAGGACACTGCCAACAAGGAGCCGGCTGGCTCCGCAGGAATTGTCACATATATGGCATTTTCTAGAAGAAGCAGACTGAGCAAGTAATTGGTAATAAGCAGTTAGGGAAGTCGTGCTTCTCCTAGGCCTGACAAAGCTCTGCAAAACCAAAAAATCCTTATGAAACAAGCATTAAATGGAAAATTTTACAAAAACATATTTTTCACAAATCATAAAGTCCTCACTGTCTCTCTAGCACTACACTCTAACAGAAAGGACATAAAATGGCACCTGTACTGATAATCCAAAGCAAAACGAGACCTGACATCACTGGAAAGAACCTGAACGACTTGATTCACAACCACATTACTCCCAATTCATAACACTGTAACTCTGTTGCTTTAAAGGGAATTTATGCTTGCATAAAACTGGAGTAACACAGCAGTAAATCAGGCTCAGAACTTAATATTCAGGCTGGTTCAGCTCAATTTTATTTAGTGCAGGTGTTCACTTAATTTTGATGATAAGATCTGGGGGGAGGTGACAGGGTACAGTTAGCTCATTTCTACTGCCCGGGAGTCTCAAGTCACCATAACCTTGGTCATATTTCCATGTACTTCAAAGATTGCTGAATATCTGTTTTATTTTGTCTAGTCTTCAATGCCTTCACTTAAATCTGTATACAACCTTTTTTTTATTTGCTGTATTTACAGTATCTCAAAATCAGCAGCAAATAGTACTGATCTAGTAATTAAAACACCAAAGATGTAATGTGAATTTTTTTTTAAAGAATGAAAGCATGCAAAAATGCTCATAAGAGAGAACAAAGACACAACAACAGGCAGCAACAGCTTTAACTTGACTGACAGTTTTCTGCAGCGCAATCAAATCCATTGTCTGCAAGCCACAGGTGCACAGCACATGGAACAGGCAAAATTGCAATTGGGAGTGATGGCAGTTAACTTCTGAGCCCACGCTTCATTCATTGCAACATTCATTCATGCATCTGTTATATGCTGAAATTTAGTCTTTGATTTTTTTTTTTAATTATTTTTCTGATTTCAGAAGCATTTAAACAGCCTAAGATCTGTACCAAAAGAATGAGGTATGCTAGGGATGATCTGGGCTTCAAGAGGAAGGCTGCTCAGGAACTCAAAATGCAAAGTCATTGCCTTTACCAGCCAGATAACTCAGCAGCTGGGACTCTGTATTGGTAGTGGTAGATACTGTCAGTCCAGCTTCAAAGCAGCTGCCAAGTAAGATGTTCATCAACTCAATTTTCAATAGAAATCCACAAACACAAATTCTATTTTGTGTAGAGTGCAAAAAAAAAAAAAAAAGACTACAAAGGAAAATTATTACATGTATTACAGTAATGAGTGGTAATATGGCTGATTTTACTGTTTATCACAAATCAAGTCAGTATGGATTACACTAGGATGATGGTCTTTTGATCTCAGATGTTTTCTCCATCAGTAGGGCACTTTTTGAAATTAGATGCAGGCTGACCTCTTATTCTTTGTTTTCATCACTCTCCAATCAGAGGGTGGAAATTAGCCCCCTGGGAATATTTGATTCACATTGGCTCGCTGTGTTATTTCAGCTGTGAAAGATGCTAATGAGCTAATATAAAGTTTCCTAGTGGAAAATACACATATGTCACTTTAAATTTTTGGCTAGAAACCAACATTTCATCATTTTAGGCAAGGTCTATCATTATACTGCAGCAAAAGAAAAAAAGAAAAAACCAAAAAGCAGCAACAAACAAAGCAACAAATTAAAGACAAACCCAATCCACCTACAGGGCAAAATCCCATACAATCTCCTTCCAGCAAGTAATGCAGATCAGTGCACATAATTTGCTGTGAAAATTAGTTGTCAGATTATGTTCACTATTCTCCCAGTTGGACAGAACAGGGCAACATCCCAAGAAGCTTTGAGAATAATTAATTTCTCAAAGGAAAAAACAACACTAAATTACCCAGGTTTCACATGCTCTGGAGGAAGTCACCTGTGACCCACAGACAGACAAACAAGTGGTCTAATGAAAGGCAAAGGTACACAAAGGAGACAACTTTCCAGTTGTTAAGTTTCTAGTTTCAGGAGTGAATCCCTGTCTTCATGTACTTACAGCTCACCCCAAAACAACAAGTAAACTTGCAGACTTTTAGAAGAAAAAAAAACATTTCAGACTGACTGCACTGTTTTAGGTGAGAACCTCTGATGAAATTTCAGACTAAAAAAAGTTCCCATTCTCTTTGTTCCCTATCACAATCACTTTTGGGGAAATTCAGGTCAGTCCCACTACAAAAATATTTGGAAAGTCTTTCAAAACACTTGTAATGTTTTAAACTTTTCCAAAACACAATGTTTCATTTAGAGGACTCTCCTTTTTGAGGTAACAATCAATTTAAGTATAAATCTTACATAGTTTTGAGGTTTCAGTTCTAAACATTTTGTTTTTCAGTGAGTACAATATCTTCCTCTTTTAGATTTTTGAATTTCAGAATAGTACAATATTGCCTGCAAAGTAAATTATTGCTGCTCTGGCAAGGTCTATTTCAAGACAGAGAAATCTCCTAGTTTTCAAAGTTTGGAGCAATTTTTGTTTTAAATATTCATTTCTAGGCTGGCCTTGGTTATTTGAGCATTTTTTTGCAGCAAGCTAAGCAGTAGTTCAAACCACAGTATTTGGATCAAGATTTTTGCAAAGTTTGAAAGAATTTGGAGCTGAGGTTTTTGTTCTGTCCTTTTCTGGCGACATCAGAACTCCAGCTTCTCCAGGCTTCTTATTTTTTGCCTATTACTAACATCCAAAAAGATATTTTAATACCCATTTCAGTTTGTTTTTTTCAGGGCTTTACTGCATAAGTATAATTTATACTTTCCAGACAACCTAATATTAAGGCTCTGAAAAGAACAAATGAGATTAGTCCCTTTTCCTGAGCTCTGAAGCTGCTGCATGAGAAGCTCATTGTCATTAGTGAAAAGACAAATCATTCTTTGTCTCTTAACCATTTTAGAAGCCTTCTAGAACTCTGCTTGTTGACTGCATAAACAGCAAATACATCATCCAGGGCTCTCAAAACTGCTACATACAATGGCATACAAATCACTGCTGATCCTTCCAATATGCCATTTGCTTTATTGAGAGGGAGTGGATTCAGAAAGAAGAAAGGAAATCCACAATGCTACTTAGAAATTTTATATTTCCATTGTTTCAGTGTGGTTTTCTTCCTTTTTTTTTTTTTTTTTTTTTTTTTTTGGCTATTACTTCTCTCTGCCTCGATGTTATGACAGCAGTACTAAATGCTGATAAAACAATGACCATTAGTTCAAATTATAACTTGGGTTCTGTTTGCTCTTTCAAATGTCTGTTTAAGCTGGTCAGGGATCATTTGGGCACTTCTGTAAATAATATTTAAAAATTAGAATGATTTAAAGACTTGTCACTTTACATTAAGTAGCTTCTCCAAAACAGCTGGGGAAACAATTCTGGAGTTTCATGTTCCATCGCTATTTCTTCCCTTGCCCACAAGCAGAATCACTGGGCTGACTGCAGTACCTACACACACTACAAAGTTTCAGCGTGCAACAGTCCTAAAAACATAATGTCCAAAGTACAAGGAGTGAACACTGCATTTTGACTGTATACAACACAACTGGGGCCACAGTCTGTGAATATTCACTGTGTGGTTATCAAGCATGAACACAGACTTCTATCTACATACCTTTCCATGGTGTCGCTAGAGTCTTAGATACAACAGATAAAGAACATAGATAAGACTTTTCTGGACACATTGGTGGCAGATACTTGTTTAACTTTTTAGAATCATTTCTGGTAAAGATGAAACTTTCTAAATGAAGTCTCTCTATCTTATCTATTATCTCTTCACAGGGTTAATAGAAAGATTTACTTAAAGAGATCTGTGTTCTAAATTTTATTTTAATCCAGAAAAAACACTTTTTTTACTACTCCATTATATTTTATTGGTTGTTTCTAAAATAAGCAAGGGCCTGAGAGTGTGTATTGTATGATTGTTGTACTGCCACATCCATTCCACCTTATTCATGAATATCAACACAAATGGCTCAGAACAGAAATGTTTTTCTCATAAATTACAGTGCATTTTTTCTGATTGCAGTAATACCAGGTCCTTTTTGAATTTCACAAACCCTCCCATGCATAGAAACAGAACCATTTGTAAAAAAACCAGCAAAAATAAATTGATTAATCATAGTAATTCCTCATCTACACAGTATACGCTTTTATCACAAATACAATTAAAAGGGATAGTGACTCGATTCTTCTTTCATCCATAGAACAAATGAACACCAACATTAATTTTGTGATAATGGTCTGAGTTGTTCTTCAGGACTGTTCTGAGATACACAAACTGAAATGTTGGCCACCTTGAAATCACTGGGTGTTTCAATAATGAAGTCAATTGAGCTAAAATTTCATCTTTCATCTGCCAGCTATCACTATGACATGCAACATATATTAATTCGAGGATTCTGCTTAGTATCTCTAACAAAGAATATCTTCTAATTTTATTGGAAGTATGGTAGCATGACCCTGACTTTGTCAGATCTGTACAAACATGTAATGGAAATAATCACGTTTCTGACAAGTTTCAAATAGATATTCCCAAGTAAATGAAAAGTGTTAATCACTTCAATTAACTGTATGGGAGGCTCAATTAATTGAGTGGGAGGCTTTGAAAAAAAAAAAAGAATTATATGGGTCAAAGAGTAAGTATGAATCCAAACTTCATGTTCTTAACTGCCAGAATTGCTTCTCCTTTCTGCTCCTACTCATTTCATATGCTACTTTCAACTGATATTTTCACAACGTACTCTGCCATGTAACACCTAATATAAACACACAACATAAACGTAACACCTAAAATAAACACATACAATATAATGTTTCTAATGATAGTTAATGCTGACAGAATCATATTGCTGCAGTACTGAATAATGTTAGGACCAAAAGATGATCTCCTTACACCCCACCTGCTTTGCCTATGGCATAGCTCTTAGAAATCATGGAATCTAGCGTTCAGTATAAGCTTATTTGCTTTAATAAGCAAATAACCACTGAACACTAAACCACTGAACCACTGAAAGAAAAGGGTCAGACTACTTCTAGATTTGCTTGCAGATTGAAGAGAAGGTAGAGTTTTGAGGAGCTGTATTTATTACTTTCTCCATTGTTTAAATAAAGATTTAGAGACTTTATGGTGCTAAAGCATATAGTATTTTTGCTGTACAAGTCTTCGCCATTAGAGCTTATCTCCCTGTCCCGCTAATGAAGTTTGACTAGCACATTATGAAGGACAAAATTTCAAGGACTACTGAGGCAATGGGAGCTATGCACAATATCTGAAGGCTCTAGGCCCTCAAAGTTTGCCTTAAAATTTTTGCACCGAGTTCCAAAAAGAACCATGGGCAATATTCCATTTGAGAAGGCACAAAAATGTAAAGTATTTAAACTATATTACAAGACCACAACTTTTGCCTGAATCAAAGTGGCCACACGCTATTCCTGCATACACAGCCTTTGCCAAAGGCTTTAGCAGGACTTTCACTGTCTCCAGCAGACACTGGATCGGGCTACAAGCCACTCCCACAGAGATTCTGTTTTCAGGATTTCTCTAAAATCACAGTCTAGGCAACTTCAATGGGAACATTAACAATCCCTATGGAGTCAACAGCAAGATTGAGATAAAAAAAGGAATAATTATGTGCAATCATTTTAGTCAGTTCCCAGATATATTTTTTTCAGCTGTTCCTGAACTTTGATTAGTTTGTATTTTCAGGAATACAGATGTGAGTTATTGTTGAAAAATTACTGGACAGTAGCTAATATTCATTTTATATTTCAGACATGAGAGGGGAAAGTTCAAGTGAAATATGGTTGTCTGTCATTAGAAGCAACTATAGTCCTCTATAGTGTAAAAAGTACCTCTTAAATTTGAAGAAAAATAAGTGAACCAAAACAAAACATTTGTTAACAATAAAAAGTAACTTCTGAACAAAGAGAGCATTTAGCAAGCAACCCACAGAGTGAAGAAAGTGGTTTTTAAATGATTACCAAAAAAACAGAAAATTCAGGTCTGCTTCTGGATATTTCATTAACAGAAAACAGGCCTAATTTTTCAGAAAACTGCTAGTTTAAAAATAACATATCTTCCTCTTGTGCACAACAAGTGGCACAGTCCTAAAAGAAATGATTATTTATGTCCTCTAAACCACAGACTACTTAACAATAATTTTTATTTAACATAATTGTTACTCTATGGAGCAAATGAAAAATGAAGTGCATTTCTGCAAAATTGTATTTGACAATATTAATTTTATAATAGTTATAATCAGACATCCATACATTTATTAATCACTTTTTATGTCTCAGTGCTTAACTGTTGAAAGCCCACAACAGAATGTATTTGATCATCATAATGAAAATGGACATACGCCATTTATAATGCAAGTACAAGACACGACAGCATAAGACCACAATATATTTTCAACCTATATGAAAACAGCGTGATCTTAAACCTTTTAACCCAATAAGACTCTCCGAGCATTAATAGTAACTCTAATCCCTTAATCATTAATTTTCCAGGGTTACAAATCTGGAGGTAATTAAGAGCAATGTATTACTGCCTATGTGATAAAGAAAATGTCATGCTGACGTGATTGATAATGTTTATTTAAGCTAGAGATGCCTGACGCCTTCCAATGACACTTCATTCAAATTTTATTACTGTTTTAAGCTTCCAGATAAGCTTTTAATTTCCCCTGTTGTGCCTCAGTTAAATCAAAGTTAGGAAGAATCTGAGAAGCATTACATAAAAGAATACTGCTTCAGTCTTGAGGTCTCTAGGCTATATAAGACCATTGAAAATAAAATTGGATTTAACATTTTCATTTGCTGTAACTATTGTCAGGGATTTAGCCAGAAAGCCAACTCTAAACTTTAACTATAGAACATCTAACATGTACCTTGCAATTTGTTTAACAGAAGAATTAGGCTGGATAGAATACATCAAGTACCTTATTGCATAGGCTTTCACTGCAGTAGCAGTAAGCCTATTACATTATACATACTTCTTTGCTTGTTCAAATATGAAGAAACTCTTTCCCATAGATACTATGGGACAACAGTTAAACAGAAAGTGTAAGGAAATTTTTTTTCTTTCTTCCTTTCGTTCTGAACCAGAAAATTAAGTCTCCTTCTGCCATTTTCAACAGTACTAACCAATCTTTAAGTGTGGAAAATTATCAAACAATAGAGACAATGGCACAGAAGTGAAATTTAAGAGAAATATCTTCTGAAAGTATTTTGCTTCTTTAATAAGCATTAAACATGAGAATAAAAAGATTTGTTTATATGTAATATTTCTGCATAACCTCAGCAAACTCTCAGCTTAAATGGCATTCTTTGACAAGTGGAAAACAATCAAAAGGCAAAAAATATGACTTATTTACATTACCAAAGTTGCATTTGTGATCATAGCCAAAGGAACATTAGGAAATATGTTCATCCCACAATGCTGTTGGGCTTGACCTCTTTCTCACACATCTAACATTCTACTCTTGGATTTTGACCTGTGCAAATAAAGCTGAAACCAGGCCAAAAAGATCCATTGATATGAATCTTAAATTGGATATATTCATTTCAGATGCATTGTCATTCATCTTGGGCACAGCATACCTGGCAGTAGTAGCCTTATGAGCAGTAAATTGAGTGAAATTATTATTTGAATTGATGCTATGTGAATATAACCGTCTGCAATAATCCTATTTAACAGCTGTTAATCGTCTGCTATAAAACACAGTTCAGCAAATCTTGATCACACAACTGAAATAGCTCCCTAATATAAATGAAAATGTATACCATATCATGCACACAAAGATATCTTGAGATGCAAATCTTAAATTTATTGTAGGCATAAATTCCATGCAAAATTTCATGTCTCCTAACTACAAAGAAATCAAAAAACACTCTCTGTATGCAAATTTAAAAAAATAATAAAAAAAAATAAATAAAAACAAAACGAAGAAAACTACAAACCTACATTACAATGGTATCTTCATTTATAAGGAAAGATTAGGTTTATATTTCTTCAGCAAAGTAATGATTACGTTAAGACATTCTTGTTTCTGTATATTATTCACATACATGTGGGCTAAGACATTAGCAATCAATCTGTAACACCATTTTTTTCCTACCACAAGAACAAGGCAAGGAAAAGCCATAGTTTCAGTTGCAAGACAAAAGAATTTTTCTCCTTAATTCTTTCTACTTAAATCCATTTCTCAATCTGAAGCACACACTAGAAGAATTTGTTATTCTGGAATACAAAGTCTCCTGTGAAGGAAAGTTAAACTTCATAAATGGTGTCTAATATTTTATTTGTAACCAAGCAAGAACTGAAAACTATTGGTTGGGAAAAGTCAAAAATCTGAGACTAGGTATTAAAACATCCGGGTGATGAACATGTCTATAATAAGGACTTATATTCCACATAATAAGAAGACATTTTCTTGTCAAATATATGAATTAGGACTGCAGGAATACATGGTTGTCTGTATCTAATGTCAAAAATAGGTAGCAAAATACCTATTACTAGTTTGTCTTCTGAAAAAAAAAAAAGTTGGTATAACATTTCATCTTCCAGCTTTCTACAGTCATGCACCTCAACTATGAAGTTCATTAATTAATCATCACTCACATGACTGACAGGGTGTGTTCTCTGCAGTGGCCTTCCAAGTAAGTTAGATTTTTCTTTTATTCCTTCTTTGAGTGCCAAGATATGAGATTCTCAACATCCCCTTTTCATCCTCTCCTGAAAGAGGATGGGAAAAAAAAACATTTGGAATGGGCTCATCTAGTTCTCTCCTATATTTTTTTGGAAGCTTCCTTGTCTCTGGTAAATATCCTGAAAATCTCTCTCAATAATCTTGTCCCCTTCTCTTCTAAACACAGTGCCACTATGATCACACAGCTGAACAGCTGACTTTCATCAGCTGAGGTCATGGCTCATGGGGTGTTCTTGCTTTGCAAATCTTTATTAATTGCCCCCTTAGCTAGTCAGGTACAGAACTATTTCTTGATCTCAGTTGTGAACTCTCAGAGATGAATTCTTCATCTGGAACTTGGGATTCAATCTGTTTTTCCCAGCCAAAATTCATTTTTAAAAATTATCTGTTTTATCCCCATAAGATATCTGTATCTCCTTCTGGTTGTTTTTCTTGAATCACTTTCTAAAAACCTACCCACCAAGGAGTCAGAGGAAGGCTGATGACTAAGGCTGATATCAAATATCTGGAAGTTTATCTACCTTTTAGATCAAAAGTGTGGTGTGAGCAATGGCAGATTACTTGTAGGTGGGTTGGAAACAAATTTTAACTCTTACTTAAATATAGCTCATTTGGAATGTAGTATCATAGGTGACCACAGTCAGATTAAAACAAAATAACAAAACATCTGTCAGAGAGCTGATGCGTCGTGCTGAGCAACCATGCAGATACTAATGCTAGTGTGAGGAACATAGGCAGGAATCTGCAGTCAGGGGTAGATGATGACAGGACTTCCTGTTTCACTGGCAACATAGTCTTGAATTGGTTAAGACAGGATTAGAGAGAAAAGCATTAAGACAAGTGGTTCACATGAAAATACAACATTGTGCCCCTGCATTCTTCACTGTAATGCATGCACAATCAGGGACTCTACCATAACATCTTCATAGGTAAGGAAAATAAATTAAATTATACAAAAGAATGAACATTAGTTAAGCTATGAAGTCAAATACTCAGAAATTGACTAAATGCATCTTAAGTTTGGAACAGTAACAGGCTAGGAGCTACTGTGCTTCTTAGTTAGGTTTGTTTCTAAGCTTCCTGTAATCAGTTCAAATCCCATGCACTCTTTCTCAGAATTCCCAGTGCAAGATGTATTCTGCATGAGGAGAGACAAAACACTTTCTATGGATGGCTGTATTTATAAATCCACTATTATTTGTCTCAATAACTTTTAGAGTGTCAGAAATTAATATGCGCTTGTTGGTGAGGACAACAAACTGCAGATTAAGCGAGAATGGATTTAAAGCATATTCACTACTTGCTAATAGCCGATGAGCAGGCTCTCACACTACAAGAAACTGGAGGGGGAGCTTACTCCTTGCAAAGCTTCATCACATCTGGAAAGGGAAAATTCACTGCAAATCAGCTTATGTGTTTTAACCCACAGTCACACCTTGGCTGCTCCCAATGTTCTTATTCAAATTTTCTCCACCTCAGATTAACTTCACCCAGGAGGAGGCAGTACCGATACATGAAGTCAAGCTACTAAGGAGTAGTACTGAATCAGAATCAAAAGGCAGCTATTTTCACCACACTCCAGGGGATTCAGGCAGACTCATTAAATCATAGAAATGAATACAGCGAACTACTTGAGATTGCTGATGCACGCAGTAGATTGCCTGAGTATGTTAATTACTGCCCGTGGCAGAATATATTTCCAGTAATGTTAACACAGAATCTGGAAATAAAACATCTCCTGGCACCACAGCATTTTCAGATATCACACTCAGAAGTGACGAGTTAGGACAAGTTGGAAGGAAAAATAAAAATGTACAGTGAAAAAAGTATTGTGTCCAACAAATCCTGACAAAGTGTTATAAACCCCCAAAAAACTTTCCACTACCACCTAACAACATTATATCACAAGTGAAACATTCTGTACCATCATCTATAGTGCTTAGGTGTAAAGCAAAACTTAGTCCCTTTACACCTTTTTTGGGCCCTGGAGGCACACTTATTTACTTTACTTTCTGCCAACAAAGTCCTTTATATTTCAGCCAGTGAACAGACACAGAGCACCTGAGGCTGCACAACACAATGCTGATTGGAGCTTCACTCATGCCAAGGATGAGAACAGAATTCCTAGGTTAGGTTGTCTGCCATCCAGCTTCCTTGCAGAGCCAAATCCATTAAGCAGGCAGGTCCTTTGTAAACCATTTCAAGTATTTTCAAGATTTTTTTTTAGTCTACAGAATAAAGGTTCTTGTGTCTTAACACTGGAGATGGAAACTGAAACCAGATCTCTCCATGTCAGTCAGAAAGATGTACGGCATTTTTGTACCTTAGAACCTTGCAAACAGTTTTTGGTGGTTACTATGTCCAGTAATTGTAGATTTTTGCTTTTGTGATAGTGGCGTTTCATTTCTTGCATCCTGTCAAGCTCTAAGTTTCTAAGGAAAGTATTACATAATTCTTGATTTAGACAACCTTCATAAGCAGTGTAAAAAATCTGTAGGATATTTGCAATATCCAAAAGAGTCATTACAACCTCAAAACTATATGATTTAGCTTTAAAAAAACAAACAAATAGAAAACTGATGCAAATGTTCTATTCTTAAAAAAAAAGTATCTGCAGAATACTTAAAAACATATATTATTGCACAGAATAAGGCAAAAATTTTCAGCCTCTGGAAAAGTAAAGGTAACTTTTATAAAGGGAATTCATCTTTAACAATCTGTCTGAGTGCTATGAAGGACTCCATAAGAAAGTAGTCAAAGATAATTCAGTTCATGTGATCTTCTGTGTCCCAACTTCCACCTCTCCCCTCCAGTTCAGTGAAAGTCCTTGATAAGGTATTGATGGTTAAAATAAATCATTCATAAAAACTTACAAAGTAGAATGTAGAATCTGTTGTCGAAATGCAGGGCAGGCATATTTAGAAGCCTTTAGAAATCTTCTTCAAGGCCTGCATTGTTCAGTGCATTTATAAAGGGTCTAAAAATCAGAACTTTTAAGGAGATAGTTGTTCACTGCGCCTTCTATTTTAGGTAGTAAAATTAGGAGCAGCATCATGAAGAAGTCTCTTAGGAGCAGCTGAGTGATGACACAGCAGTTGACACTCATTTTAAGTAAAATGATGTGAACAAGGAATATAATTGTATGTATACATACATACATGTAAAAACAGATGGTGGGCTTTGAATTCTTCCAATTGAGAATGAAATCTTAGAATTATGTACTGTATGTATTACTAGGAAATGCTTAGTTCCATGATCAAAAAAACAAAAATTAAAAATTACATGGAAATAAGTGGAGTATGTTAAATGTGAACTTTGCCTTAGTTGGACTCCCAAATTCTATTGGAATTCTTCCCTCTTATGCTTGTCTGAACTTCATTTTATGTTATCTATGAGGAGCTGAGACATTCAGTTGTATAATCATAGAGGAAAAAAAACCAAAGAGATATACAAACAAATAAGTAATTTTGGAGTGTAATATTGTATAGATATGCTAGGCATGACCTAGACCTATGCATTGAACAACAAAATATTATTTATTAACTAGGCTTTATTTTTGATTTTTTTTATTATTTTTGATAAATTTGGATAATGCCCTTAATAGTATGTTTTAATTTTTGGTTAGCCCTGTAGTAGTTAGACAATCAGACTCAATGACCTTTAGGTCCCTTTCAACCAAACTATTCTATCCTGTTATAACTCTCAGAGGATGAGGTTAATAAAACATTTGTTGTACCACAGAGAGAAGAAGAGAGTCTCAGGGAGCTCAGCTGTGCTGCAGGTGAGGAGAGACCTGAGTCTAGAGATTATTGTTCACAGAACATCAAATAGCTTCAGCATAAAAAGACTGGATGAAAGGAACCTCCAAGTATTTTATAGGGAGAATTCTAATGATAAAGGCCAATAAAAAAAATGCTAACAAGCTACTTCTTGATAAAAAAATAAAATCTCTCTCTCTAATTATTCATTAATCCCAGCTTGCATAAATTTTTAAGAGAGAATCCATGCTTATTGCAAGAACGCACAATACACATGATTCCTGTTTGGATTTTACTATTTTAACAGTACTCAAACTGATATTTTTAAACTCACAAGATTGTTCTTAATTCCTATGTGTTTCTCCATAATGCCTTCTAATTTACAGTAGCTCAGTAAGATCAAAATCATGGTCATTTTTTATTGTTTAAAATGGATTTAAGGAATAGGAAATAATCTCCCATGACAGCTAAAGAGTCAACCTACATCAGCTCAACCAGGTAGAGAGGTCTATACAGTCTGCAACCTTAGGAAGGTACACAACCCTAATCTTGTGGAAGTTACAGTAATCTTGACATTGTTAGTCTACAATATTACCTTGTAGCATACTTGAAAGGAAGCATGAAGCAGAGAATATATTATAGAAGAATTGATACTGTCTTAACCATTGTACAGCCCTGCTGAAAAAAATAAAATAACCTATTTAACTTGATGCTGCATCATGGTATAAAGACAACTGTCCTTGGAAATGTTATCTAAAAGCTCCAAAGCAGTGGCTTTGGAAACAACATCAACATAGATTCAAGCAGCAGCAGAGACCATCACACCAGCATATTTATGCAAAGTTATCAGGACATTATTTCCATAAACACATCTGAAGCTCCAGTTTTGAGTACAGGCTTTGGATATAAAGTATAGTAATATACAGAAATAGCCAAACTATCTCATGTCAAATCATATCCATTTCACCTAAATTAATAGCAGAATTGAAAGGTTCTTTAATACCATGTACATAATCATTAATCTTATTGGTTAAAAAAAATCACCTGCTTAATCTTAAGAAAAAAAAAGCACACTACAGCAGATAGACATAACCTCAACAGAATCTGAATCATCTCCAATAACAAATCTTGGTAAAAGATAATTATCACTTCCTCCATTCATCTACTGCTCTTTGGGTGCACTCACTCTATTAAGTGTAATGAAAAATATGCAAAAGGATACTGATTCCTTTTCTTTCTTAAATTATTCCAGTTTTCAATCTGTTTCTTTCACATAATCATAAAGGAACACTGAAATTTCTGCTCACTAGTACTACAGATACGTCTTCAGATACTAGTGGTGGATTTTGTTTTAAGATAACAATTTATCAAAAGTGAAGGACAAGTCTGTAGCATCTGTGTGTAAGCAGACATCTTTTGCTCACTGGTAAACACGGTTCACAATTTTCTATTACCTAATGGGCTTCTGGATGACTTTTGTCACCTTCAATTTTAGCTGTAGTTGATGTTGCTCTTTCAACAAGGTGAAATCAACCATGCAGGCTAAGCTCAGCTTGAATTTTGAAGTATGTTGCTAGGTGGTATTGGCAACCATAACCTAATCAGCACAGCCTTGAATGATAGGAGATTAATCTTAACTTGTTGAATGAGTAAAAGTTAAGGATGATTCTACTCTAACACATTTATCATAGAGATCAAGGTATCTGTAAATTTTAGCCACAAAAAATCAACACGATAACAAATTAGTGATGAAGAAATGTCTAAGAAAATAGACTATTTTCAGAAAAGCATAGACATGTAGCCAGCAGGACCTGTATAAGCAAGAGAAGTACAGCTGTTTTGTACTTTCAAATCACTGTGCATCAGAAAGGCAGATTCAGTTCGAATTGTCCAACCCAAGTAAAAGCAATTCAAGATATGTTGGGTGTTTGAGGTTGTTTGCACATAGAAACCTGGAGAGACATACTTACCACAGGCTTTATGTTGAGAGTAAGAGAGAAAGGAAGAGAGAGAAAATGGAAAGGAAAGGACTTACAGTGTCCTAATACTGCATTCATACGAAATCCCAAATGATTATCAAAACTTCCTTGAAATACTTATTTCGATTTCATTTGTGGTTAGTTACTTCATCTCACAAATATTCCTTTAAAATTTGGAAATCGACAATCAGATCAAAGGTGCTGAAATTTGAATGTAAGGAAATTGTCTGAAACATTTCCCATATCAAGACTAACTCCTCATTTACTTTTCTATTTAAGACAGGATTGCTCTGCATGCAAATGTGCTGATGCTTACAGCAGCATTCTGCCGACAGAATATCAGCATGTTATGAATACTGATGGAATTCATTTTCTCTTACACTGTAGCACTACATTTTTCCAATTCCATTGTTGGGTGCCTTCTGATTCTAGCACAGGACTTCTGTGTACGCTTTTTCCAACATTCATTACTGTTAGTGTCTTTTGGTATCTTTAATTATATCCAGTCCTTGTTTGGAGATAGAATATCAGTATTTTCAGGCTTACTTTGAAGAGCATTTTAATAACACTCAGGTTGTATTTACAGCTGTCATAAAGGTAAAAACAAAGTAAATGAGATTTTATATAAGACTTTTTTTCTAGGACTCTCAAAGGACTGGAATGACGAATTCCTCTAGTTACAAAGTAAATCAAACATCCAAATTCTTTCAATGAGTTTGAAAACTCTAGACTAAGGTTCAAAAGAAAGAACATTTGAAATTGAAGTTGACTTGCTGCAGTTTCTGGCCTCTGGTCTTTTGTATCTTGGTGTATTAAAAAATGTCCAAAATTTCCATCATCGATGCATTATCAAGTGTATTTGCTCTGCAATTCTTGAGACATGATAAAGCTGAGTTTTAAAACCCCGGTGGCATGCTATTAGAAACGACTTTAATTTCTGGGTTTGTTTCTGAACTACAACATTTCCTTATGCACATTATTTTCTGTTTCATTTAATTCATTTTTATAATGAAAGCATAACTGATATGGCAACACTTCAGTTTATATTGTAATGGTTTCTCCATAGATATACCCTGAAATTGGTTTTCTGGTGTAATCACACATTTTAAGGTTCAATAGAATCATACTAAAATTAATCTGAGATTGTTATTGTACTCTGTATCGCTATCAATTTGTTTTAATATTATAAATCTACATTTTTTTTCAAAAGATGTTGAAAATATTATTAAAAATAAATTAGTAGTTCATAAACTCTGTTGCGGAAATATTTCCTGACTTTTCTTACCTTTTATTTAGTAAATTTGCTATTATTTTGTGTTTGCAGTTAAAAAAAAAAAAGATAACACTTCATTAAGATATAGAAAAATCCATTCAAAATGAGGTGGAATCTTTTTCTAAGTATGCAATGCAATACAGCCACGTGCATCTGCACAGGCTTAAAAATCAAAAGTTTAGTTTTAGAACAATCTGCCTTCAGATTTTCACAATTGTGGCTGAAGTTTGCCATGAAGGTCAGAAGTTAAGCTTGCTTAAAAAAATAAAGAAGTATGAAAGCCATGTATTCATGTGACTTCACAGTCCAGACCTCTATTTTAGTTTAAGGAACATCTTGAGTCTCTCAGTAAAGCTACACATTATCAGTTGCTGTAGATATTTAACATATCATGAGCAGCCTGTGCTGTTCTTGATACACTGCTGACAGTTCCGATGTTTTAATTCTGAACTGGGAAATGTAAACTTTGGGCTCAGAGACGTCATACATGCATCACATCACTTCATCCTATAGAGAATATTGATATGAACAAAGACAGAGCATTAACCAGAAATAAGACATGTAAGTGACATCACCGTCATGATGCTCCATTTGACTACATGATATTTCTGAGCTCACACCAGAACAGTACGTGCTGGTAGGGCGCAGGAAAGTGTATGCATAATAATCTCTTTAGAGTAACTGCAAAGGCAGTTCACTTCAGCAACAAAAATAAACTCTTACATTGCTTTAGCAGAAGGAATAACTTGAACAGTACACCCCTCAGCACAACCTGAATGATCCAGCAGATTTAATTACATCCTGTCTACTGAGAAGCTGCTAGACTTGCATTTTGACCGATCAACCAATTCTAGTTCAGTGTTTACCAAAATTTATGACACCACTCCCTAAGCTCAAGAACTCAGTGTGTTCTCCCCTTCTCTGCTAGTAAGGAAGTCATAATACAAGGTATGGACTAGTCAATGTTTTCCACAGAGCATTGCTACTGTGACTGGGAAATGAATGAAAATACTCTGAGGCTTGGACAGCGGTTCTTGAAGTCATACTTTTCTGATTCTACATCGTGTGAAGAGCTTCTCCCCTGCACAGCTCGGGGTCCAGGAGAAAAGAATAAGGTTAGATTAAAGCTCAGCCTGGTTCCCTCATCTGAAAATGAGCTGTAGGAACTTCAGCCAAGTCATAGTGTAGCCAGCCTGCAGCTTTCCAGATGACCAAGACAATTCTATTTTAGACAAATCTGCATCATAGCATGCACATACAAAGAGAAGTATCCTAATCTTTAAGCAGCAAGTGATTTATGGATATGTGTCCAAGTGCTGCCTTGGACCTCTGTCCACCTCTGCATATAATAACAGAACACTACAGTCTCACATCAAACCAGCGTGCGTGATTCCAAGAGGATACAAAAATGTATTAAATGCCATATCTTCTCTTTCCTCCACTTACACAAAGCCTCTTTCTTCCTTTTCAGTATCTATTACCCCCCTTATGACCTTTCACTACACAAAATGCTCAATTTGTAGTTTTTAAATTTATTTTTGTATTCTGCACTCACATGACCAACCACAGAAAGAATATTTTCATGTTCTATGAATAGGACATGTGGGTGCTATAAAAATAAATGAGTTATGCTTATGAGAAAGTTCAAATTATAGTTGGATTTTTAGGTTTTTTTTTTATTATTATTATCATCTTTAGTTTTAGCAATAGGTTGAAAGTTATTCCTATGGTACATATGCAAAGCCTCATCAATTTTGACAGTACAGTTATGCAAATATTCTTCCTTCAAGTACCTTACTGAATAATTAATATTGTGCTTAGAGATCTAGCTGAAAGCACCAATCAGAAGGTCCAAATAAATTGGATTGGTATTGAAGAAATTGTTCCCCATGCTCATCAAAAAGATTTCTATTTCTTTTAGAGAACAGCTTTAACAATATGAAGTAAAGCCCACTTGGAATAACCTGCTGATATCTGCATGAATAATCAGATCAGCTATAACTTATCTGTCATAGTGCTGGCTGGTTTTGAAAGGCATCTTCTGTAAAAGGTATTGTTTTGTAATGACAGAAATCAAACTGATCTGGAAAATGTAACAATCTCTTACTTTTCCTTGTTTTTTGAAACAGACATTTATAGCACATCAGTTAGAAATTAAAAACAAAAACAAAAAATACAGCAGCCATTATTTTACTGTAGGAAGGACAGAATGTTGCCTGTCAAAAGTTGTTTCACACCAACATATTTTAGTTTTACTTAAAGAATATTAGCTCTCTCTCCGTTTATAGCCTTCAACAATTTACATTTCAACATGGTTCATGAATCATAGATGCTTTATAAAAATGATGTGTATTGGGCATACTGACACTGTGTGTACTGTTTTCAAGTAAAACACAGTTCTGACCAATAAAGTGTAACCCTTAAGGGGCATATTGGAAGACATACTTATGGCGAAGGACATAGGAGACATTTTATTTCCCTGGCAGTAACTACCAGATAAAATTACCAGCACTGAGAACTCCTACCTAAAGTCAGTGAAATATTTAGATATTCTCTTAGTTCAAATAAAATATTGAATCTAGTTATTCATATTTGTAGATAAACTCCAGCAACTTGGCTCTCTAACAATATTTCTAAGATGTCATTTAGAGTTGCATGTTCCAAAATGACAAAAAAAGAGTATTTCTCCTTATACAACTGAATTTTTTTATTATTGTTATTCTTGGGAAAAAGCCCACAAGAGCACAAAAAAACATCCAAACTTCATCTCATGTAGCAGACAAACCTACCACCCTCAGAAACTTGCAGTACTTTCACTCAGCGTGGTTTGTTTTTCTATAACTCCCATAAAACTGATCGATTAGAGTGATAAATGATATATGGACACTCCATGCTGGCTATATTTACTGTACTGTATCACAATTACACAAACACCTGTGCTTTAGAATTTTGCTTTCCTATCGTGTGAAAAAAACTTCAATTGAATTGAAAAATTAAGCTGACTTCAAGAGGAAGTCAGTTTGTTTACATACATACAGGATTGCTGACTGGGAAACAGAGACTGAGAGAACACATCTGAACAGATGTTTTGTCTTAAACCAAACTTTTCAAATTCATTAGGACAGAAGACCTCACATTCCTACTTACTGGAAATCAAAACAAATATGCAAAAATGTAGCAAACTATATGAATCAGCTGAACTGTTTATTAAAAATGTTAAAGAACTAAAAGCAGAGTTAACTTTGCCCATTTGCTGATGTGCCCAATACGGAAAATTAGATTAAAGATGTTAGAATCAAGCTGAAACTTTTCATCACTCAAGTGGTGCAGACCACTGCTATTTTATTATTTCATTTATATATATACTTAAAACTACCAGAACATGTGCAATTTCTGTTGGTCTAGATAAAAAGGTAACGGGTGAACTTAACCTTCCCTTACTCCTCACATCAATGATGGTACTGGCAAGAACTAAATGATAAGAAAAATAAATTAATATCAGCAGGCAAAGTCTTGATTTTTACTGTTTCCAGTGGTTACTGGCATGCTTAGAGGTCACATTTTGGCAATTTCTAGTCCTAAAGAAACTCCAGATTCAATTCCTCCTTGTTAATTTAGCTTATTAAATGTAGAGCACCCTTGATTTACGCATCCTCATCCATAATCATCACTGAAAAATGTAAATATTTTGTTGATGGTTGTCTATGCTTATGATCAAAAGAGACGCTGAAAATGACAACTTATTTTCACTGTCAGGCCAAAGAATATTAGCAAGAAACAGAAATAAATTGTTTTCACCTCAATGAAGTGTGACAGGAAAAAATAGAGGGTAACAGAATGATGTAGGCATTGATCTTACGAAATACCTCAACTACTGAATGAATTGTTTAAGGCTAAAATGTTCATATTGAGAGAATAGCACTAAGAAGATTAATAAAACATTAAATAAATTTATAAGATAAAACACCATGCTGATATAAGATTAGAACGCCATGCTTGATTCAAGATCAAAATTGGATCTGCTCAACAGAGCAGGAGTTAGCAGAGGAATTCCTGTCTAGTTCTGTGGCTTTTCATTTGAGAGGACATCTAAATATATCTGATGGAGTTTTCTGAGGGAAAGCAGAACTGCGTAACAATTAAATTAGCTGCTTTGGTAAAAGAGCAACACTTTCCCCTGACAAGTAATCAAAGCCTGGCTAGCTGAAAGCATCTTCCCCAGTTTTATTCATAGGCACACCTTTCTCTTTGACAGCAACTCAACCTTCATGCAAAAATAAACATGACTTTAAGAAAAAGAGCGCAGTCACAAATTTAGTGAAATACAACCTAATTTTATGTATTTATTTGATTCAACCAAAGCTAAAAGTTTGTTTTGCTTAATTTGGGACCTCTTCAAAAATTCATTTCTTTCACTTTCCTCCCCCCCTGCCCTCCCTCTTCTAATTTAGGTCAACATTTCATCCCCACAAAAAAAAACTGTGGAGTAAATATGTTTGAAAACATCCAATAGATTTTCCAAAATAAAGAAAGGCAAACTTTTTTTTTCACAGAAACAATCCCCCCCCCGTCCCCCCACCAAGACTCTCCTTTCTTTTCAAGCCCTAGATAGAGGTGTTTTATCTCCAGCCACCCTGGCATTCCCAACCCAAACTCACTTTATGAGTAGATGCTCTGTAGCATCACAGTAGGATCACCAATGTGAACAGACTACCTGCGCATGCAAACAAATGTCTCCGTGCTGCTTCAAACCTAAGGAAAGCCTACCAACACCCCAGCTTCTGCAAACACTATAGCCCCAGCCAGCACTGAAATGCAAGTTGCCCATCCTTCACACTCCAATCTCCTCCCTTTCTGAATTTGACTATTGCCAGATGCTACCATCAAATTGCAGCCACCATGGTGATGAGCTATGCTGTTCTCTCTCTCACACAGGCATTTTTTTTGTATATCTCCCGAAGCAGGCAAGAAAAATGCCTGAAGCCACAATATTCTTTCAGATGTACATATTAATGGCAGAGAATGCTCCAGTAAATGACCCCCTATTAAATGTCCATCATCATCGTGCACTACTCCTCTGCTCACAGTTGCGTTTTCTCATTTTCCCTAGGGACCACTCAGGAAACCATTTTGCCCCTAAAATCTAAGTACCATGGCTTGAATTTGTAACTGGATGAACAGTTCAATAAGGCCTGGGAATTCCCTGGATGTGCAAAAGACTTACGCATCCCAGGCCGTGGGGCACGGCCCCGAGCTGCCAGAGTTCAAGGAGGGCTTGGAAAATGCTCCAAGATATAGGGTTTGAATTTTGGGTGGCCCTGCATGGAGCCAGGAGCTGGACTCAATGATCCTTATGGGTATCTTCTAACTTGGGCTATTCTATGATTCTTTCCTAAAATATGGTAGAAGCAAGAGAGAATTTCAGCTATTTATTTATTGGCCAGTTTTGCTAAGTTTATGTCTTCTTGTGGAGATGCTTTGGCTTTGCTTATCCAGTCCAATGGATGACTTAATGACCATTTCAGTCATACTTCACCCTTATGAGCCACTACGAGCCAAGAATGCAGCCCCTGTCCTCCCAGTAACTCAAGATCCTAAAAGATTATGTCAGTGCATTGTGCCCTTTGAATGTAAAATAAAACACACAAGTAACAACAACTAAGAAAAAGCAAGAAAAGAGCATAAATTCAGAAGCACTAAAAAAACATAGCCCCAGCGTGCTGG
This sequence comes from Numida meleagris, assembly GCF_002078875.1. Classification (NCBI taxonomy): domain Eukaryota; kingdom Metazoa; phylum Chordata; class Aves; order Galliformes; family Numididae; genus Numida; species Numida meleagris. Next base: position 8,954,063 of record NC_034417.1, on the reverse strand, counting down.
TTTAGGAGTTGTTTATAAGACTTCCAGTCTAGACAATCTCTTGCTTCATAGAAGTGTCCCTATCTATGCAGGATAAATGCATAGGCAAAGCACTCTGAATATGAAATATGCTAATTTTGAATGGCACTTATCATTATACTGTATTTCTGTGCAGGATGTGCAGCATCTTCTTGAAGAGCAGCTTAACAAGATCAATGCAGTTATAAATTTCTGTGCAGTGGAACTCAGGTTTTTTTGTATTACATTAATTTATTTTTTTAATTTGTTTTCCTCCTTGGTTTCCTCTGCAGGCATAGATCACATTCTAGTCATTTTCTGTAAAAGTTTCATTATACTGTGTTTAATAACTCAGAGAATCTGGCAATTTTAGTAGCAAATATCTTTAACTCTTAAGCATAGCACAAAGGAATACATGCATTCCCCATCACATGCATTCCTTCAAAGAAATCAAAATGCAAAGCGCTTAACTGCACTTGAATGCATTTTTACTTCCTATCTCCCATCATGTCTTTGCTCTCCACACAACACAAAAGACAGACAAAAAAAAAAAAAAAGGTACAGCTGGATTCAAATAATCATTTACCTACCTACATACAAATACTCACACCTAGGTTCATGTGTGTTCTGGTGTTCTGGCTGGCTTCTGGCAGCTACTGTAACAAAACGCAGCTCCAAACCTACAAAAAGGGCCCCGGACTATTTTGGCACTAAATTCCTATTCATTTAATAAAGTAAAATGCCACAATATTTCAGAGCATTCAAGTCAGAACTGGTCATCATTTACACAAGAGAGCACATATGGAAAACCATTCCAATGCACTGTAATAGTACAACTGCTTCCAGTGACAGATGCAGTTATTTTGTGTAGGTCCAGGCACGTAATGCTTAAATCCACTTTAAGCTTATATGATTAATTGGATTTGAAAAGACAAATAGAGGTACTATGTAGTTAATAATGCTTCTCCCCGAGAACTGGAACCCAGCTGCGTTTCTTTCTAAGGAATACAGTGTTGCTCTTGTTCAAGACAAAAAGTTTTGAGAATCAAATATTCTATTTTATTTGTAGCAGACTGGGAAACAAGTGACAGTGTTTCTACCACAAGCAGCAAAAGTTGAGGGAACATCTGTGTAATTTCCTTCCCAAGCATCTTCAACCCTCCCCAAAATACTGCTGCTTTGGACCTGTGTAAATCCCCTAGGCAAGCATTGAGCAGCTGTAAATGCAACATCTACTGAGACCTTGATAGAGTGAAATGTCACAACTGCAGCCAAGCCTGCATTTCTTAGTACTTTTCAAAGAAAAGAGGTTCAGTTCTTATAAAAATCTCTAACATATTTGGCATTTCTGGCTTCCTGTATCAAGGCATGAGGGCCTCCAGTTTCAAAGAACAATGCATAAAAACAAGTAACATGTCACATTCATTGCCTTTCATCTCCAGCATGTACTGGCACACCAGAAAGAGACCACTCTTAAGTTGGTACCATGCTAACAAGAAGGTATGCAAGGCTCCCCTAGTTCACAAAATTCAAAAACACACGAAACTCTCCTGGTACTAAAAATGTTTTTAAAAAGCTTTGTTGAGGAAGAAAGCACATGGGAAATACATAGAATTTGAGTGTGTATTATATATGCTTGCTGCTTAGAATGAGCATGATATCAGAAGATATTCATATTTCGTAAGGGAAGGGGAAGTTAACTGGCTAAAGGGCAAAACCCCTACAGCATTATTTCAAATGTCAATTCTAGATTATATTTCTTATTTTTATTTTCACTTTCCTTTACCCATGTGGAACAAAGATTCTAATCTTTTCCAGTCTTTCAATACTCTTCCAAATATCCTAACAAAAAAAATCACATCTAAATAGTCAAGCTAAAGGCACTTTCTTCATCCAAATGTGCCTCTGTGGAGACACTGCTGACACCTTCAACTGAAAAGCCTTCAAAATTCAGTAAGAGAGAGGGAGAATGTCAAGACCGTAATCCTTTCTGAGGTTAATGCCATGCAGCCACCCTCTGTCTGCACACTGTTCATTTAAACTACTTAACTGTGCTGTCTTCAGAACATTTGCTGTTCTGTCTTTATTTTTTCCTTAAGGCTGGCTCAAGTTACTTATGATCACATGTACCACGTTTCTTTGTTAGCTTGCGGAAAATAAAACATTCACACTTCCCATTTTGGAAATGTCATGAGATGTTCATAAAAGATACCTGTACTGCAGAAAGACAATGTCATTTCACAAACCTCCTTGAAACATCATATACTGTTTCACCAACCCTATTTCTACCAGCTGTTGCCCTAGTGATTTTGCAGATGGCTGCATGGGCAGATGGACCTTCATACTATAAACATGCGGTAAAGGAAAATCCACAGTTTTGTCCTGCTTCAATTACCAGTATCTGCAGAGATGTCAAAGACATGCTATTCCCCATTTGACAATATGCTTTGATTGCTAATTAATGCAAACAGCTTGTTGTCTACAGTAATACACAATTGCTTCTCAGTGACCAAATGGCTAACAACAATTTCAACAAGCAATTCAGGAGCCAAAAGCATTCCATAAATAAGACGTTGACACTGAGCTTGTGTACTTTTATTTAAAGATGTAATACTATAACCATCTGGAAAACTGTTTATTTAACAAAATCCAGCAACATGGTGCTTGCCACCTGTTAACTGGCAAGTTATCAGCAAAACAGGTAGCCAAGGATGTGACTGAATCCAGTATGCAGGGGCAGGGAAGAAGGAAGTCAGTAACTGACTTATAATCCCTTCTTCTTTGGGCCACTCACTTTTACTGTGAGCTCTGAAGACCTAGCAGTGATGCCACTTAGTGAGAGCACGAGTGGTTCCTCCTCTTCAGCACAAAAACTATAGCAATATAAAGAGGCACCCAAGTTTGACAATTGAGAGCTGCTCCACGAGGAAGCATGTGAATGCTAATTAACTTTCTAGAAATCTTTCACTGAAATGGACTCCTTGTAGTAAACACAACTGAAAACATTCCTTCCAAGTGCAGAATACAAGTTCTGTGCTCACAGCCCTAATGGTGTTCATACAGAAAACTTTTTGCAGAACTAGATGGTCAGAAAAAAAATCATATAGCACAAAACAGAGCATGAACTGGATTTTACATTTGATAAAAACTTATTTAGGATCTAACATACATGGCACCTGTACAGGAAGTCTGTCCACAACCAAGGCAGATGAAAGAATCTGGCTGGGATTTTAAATTACATTTGTAAGAAGAGTTTAAGCCTTTAGAGAACAGAGTAACTAACATCTTCTCTTGGCATTTCCGTCTTGTCACTTTAGTTTTTAAGCTCTGGTAAGAAATCACATAAACTGCAAATAGTAAGCAGGGCAACATTACTGTATTTAGACTTGTCCCTCAACACCACACCCATCTACAAGGAAAGCATTCCAGAGCCTTTCCTGCAGTCCTGTAGCTGCTTGAACAAACCTGTTCTGCTACCCTCGACTGGGGAATACACCTAGTCTTGAAGTCTAATATATTCTCTAGATCCAGTTCAGACTCTCCGGTGCTACCACCAAACACTACAAGATAGATCAGGTGCAGTTGTTTTACTACCACAGCATCTGACTCCCATTTTAGGCCAGATAATGGCACTGGGGGGATACTGCAAGGTGACCTTGACCTCCACTGATGTATGGCATTACAGAAGCAGCACAGGTGCAGAAGACAACTTGTATTTTCCTTGTAGAGTTAAACCAAGGCACTAAATTCCTTTTGGGACTCCAGGAATCTCCCTTCCACTTCATCTAGGCTTTGTATCTAAAGGTTCAGTCCATCATCTCAGCCAGAGTGGTGTGTGTCACTTCAAATACCACAGAGCACAAACAGCTTATAACATTTTTAAGACAGTGCTTTTCTTTACTATATATTAAAGATATATAATAATGTATAATAAAGAAATAGAGATTTCTTGCTTCAAACTCCAATAAATATTTTCAATTGCAGATTATTTTCCCTGTAATATCTTGAAACAGTGCTGAAATTTTTTTAGATTCCAGTCCTGAACACAGAACGGGAGAGTGGACAGTTGAAAAACAAGTTATCAGTTTGGATATGTTTACTTTGAATATTAATATCATACCAGAGGATGTTTAGAAGTTCAGAGTAGGCAGAAATACTGAAAGCCATTATCCTTTTCATAGATCATCTTATAACTGCACATTAACAGTAATTCTGATTAAGGACTGCCATCCCTCTTTAGTTCTCCACTAAGTCTGAGATTCACATAGACGTTCTGCAAGACATCTGCCTGGCATACACGCAGTGAGACCACTGAGTTACAGGTACCTCTACTACACACGAGTGAACAAATTCAAGGTGGGATCAGAAAAAGCTCCTATGTTGAGGAAGTGTGTGTAGAATTAAAATAGTTCTTTTACAGGACTTTCTAACACATTGAAATTCACATTGTCTTGAAAACTCCCCAGTAACGAGACAGAAAACAGACACAGAAATAGGAACACACTCCTTTACAGCAGCACTAATGTTTGCTTTATGTGCCCTTTCTCAAGCAAGTGTAAAGAACTTCCCTTAATATTTCCTTTATTATTACTTCATATATCCTAAAAAACACCTTGAATCACAATGTTAAAAACATACTTGTTTTTTTAGAGTCAAAAACCACTTGATACTGTTTGTACTGTAAAGCAGTAAAGGAAATCTCAACCTCCCTCCCTCCTCC